>NW_025316779.1:2055000-2740000 GCF_910594005.1 Cervus elaphus
GAAGAAAGGATGTCTGAATCCCCTGTGGAGACCACAGAGAAACACCTAGTTCCCCACCTCATCGCGACCGGAGGCCTCACATCCTTTGAAAACTCCAGAGGTACGCGGAGATCAGTGCCTCCAAAGGAGACGATGCCTGACTCCTCGTGAAACTTGATAGGAGTCCCAGGATTCTTGTGGCACGTGGAAAGGGACCCTTGGTCTCCCGCCTCAGCTGGAGAGGCGTCCCAATTGCCCTGCCAAGCCTCGAGGAGAATCCCGAGTTGTCCCTCGCAACTAGGCAGGAGTCCTGACTAGGCTGAACAAACACGTGTGTGGAAGGGCCATCCCCGTCGTAACTCGAGAATATACCCCAGGTTCCCGCCGCAACTCGAGAAAAACCATGAGACTTCCCCCTCGATGCGAGATGAGGCCCGATTCCCCTGTACTGCGTGCAGAGCAATTCCGTGTTGCACATCACACATGAAAGGAGCCTTGATTTCCTTGATGGCACTCCAGAGAAACCCCAAGAACACTGTTTCAAGGATAGAGGGATCCTGAGGTCACTGTAGCAACACGAAAGGGCTCCGTGGGCCAAAAATCAACTCGAAAAGAGAGGTTAGTCCCTGGATTCGTCTCCAGAGGAATACCGCCTTACCACAAGCACCTCAAGAGGAGGCTTCTCTCAGCTCTAGGTATGTGAGAGGGACCCTGAGTTTGCGGCCTCAAGTGGAATGGACACCGCGATGCCCTGACTCGAAATAAGGCCGGATATCCCTGCAGTGACTTCAATGCAGGCTCGTCTTGCATCTCCCAGGACGAAAGGATGTCTGAATCCCCTGTGGAAAGCACAGAGAAAGACTTAGTTCCCCACCTCATCGCGACCGATAGCCTCACACCCTTTGAAAACTCCAGAGGTACGCGGAGATCAGTGCCTCCAAAGGAGACAATGCCTGACTCCTCGTGAAACTTGATAGGAGTCCCAGGATTCCTGTGGCACTTGGAAAGGGACCCTTGGTCTCCCGCCTCAGCTGGAGAGGCGTCCCAATTGCCCTGCCAAGCCTCGAGGAGAATCACGAGTTGTCCCTCGCAACTAGGCAGGAGTCCTGACGTCGCTGAAGAAACACGTGGGTGGAAGGGCCATCCCCGTCGTAACTCGAGAATATACCCCAGGTTCCCGCCGCAACTCGAGAAAAACCATGAGACTTCCCCCTCGCCGCGAGATGAGGCCCGATTCCCCTGCACTGCGTGCAGAGCAATTCTGTGTTGCACATCACACATGAAAGAAGCCTTGATTTCCTTCATGGCACTCCAGAGAAACCCCAAGAACACTGTTTCAAGGCCAGAGGGATCCTGAGGTCACTGTAGCAACACGAAAGAGCTCCGTGGACCCAAAATCAACTCGAGATGATAGGTTAGTGCCTGGCTTCGACTCCAGAGGAATACCACCTTACCACAAGCACCTCAAGAGGAGGCTTCTCTCAGCTCTAGGTATGTGAGAGGGACCCTGAGTTTGCGGCCTCAAGTGGAATGGACACCGCGATGCCCTGACTCGAAATAAGGCCGGATATCCCTGCAGTGACTTGAATGCAGGCTCGTCTTGCATCTCCCAAGAAAAAAGGATGTCTGAATCCCCTGTGGAAAGCACAGAGAAAGACCTAGTTCCCCACCTCATCGCGACCGGAGGCCTCACATCCTTTGAAAACTCCAGAGGTACGCGGAGATCAGTGCCTCCAAAGGAGACGATGCCTGACTCCTCGTGAAACTTGATAGGAGACCCAGGATTCCTGTGGCACGTGGAAAGGGACCCTTGGTCTCCCGTCTCAGCTGGAGAGGCTTCCCAATTGCCCTGCAAAGCCTCGAGGAGAATCCCGAGTTGTCCCTCGCAACTAGGCAGGAGTCCTGACATGGCTGAACACACACGTGTGTGGAAGGGCCATCCCCGTCGTAACTCGAGAATATACCCCAGGTTCCCGCCGCAACTCGAGAAAAACCATGAGACTTCCCCCTCGCCGCGAGATGAGGCCCGATTCCCCTGCACTGCGTGCAGAGCAATTCTGTGTTGCACATCACACATGAAAGGAGCCTTGATTTCCTTGATGGCACTCCAGAGAAACCCCAAGAACACTGTTTCAAGGATAGAGGGATCCTGAGGTCACTGTAGCAACACGAAAGAGCTCCGTGGGCCAAAAATCAACTCGAAAAGAGAGGTTAATCCCTGGAATCGTCTCCAGAGGAATACCACCTTACCACAAGCACCTCAAGAGGAGGCTTCTCTCAGCTCTAGGTATGTGAGAGGGACCCTGAGTTTGCGGCCTCAAGTGGAATGGACACCGCGATGCCCTGACTCGAAATAAGGCCGGATATCCCTGCAGTGACTTCAATGCAGGCTCGTCTTGCATCTCCCAGGACGAAAGGATGTCTGAATCCCCTGTGGAGACCACAGAGAAAGACCTAGTTACCCACCTCATCGCGACCGGAGGCCTCAAATCCTTTGAAAACTCCAGAGGTACGCGGAGATCAGTGCCTCCAAAGGAGACGATGCCTGACTCCTCGTGAAACTTGATAGGAGTCCCAGGATTCCTGTGGCACGTGGAAAGGGACCCTTGGTCTCCCGCCTCAGCTGGAGAGGCGTCCCAATTGCCTTGCCAAGCCTCGAGGAGAATCCCGAGTTGTGTCTTGCAACTAGGCAAGAGTCCTGACGTGGCTGAACAAACACGTGTGTGGAAGGGCCATCCCCGTCGTAACTCGAGAATATACCCCAGGTTCCCGCCGCAACTCGAGAAAAACCATGAGACTTCCCCCTCGCCGCGAGATGAGGCCCGATTCCCCTGCACTGCGTGCAGAGCAATTCTGTGTTGCACATCACACATGAAAGGAGCCTTGATTTCCTTGATGGCACTCCAGAGAAACCCCAAGAACACTGTTTCAAGGCTAGAGGGATCCTGAGGTCACTGTAGCAACACGAAAGAGCTCCGTGGACCCAAAATCAACTCGAGATGAGAGGTTAGTCCCTGGCTTCGACTCCAGAGGTATACCACCTTACCACAAGCACCTCAAGAGGAGGCTTCTCTCAGCTCTAGGTATGTGAGAGGGACCCTGAGTTTGGGGCCTCAAGTGGAATGGACACCGCGATGCCCTGACTCGAAATAAGGCCGGATATCCCTGCAGTGACTGGAATGCAGGCTCGTCTTGCATCTCCCTAGACGAAAGGGTGTCTGAATCCCCTGTGGAGGCCACAGAGAAACACCTAGTTCCCCACCTCATCGCGACAGGAGGCCTCAAATCCTTTCAAAACTCCAGAGGTATGCGGAGATCAGTGCCTCCAAAGGAGACGATGCCTGACTCCTCGTGAAACTTGATAGGAGACCCAGGATTCCTGTGGCACGTGGAAAGGGACCCTTGGTCTCCCGTCTCAGCTGGAGTGGCGTCCCAATTGCCCTGCAAAGCCTCGAGGAGAATCCCGAGTTGTCCCTCGCAACTAGGCAGGAGTCCTGACATGGCTGAACACACACGTGTGTGGAAGGGCCATCCCCGTCGTAACTCGAGAATATACCCCAGGTTCCAGCCGCAACTCGAGAAAAACCATGAGACTTCCCCCTCGCCGCGAGATGAGGCCCGATTCCCCTGCACTGCGTGCAGAGCAATTCCGTGTTGCACATCACACATGAAAGGAGCCTTGATTTCCTTGATGGCACTCCAGAGAAACCCCAAGAACACTGTTTCAAGGCTAGAGGGATCCTGAGGTCACTGTAGCAACACGAAAGAGCTCCGTGGGCCAAAAATCAACTCGAGATGAGAGGTTAGTCCCTGGCTTCGACTCCAGAGGAATACCACCTTACCACAAGCACCTCAAGAGGAGGCTTCTCTCAGCTCTAGGTATGTGAGAGGGACCCTGAGTTTGCGGCCTCAAGTGGAATGGACACCGCGATGCCCTGACGCGAAATAAGGCTGGATATCCCTGCAGTGACTTGAATGCAGGCTCGTCTTGCATGTCCCAAGATGAAAGGATGGCTGAATCCCCTGTGGAGACCACAGAGAAAGACCTAGTTCCCCACCTCATCGCGACCGCAGGCCTCACATCCTTTGAAAACTTCAGAGGTACGCGGAGATCAGTGCCTCCAAAGGAGATGATGCCTGACTCCTCGTGAAACTTGATAGGAGTCCCAGGATTCCTGTGGCACGTGGAAAGGGACCCTTAGTCTCCCGCCTCAGCTGGAGAGGCGTCCCAATTGCCTTGCCAAGCCTCGAGGAGAATCCCGAGTTGTGTCTCGCAACTAGGCAAGAGTCCTGACGTGGCTGAACAAACACATGTGTGGAAGGGCCATCCCCGTCGTAACTCGAGAATATACCCCAGGTTCCCGCCGCAACTCGAGAAAAACCATGAGACTTCCCCCTCGATGCGAGATGAGGCCCGATTCCCCTGCACTGCGTGCAGAGCAATTCTGTGTTGCACATCACACATGAAAGGAGCCTTGATTTCCTTCATGGCACTCCAGAGAAACCCCAAGAACACTGTTTCAAGGCTAGAGGGATCCTGAGGTCACTGTAGCAACACGAAAGAGCTCCGTGGACCCAAAATCAACTCGAGATGAGAGGTTAGTGCCTGGCTTCGACTCCAGAGGAATACCACCTTACCACAAGCACCTCAAGGGGAGGCTTCTCTCAGCTCTAGGTATGTGAGAGGGACCCTGAGTTTGGGGCCTCAAGTGGAATGGACACCGCGATGCCCTGACTCGAAATAAGGCCGGATATCCCTGCAGTGACTTCAATGCAGGCTCGTCTTGCATCTCCCAAGACGAAAGGGTGTCTGAATCCCCTGTGGAGACCACAGAGAAAGACCTAGTTCCCCACCTCATCGCGACAGGAGGCCTCAAATCCTTTGAAAACTCCAGAGGTACGCGGAGATCAGTGCCTCCAAAGGAGACGATGCCTGACTCCTCGTGAAACTTGATAGGAGACCCAGGATTCCTGTGGCACGTGGAAAGGGACCCTTGGTCTCCCGTCTCAGCTGGAGAGGCGTCCCAATTGCCCTGCAAAGCCTCGAGGAGAATCCCGAGTTGTCCCTCGCAACTAGGCAGGAGTCCTGACATGGCTGAACACACACGTGTGTGGAAGGGCCATCCCCGTCGTAACTCGAGAATATACCCCAGGTTCCCGCCGCAACTCGAGAAAAACCATGAGACTTCCCCCTCGCCGCGAGATGAGGCCCGATTCCCCTGCACTGCGTGCAGAGCAATTCCGTGTTGCACATCACACATGAAAGGAGCCTTGATTTCCTTGATGGCACTCCAGAGAAACCCCAAGAACACTGTTTCAAGGCTAGAGGGATCCTGAGGTCACTGTAGCAACACGAAAGAGCTCCGTGGACCAAGAATCAACACGAGATGAGAGGTTAGTCCCTGGCTTCGACTCCTGAGGAATACCACCTTACCACAAGAACCTCAAGAGGAGGCTTCTCTCAGCTCTAGGTATGTGAGAGGGATCCTGAGTTTGCGGCCTCAAGTGGAATGGACACCGCGATGCCCTGACTCGAAATAAGGCCGGATATCCCTGCAGTGACTTGAATGCAGGCTCGTCTTGCATCTCCCAAGAAGAAAGGATGTCGGAATGCCCTGTGGAGACCACAGAGAAACACCTAGTTCCCCACCTCATCGCGACCGGAGGCCTCACATCCTTTGAAAACTCCAGAGGTACGCGGAGATCAGTGCCTCCAAAGGAGACGATGCCTGACTCCTCGTGAAACTTGATAGGAGTCCCAGGATTCTTGTGGCACGTGGAAAGGGACCCTTGGTCTCCCGCCTCAGCTGGAGAGGCGTCCCAATTGCCCTGCCAAGCCTCGAGGAGAATCCCGAGTTGTCCCTCGCAACTAGGCAGGAGTCCTGACGTGGCTGAACAAACACGTGTGTGGAAGGGCCATCCCCGTCGTAACTCGAGAATATACCCCAGGTTCCCGCCGCAACTCGAGAAAAACCATGAGACTTCCCCCTCGATGCGAGATGAGGCCCGATTCCCCTGTACTGCGTGCAGAGCAATTCCGTGTTGCACATCACACATGAAAGGAGCCTTGATTTCCTTGATGGCACTCCAGAGAAACCCCAAGAACACTGTTTCAAGGATAGAGGGATCCTGAGGTCACTGTAGCAACACGAAAGAGCTCCGTGGGCCAAAAATCAACTCGAAAAGAGAGGTTAGTCCCTGGATTCGTCTCCAGAGGAATACCGCCTTACCACAAGCACCTCAAGAGGAGGCTTCTCTCAGCTCTAGGTATGTGAGAGGGACCCTGAGTTTGTGGCCTCAAGTGGAATGGACACCGCGATGCCCTGACTCGAAATAAGGCCGGATATCCCTGCAGTGACTTCAATGCAGGCTCGTCTTGCATCTCCCAGGACGAAAGGATGTCTGAATCCCCTGTGGAAAGCACAGAGAAAGACTTAGTTCCCCACCTCATCGCGACCGATAGCCTCACATCCTTTGAAAACTCCAGAGGTACGCGGAGATCAGTGCCTCCAAAGGAGACGATGCCTGACTCCTCGTGAAACTTGATAGGAGTCCCAGGATTCCTGTGGCACTTGGAAAGGGACCCTTGGTCTCCCGCCTCAGCTGGAGAGGCGTCCCAATTGCCCTGCCAAGCCTCGAGGAGAATCACGAGTTGTCCCTCGCAACTAGGCAGGAGTCCTGACGTCGCTGAAGAAACACGTGGGTGGAAGGGCCATCCCCGTCGTAACTCGAGAATATACCCCAGGTTCCCGCCGCAACTCGAGAAAAACCATGAGACTTCCCCCTCGCCGCGAGATGAGGCCCGATTCCCCTGCACTGCGTGCAGAGCAATTCCGTGTTGCACATCACACATGAAAGGAGCCTTGATTTCCTTGATGGCACTCCAGAGAAACCCCAAGAACACTGTTTCAAGGCTAGAGGGATCCTGAGGTCACTGTAGCAACACGAAAGAGCTCCGTGGGCCAAAAATCAACTCGAGATGAGAGGTTAGTCCCTGGCTTCGACTCCAGAGGAATACCACCTTACCACAAGCACCTCAAGATGAGGCTTCTCTCAGCTCTATGTATGTGAGAGGGGCCCTGAGTTTGCGGCCTCAAGTGGAATGGACACCGCGATGCCCTGACGCGAAATAAGGCTGGATATCCCTGCAGTGACTTGAATGCAGGCTCGTCTTGCATCTCCCAAGATGAAAGGATGTCTGAATCCCCTGTGGAGACCACAGAGAAAGACCTAGTTCCCCACCTCATCGTGACCGGAGGCCTCACATCCTTTGAAAACTCCAGAGGTACGCGGAGATCAGTGCCTCCAAAGGAGACGATGCGTGACTCCTCGTGAAACTTGATAGGAGTCCCAGGATTCCTGTGGCACGTGGAAAGGGACCCTTGGTCTCCCGCCTCAGCTGGAGAGGCGTCCCAATTGCCTTGCCAAGCCTCGAGGAGAATCCCGAGTTGTGTCTCGCAACTAGGCAAGAGTCCTGACGTGGCTGAACAAACACATGTGTGGAAGGGCCATCCCCGTCGTAACTCGAGAATATACCCCAGGTTCCCGCCGCAACTCGAGAAAAACCATGAGACTTCCCCCTCGCCGCGAGATGAGGCCCGATTCCCCTGCACTGCGTGCAGAGCAATTCTGTGTTGCACATCACACATGAAAGGAGCCTTGATTTCCTTCATGGCACTCCAGAGAAACCCCAAGAACACTGTTTCAAGGCTAGAGGGATCCTGAGGTCACTGTAGCAACACGAAAGAGCTCCGTGGACCCAAAATCAACTCGAGATGAGAGGTTAGTGCCTGGCTTCGACTCCAGAGGAATACCACCTTACCACAAGCACCTCAAGGGGAGGCTTCTCTCAGCTCTAGGTATGTGAGAGGGACCCTGAGTTTGGGGCCTCAAGTGGAATGGACACCGCGATGCCCTGACTCGAAATAAGGCCGGATATCCCTGCAGTGACTGGAATGCAGGCTCGTCTTGCATCTCCCAAGACGAAAGGGTGTCTGAATCCCCTGTGGAGACCACAGAGAAAGACCTAGTTCCCCACCTCATCGCGACAGGAGGCCTCAAATCCTTTGAAAACTTCAGAGGTACGCGGAGATCAGTGCCTCCAAAGGAGACGATGCCTGACTCCTCGTGAAACTTGATAGGAGACCCAGGATTCCTGTGGCACGTGGAAAGGGACCCTTGGTCTCCCGTCTCAGCTGGAGAGGCGTCCCAATTGCCCTGCAAAGCCTCGAGGAGAATCCCGAGTTGTCCCTCGCAACTAGGCAGGAGTCCTGACATGGCTGAACACACACGTGTGTGGAAGGGCCATCCCCGTCGTAACTCGAGAATATACCCCAGGTTCCCGCCGCAACTCGAGAAAAACCATGAGACTTCCCCCTCGCCGCGAGATGAGGCCCGATTCCCCTGCACTGCGTGCAGAGCAATTCCGTGTTGCACATCACACATGAAAGGAGCCTTGATTTCCTTGATGGCACTCCAGAGAAACCCCAAGAACACTGTTTCAAGGCTAGAGGGATCCTGAGGTCACTGTAGCAACATGAAAGAGCTCCGTGGACCAAGAATCAACACGAGATGAGAGGTTAGTCCCTGGCTTCGACTCCTGAGGAATACCACCTTACCACAAGCACCTCAAGAGGAGGCTTCTCTAAGCTCTAGGTATGTGAGAGGGATCCTGAGTTTGCGGCCTCAAGTGGAATGGACACCGCGATGCCCTGACTCGAAATAAGGCCGGATATCCCTGCAGTGACTTGAATGCAGGCTCGTCTTGCATCTCCCAAGAAGAAAGGATGTCTGAATCCCCTGTGGAGACCACAGAGAAACACCTAGTTCCCCACCTCATCGCGACCGGAGGCCTCACATCCTTTGAAAACTCCAGAGGTACGCGGAGATCAGTGCCTCCAAAGGAGACGATGCCTGACTCCTCGTGAAACTTGATAGGAGTCCCAGGATTCTTGTGGCACGTGGAAAGGGACCCTTGGTCTCCCGCCTCAGCTGGAGAGGCGTCCCAATTGCCCTGCCAAGCCTCGAGGAGAATCCCGAGTTGTCCCTCGCAACTAGGCAGGAGTCCTGACTAGGCTGAACACACACGTGTGTGGAAGGGCCATCCCCGTCGTAACTCGAGAATATACCCCAGGTTCCCGCCGCAACTCGAGAAAAACCATGAGACTTCCCCCTCGATGCGAGATGAGGCCCGATTCCCCTGTACTGCGTGCAGAGCAATTCTGTGTTGCACATCACACATGAAAGAAGCCTTGATTTCCTTCATGGCACTCCAGAGAAACCCCAAGAACACTGTTTCAAGGCCAGAGGGATCCTGAGGTCACTGTAGCAACACGAAAGAGCTCCGTGGACCCAAAATCAACTCGAGATGATAGGTTAGTGCCTGGCTTCGACTCCAGAGGAATACCACCTTACCACAAGCACCTCAAGAGGAGGCTTCTCTCAGCTCTAGGTATGTGAGAGGGACCCTGAGTTTGCGGCCTCAAGTGGAATGGACACCGCGATGCCCTGACTCGAAATAAGGCCGGATATCCCTGCAGTGACTTGAATGCAGGCTCGTCTTGCATCTCCCAAGAAAAAAGGATGTCTGAATCCCCTGTGGAAAGCACAGAGAAAGACCTAGTTCCCCACCTCATCGCGACCGGAGGCCTCACATCCTTTGAAAACTCCAGAGGTACGCGGAGATCAGTGCCTCCAAAGGAGACGATGCCTGACTCCTCGTGAAACTTGATAGGAGACCCAGGATTCCTGTGGCACGTGGAAAGGGACCCTTGGTCTCCCGTCTCAGCTGGAGAGGCGTCCCAATTGCCCTGCAAAGCCTCGAGGAGAATCCCGAGTTGTCCCTCGCAACTAGGCAGGAGTCCTGACATGGCTGAACACACACGTGTGTGGAAGGGCCATCCCCGTCGTAACTCGAGAATATACCCCAGGTTCCCGCCGCAACTCGAGAAAAACCATGAGACTTCCCCCTCGCCGCGAGATGAGGCCCGATTCCCCTGCACTGCGTGCAGAGCAATTCTGTGTTGCACATCACACATGAAAGGAGCCTTGATTTCCTTGATGGCACTCCAGAGAAACCCCAAGAACACTGTTTCAAGGATAGAGGGATCCTGAGGTCACTGTAGCAACACGAAAGAGCTCCGTGGGCCAAAAATCAACTCGAAAAGAGAGGTTAATCCCTGGAATCGTCTCCAGAGGAATACCACCTTACCACAAGCACCTCAAGAGGAGGCTTCTCTCAGCTCTAGGTATGTGAGAGGGACCCTGAGTTTGCGGCCTCAAGTGGAATGGACACCGCGATGCCCTGACTCGAAATAAGGCCGGATATCCCTGCAGTGACTTCAATGCAGGCTCGTCTTGCATCTCCCAGGACGAAAGGATGTCTGAATCCCCTGTGGAGACCACAGAGAAAGACCTAGTTACCCACCTCATCGCGACCGGAGGCCTCAAATCCTTTGAAAACTCCAGAGGTACGCGGAGATCAGTGCCTCCAAAGGAGACGATGCCTGACTCCTCGTGAAACTTGATAGGAGTCCCAGGATTCCTGTGGCACGTGGAAAGGGACCCTTGGTCTCCCGCCTCAGCTGGAGAGGCGTCCCAATTGCCTTGCCAAGCCTCGAGGAGAATCCCGAGTTGTGTCTCGCAACTAGGCAAGAGTCCTGACGTGGCTGAACAAACACGTGTGTGGAAGGGCCATCCCCGTCGTAACTCGAGAATATACCCCAGGTTCCCGCCGCAACTCGAGAAAAACCATGAGACTTCCCCCTCGCCGCGAGATGAGGCCCGATTCCCCTGCACTGCGTGCAGAGCAATTCTGTGTTGCACATCACACATGAAAGGAGCCTTGATTTCCTTGATGGCACTCCAGAGAAACCCCAAGAACACTGTTTCAAGGCTAGAGGGATCCTGAGGTCACTGTAGCAACACGAAAGAGCTCCGTGGACCCAAAATCAACTCGAGATGAGAGGTTAGTCCCTGGCTTCGACTCCAGAGGTATACCACCTTACCACAAGCACCTCAAGAGGAGGCTTCTCTCAGCTCTAGGTATGTGAGAGGGACCCTGAGTTTGGGGCCTCAAGTGGAATGGACACCGCGATGCCCTGACTCGAAATAAGGCCGGATATCCCTGCAGTGACTGGAATGCAGGCTCGTCTTGCATCTCCCTAGACGAAAGGGTGTCTGAATCCCCTGTGGAGGCCACAGAGAAACACCTAGTTCCCCACCTCATCGCGACAGGAGGCCTCAAATCCTTTCAAAACTCCAGAGGTATGCGGAGATCAGTGCCTCCAAAGGAGACGATGCCTGACTCCTCGTGAAACTTGATAGGAGACCCAGGATTCCTGTGGCACGTGGAAAGGGACCCTTGGTCTCCCGTCTCAGCTGGAGTGGCGTCCCAATTGCCCTGCAAAGCCTCGAGGAGAATCCCGAGTTGTCCCTCGCAACTAGGCAGGAGTCCTGACATGGCTGAACACACACGTGTGTGGAAGGGCCATCCCCGTCGTAACTCGAGAATATACCCCAGGTTCCAGCCGCAACTCGAGAAAAACCATGAGACTTCCCCCTCGCCGCGAGATGAGGCCCGATTCCCCTGCACTGCGTGCAGAGCAATTCCGTGTTGCACATCACACATGAAAGGAGCCTTGATTTCCTTGATGGCACTCCAGAGAAACCCCAAGAACACTGTTTCAAGGCTAGAGGGATCCTGAGGTCACTGTAGCAACACGAAAGAGCTCCGTGGGCCAAAAATCAACTCGAGATGAGAGGTTAGTCCCTGGCTTCGACTCCAGAGGAATACCACCTTACCACAAGCACCTCAAGAGGAGGCTTCTCTCAGCTCTAGGTATGTGAGAGGGACCCTGAGTTTGCGGCCTCAAGTGGAATGGACACCGCGATGCCCTGACGCGAAATAAGGCTGGATATCCCTGCAGTGACTTGAATGCAGGCTCGTCTTGCATGTCCCAAGATGAAAGGATGGCTGAATCCCCTGTGGAGACCACAGAGAAAGACCTAGTTCCCCACCTCATCGCGACCGCAGGCCTCACATCCTTTGAAAACTTCAGAGGTACGCGGAGATCAGTGCCTCCAAAGGAGATGATGCCTGACTCCTCGTGAAACTTGATAGGAGTCCCAGGATTCCTGTGGCACGTGGAAAGGGACCCTTAGTCTCCCGCCTCAGCTGGAGAGGCGTCCCAATTGCCTTGCCAAGCCTCGAGGAGAATCCCGAGTTGTGTCTCGCAACTAGGCAAGAGTCCTGACGTGGCTGAACAAACACATGTGTGGAAGGGCCATCCCCGTCGTAACTCGAGAATATACCCCAGGTTCCCGCCGCAACTCGAGAAAAAACCATGAGACTTCCCCCTCGATGCGAGATGAGGCCCGATTCCCCTGCACTGCGTGCAGAGCAATTCTGTGTTGCACATCACACATGAAAGGAGCCTTGATTTCCTTCATGGCACTCCAGAGAAACCCCAAGAACACTGTTTCAAGGCTAGAGGGATCCTGAGGTCACTGTAGCAACACGAAAGAGCTCCGTGGACCCAAAATCAACTCGAGATGAGAGGTTAGTGCCTGGCTTCGACTCCAGAGGAATACCACCTTACCACAAGCACCTCAAGGGGAGGCTTCTCTCAGCTCTAGGTATGTGAGAGGGACCCTGAGTTTGGGGCCTCAAGTGGAATGGACACCGCGATGCCCTGACTCGAAATAAGGCCGGATATCCCTGCAGTGACTTCAATGCAGGCTCGTCTTGCATCTCCCAAGACGAAAGGGTGTCTGAATCCCCTGTGGAGACCACAGAGAAAGACCTAGTTCCCCACCTCATCGCGACAGGAGGCCTCAAATCCTTTGAAAACTCCAGAGGTACGCGGAGATCAGTGCCTCCAAAGGAGACGATGCCTGACTCCTCGTGAAACTTGATAGGAGACCCAGGATTCCTGTGGCACGTGGAAAGGGACCCTTGGTCTCCCGTCTCAGCTGGAGAGGCGTCCCAATTGCCCTGCAAAGCCTCGAGGAGAATCCCGAGTTGTCCCTCGCAACTAGGCAGGAGTCCTGACATGGCTGAACACACACGTGTGTGGAAGGGCCATCCCCGTCGTAACTCGAGAATATACCCCAGGTTCCCGCCGCAACTCGAGAAAAACCATGAGACTTCCCCCTCGCCGCGAGATGAGGCCCGATTCCCCTGCACTGCGTGCAGAGCAATTCCGTGTTGCACATCACACATGAAAGGAGCCTTGATTTCCTTGATGGCACTCCAGAGAAACCCCAAGAACACTGTTTCAAGGCTAGAGGGATCCTGAGGTCACTGTAGCAACACGAAAGAGCTCCGTGGACCAAGAATCAACACGAGATGAGAGGTTAGTCCCTGGCTTCGACTCCTGAGGAATACCACCTTACCACAAGAACCTCAAGAGGAGGCTTCTCTCAGCTCTAGGTATGTGAGAGGGATCCTGAGTTTGCGGCCTCAAGTGGAATGGACACCGCGATGCCCTGACTCGAAATAAGGCCGGATATCCCTGCAGTGACTTGAATGCAGGCTCGTCTTGCATCTCCCAAGAAGAAAGGATGTCGGAATGCCCTGTGGAGACCACAGAGAAACACCTAGTTCCCCACCTCATCGCGACCGGAGGCCTCACATCCTTTGAAAACTCCAGAGGTACGCGGAGATCAGTGCCTCCAAAGGAGACGATGCCTGACTCCTCGTGAAACTTGATAGGAGTCCCAGGATTCTTGTGGCACGTGGAAAGGGACCCTTGGTCTCCCGCCTCAGCTGGAGAGGCGTCCCAATTGCCCTGCCAAGCCTCGAGGAGAATCCCGAGTTGTCCCTCGCAACTAGGCAGGAGTCCTGACGTGGCTGAACAAACACGTGTGTGGAAGGGCCATCCCCGTCGTAACTCGAGAATATACCCCAGGTTCCCGCCGCAACTCGAGAAAAACCATGAGACTTCCCCCTCGATGCGAGATGAGGCCCGATTCCCCTGTACTGCGTGCAGAGCAATTCCGTGTTGCACATCACACATGAAAGGAGCCTTGATTTCCTTGATGGCACTCCAGAGAAACCCCAAGAACACTGTTTCAAGGATAGAGGGATCCTGAGGTCACTGTAGCAACACGAAAGAGCTCCGTGGGCCAAAAATCAACTCGAAAAGAGAGGTTAGTCCCTGGATTCGTCTCCAGAGGAATACCGCCTTACCACAAGCACCTCAAGAGGAGGCTTCTCTCAGCTCTAGGTATGTGAGAGGGACCCTGAGTTTGTGGCCTCAAGTGGAATGGACACCGCGATGCCCTGACTCGAAATAAGGCCGGATATCCCTGCAGTGACTTCAATGCAGGCTCGTCTTGCATCTCCCAGGACGAAAGGATGTCTGAATCCCCTGTGGAAAGCACAGAGAAAGACTTAGTTCCCCACCTCATCGCGACCGATAGCCTCACATCCTTTGAAAACTCCAGAGGTACGCGGAGATCAGTGCCTCCAAAGGAGACGATGCCTGACTCCTCGTGAAACTTGATAGGAGTCCCAGGATTCCTGTGGCACTTGGAAAGGGACCCTTGGTCTCCCGCCTCAGCTGGAGAGGCGTCCCAATTGCCCTGCCAAGCCTCGAGGAGAATCACGAGTTGTCCCTCGCAACTAGGCAGGAGTCCTGACGTCGCTGAAGAAACACGTGGGTGGAAGGGCCATCCCCGTCGTAACTCGAGAATATACCCCAGGTTCCCGCCGCAACTCGAGAAAAACCATGAGACTTCCCCCTCGCCGCGAGATGAGGCCCGATTCCCCTGCACTGCGTGCAGAGCAATTCCGTGTTGCACATCACACATGAAAGGAGCCTTGATTTCCTTGATGGCACTCCAGAGAAACCCCAAGAACACTGTTTCAAGGCTAGAGGGATCCTGAGGTCACTGTAGCAACACGAAAGAGCTCCGTGGGCCAAAAATCAACTCGAGATGAGAGGTTAGTCCCTGGCTTCGACTCCAGAGGAATACCACCTTACCACAAGCACCTCAAGATGAGGCTTCTCTCAGCTCTATGTATGTGAGAGGGGCCCTGAGTTTGCGGCCTCAAGTGGAATGGACACCGCGATGCCCTGACGCGAAATAAGGCCGGATATCCCTGCAGTGACTTGAATGCAGGCTCGTCTTGCATCTCCCAAGATGAAAGGATGTCTGAATCCCCTGTGGAGACCACAGAGAAAGACCTAGTTCCCCACCTCATCGTGACCGGAGGCCTCACATCCTTTGAAAACTCCAGAGGTACGCGGAGATCAGTGCCTCCAAAGGAGACGATGCGTGACTCCTCGTGAAACTTGATAGGAGTCCCAGGATTCCTGTGGCACATGGAAAGGGACCCTTGGTCTCCCGCCTCAGCTGGAGAGGCGTCCCAATTGCCTTGCCAAGCCTCGAGGAGAATCCCGAGTTGTGTCTCGCAACTAGGCAAGAGTCCTGACGTGGCTGAACAAACACATGTGTGGAAGGGCCATCCCCGTCGTAACTCGAGAATATACCCCAGGTTCCCGCCGCAACTCGAGAAAAACCATGAGACTTCCCCCTCGCCGCGAGATGAGGCCCGATTCCCCTGCACTGCGTGCAGAGCAATTCTGTGTTGCACATCACACATGAAAGGAGCCTTGATTTCCTTCATGGCACTCCAGAGAAACCCCAAGAACACTGTTTCAAGGCTAGAGGGATCCTGAGGTCACTGTAGCAACACGAAAGAGCTCCGTGGACCCAAAATCAACTCGAGATGAGAGGTTAGTGCCTGGCTTCGACTCCAGAGGAATACCACCTTACCACAAGCACCTCAAGGGGAGGCTTCTCTCAGCTCTAGGTATGTGAGAGGGACCCTGAGTTTGGGGCCTCAAGTGGAATGGACACCGCGATGCCCTGACTCGAAATAAGGCCGGATATCCCTGCAGTGACTTGAATGCAGGCTCGTCTTGCATCTCCCAAGACGAAAGGGTGTCTGAATCCCCTGTGGAGACCACAGTGAAAGACCTAGTTCCCCACCTCATCGCGACAGGAGGCCTCAAATCCTTTGAAAACTCCAGAGGTACGCGGAGATCAGTGCCTCCAAAGGAGACGATGCCTGACTCCTCGTGAAACTTGATAGGAGACCCAGGATTCCTGTGGCACGTGGAAAGGGACCCTTGGTCTCCCGTCTCAGCTGGAGAGGCGTCCCAATTGCCCTGCAAAGCCTCGAGGAGAATCCCGAGTTGTCCCTCGCATCTAGGCAGGAGTCCTGACATGGCTGAACACACACGTGTGTGGAAGGGCCATCCCCGTCGTAACTCGAGAATATACCCCAGGTTCCCGCCGCAACTCGAGAAAAACCATGAGACTTCCCCCTCGCCGCGAGATGAGGCCCGATTCCCCTGCACTGCGTGCAGAGCAATTCCGTGTTGCACATCACACATGAAAGGAGCCTTGATTTCCTTCATGGCACTCCAGAGAAACCCCAAGAACACTGTTTCAAGGCTAGAGGGATCCTGAGGTCACTGTAGCAACACGAAAGAGCTCCGTGGACCAAGAATCAACACGAGATGAGAGGTTAGTCCCTGGCTTCGACTCCTGAGGAATACCACCTTACCACAAGCACCTCAAGAGGAGGCTTCTCTAAGCTCTAGGTATGTGAGAGGGATCCTGAGTTTGCGGCCTCAAGTGGAATGGACACCGCGATGCCCTGACTCGAAATAAGGCCGGATATCCCTGCAGTGACTTGAATGCAGGCTCGTCTTGCATCTCCCAAGAAGAAAGGATGTCTGAATCCCCTGTGGAGACCACAGAGAAAGACCTAGTTCCCCACCTCATCGCGACCGGAGGCCTCACATCCTTTGAAAACTCCAGAGGTACGCGGAGATCAGTGCCTCCAAAGGAGACGATGCCTGACTCCTCGTGAAACTTGATAGGAGTCCCAGGATTCTTGTGGCACGTGGAAAGGGACCCTTGGTCTCCCGCCTCAGCTGGAGAGGCGTCCCAATTGCCCTGCCAAGCCTCGAGGAGAATCCCGAGTTGTCCCTCGCAACTAGGCAGGAGTACTGACATGGCTGAACACACACGTGTGTGGAAGGGCCATCCCCGTCGTAACTCGAGAATATACCCCAGGTTCCCGCCGCAACTCGAGAAAAACCATGAGACTTCCCCCTCGATGCGAGATGAGGCCCGATTCCCCTGTACTGCGTGCAGAGCAATTCCGTGTTGCACATCACACATGAAAGGAGCCTTGATTTCCTTGATGGCACTCCAGAGAAACCCCAAGAACACTGTTTCAAGGATAGAGGGATCCTGAGGTCACTGTAGCAACACGAAAGAGCTCCGTGGGCCAAAAATCAACTCGAAAAGAGAGGTTAGTCCCTGGATTCGTCTCCAGAGGAATACCGCCTTACCACAAGCACCTCAAGAGGAGGCTTCTCTCAGCTCTAGGTATGTGAGAGGGACCCTGAGTTTGCGGCCTCAAGTGGAATGGACACCGCGATGCCCTGACTCGAAATAAGGCCGGATATCCCTGCAGTGACTTCAATGCAGGCTCGTCTTGCATCTCCCAGGACGAAAGGATGTCTGAATCCCCTGTGGAAAGCACAGAGAAAGACTTAGTTCCCCACCTCATCGCGACCGATAGCCTCACATCCTTTGAAAACTCCAGAGGTACGCGGAGATCAGTGCCTCCAAAGGAGACGATGCCTGACTCCTCGTGAAACTTGATAGGAGTCCCAGGATTCCTGTGGCACTTGGAAAGGGACACTTGGTCTCCCGCCTCAGCTGGAGAGGCGTCCCAATTGCCCTGCCAAGCCTCGAGGAGAATCACGAGTTGTCCCTCGCAACTAGGCAGGAGTCCTGACGTCGCTGAAGAAACACGTGGGTGGAAGGGCCATCCCCGTCGTAACTCGAGAATATACCCCAGGTTCCCGCCGCAACTCGAGAAAAACCATGAGACTTCCCCCTCGCCGCGAGATGAGGCCCGATTCCCCTGCACTGCGTGCAGAGCAATTCCGTGTTGCACATCACACATGAAAGGAGCCTTGATTTCCTTGATGGCACTCCAGAGAAACCCCAAGAACACTGTTTCAAGGCTAGAGGGATCCTGAGGTCACTGTAGCAACACGAAAGAGCTCCGTGGGCCAAAAATCAACTCGAGATGAGATGTTAGTCCCTGGCTTCGACTCCAGAGGAATACCACCTTACCACAAGCACCTCAAGAGGAGGCTTCTCTCAGCTCTATGTATGTGAGAGGGACCCTGAGTTTGCGGCCTCAAGTGGAATGGACACCGCGATGCCCTGACGCGAAATAAGGCTGGATATCCCTGCAGTGACTTGAATGCAGGCTCGTCTTGCATCTCCCAAGATGAAAGGATGTCTGAATCCCCTGTGGAGACCACAGAGAAAGACCTAGTTCCCCACCTCATCGTGACCGGAGGCCTCACATCCTTTGAAAACTCCAGAGGTACGCGGAGATCAGTGCCTCCAAAGGAGACGATGCCTGACTCCTCGTGAAACTTGATAGGAGTCCCAGGATTCCTGTGGCACGTGGAAAGGGACACTTGGTCTCCCGCCTCAGCTGGAGAGGCGTCCCAATTGCCTTGCCAAGCCTCGAGGAGAATCCCGAGTTGTGTCTCGCAACTAGGCAAGAGTCCTGACGTGGCTGAACAAACACATGTGTGGAAGGGCCATCCCCGTCGTAACTCGAGAATATACCCCAGGTTCCCGCCGCAACTCGAGAAAAACCATGAGACTTCCCCCTCGCCGCGAGATGAGGCCCGATTCCCCTGCACTGCGTGCAGAGCAATTCCGTCTTACACATCACACATGAAAGGAGCCTTGATTTCCTTGATGGCACTCCAGAGAAACCCCAAGAACACTGTTTCAAGGCTAGAGGGATCCTGAGGTCACTGTAGCAACACGAAAGAACTCTGTGGACCAAAAATCAACTCGAAAAGAGAGGTTAGTCCCTGGATTCGTTTCCAGAGGAATACCACCTTACCAAAAGCACCTCAAGAGGAGGCTTCTCTCAGCTCTAGGTATGTGAGAGGGACCCTGAGTTTGCGGCCTCAAGTGGAATGGACACCGCGATGCCCTGACTCGAAATAAGGCCGGATATCCCTGCAGTGACTTCAATGCAGGCTCGTCTTGCATCTCCCAGGACGAAAGGATGTCTGAATCCCCTGTGGAAAGCACAGAGAAAGACTTAGTTCCCCACCTCATCGCGACCGATAGCCTCACATCCTTTGAAAACTCCAGAGGTACGCGGAGATCAGTGCCTCCAAAGGAGACGATGCCTGACTCCTCGTGAAACTTGATAGGAGTCCCAGGATTCCTGTGGCACTTGGAAAGGGACACTTGGTCTCCCGCCTCAGCTGGAGAGGCGTCCCAATTGCCCTGCCAAGCCTCGAGGAGAATCCAGAGTTGTCCCTCGCAACTAGGCAGGAGTCCTGACGTCGCTGAAGAAACACGTGGGTGGAAGGGCCATCCCCGTCGTAACTCGAGAATATACCCCAGGTTCGACCGCAACTCGAGAAAAACCATGAGACTTCCCCCTCGCCGCGAGATGAGGCCCGATTCCCCTGCACTGCATGCAGAGCAATTCCGTGTTGCACATCACACATGAAAGGAGCCTTGATTTCCTTGATGGCACTCCAGAGAAACCCCAAGAACACTGTTTCAAGGCTAGAGGGATCCTGAGGTCACTGTAGCAACACGAAAGAGCTCCGTGGGCCAAAAATCAACTCGAGATGAGAGGTTAGTCCCTGGCTTCGACTCCAGAGGAATACCACCTTACCACAAGCACCTCAAGAGGAGGCTTCTCTCAGCTCTAGGTATGTGAGAGGGACCCTGAGTTTGCGGCCTCAAGTGGAATGGACACCGCGATGCCCTGACGCGAAATAAGGCTGGATATCCCTGCAGTGACTTGAATGCAGGCTCGTCTTGCATCTCCCAAGATGAAAGGATGTCTGAATCCCCTGTGGAGACCACAGAGAAAGACCTAGTTCCCCACCTCATCGCGACCGGAGGCCTCACATCCTTTGAAAACTCCAGAGGTACGCGGAGATCAGTGCCTCCAAAGGAGACGATGCCTGACTCCTCGTGAAACTTGATAGGAGTCCCAGGATTCCTGTGGCACGTGGAAAGGGACCCATGGTCTCCCGCCTCAGCTGGAGAGGCGTCCCAATTGCCTTGCCAAGCCTCGAGGAGAATCCCGAGTTGTGTCTCGCAACTAGGCAAGAGTCCTGACGTGGCTGAACAAACACATGTGTGGAAGGGCCATCCCCGTCGTAACTCGAGAATATACCCCAGGTTCCCGCCGCAACTCGAGAAAAACCATGAGACTTCCCCCTCGCCACGAGATGAGGCCCGATTCCCCTGCACTGCGTGCAGAGCAATTCTGTGTTGCACATCACACATGAAAGGAGCCTTGATTTCCTTCATGGCACCCCAGAGAAACCCCAAGAACACTGTTTCAAGGCTAGAGGGATCCTGAGGTCACTGTAGCAACACGAAAGAGCTCCGTGGACCAAAAATCAACTCGAGATGAGAGGTTAGTCCCTGGCTTCGACTCCAGAGGAATACCACCTTACCACAAGCACCTCAAGAGGAGGCTTCTCTCAGCTCTAGGTATGTGAGAGGGACCCTGAGTTTGCGGCCTCAAGTGGAATGGACACCGCGATGCCCTGACGGGAAATAAGGCTGGATATCCCTGCAGTGACTTGAATGCAGGCTCGTCTTGCATCTCCCAAGATGAAAGGATGTCTGAATCCCCTGTGGAGACCACAGAGAAACACCTAGTTCCCCACCTCATCGCGACCGGAGGCCTCACATCCTTTGAAAACTCCAGAGGTACGCGGAGATCAGTGCCTCCAAAGGAGACGATGCCGGACTCCTTGTGAAACTTGATAGGAGTCCCAGGATTCTTGTGGCACGTGGAAAGGGACCCTTGGTCTCCCGCCTCAGCTGGAGAGGCGTCCCAATTGCCCTGCCAAGCCTCCAGGAGAATCCCGAGTTGTCCCCCGCAACCAGGCAGGAGTCCTGTCGTGGCTGAACAAACACGTGGGTGGAAGGGCCATCCCCGTCGTAACTCGAGAATATACCCCAGGTTCCCACCGCAACTCGAGAAAAACCATGAAACTTCCCCCTCGCCACGAGATGAGGCCCGATTCCCCTGCACTGCGTGCAGAGCAATTCCGTGTTGCACATCACACATGAAAGGAGCCTTGATTTCCTTGATGGCACTCCAGAGAAACCCCAAGAACACTGTTTCAAGGCTAGAGGGATCCTGAGGTCACTGTAGCAACACAAAAGAGCTCCGTGGGCCAAAAATCAACTCGAGATGAGAGGTTAGTCCCTGGCTTCGACTCCAGAGGAATACCACCTTACCACAAGCACCTCAAGAGGAGGCTTCTCTCAGCTCTAGGTATGTGAGAGGGACCCTGAGTTTGCGGCCTCAAGTGGAATGGACACCGCGATGCCCTGACGCGAAATAAGGCCGGATATCCCTGCAGTGACTTGATTGCAGGCTCGTCTTGCATCTCCCAAGATGAAAGGATGTCTGAATCCCCTGTGGAGACCACAGAGAAAGACCTAGTTCCCCACCTCATCGCGACCGGAGGCCTCACATCCTTTGAAAACTCCAGAGGTACGCGGAGATCAGTGCCTCCAAAGGAGACGATGCCTGACTCCTCGTGAAACTTGATAGGAGTCCCAGGATTCCTGTGGCACGTGGAAAGGGACCCATGGTCTCCCGCCTCAGCTGGAGAGGCGTCCCAATTGCCTTGCCAAGCCTCTAGGAGAATCCCGAGTTGTGTCTCGCAACTAGGCAAGAGTCCTGACGTGGCTGAACAAACACATGTGTGGAAGGGCCATCCCAGTCGTAACTCGAGAATATACCCCAGGTTCCCGCCGCAACTCGAGAAAAACCATGAGACTTCCCCCTCGCCGCGAGATGAGGCCCGATTCCCCTGCACTGCGTGCAGAGCAATTCTGTGTTGCACATCACACATGAAAGGAGCCTTGATTTCCTTCATGGCACCCCAGAGAAACCCCAAGAACACTGTTTCAAGGCTAGAGGGATCCTGAGGTCACTGTAGCAACACGAAAGAGCTCCGTGGACCCAAAATCAACTCGAGATGAGAGGTTAGTCCCTGGCTTCGACTCCAGAGGAATACCACCTTACCACAAGCACCTCAAGAGGAGGCTTCTCTCAGCTCTAGGTATGTGAGAGGGACCCTGAGTTTGCGGCCTCAAGTGGAATGGACACCGCGATGCCCTGACGGGAAATAAGGCTGGATATCCCTGCAGTGACTTGAATGCAGGCTCGTCTTGCATCTCCCAAGATGAAAGGATGTCTGAATCCCCTGTGGAGACCACAGAGAAACACCTAGTTCCCCACCTCATCGCGACCGGAGGCCTCACATCCTTTGAAAACTCCAGAGGTACGCGGAGATCAGTGCCTCCAAAGGAGACGATGCCGGACTCCTCGTGAAACTTGATAGGAGTCCCAGGATTCTTGTGGCACGTGGAAAGGGACCCTTGGTCTCCCGCCTCAGCTGGAGAGGCGACCCAATTGCCCTGCCAAGCCTCCAGGAGAATCCCGAGTTGACGCCGCAACCAGGCAGAAGTCCTGTCGTGGCTGAACAAACACGTGGGTGGAAGGGCCATCCCCGTCGTAACTCGAGAATATACCCCAGGTTCCCACCGCAACTCGAGAAAAACCATGAAACTTCCCCCTCGATGCGAGATGAGTCCCGATTCCCCTGTACTGCGTGCAGAGCAATTCCGTGTTGCACATCACACATGAAAGGAGCCTTGATTTCCTTGATGGCACTCCAGAGAAACCCCAAGAACACTGTTTCAAGGCTAGAGGGATCCTGAGGTCACTGTAGCAACATGAAAGAGCTCCGTGGACCAAGAATCAACACGAGATGAGAGGTTAGTCCCTGGCTTCGACTTCTGAGGAAAACCACCTTACCACAAGCACCTCAAGAGGAGGCTTCTCTAAGCTCTAGGTATGTGAGAGGGATCCTGAGTTTGCGGCCTCAAGTGGAATGGACACCGCGATGCCCTGACTCGAAATAAGGCCGGATATCCCTGCAGTGACTTGAATGCAGGCTCGTCTTGCATCTCCCAAGAAGAAAGGATGTCTGAATCCCCTGTGGAGACCACAGAGAAACACCTAGTTCCCCACCTCATCGCGACCGGAGGCCTCACATCCTTTGAAAACTCCAGAGGTACGCGGAGATCAGTGCCTCCAAAGGAGACGATGCCTGACTCCTCGTGAAACTTGATAGGAGTTCCAGGATTCTTGTGGCACGTGGAAAGGGACCCTTGGTCTCCCGCCTCAGCTGGAGAGGCGTCCCAATTGCCCTGCCAAGCCTCGAGGAGAATCCCGAGTTGTCCCTCGCAACTAGGCAGGAGTCCTGACGTGGCTGAACAAACACGTGTGTGGAAGGGCCATCCCCGTCGTAACTCGAGAATATACCCCAGGTTCCCGCCGCAACTCGAGAAAAACCATGAGACTTCCCCCTCGATGCGAGATGAGGCCCAATTCCCCTGTACTGCGTGCAGAGCAATTCCGTGTTGCACATCAGACATGAAAGGAGCCTTGATTTCCTTGATGGCACTCCAGAGAAACCCCAAGAACACTGTTTCAAGGATAGAGGGATCCTGAGGTCACTGTAGCAACACGAAAGGGCTCCGTGGGCCAAAAATCAACTCGAAAAGAGAGGTTAGTCCCTGGATTCGTCTCCAGAGGAATACCGCCTTACCACAAGCACCTCAAGAGGAGGCTTCTCTCAGCTCTAGGTATGTGAGAGGGACCCTGAGTTTGCGGCCTCAAGTGGAATGGACACCGCGATGCCCTGACTCGAAATAAGGCCGGATATCCCTGCAGTGACTTCAATGCAGGCTCGTCTTGCATCTCCCAGGACGAAAGGATGTCTGAATCCCCTGTGGAAAGCACAGAGAAAGACTTAGTTCCCCACCTCATCGCGACCGATAGCCTCACATCCTTTGAAAACTCCAGAGGTACGCGGAGATCAGTGCCTCCAAAGGAGACGATGCCTGACTCCTCGTGAAACTTGATAGGAGTCCCAGGATTCCTGTGGCACTTGGAAAGGGACCCTTGGTCTCCCGCCTCAGCTGGAGAGGCGTCCCAATTGCCCTGCCAAGCCTCGAGGAGAATCACGAGTTGTCCCTCGCAACTAGGCAGGAGACCTGACGTCGCTGAAGAAACACGTGGGTGGAAGGGCCATCCCCGTCGTAACTCGAGAATATACCCCAGGTTCCCGCCGCAACTCGAGAAAAACCATGAGACTTCCCCCTCGCCGCGAGATGAGGCCCGATTCCCCTGCACTGCGTGCAGAGCAATTCCGTGTTGCACATCACACATGAAAGGAGCCTTGATTTCCTTGATGGCACTCCAGAGAAACCCCAAGAACACTGTTTCAAGGCTAGAGGGATCCTGAGGTCACTGTAGCAACACAAAAGAGCTCCGTGGGCCAAAAATCAACTCGAGATGAGAGGTTAGTCCCTGGCTTCGACTCCAGAGGAATACCACCTTACCACAAGCACCTCAAGAGGAGGCTTCTCTCAGCTCTATGTATGTGAGAGGGACCCTGAGTTTGCGGCCTCAAGTGGAATGGACACCGCGATGCCCTGACGCGAAATAAGGCTGGATATCCCTGCAGTGACTTGAATGCAGGCTCGTCTTGCATCTCCCAAGATGAAAGGATGTCTGAATCCCCTGTGGAGACCACAGAGAAAGACCTAGTTCCCCACCTCATCGTGACCGGAGGCCTCACATCCTTTGAAAACTCCAGAGGTACGCGGAGATCAGTGCCTCCAAAGGAGACGATGCCTGACTCCTCGTGAAACTTGATAGGAGTCCCAGAATTCCTGTGGCACGTGGAAAGGGACACTTGGTCTCCCGCCTCAGCTGGAGAGGCGTCCCAATTGCCTTGCCAAGCCTCGAGGAGAATCCCGAGTTGTGTCTCGCAACTAGGCAAGAGTCCTGACGTGGCTGAACAAACACATGTGTGGAAGGGCCATCCCCGTCGTAACTCGAGAATATACCCCAGGTTCCCGCCGCAACTCGAGAAAAAGCATGAGACTTCCCCCTCGCCGCGAGATGAGGCCCGATTCCCCTGCACTGCGTGCAGAGCAATTCTGTGTTGCACATCACACATGAAAGAAGCCTTGATTTCCTTGATGGCACTCCAGAGAAACCCCAAGAACACTGTTTCAAGGCTAGAGGGATCCTGAGGTCACTGTAGCAACACGAAAGAGCTCCGTGGACCCAAAATCAACTCGAGATGATAGGTTAGTGCCTGGCTTCGACTCCAGAGGAATACCACCTTACCACAAGCACCTCAAGAGGAGGCTTCTCTCAGCTCTAGGTATGTGAGAGGGACCCTGAGTTTGCGGCCTCAAGTGGAATGGACACCGCGATGCCCTGACTCGAAATAAGGCCGGACATCCCTGCAGTGACTTGAATGCAGGCTCGTCTTGCATCTCCCAAGAAGAAAGGATGTCTGAATCCCCTGTGGAAAGCACAGAGAAAGACCTAGTTCCCCACCTCATCGCGACCGGAGGCCTCACATCCTTTGAAAACTCCAGAGGTACGCGGAGATCAGTGCCTCCAAAGGAGACGATGCCTGACTCCTCGTGAAACTTGATAGGAGACCCAGGATTCCTGTGGCACGTGGAAAGGGACCCTTGGTCTCCCGTCTCAGCTGGAGAGGCGTCCCAATTGCCCTGCAAAGCCTCGAGGAGAATCCCGAGTTGTCCCTCGCAACTAGGCAGGAGTCCTGACATGGCTGAACACACACGTGTGTGGAAGGGCCATCCCCGTCGTAACTCGAGAATATACCCCAGGTTCCCGCCGCAACTCGAGAAAAACCATGAGACTTCCCCCTCGCCGCGAGATGAGGCCCGATTCCCCTGCACTGCGTGCAGAGCAATTCCGTGTTGCACATCACACATGAAAGGAGCCTTGATTTCCTTGATGGCACTCCAGAGAAACCCCAAGAACACTGTTTCAAGGATAGAGGGATCCTGAGGTCACTGTAGCAACACGAAAGAGCTCCGTGGGCCAAAAATCAACTCGAAAAGAGAGGTTAGTCCCTGGAATCGTCTCCAGAGGAATACCACCTTACCACAAGCACCTCAAGAGGAGGCTTCTCTCAGCTCTAGGTATGTGAGAGGGACCCTGAGTTTGCGGCCTCAAGTGGAATGGACACCGCGATGCCCTGACTCAAAATAAGGCCGGATATCCCTGCAGTGACTTCAATGCAGGCTCGTCTTGCATCTCCCAGGACGAAAGGATGTCTGAATCCCCTGTGGAGACCACAGAGAAAGACCTAGTTACCCACCTCATCGCGACCGGAGGCCTCAAATCCTTTGAAAACTCCAGAGGTACGCGGAGATCAGTGCCTCCAAAGGAGACGATGCCTGACTCCTCGTGAAACTTGATAGGAGTCCCAGGATTCCTGTGGCACGTGGAAAGGGACCCTTGGTCTCCCGCCTCAGCTGGAGAGGCGTCCCAATTGCCTTGCCAAGCCTCGAGGAGAATCCCGAGTTGTGTCTCGCAACTTGGCAAGAGTCCTGACGTGGCTGAACAAACACGTGTGTGGAAGGGCCATCCCCGTCGTAACTCGAGACTATACCCCAGGTTCCCGCCGCAACTCGAGAAAAACCATGAGACTTCCCCCTCGCCGCGAGATGAGGCCCGATTCCCCTGCACTGCGTGCAGAGCAATTCTGTGTTGCACATCACACATGAAAGGAGCCTTGATTTCCTTGATGGCACTCAAGAGAAACCCCAAGAACACTGTTTCAAGGCTAGAGGGATCCTGAGGTCACTGTAGCAACACGAAAGAGCTCCGTGGACCCAAAATCAACTCGAGATGAGAGGTTAGTCCCTGGCTTCGACTCCAGAGGTATACCACCTTACCACAAGCACCTCAAGAGGAGGCTTCTCTCAGCTCTAGGTATGTGAGAGGGACCCTGAGTTTGGGGCCTCAAGTGGAATGAACACCGCGATGCCCTGACTCGAAATAAGGCCGGATATCCCTGCAGTGACTGGAATGCAGGCTCGTCTTGCATCTCCCTAGACGAAAGGGTGTCTGAATCCCCTGTGGAGGCCACAGAGAAACACCTAGTTCCCCACCTCATCGCGACAGGAGGCCTCAAATCCTTTCAAAACTCCAGAGGTATGCGGAGATCAGTGCCTCCAAAGGAGACGATGCCTGACTCCTCGTGAAACTTGATAGGAGACCCAGAATTCCTGTGGCACGTGGAAAGGGACCCTTGGTCTCCCGTCTCAGCTGGAGTGGCGTCCCAATTGCCCTGCAAAGCCTCGAGGAGAATCCCGAGTTGTCCCTCGCAACTAGGCAGGAGTCCTGACATGGCTGAACACACACGTGTGTGGAAGGGCCATCCCCGTCGTAACTCGAGAATATACCCCAGGTTCCAGCCGCAACTCGAGAAAAACCATGAGACTTCCCCCTCGCCGCGAGATGAGGCCCGATTCCCCTGCACTGCGTGCAGAGCAATTCCGTGTTGCACATCACACATGAAAGGAGCCTTGATTTCCTTGATGGCACTCCAGAGAAACCCCAAGAACACTGTTTCAAGGCTAGAGGGATCCTGAGGTCACTGTAGCAACACGAAAGAGCTCCGTGGGCCAAAAATCAACTCGAGATGAGAGGTTAGTCCCTGGCTTCGACTCCAGAGGAATACCACCTTACCACAAGCACCTCAAGAGGAGGCTTCTCTCAGCTCTAGGTATGTGAGAGGGACCCTGAGTTTGCGGCCTCAAGTGGAATGGACACCGCGATGCCCTGACGCGAAATAAGGCTGGATATCCCTGCAGTGACTTGAATGCAGGCTCGTCTTGCATGTCCCAAGATGAAAGGATGGCTGAATCCCCTGTGGAGACCACAGAGAAAGACCTAGTTCCCCACCTCATCGCGACCGCAGGCCTCACATCCTTTGAAAACTTCAGAGGTACGCGGAGATCAGTGCCTCCAAAGGAGATGATGCCTGACTCCTCGTGAAACTTGATAGGAGTCCCAGGATTCCTGTGGCACGTGGAAAGGGACCCTTAGTCTCCCGCCTCAGCTGGAGAGGCGTCCCAATTGCCTTGCCAAGCCTCGAGGAGAATCCCGAGTTGTGTCTCGCAACTAGGCAAGAGTCCTGACGTGGCTGAACAAACACATGTGTGGAAGGGCCATCCCCGTCGTAACTCGAGAATATACCCCAGGTTCCCGCTGCAACTCGAGAAAAACCATGAGACTTCCCCCTCGCCGCGAGATGAGGCCCGATTCCCCTGCACTGCGTGCAGAGCAATTCTGTGTTGCACATCACACATGAAAGGAGCCTTGATTTCCTTCATGGCACTCCAGAGAAACCCCAAGAACACTGTTTCAAGGCTAGAGGGATCCTGAGGTCACTGTAGCAACACGAAAGAGCTCCGTGGACCCAAAATCAACTCGAGATGAGAGGTTAGTGCCTGGCTTCGACTCCAGAGGAATACCACCTTACCACAAGCACCTCAAGGGGAGGCTTCTCTCAGCTCTAGGTATGTGAGAGGGACCCTGAGTTTGGGGCCTCAAGTGGAATGGACACCGCGATGCCCTGACTCGAAATAAGGCCGGATATCCCTGCAGTGACTTCAATGCAGGCTCGTCTTGCATCTCCCAAGACGAAAGGGTGTCTGAATCCCCTGTGGAGACCACAGAGAAAGACCTAGTTCCCCACCTCATCGCGACAGGAGGCCTCAAATCCTTTGAAAACTCCAGAGGTACGCGGAGATCAGTGCCTCCAAAGGAGACGATGCCTGACTCCTCGTGAAACTTGATAGGAGACCCAGGATTCCTATGGCACGTGGAAAGGGACCCTTGGTCTCCCGTCTCAGCTGGAGAGGCGTCCCAATTGCCCTGCAAAGCCTCGAGGAGAATCCCGAGTTGTCCCTCGCAACTAGGCAGGAGTCCTGACATGGCTGAACAAACACGTGTGTGGAAGGGCCATCCCCGTCGTAACTCGAGAATATACCCCAGGTTCCCGCCGCAACTCGAGAAAAACCATGAGACTTCCCCCTCGCCGCGAGATGAGGCCCGATTCCCCTGCACTGCGTGCAGAGCAATTCCGTGTTGCACATCACACATGAAAGGAGCCTTGATTTCCTTGATGGCACTCCAGAGAAACCCCAAGAACACTGTTTCAAGGCTAGAGGGATCCTGAGGTCACTGTAGCAACACGAAAGAGCTCCGTGGACCAAGAATCAACACGAGATGAGAGGTTAGTCCCTGGCTTCGACTCCTGAGGAATACCACCTTACCACAAGCACCTCAAGAGGAGGCTTCTCTAAGCTCTAGGTATGTGAGAGGGATCCTGAGTTTGCGGCCTCAAGTGGAATGGACACCGCGATGCCCTGACTCGAAATAAGGCCGGATATCCCTGCAGTGACTTGAATGCAGGCTCGTCTTGCATCTCCCAAGAAGAAAGGATGTCTGAATCCCCTGTGGAGACCACAGAGAAACACCTAGTTCCCCACCTCATCGCGACCGGAGGCCTCACATCCTTTGAAAACTCCAGAGGTACGCGGAGATCAGTGCCTCCAAAGGAGACGATGCCTGACTCCTCGTGAAACTTGATAGGAGTCCCAGGATTCTTGTGGCACGTGGAAAGGGACCCTTGGTCTCCCGCCTCAGCTGGAGAGGCGTCCCAATTGCCCTGCCAAGCCTCGAGGAGAATCCCGAGTTGTCCCTCGCAACTAGGCAGGAGTCCTGACGTGGCTGAACAAACACGTGGGTGGAAGGGCCATCCCCGTCATAACTCGAGAATATACCCCAGGTTCCCGCCGCAACTCGAGAAAAACCATGAGACTTCCCCCTCGATGCGAGATGAGGCCCGATTCCCCTGTACTGCGTGCAGAGCAATTCCGTGTTGCACATCACACATGAAAGGAGCCTTGATTTCCTTGATGGCACTCCAGAGAAACCCCAAGAACACTGTTTCAAGGATAGAGGGATCCTGAGGTCACTGTAGCAACACGAAAGGGCTCCGTGGGCCAAAAATCAACTCGAAAAGAGAGGTTAGTCCCTGGATTCGTCTCCAGAGGAATACCGCCTTACCACAAGCACCTCAAGAGGAGGCTTCTCTCAGCTCTAGGTATGTGAGAGGGACCCTGAGTTTGCGGCCTCAAGTGGAATGGACACCGCGATGCCCTGACTCGAAATAAGGCCGGATATCCCTGCAGTGACTTCAATGCAGGCTCGTCTTGCATCTCCCAGGACGAAAGGATGTGTGAATCCCCTGTGGAAAGCACAGAGAAAGACTTAGTTCCCCACCTCATCGCGACCGATAGCCTCACATCCTTTGAAAACTCCAGAGGTACGCGGAGATCAGTGCCTCCAAAGGAGACGATGCCTGACTCCTCGTGAAACTTGATAGGAGTCCCAGGATTCCTGTGGCACGTGGAAAGGGACCCTTGGTCTCCCGCCGCAGCTGGAGAGGCGTCCCAATTGCCTTGCCAAGCCTCGAGGAGAATCCCGAGTTGTGTCTCGCAACTAGGCAAGAGTCCTGACGTGGCTGAACAAACACATGTGTGGAAGGGCCATCCCCGTCGTAACTCGAGAATATACCCCAGGTTCCCGCCGCAACTCGAGAAAAACCATGAGACTTCCCCCTCGCCGCGAGATGAGGCCCGATTCCCCTGCACTGCGTGCAGAGCAATTCTGTGTTGCACATCACACATGAAAGGAGCCTTGATTTCCTTCATGGCACTCCAGAGAAACCCCAAGAACACTGTTTCAAGGCTAGAGGGATCCTGAGGTCACTGTAGCAACACGAAAGAGCTCCGTGGACCCAAAATCAACTCGAGATGAGAGGTTAGTGCCTGGCTTCGACTCCAGAGGAATACCACCTTACCACAAGCACCTCAAGGGGAGGCTTCTCTCAGCTCTAGGTATGTGAGAGGGACCCTGAGTTTGGGGCCTCAAGTGGAATGGACACCGCGATGCCCTGACTCGAAATAAGGCCGGATATCCCTGCAGTGACTGGAATGCAGGCTCGTCTTGCATCTCCCAAGACGAAAGGGTGTCTGAATCCCCTGTGGAGACCACAGAGAAAGACCTAGTTCCCCACCTCATCGCGACAGGAGGCCTCAAATCCTTTGAAAACTCCAGAGGTACGCGGAGATCAGTGCCTCCAAAGGAGACGATGCCTGACTCCTCGTGAAACTTGATAGGAGACCCAGGATTCCTGTGGCACGTGGAAAGGGACCCTTGGTCTCCCGTCTCAGCTGGAGAGGCGTCCCAATTGCCCTGCAAAGCCTCGAGGAGAATCCCGAGTTGTCCCTCGCAACTAGGCAGGAGTCCTGACATGGCTGAACACACACGTGTGTGGAAGGGCCATCCCCGTCGTAACTCGAGAATATACCCCAGGTTCCCGCCGCAACTCGAGAAAAACCATGAGACTTCCCCCTCGCCGCGAGATGAGGCCCGATTCCCCTGCACTGCGTGCAGAGCAATTCCGTGTTGCACATCACACATGAAAGGAGCCTTGATTTCCTTGATGGCACTCCAGAGAAACCCCAAGAACACTGTTTCAAGGCTAGAGGGATCCTGAGGTCACTGTAGCAACATGAAAGAGCTCCGTGGACCAAGAATCAACACGAGATGAGTGGTTAGTCCCTGGCTTCGACTCCTGAGGAATACCACCTTACCACAAGCACCTCAAGAGGAGGCTTCTCTAAGCTCTAGGTATGTGAGAGGGATCCTGAGTTTGCGGCCTCAAGTGGAATGGACACCGCGATGCCCTGACTCGAAATAAGGCCGGATATCCCTGCAGTGACTTGAATGCAGGCTCGTCTTGCATCTCCCAAGAAGAAAGGATGTCTGAATCCCCTGTGGAGACCACAGAGAAACACCTAGTTCCCCACCTCATCGCGACCGGAGGCCTCACATCCTTTGAAAACTCCAGAGGTACGCGGAGATCAGTGCCTCCAAAGGAGACGATGCCTGACTCCTCGTGAAACTTGATAGGAGTCCCAGGATTCTTGTGGCACGTGGAAAGGGACCCTTGGTCTCCCGCCTCAGCTGGAGAGGCGTCCCAATTGCCCTGCCAAGCCTCGAGGAGAATCCCGAGTTGTCCCTCGCAACTAGGCAGGAGTCCTGACGTGGCTGAACAAACACGTGGGTGGAAGGGCCATCCCCGTCGTAACTCGAGAATATACCCCAGGTTCCCGCCGCAACTCGAGAAAAACCATGAGACTTCCCCCTCAATGCGAGATGAGGCCCGATTCCCCTGTACTGCGTGCAGAGCAATTCCGTGTTGCACATCACACATGAAAGGAGCCTTGATTTCCTTGATGGCACTCCAGAGAAACCCAAAGAACACTGTTTCAAGGATAGAGGGATCCTGAGGTCACTGTAGCAACACGAAAGGGCTCCGTGGGCCAAAAATCAACTCGAAAAGAGAGGTTAGTCCCTGGATTCGTCTCCAGAGGAATACCGCCTTACCACAAGCACCTCAATAGGAGGCTTCTCTCAGCTCTAGGTATGTGAGAGGGACCCTGAGTTTGCGGCTTCAAGTGGAATGGACACCGCGATGCCCTGACTCGAAATAAGGCCGGATATCCCTGCAGTGACTTCAATGCAGGCTCGTCTTGCATCTCCCAGGACGAAAGGATGTCTGAATCCCCTGTGGAAAGCACAGAGAAAGACTTAGTTCCCCACCTCATCGCGACCGATAGCCTCACACCCTTTGAAAACTCCAGAGGTACGCGGAGATCAGTGCCTCCAAAGAAGACGATGCCTGACTCCTCGTGAAACTTGATAGGAGTCCCAGGATTCCTGTGGCACTTGGAAAGGGACCCTTGGTCTCCCGCCTCAGCTGGAGAGGCGTCCCAATTGCCCTGCCAAGCCTCGAGGAGAATCACGAGTTGTCCCTCGCAACTAGGCAGGAGTCCTGACGTCGCTGAAGAAACACGTGGGTGGAAGGGCCATCCCCGTCGTAACTCGAGAATATACCCCAGGTTCCCGCCGCAACTCGAGAAAAACCATGAGACTTCCCCCTCGCCGCGAGATGAGGCCCGATTCCCCTGCACTGCGTGCAGAGCAATTCCGTGTTGCACATCACACATGAAAGGAGCCTTGATTTCCTTGATGGCACTCCAGAGAAACCCCAAGAACACTGTTTCAAGGCTAGAGGGATCCTGAGGTCACTGTAGCAACACAAAAGAGCTCCGTGGGCCAAAAATCAACTCGAGATGAGAGGTTAGTCCCTGGCTTCGACTCCAGAGGAATACCACCTTACCACAAGCACCTCAAGAGGAGGCTTCTCTCAGCTCTATGTATGTGAGAGGGACCCTGAGTTTGCGGCCTCAAGTGGAATGGACACCGCGATGCCCTGACGCGAAATAAGGCTGGATATCCCTGCAGTGACTTGAATGCAGGCTCGTCTTGCATCTCCCAAGATGAAAGGATGTCTGAATCCCCTGTGGAGACCACAGAGAAAGACCTAGTTCCCCACCTCATCGTGACCGGAGGCCTCACATCCTTTGAAAACTCCAGAGGTACGCGGAGATCAGTGCCTCCAAAGGAGACGATGCCTGACTCCTCGTGAAACTTGATAGGAGACCCAGGATTCCTGTGGCACGTGGAAAGGGACCCTTGGTCTCCCGTCTCAGCTGGAGAGGCGTCCCAATTGCCCTGCAAAGCCTCGAGGAGAATCCCGAGTTGTCCCTCGCAACTAGGCAGGAGTCCTGACATGGCTGAACACACACGTGTGTGGAAGGGCCATCCCCGTCGTAACTCGAGAATATACCCCAGGTTCCCGCCGCAACTCGAGAAAAACCATGAGACTTCCCCCTCGCCACGAGATGAGGCCCGATTCCCCTGCACTGCGTGCAGAGCAATTCTGTGTTGCACATCACACATGAAAGGAGCCTTGATTTCCTTGATGGCACTCCAGAGAAACCCCAAGAACACTGTTTCAAGGATAGAGGGATCCTGAGGTCACTGTAGCAACACGAAAGAGCTCCGTGGGCAAAAATCAACTCGAAAAGAGAGGTTAGTCCCTGGAATCGTCTCCAGAGGAATACCACCTTACCACAAGCACCTCAAGAGGAGGCTTCTCTCAGCTCTAGGTATGTGAGAGGGACCCTGAGTTTGCGGCCTCAAGTGGAATGGACACCGCGATGCCCTGACTCGAAATAAGGCCGGATATCCCTGCAGTGACTTCAATGCAGGCTCGTCTTGCATCTCCCAGGACGAAAGGATGTCTGAATCCCCTGTGGAGACCACAGAGAAAGACCTAGTTACCCACCTCATCGCGACCGGAGGCCTCAAATCCTTTGAAAACTCCAGAGGTACGCGGAGATCAGTGCCTCCAAAGGAGACGATGCCTGACTCCTCGTGAAACTTGATAGGAGTCCCAGGATTCCTGTGGCACGTGGAAAGGGACCCTTGGTCTCCCGCCTCAGCTGGAGAGGCGTCCCAATTGCCTTGCCAAGCCTCGAGGAGAATCCCGAGTTGTGTCTCGCAACTAGGCAAGAGTCCTGACGTGGCTGAACAAACACGTGTGTGGAAGGGCCATCCCCGTCGTAACTCGAGAATATACCCCAGGTTCCCGCCGCAACTCGAGAAAAACCATGAGACTTCCCCCTCGCCGCGAGATGAGGCCCGATTCCCCTGCACTGCGTGCAGAGCAATTCTGTGTTGCACATCACACATGAAAAGAGCCTTGATTTCCTTGATGGCACTCCAGAGAAACCCCAAGAACACTGTTTCAAGGCTAGAGGGATCCTGAGGTCACTGTAGCAACACGAAAGAGCTCCGTGGACCCAAAATCAACTCGAGATAAGAGGTTAGTCCCTGGCTTCGACTCCAGAGGTATACCACCTTACCACAAGCACCTCAAGAGGAGGCTTCTCTCAGCTCTAGGTATGTGAGAGGGACCCTGAGTTTGGGGCCTCAAGTGGAATGGACACCGCGATGCCCTGACTCGAAATAAGGCCGGATATCCCTGCAGTGACTGGAATGCAGGCTCGTCTTGCATCTCCCTAGACGAAAGGGTGTCTGAATCCCCTGTGGAGGCCATAGAGAAACACCTAGTTCCCCACCTCATCGCGACAGGAGGCCTCAAATCCTTTCAAAACTCCAGAGGTATGCGGAGATCAGTGCCTCCAAAGGAGACGATGCCTGACTCCTCGTGAAACTTGATAGGAGACCCAGGATTCCTGTGGCACGTGGAAAGGGACCCTTGGTCTCCCGTCTCAGCTGGAGTGGCGTCCCAATTGCCCTGCAAAGCCTCGAGGAGAATCCCGAGTTGTCCCTCGCAACTAGGCAGGAGTCCTGACATGGCTGAACACACACGTGTGTGGAAGGGCCATCCCCGTCGTAACTCGAGAATATACCCCAGGTTCCAGCCGCAACTCGAGAAAAACCATGAGACTTCCCCCTCGCCGCGAGATGAGGCCCGATTCCCCTGCACTGCGTGCAGAGCAATTCCGTGTTGCACATCACACATGAAAGGAGCCTTGATTTCCTTGATGGCACTCCAGAGAAACCCCAAGAACACTGTTTCAAGGCTAGAGGGATCCTGAGGTCACTGTAGCAACACGAAAGAGCTCCGTGGGCCAAAAATCAACTCGAGATGAGAGGTTAGTCCCTGGCTTCGACTCCAGAGGAATACCACCTTACCACAAGCACCTCAAGAGGAGGCTTCTCTCAGCTCTAGGTATGTGAGAGGGACCCTGAGTTTGCGGCCTCAAGTGGAATGGACACCGCGATGCCCTGACGCGAAATAAGGCTGGATATCCCTGCAGTGACTTGAATGCAGGCTCGTCTTGCATGTCCCAAGATGAAAGGATGGCTGAATCCCCTGTGGAGACCACAGAGAAAGACCTAGTTCCCCACCTCATCGCGACCGCAGGCCTCACATCCTTTGAAAACTTCAGAGGTACGCGGAGATCAGTGCCTCCAAAGGAGATGATGCCTGACTCCTCGTGAAACTTGATAGGAGTCCCAGGATTCCTGTGGCACGTGGAAAGGGACCCTTAGTCTCCCGCCTCAGCTGGAGAGGCGTCCCAATTGCCTTGCCAAGCCTCGAGGAGAATCCCGAGTTGTGTCTCGCAACTAGGCAAGAGTCCTGACGTGGCTGAACAAACACATGTGTGGAAGGGCCATCCCCGTCGTAACTCGAGAATATACCCCAGGTTCCCGCCGCAACTCGAGAAAAACCATGAGACTTCCCCCTCGCCGCGAGATGAGGCCCGATTCCCCTGCACTGCGTGCAGAGCAATTCTGTGTTGCACATCACACATGAAAGGAGCCTTGATTTCCTTCATGGCACTCCAGAGAAACCCCAAGAACACTGTTTCAAGGCTAGAGGGATCCTGAGGTCACTGTAGCAACACGAAAGAGCTCCGTGGACCCAAAATCAACTCGAGATGAGAGGTTAGTGCCTGGCTTCGACTCCAGAGGAATACCACCTTACCACAAGCACCTCAAGGGGAGGCTTCTCTCAGCTCTAGGTATGTGAGAGGGACCCTGAGTTTGGGGCCTCAAGTGGAATGGACACCGCGATGCCCTGACTCGAAATAAGGCCGGATATCCCTGCAGTGACTTCAATGCAGGCTCGTCTTGCATCTCCCAAGACGAAAGGGTGTCTGAATCCCCTGTGGAGACCACAGAGAAAGACCTAGTTCCCCACCTCATCGCGACAGGAGGCCTCAAATCCTTTGAAAACTCCAGAGGTACGCGGAGATCAGTGCCTCCAAAGGAGACGATGCCTGACTCCTCGTGAAACTTGATAGGAGACCCAGGATTCCTGTGGCACGTGGAAAGGGACCCTTGGTCTCCCGTCTCAGCTGGAGAGGCGTCCCAATTGCCCTGCAAAGCCTCGAGGAGAATCCCGAGTTGTCCCTCGCAACTAGGCAGGAGTCCTGACATGGCTGAACACACACGTGTGTGGAAGGGCCATCCCCGTCGTAACTCGAGAATATACCCCAGGTTCCCGCCGCAACTCGAGAAAAACCATGAGACTTCCCCCTCGCCGCGAGATGAGGCCCGATTCCCCTGCACTGCGTGCAGAGCAATTCCGTGTTGCACATCACACATGAAAGGAGCCTTGATTTCCTTGATGGCACTCCAGAGAAACCCCAAGAACACTGTTTCAAGGCTAGAGGGATCCTGAGGTCACTGTAGCAACATGAAAGAGCTCCGTGGACCAAGAATCAACACGAGATGAGAGGTTAGTCCCTGGCTTCGACTCCTGAGGAATACCACCTTACCACAAGCACCTCAAGAGGAGGCTTCTCTAAGCTCTAGGTATGTGAGAGGGATCCTGAGTTTGCGGCCTCAAGTGGAATGGACACCGCGATGCCCTGACTCGAAATAAGGCCGGATATCCCTGCAGTGACTTGAATGCAGGCTCGTCTTGCATCTCCCAAGAAGAAAGGATGTCTGAATCCCCTGTGGAGACCACAGAGAAACACCTAGTTCCCCACCTCATCGCGACCGGAGGCCTCACATCCTTTGAAAACTCCAGAGGTACGCGGAGATCAGTGCCTCCAAAGGAGACGATGCCTGACTCCTCGTGAAACTTGATAGGAGTCCCAGGATTCTTGTGGCACGTGGAAAGGGACCCTTGGTCTCCCGCCTCAGCTGGAGAGGCGTCCCAATTGCCCTGCCAAGCCTCGAGGAGAATCCCGAGTTGTCCCTCGCAACTAGGCAGGAGTCCTGACGTGGCTGAACAAACACGTGGGTGGAAGGGCCATCCCCGTCGTAACTCGAGAATATACCCCAGGTTCCCGCCGCAACTCGAGAAAAACCATGAGACTTCCCCCTCAATGCGAGATGAGGCCCGATTCCCCTGTACTGCGTGCAGAGCAATTCCGTGTTGCACATCACACATGAAAGGAGCCTTGATTTCCTTGATGGCACTCCAGAGAAACCCAAAGAACACTGTTTCAAGGATAGAGGGATCCTGAGGTCACTGTAGCAACACGAAAGGGCTCCGTGGGCCAAAAATCAACTCGAAAAGAGAGGTTAGTCCCTGGATTCGTCTCCAGAGGAATACCGCCTTACCACAAGCACCTCAATAGGAGGCTTCTCTCAGCTCTAGGTATGTGAGAGGGACCCTGAGTTTGCGGCTTCAAGTGGAATGGACACCGCGATGCCCTGACTCGAAATAAGGCCGGATATCCCTGCAGTGACTTCAATGCAGGCTCGTCTTGCATCTCCCAGGACGAAAGGATGTCTGAATCCCCTGTGGAAAGCACAGAGAAAGACTTAGTTCCCCACCTCATCGCGACCGATAGCCTCACACCCTTTGAAAACTCCAGAGGTACGCGGAGATCAGTGCCTCCAAAGAAGACGATGCCTGACTCCTCGTGAAACTTGATAGGAGTCCCAGGATTCCTGTGGCACTTGGAAAGGGACCCTTGGTCTCCCGCCTCAGCTGGAGAGGCGTCCCAATTGCCCTGCCAAGCCTCGAGGAGAATCACGAGTTGTCCCTCGCAACTAGGCAGGAGTCATGACGTCGCTGAAGAAACACGTGGGTGGAAGGGCCATCCCCGTCGTAACTCGAGAATATACCCCAGGTTCCCGCCGCAACTCGAGAAAAACCATGAGACTTCCCCCTCGCCGCGAGATGAGGCCCGATTCCCCTGCACTGCGTGCAGAGCAATTCCGTGTTGCACATCACACATGAAAGGAGCCTTGATTTCCTTGATGGCACTCCAGAGAAACCCCAAGAACACTGTTTCAAGGCTAGAGGGATCCTGAGGTCACTGTAGCAACACAAAAGAGCTCCGTGGGCCAAAAATCAACTCGAGATGAGAGGTTAGTCCCTGGCTTCGACTCCAGAGGAATACCACCTTACCACAAGCACCTCAAGAGGAGGCTTCTCTCAGCTCTATGTATGTGAGAGGGACCCTGAGTTTGCGGCCTCAAGTGGAATGGACACCGCGATGCCCTGACGCGAAATAAGGCTGGATATCCCTGCAGTGACTTGAATGCAGGCTCGTCTTGCATCTCCCAAGATGAAAGGATGTCTGAATCCCCTGTGGAGACCACAGAGAAAGACCTAGTTCCCCACCTCATCGTGACCGGAGGCCTCACATCCTTTGAAAACTCCAGAGGTACGCGGAGATCAGTGCCTCCAACGGAGACGATGCCTGACTCCTCGTGAAACTTGATAGGAGTCCCAGGATTCCTGTGGCACGTGGAAAGGGACACTTGGTCTCCCGCCTCAGCTGGAGAGGCGTCCCAATTGCCTTGCCAATCCTCGAGGAGAATCCCGAGTTGTGTCTCGCAACTAGGCAAGAGTCCTGACGTGGCTGAACAAACACATGTGTGGAAGGGCCATCCCCGTCGTAACTCGAGAATATACCCCAGGTTCCCGCCGCAACTCGAGAAAAACCATGAGACTTCCCCCTCGCCGCGAGATGAGGCCCGATTCCCCTGTACTGCGTGCAGAGCAATTCCGTGTTGCACATCACACATGAAAGGAGCCTTGATTTCCTTGATGGCACTCCAGAGAAACCCCAAGAACACTGTTTCAAGGATAGAGGGATCCTGAGGTCACTGTAGCAACACGAAAGGGCTCCGTGGGCCAAAAATCAACTCGAAAAGAGAGGTTAGTCCCTGGATTCGTCTCCAGAGGAATACCGCCTTACCACAAGCACCTCAAGAGGAGGCTTCTCTCAGCTCTAGGTATGTGAGAGGGACCCTGAGTTTGCGGCCTCAAGTGGAATGGACACCGCGATGCCCTGACTCGAAATAAGGCCGGATATCCCTGCAGTGACTTCAATGCAGGCTCGTCTTGCATCTCCCAGGACGAAAGGATGTGTGAATCCCCTGTGGAAAGCACAGAGAAAGACTTAGTTCCCCACCTCATCGCGACCGATAGCCTCACATCCTTTGAAAACTCCAGAGGTACGCGGAGATCAGTGCCTCCAAAGGAGACGATGCCTGACTCCTCGTGAAACTTGATAGGAGTCCCAGGATTCCTGTGGCACTTGGAAAGGGACCCTTGGTCTCCCGCCTCAGCTGGAGAGGCGTCCCAATTGCCCTGCCAAGCCTCGAGGAGAATCCAGAGTTGTCCCTCGCAACTAGGCAGGAGTCCTGACGTCGCTGAAGAAACACGTGGGTGGAAGGGCCATCCCCGTCGTAACTCGAGAATATACCCCAGGTTCCCGCCGCAACTCGAGAAAAACCATGAGACTTCCCCCTCGCCGCGAGATGAGGCCCGATTCCCCTGCACTGCGTGCAGAGCAATTCCGTGTTGCACATCACACATGAAAGGAGCCTTGATTTCCTTGATGGCACTCCAGAGAAACCCCAAGAACACTGTTTCAAGGCTAGAGGGATCCTGAGGTGACTGTAGCAACACGAAAGAGCTCCGTGGGCCAAAAATCAACTCGAGATGAGAGGTTAGTCCCTGGCTTCGACTCCAGAGGAATACCACCTTACCACAAGCACCTCAAGAGGAGGCTTCTCTCAGCTCTATGTATGTGAGAGGGACCCTGAGTTTGCGGCCTCAAGTGGAATGGACACCGCGATGCCCTGACACGAAATAAGGCTGGATATCCCTGCAGTGACTTGAATGCAGGCTCGTCTTGCATCTCCCAAGATGAAAGGATGTCTGAATCCCCTGTGGAGACCACAGAGAAAGACCTAGTTCCCCACCTCATCGTGACCGGAGGCCTCACATCCTTTGAAAACTCCAGAGGTACGCGGAGATCAGTGCCTCCAAAGGAGACGATGCCTGACTCCTCGTGAAACTTGATAGGAGTCCCAGGATTCCTGTGGCACGTGGAAAGGGACCCTTGGTCTCCCGCCGCAGCTGGAGAGGCGTCCCAATTGCCTTGCCAAGCCTCGAGGAGAATCCCGAGTTGTGTCTCGCAACTAGGCAAGAGTCCTGACGTGGCTGAACAAACACATGTGTGGAAGGGCCATCCCCGTCGTAACTCGAGAATATACCCCAGGTTCCCGCCGCAACTCGAGAAAAACCATGAGACTTCCCCCTCGCCGCGAGATGAGGCCCGATTCCCCTGCACTGCGTGCAGAGCAATTCTGTGTTGCACATCACACATGAAAGGAGCCTTGATTTCCTTCATGGCACTCCAGAGAAACCCCAAGAACACTGTTTCAAGGCTAGAGGGATCCTGAGGTCACTGTAGCAACACGAAAGAGCTCCGTGGACCCAAAATCAACTCGAGATGAGAGGTTAGTGCCTGGCTTCGACTCCAGAGGAATACCACCTTACCACAAGCACCTCAAGGGGAGGCTTCTCTCAGCTCTAGGTATGTGAGAGGGACCCTGAGTTTGGGGCCTCAAGTGGAATGGACACCGCGATGCCCTGACTCGAAATAAGGCCGGATATCCCTGCAGTGACTGGAATGCAGGCTCGTCTTGCATCTCCCAAGACGAAAGGGTGTCTGAATCCCCTGTGGAGACCACAGAGAAAGACCTAGTTCCCCACCTCATCGCGACAGGAGGCCTCAAATCCTTTGAAAACTTCAGAGGTACGCGGAGATCAGTGCCTCCAAAGGAGACGATGCCTGACTCCTCGTGAAACTTGATAGGAGACCCAGGATTCCTGTGGCACGTGGAAAGGGACCCTTGGTCTCCCGTCTCAGCTGGAGAGGCGTCCCAATTGCCCTGCAAAGCCTCGAGGAGAATCCCGAGTTGTCCCTCGCAACTAGGCAGGAGTCCTGACATGGCTGAACACACACTTGTGTGGAAGGGCCATCCCCATCGTAACTCGAGAATATACCCCAGGTTCCCGCCGCAACTCGAGAAAAACCATGAGACTTCCCCCTCGCCGCGAGATGAGGCCCGATTCCCCTGCACTGCGTGCAGAGCAATTCCGTGTTGCACATCACACATGAAAGGAGCCTTGATTTCCTTGATGGCACTCCAGAGAAACCCCAAGAACACTGTTTCAAGGCTAGAGGGATCCTGAGGTCACTGTAGCAACATGAAAGAGCTCCGTGGACCAAGAATCAACACGAGATGAGAGGTTAGTCCCTGGCTTCGACTCCTGAGGAATACCACCTTACCACAAGCACCTCAAGAGGAGGCTTCTCTAAGCTCTAGGTATGTGAGAGGGATCCTGAGTTTGCGGCCTCAAGTGGAATGGACACCGCGATGCCCTGACTCGAAATAAGGCCGGATATCCCTGCAGTGACTTGAATGCAGGCTCGTCTTGCATCTCCCAAGAAGAAAGGATGTCTGAATCCCCTGTGGAGACCACAGAGAAACACCTAGTTCCCCACCTCATCGCGACCGGAGGCCTCACATCCTTTGAAAACTCCAGAGGTACGCGGAGATCAGTGCCTCCAAAGGAGACGATGCCTGACTCCTCTTGAAACTTGATAGGAGTCCCAGGATTCTTGTGGCACGTGGAAAGGGACCCTTGGTCTCCCGCCTCAGCTGGAGAGGCGTCCCAATTGCCCTGCCAAGCCTCGAGGAGAATCCCGAGTTGTCCCTCTCAACTAGGCAGGAGTCCTGACGAGGCTGAACAAACACGTGTGTGGAAGGGCCATCCCCGTCGTAACTCGAGAATATACCCCAGGTTCCCGCCGCAACTCGAGAAAAACCATGAGACTTCCCCCTCGATGCGAGATGAGGCCCGATTCCCCTGTACTGCGTGCAGAGCAATTCCGTGTTGCACATCACACATGAAAGGAGCCTTGATTTCCTTGATGGCACTCCAGAGAAACCCCAAGAACACTGTTTCAAGGATAGAGGGATCCTGAGGTCACTGTAGCAACACGAAAGGGCTCCGTGGGCCAAAAATCAACTCGAAAAGAGAGGTTAGTCCCTGGATTCGTCTCCAGAGGAATACCGCCTTACCACAAGCACCTCAAGAGGAGGCTTCTCTCAGCTCTAGGTATGTGAGAGGGACCCTGAGTTTGCGGCCTCAAGTGGAATGGACACCGCGATGCCCTGACTCGAAATAAGGCCGGATATCCCTGCAGTGACTTCAATGCAGGCTCGTCTTGCATCTCCCAGGACGAAAGGATGTCTGAATCCCCTGTGGAAAGCACAGAGAAAGACTTAGTTCCCCACCTCATCGCGACCGATAGCCTCACACCCTTTGAAAACTCCAGAGGTACGCGGAGATCAGTGCCTCCAAAGGAGACGATGCCTGACTCCTCGTGAAACTTGATAGGAGTCCCAGGATTCCTGTGGCACTTGGAAAGGGACCCTTGGTCTCCCGCCTCAGCTGGAGAGGCGTCCCAATTGCCCTGCCAAGCCTCGAGGAGAATCACGAGTTGTCCCTCGCAACTAGGCAGGAGTCCTGACGTCGCTGAAGAAACACGTGGGTGGAAGGGCCATCCCCGTCGTAACTCGAGAATATACCCCAGGTTCCCGCCGCAACTCGAGAAAAACCATGAGACTTCCCCCTCGCCGCGAGATGAGGCCCGATTCCCCTGCACTGCGTGCAGAGCAATTCTGTGTTGCACATCACACATGAAAGAAGCCTTGATTTCCTTCATGGCACTCCAGAGAAACCCCAAGAACACTGTTTCAAGGCTAGAGGGATCCTGAGGTCACTGTAGCAACACGAAAGATCTCCGTGGACCCAAAATCAACTCGAGATGATAGGTTAGTGCCTGGCTTCGACTCCAGAGGAATACCACCTTACCACAAGCACCTCAAGAGGAGGCTTCTCTCAGCTCTAGGTATGTGAGAGGGACCCTGAGTTTGCGGCCTCAAGTGGAATGGACACCGCGATGCCCTGACTCGAAATAAGGCCGGATATCCCTGCAGTGACTTGAATGCAGGCTCGTCTTGCATCTCCCAAGAAAAAAGGATGTCTGAATCCCCTGTGGAAAGCACAGAGAAAGACCTAGTTCCCCACCTCATCGCGACCGGAGGCCTCACATCCTTTGAAAACTCCAGAGGTACGCGGAGATCAGTGCCTCCAAAGGAGACGATGCCTGACTCCTCGTGAAACTTGATAGGAGACCCAGGATTCCTGTGGCACGTGGAAAGGGACCCTTGGTCTCCCGTCTCAGCTGGAGAGGCTTCCCAATTGCCCTGCAAAGCCTCGAGGAGAATCCCGAGTTGTCCCTCGCAACTAGGCAGGAGTCCTGACATGGCTGAACACACACGTGTGTGGAAGGGCCATCCCCGTCGTAACTCGAGAATATACCCCAGGTTCCCGCCGCAACTCGAGAAAAACCATGAGACTTCCCCCTCGCCGCGAGATGAGGCCCGATTCCCCTGCACTGCGTGCAGAGCAATTCTGTGTTGCACATCACACATGAAAGGAGCCTTGATTTCCTTGATGGCACTCCAGAGAAACCCCAAGAACACTGTTTCAAGGATAGAGGGATCCTGAGGTCACTGTAGCAACACGAAAGAGCTCCGTGGGCCAAAAATCAACTCGAAAAGAGAGGTTAGTCCCTGGAATCGTCTCCAGAGGAATACCACCTTACCACAAGCACCTCAAGAGGAGGCTTCTCTCAGCTCTAGGTATGTGAGAGGGACCCTGAGTTTGCGGCCTCAAGTGGAATGGACACCGCGATGCCCTGACTCGAAATAAGGCCGGATATCCCTGCAGTGACTTCAATGCAGGCTCGTCTTGCATCTCCCAGGACGAAAGGATGTCTGAATCCCCTGTGGAGACCACAGAGAAAGACCTAGTTACCCACCTCATCGCGACCGGAGGCCTCAAATCCTTTGAAAACTCCAGAGGTACGCGGAGATCAGTGCCTCCAAAGGAGACGATGCCTGACTCCTCGTGAAACTTGATAGGAGTCCCAGGATTCCTGTGGCACGTGGAAAGGGACCCTTGGTCTCCCGCCTCAGCTGGAGAGGCGTCCCAATTGCCTTGCCAAGCCTCGAGGAGAATCCCGAGTTGTGTCTCGCAACTAGGCAAGAGTCCTGACGTGGCTGAACAAACACGTGTGTGGAAGGGCCATCCCCGTCGTAACTCGGGAATATACCCCAGGTTCCCGCCGCAACTCGAGAAAAACCATGAGACTTCCCCCTCGCCGCGAGATGAGGCCCGATTCCCCTGCACTGCGTGCAGAGCAATTCTGTGTTGCACATCACACATGAAAGGAGCCTTGATTTCCTTGATGGCACTCCAGAGAAACCCCAAGAACACTGTTTCAAGGCTAGAGGGATCCTGAGGTCACTGTAGCAACACGAAAGAGCTCCGTGGACCCAAAATCAACTCGAGATGAGAGGTTAGTCCCTGGCTTCGACTCCAGAGGTATACCACCTTACCACAAGCACCTCAAGAGGAGGCTTCTCTCAGCTCTAGGTATGTGAGAGGGACCCTGAGTTTGGGGCCTCAAGTGGAATGGACACCGCGATGCCCTGACTCGAAATAAGGCCGGATATCCCTGCAGTGACTGGAATGCAGGCTCGTCTTGCATCTCCCTAGACGAAAGGGTGTCTGAATCCCCTGTGGAGGCCATAGAGAAACACCTAGTTCCCCACCTCATCGCGACAGGAGGCCTCAAATCCTTTCAAAACTCCAGAGGTATGCGGAGATCAGTGCCTCCAAAGGAGACGATGCCTGACTCCTCGTGAAACTTGATAGGAGACCCAGGATTCCTGTGGCACGTGGAAAGGGACCCTTGGTCTCCCGTCTCAGCTGGAGTGGCGTCCCAATTGCCCTGCAAAGCCTCGAGGAGAATCCCGAGTTGTCCCTCGCAACTAGGCAGGAGTCCTGACATGGCTGAACACACACGTGTGTGGAAGGGCCATCCCCGTCGTAACTCGAGAATATACCCCAGGTTCCAGCCGCAACTCGAGAAAAACCATGAGACTTCCCCCTCGCCGCGAGATGAGGCCCGATTCCCCTGCACTGCGTGCAGAGCAATTCCGTGTTGCACATCACACATGAAAGGAGCCTTGATTTCCTTGATGGCACTCCAGAGAAACCCCAAGAACACTGTTTCAAGGCTAGAGGGATCCTGAGGTCACTGTAGCAACACGAAAGAGCTCCGTGGGCCAAAAATCAACTCGAGATGAGAGGTTAGTCCCTGGCTTCGACTCCAGAGGAATACCACCTTACCACAAGCACCTCAAGAGGAGGCTTCTCTCAGCTCTAGGTATGTGAGAGGGACCCTGAGTTTGCGGCCTCAAGTGGAATGGACACCGCGATGCCCTGACGCGAAATAAGGCTGGATATCCCTGCAGTGACTTGAATGCAGGCTCGTCTTGCATGTCCCAAGATGAAAGGATGGCTGAATCCCCTGTGGAGACCACAGAGAAAGACCTAGTTCCCCACCTCATCGCGACCGCAGGCCTCACATCCTTTGAAAACTTCAGAGGTACGCGGAGATCAGTGCCTCCAAAGGAGATGATGTCTGACTCCTCGTGAAACTTGATAGGAGTCCCAGGATTCCTGTGGCACGTGGAAAGGGACCCTTAGTCTCCCGCCTCAGCTGGAGAGGCGTCCCAATTGCCTTGCCAAGCCTCGAGGAGAATCCCGAGTTGTGTCTCGCAACTAGGCAAGAGTCCTGACGTGGCTGAACAAACACATGTGTGGAAGGGCCATCCCCGTCGTAACTCGAGAATATACCCCAGGTTCCCGCCGCAACTCGAGAAAAACCATGAGACTTCCCCCTCGCCGCGAGATGAGGCCCGATTCCCCTGCACTGCGTGCAGAGCAATTCTGTGTTGCACATCACACATGAAAGGAGCCTTGATTTCCTTCATGGCACTCCAGAGAAACCCCAAGAACACTGTTTCAAGGCTAGAGGGATCCTGAGGTCACTGTAGCAACACGAAAGAGCTCCGTGGACCCAAAATCAACTCGAGATGAGAGGTTAGTGCCTGGCTTCGACTCCAGAGGAATACCACCTTACCACAAGCACCTCAAGGGGAGGCTTCTCTCAGCTCTAGGTATGTGAGAGGGACCCTGAGTTTGGGGCCTCAAGTGGAATGGACACCGCGATGCCCTGACTCGAAATAAGGCCGGATATCCCTGCAGTGACTTCAATGCAGGCTCGTCTTGCATCTCCCAAGAAGAAAGGATGTCTGAATCCCCTGTGGAGACCACAGAGAAAGACTTAGTTCCCCACCTCATCGCGACAGGAGGCCTCAAATCCTTTGAAAACTCCAGAGGTACGCGGAGATCAGTGCCTCCAAAGGAGACGATGCCTGACTCCTCGTGAAACTTGATAGGAGACCCAGGATTCCTGTGGCACGTGGAAAGGGACCCTTGGTCTCCCGTCTCAGCTGGAGAGGCGTCCCAATTGCCCTGCAAAGCCTCGAGGAGAATCCCGAGTTGTCCCTCGCAACTAGGCAGGAGTCCTGACATGGCTGAACACACACGTGTGTGGAAGGGCCATCCCCGTCGTAACTCGAGAATATACCCCAGGTTCCCGCCGCAACTCGAGAAAAACCATGAGACTTCCCCCTCGCCGCGAGATGAGGCCCGATTCCCCTGCACTGCGTGCAGAGCAATTCCGTGTTGCACATCACACATGAAAGGAGCCTTGATTTCCTTGATGGCACTCCAGAGAAACCCCAAGAACACTGTTTCAAGGCTAGAGGGATCCTGAGGTCACTGTAGCAACACGAAAGAGCTCCGTGGACCAAGAATCAACACGAGATGAGAGGTTAGTCCCTGGCTTCGACTCCTGAGGAATACCACCTTACCACAAGCACCTCAAGAGGAGGCTTCTCTCAGCTCTAGGTATGTGAGAGGGATCCTGAGTTTGCGGCCTCAAGTGGAATGGACACCGCGATGCCCTGACTCGAAATAAGGCCGGATATCCCTGCAGTGACTTGAATGCAGGCTCGTCTTGCATCTCCCAAGAAGAAAGGATGTCTGAATCCCCTGTGGAGACCACAGAGAAACACCTAGTTCCCCACCTCATCGCGACCGGAGGCCTCACATCCTTTGAAAACTCCAGAGGTACGCGGAGATCAGTGCCTCCAAAGGAGACGATGCCTGACTCCTCGTGAAACTTGATAGGAGTCCCAGGATTCTTGTGGCACGTGGAAAGGGACCCTTGGTCTCCCGCCTCAGCTGGAGAGGCGTCCCAATTGCCCTGCCAAGCCTCGAGGAGAATCCCGAGTTGTCCCTCGCAACTAGGCAGGAGTCCTGACGTGGCTGAACAAACACGTGTGTGGAAGGGCCATCCCCGTCGTAACTCGAGAATATACCCCAGGTTCCCGCCGCAACTCGAGAAAAACCATGAGACTTCCCCCTCGATGCGAGATGAGGCCCGATTCCCCTGTACTGCGTGCAGAGCAATTCCGTGTTGCACATCACACATGAAAGGAGCCTTGATTTCCTTCATGGCACTCCAGAGAAACCCCAAGAACACTGTTTCAAGGATAGAGGGATCCTGAGGTCACTGTAGCAACACGAAAGAGCTCCGTGGGCCAAAAATCAACTCGAAAAGAGAGGTTAGTCCCTGGATTCGTCTCCAGAGGAATACCGCCTTACCACAAGCACCTCAAGAGGAGGCTTCTCTCAGCTCTAGGTATGTGAGAGGGACCCTGAGTTTGCGGCCTCAAGTGGAATGGACACCGCGATGCCCTGACTCGAAATAAGGCCGGATATCCCTGCAGTGACTTCAATGCAGGCTCGTCTTGCATCTCCCAGGACGAAAGGATGTCTGAATCCCCTGTGGAAAGCACAGAGAAAGACTTAGTTCCCCACCTCATCGCGACCGATAGCCTCACATCCTTTGAAAACTCCAGAGGTACGCGGAGATCAGTGCCTCCAAAGGAGACGATGCCTGACTCCTCGTGAAACTTGATAGGAGTCCCAGGATTCCTGTGGCACTTGGAAAGGGACCCTTGGTCTCCCGCTTCAGCTGGAGAGGCGTCCCAATTGCCCTGCCAAGCCTCGAGGAGAATCACGAGTTGTCCCTCGCAACTAGGCAGGAGTCCTGACGTCGCTGAAGAAACACGTGGGTGGAAGGGCCATCCCCGTCGTAACTCGAGAATATACCCCAGGTTCCCGCCGCAACTCGAGAAAAACCATGAGACTTCCCCCTCGCCGCGAGATGAGGCCCGATTCCCCTGCACTGCGTGCAGAGCAATTCCGTGTTGCACATCACACATGAAAGGAGCCTTGATTTCCTTGATGGCACTCCAGAGAAACCCCAAGAACACTGTTTCAAGGCTAGAGGGATCCTGAGGTCACTGTAGCAACACGAAAGAGCTCCGTGGGCCAAAAATCAACTCGAGATGAGAGGTTAGTCCCTGGCTTCGACTCCAGAGGAATACCACCTTACCACAAGCACCTCAAGATGAGGCTTCTCTCAGCTCTATGTATGTGAGAGGGGCCCTGAGTTTGCGGCCTCAAGTGGAATGGACACCGCGATGCCCTGACGCGAAATAAGGCTGGATATCCCTGCAGTGACTTGAATGCAGGCTCGTCTTGCATCTCCCAAGATGAAAGGATGTCTGAATCCCCTGTGGAGACCACAGAGAAAGACCTAGTTCCCCACCTCATCGTGACCGGAGGCCTCACATCCTTTGAAAACTCCAGAGGTACGCGGAGATCAGTGCCTCCAAAGGAGACGATGCCTGACTCCTCGTGAAACTTGATAGGAGTCCCAGGATTCCTGTGGCACGTGGAAAGGGACCCTTGGTCTCCCGCCTCAGCTGGAGAGGCGTCCCAATTGCCTTGCCAAGCCTCGAGGAGAATCCCGAGTTGTGTCTCGCAACTAGGCAAGAGTCCTGACGTGGCTGAACAAACACATGTGTGGAAGGGCCATCCCCGTCGTAACTCGAGAATATACCCCAGGTTCCCGCCGCAACTCGAGAAAAACCATGAGACTTCCCCCTCGCCGCGAGATGAGGCCCGATTCCCCTGCACTGCGTGCAGAGCAATTCTGTGTTGCACATCACACATGAAAGGAGCCTTGATTTCCTTCATGGCACTCCAGAGAAACCCCAAGAACACTGTTTCAAGGCTAGAGGGATCCTGAGGTCACTGTAGCAACACGAAAGAGCTCCGTGGACCCAAAATCAACTCGAGATGAGAGGTTAGTGCCTGGCTTCGACTCCAGAGGAATACCACCTTACCACAAGCACCTCAAGGGGAGGCTTCTCTCAGCTCTAGGTATGTGAGAGGGACCCTGAGTTTGGGGCCTCAAGTGGAATGGACACCGCGATGCCCTGACTCGAAATAAGGTCGGATATCCCTGCAGTGACTTGAATGCAGGCTCGTCTTGCATCTCCCAAGACGAAAGGGTGTCTGAATCCCCTGTGGAGACCACAGAGAAAGACCTAGTTCCCCACCTCATCGCGACAGGAGGCCTCAAATCCTTTGAAAACTCCAGAGGTACGCGGAGATCAGTGCCTCCAAAGGAGACGATGCCTGACTCCTCGTGAAACTTGATAGGAGTCCCAGGATTCCTGTGGCACTTGGAAAGGGACACTTGGTCTCCCGCCTCAGCTGGAGAGGCGTCCCAATTGCCCTGCCAAGCCTCGAGGAGAATCACGAGTTGTCCCTCGCAACTAGGCAGGAGTCCTGACGTCGCTGAAGAAACACGTGGGTGGAAGGGCCATCCCCGTCGTAACTCGAGAATATACCCCAGGTTCCCGCCGCAACTCGAGAAAAACCATGAGACTTCCCCCTCGCCGCGAGATGAGGCCCGATTCCCCTGCACTGCGTGCAGAGCAATTCCGTGTTGCACATCACACATGAAAGGAGCCTTGATTTCCTTGATGGCACTCCAGAGAAACCCCAAGAATACTGTTTCAAGGCTAGAGGGATCCTGAGGTCACTGTAGCAACACGAAAGAGCTCCGTGGGCCAAAAATCAACTCAAGATGAGATGTTAGTCCCTGGCTTCGACTCCAGAGGAATACCACCTTACCACAAGCACCTCAAGAGGAGGCTTCTCTCAGCTCTATGTATGTGAGAGGGACCCTGAGTTTGCGGCCTCAAGTGGAATGGACACCGCGATGCCCTGACGCGAAATAAGGCTGGATATCCCTGCAGTGACTTGAATGCAGGCTCGTCTTGCATCTCCCAAGATGAAAGGATGTCTGAATCCCCTGTGGAGACCACAGAGAAAGACCTAGTTCCCCACCTCATCGTGACCGGAGGCCTCACATCCTTTGAAAACTCCAGAGGTACGCGGAGATCAGTGCCTCCAAAGGAGACGATGCCTGACTCCTCGTGAAACTTGATAGGAGTCCCAGGATTCCTGTGGCACGTGGAAAGGGACCCTTGGTCTCCCGCCTCAGCTGGAGAGGCGTCCCAATTGCCTTGCCAAGCCTCGAGGAGAATCCCGAGTTGTGTCTCGCAACTAGGCAAGAGTCCTGACGTGGCTGAACACACACGTGTGTGGAAGGGCCATCCCCGTCGTAACTCGAGAATACACCCCAGGTTCCCGCCGCAACTCGAGAAAAACCATGAGACTTCCCCCTCGCCGCGAGATGAGGCCCGATTCCCCTGCACTGCGTGCAGAGCAATTCCGTGTTGCACATCACACATGAAAGGAGCCTTGATTTCCTTGATGGCACTCCAGAGAAACCCCAAGAACACTGTTTCAAGGCTAGAGGGATCCTGAGGTCACTGTAGCAACACGAAAGAGCTCCGTGGACCAAGTATCAACACGAGATGAGAGGTTAGTCCCTGGCTTCGGCTCCTGAGGAATACCACCTTACCACAAGCACCTCAAGAGGAGGCTTCTCTCAGCTCTAGGTATGTGAGAGGGACCCTGAGTTTGCGGCCTCAAGTGGAATGGACACCGCGATGCCCTGACTCGAAATAAGGTCGGATATCCCTGCAGTGACTTGAATGCAGGCTCGTCTTGCATCTCCCAAGAAGAAAGGATGTCTGAATCCCCTGTGGAGACCACAGAGAAACACCTAGTTCCCCACCTCATCGCGACCGGAGGCCTCACATACTTTGAAAACTCCAGAGGTACGCGGAGATCAGTGCCTCCAAAGGAGACGATGCCTGACTCCTCGTGAAACTTGATAGGAGTCCCAGGATTCTTGTGGCACGTGGAAAGGGACCCTTGGTCTCCCGCCTCAGCTGGAGAGGCGTCCCAATTGCCCTGCCAAGCTTCGAGGAGAATCCCGAGTTGTCCCTCGCAACTAGGCAGGAGTCCTGACATGGCTGAACACACACGTGGGTGGAAGGGCCATCCCCGTCGTAACTCGAGAATATACCCCAGGTTCCCGCCGCAACTCGAGAAAAACCATGAGACTTCCCCCTCGATGCGAGATGAGGCCCGATTCCCCTGTACTGCGTGCAGAGCAATTCCGTCTTACACATCACACATGAAAGGAGCCTTGATTTCCTTGATGGCACTCCAGAGAAACCCCAAGAACACTGTTTCAAGGCTAGAGGGATCCTGAGGTCACTGTAGCAACACGAAAGAACTCTGTGGACCAAAAATCAACTCGAAAAGAGAGGTTAGTCCCTGGATTCGTTTCCAGAGGAATACCACCTTACCACAAGCACCTCAAGAGGAGGCTTCTCTCAGCTCTAGGTATGTGAGAGGGACCCTGAGTTTGCGGCCTCAAGTGGAATGGACACCGCGATGCCCTGACTCGAAATAAGGCCGGATATCCCTGCAGTGACTTCAATGCAGGCTCGTCTTGCATCTCCCAAGACGAAAGGATGTCTGAATCCCCTGTGGAAAGCACAGAGAAAGACTTAGTTCCCCACCTCATCGCGACCGATAGCCTCACATCCTTTGAAAACTCCAGAGGTACGCGGAGATCAGTGCCTCCAAAGGAGACGATGCCTGACTCCTCGTGAAACTTGATAGGAGTCCCAGGATTCCTGTGGCACTTGGAAAGGGACACTTGGTCTCCCGCCTCAGCTGGAGAGGCGTCCCAATTGCCCTGCCAAGCCTCGAGGAGAATCCAGAGTTGTCCCTCGCAACTAGGCAGGAGTCCTGACGTCGCTGAAGAAACACGTGGGTGGAAGGGCCATCCCCGTTGTAACTCGAGAATATACCCCAGGTTCGACCGCAACTCGAGAAAAACCATGAGACTTCCCCCTCGCCGCGAGATGAGGCCCGATTCCCCTGCACTGCATGCAGAGCAATTCCGTGTTGCACATCACACATGAAAGGAGCCTTGATTTCCTTGATGGCACTCCAGAGAAACCCCAAGAACACTGTTTCAAGGCTAGAGGGATCCTGAGGTCACTGTAGCAACACGAAAGAGCTCCGTGGGCCAAAAATCAACTCGAGATGAGAGGTTAGTCCCTGGCTTCGACTCCAGAGGAATACCACCTTACCACAAGCACCTCAAGAGGAGGCTTCTCTCAGCTCTAGGTATGTGAGAGGGACCCTGAGTTTGCGGCCTCAAGTGGAATGGACACCGCGATGCCCTGACGCGAAATAAGGCTGGATATCCCTGCAGTGACTTGAATGCAGGCTCGTCTTGCATCTCCCAAGATGAAAGGATGTCTGAATCCCCTGTGGAGACCACAGAGAAAGACCTAGTTCCCCACCTCATCGCGACCGGAGGCCTCACATCCTTTGAAAACTCCAGAGGTACGCGGAGATCAGTGCCTCCAAAGGAGACGATGCCTGACTCCTCGTGAAACTTGATAGGAGTCCCAGGATTCCTGTGGCACGTGGAAAGGGACCCATGGTCTCCCGCCTCAGCTGGAGAGGCGTCCCAATTGCCTTGCCAAGCCTCGAGGAGAATCCCGAGTTGTGTCTCGCAACTAGGCAAGAGTCCTGACGTGGCTGAACAAACACATGTGTGGAAGGGCCATCCCCGTCGTAACTCGAGAATATACCCCAGGTTCCCGCCGCAACTCGAGAAAAACCATGAGACTTCCCCCTCGCCACGAGATGAGGCCCGATTCCCCTGCACTGCGTGCAGAGCAATTCTGTGTTGCACATCACACATGAAAGGAGCCTTGATTTCCTTCATGGCACCCCAGAGAAACCCCAAGAACACTGTTTCAAGGCTAGAGGGATCCTGAGGTCACTGTAGCAACACGAAATAGCTCCGTGGACCAAAAATCAACTCGAGATGAGAGGTTAGTCCCTGGCTTCGACTCCAGAGGAATACCACCTTACCACAAGCACCTCAAGAGGAGGCTTCTCTCAGCTCTAGGTATGTGAGAGGGACCCTGAGTTTGCGGCCTCTAGTGGAATGGACACCGCGATGCCCTGACGGGAAATAAGGCTGGATATCCCTGCAGTGACTTGAATGCAGGCTCGTCTTGCATCTCCCAAGATGAAAGGATGTCTGAATCCCCTGTGGAGACCACAGAGAAACACCTAGTTCCCCACCTCATCGCGACCGGAGGCCTCACATCCTTTGAAAACTCCAGAGGTACGCGGAGATCAGTGCCTCCAAAGGAGACGATGCCGGACTCCTTGTGAAACTTGATAGGAGTCCCAGGATTCTTGTGGCACGTGGAAAGGGACCCTTGGTCTCCCGCCTCAGCTGGAGAGGCGTCCCAATTGCCCTGCCAAGCCTCCAGGAGAATCCCGAGTTGTCCCCCGCAACCAGGCAGGAGTCCTGTCGTGGCTGAACAAACACGTGGGTGGAAGGGCCATCCCCGTCGTAACTCGAGAATATACCCCAGGTTCCCACCGCAACTCGAGAAAAACCATGAAACTTCCCCCTCGCCACGAGATGAGGCCCGATTCCCCTGCACTGCGTGCAGAGCAATTCCGTGTTGCACATCACACATGAAAGGAGCCTTGATTTCCTTGATGGCACTCCAGAGAAACCCCAAGAACACTGTTTCAAGGCTAGAGGGATCCTGAGGTCACTGTAGCAACACAAAAGAGCTCCGTGGGCCAAAAATCAACTCGAGATGAGAGGTTAGTCCCTGGCTTCGACTCCAGAGGAATACCACCTTACCACAAGCACCTCAAGAGGAGGCTTCTCTCAGCTCTAGGTATGTGAGAGGGACCCTGAGTTTGCGGCCTCAAGTGGAATGGACACCGCGATGCCCTGACGCGAAATAAGGCCGGATATCCCTGCAGTGACTTGATTGCAGGCTCGTCTTGCATCTCCCAAGATGAAAGGATGTCTGAATCCCCTGTGGAGACCACAGAGAAAGACCTAGTTCCCCACCTCATCGCGACCGGAGGCCTCACATCCTTTGAAAACTCCAGAGGTACGCGGAGATCAGTGCCTCCAAAGGAGACGATGCCTGACTCCTCGTGAAACTTGATAGGAGTCCCAGGATTCCTGTGGCACGTGGAAAGGGACTCATGGTCTCCCGCCTCAGCTGGAGAGGCGTCCCAATTGCCTTGCCAAGCCTCTAGGAGAATCCCGAGTTGTGTCTCGCAACTAGGCAAGAGTCCTGACGTGGCTGAACAAACACATGTGTGGAAGGGCCATCCCCGTCGTAACTCGAGAATATACCCCAGGTTCCCGCCGCAACTCGAGAAAAACCATGAGACTTCCCCCTCGCCGCGAGATGAGGCCCGATTCCCCTGCACTGCGTGCAGAGCAATTCTGTGTTGCACATCACACATGAAAGGAGCCTTGATTTCCTTCATGGCACCCCAGAGAAACCCCAAGAACACTGTTTCAAGGCTAGAGGGATCCTGAGGTCACTGTAGCAACACGAAAGAGCTCCGTGGACCCAAAATCAACTCGAGATGAGAGGTTAGTCCCTGGCTTCGACTCCAGAGGAATACCACCTTACCACAAGCACCTCAAGAGGAGGCTTCTCTCAGCTCTAGGTATGTGAGAGGGACCCTGAGTTTGCGGCCTCAAGTGGAATGGACACCGCGATGCCCTGACGGGAAATAAGGCTGGATATCCCTGCAGTGACTTGAATGCAGGCTCGTCTTGCATCTCCCAAGATGAAAGGATGTCTGAATCCCCTGTGGAGACCACAGAGAAACACCTAGTTCCCCACCTCATCGCGACCGGAGGCCTCACATCCTTTGAAAACTCCAGAGGTACGCGGAGATCAGTGCCTCCAAAGGAGACGATGCCGGACTCCTCGTGAAACTTGATAGGAGTCCCAGGATTCTTGTGGCACGTGGAAAGGGACCCTTGGTCTCCCGCCTCAGCTGGAGAGGCGACCCAATTGCCCTGCCAAGCCTCCAGGAGAATCCCGAGTTGACGCCGCAACCAGGCAGAAGTCCTGTCGTGGCTGAACAAACACGTGGGTGGAAGGGCCATCCCCGTCGTAACTCGAGAATATACCCCAGGTTCCCACCGCAACTCGAGAAAAACCATGAAACTTCCCCCTCGATGCGAGATGAGTCCCGATTCCCCTGTACTGCGTGCAGAGCAATTCCGTCTTGCACATCACACATGAAAGGAGCCTTGATTTCCTTGATGGCACTCCAGAGAAACCCCAAGAACACTGTTTCAAGGATAGAGGGATCCTGAGGTCACTGTAGCAACACGAAAGAACTCTGTGGACCAAAAATCAACTCGAAAAGAGAGGTTAGTCCCTGGATTCCTCTCCAGAGGAATACCACCTTACCACAAGCACCTCAAGAGGAGGCTTCTCTCAGCTCTAGGTATGTGAGAGGGACCCTGAGTTTGCGGCCTCAAGTGGAATGGACACCGCGATGCCCTGACTCGAAATAAGGCCGGATATCCCTGCAGTGACTTGAATGCAGGCTCGTCTTGCATCTCCCAAGAAGAAAGGATGTCTGAATCCCCTGTGGAAAGCACATAGAAAGACCTAGTTCCCCACCTCATCGCGACCGGAGGCCTCACATCCTTTGAAAACTCCAGAGGTATGCGGAGATCAGTGCCTCCAAAGGAGACGATGCCTGACTCCTCGTGAAACTTGATAGGAGTCCAAGGATTCTTGTGGCACGTGGAAAGGGACCCTTGGTCTCCCGCCTCAGCTGGAGAGGCGTCCCAATTGCCCTGTCAAGCCTCGAGGAGAATCCCGAGTTGTGTCTCGCAACTAGGCAAGAGTCCTGACGTGGCTGAACACACACGTGTGTGGAAGGGCCATCCCCGTCGTAACTGGAGAATATACCCCAGGTTCCCGCCGCAACTCGAGAAAAACCATGAGACTTCCCCCTCGCCGCGAGATGAGGCCCGATTCCCCTGCACTGCGTGCAGAGCAATTCCGTGTTGCACATCACACATGAAAGGAGCCTTGATTTCCTTGATGGCACTCCAGAGAAACCCCAAGAACACTGTTTCAAGGCTAGAGGGATCCTGAGGTCACTGTAGCAACACGAAAGAGATCCGTGGACCAAGAATCAACACGAGATGAGAGGTTAGTCCCTGGCTTCGACTCCTGAGGAATACCACCTTACCACAAGCACCTCAAGAGGAGGCTTCTCTCAGCTCAAGGTATGTGAGAGGGACCCTGACTTTGCGGCCTCAAGTGGAATGGACACCGCGATGCCCTGACTCGAAATAAGGTCGGATATCCCTGCAGTGACTTGAATGCAGGCTCGTCTTGCATCTCCCAAGAAGAAAGGATGTCTGAATCCCCTGTGGAGACCACAGAGAAAGACCTAGTTCCCCACCTCATCGCGACCGGAGGCCTCACATCCTTTGAAAACTCCAGAGGTACGCGGAGATCAGTGCCTCCAAATGAGACAATGCCTGACTCCTCGTGAAACTTGATAGGAGTCCCAGGATTCCTGTGGCACGTGGAAAGGGACCCTTGGTCTCCCGCCTCAGCTGGAGAGGCGTTCCAATTGCCCTGCCAAGCCTCGAGGAGAATCCCGAGTTGTCCCTCGCAACTAGGCAGGAGTCCTGACATGGCTGAACACACACGTGGGTGGAAGGGCCATCCCCGTCCTAACTCGAGAATATACCCCAGGTTCCCGCCGCAACTCGAGAAAAACCATGAGACTTCCCCCTCGATGCGAGATGAGGCCCGATTCCCCTGTACTGCGTGCAGAGCAATTCCGTCTTACACATCACACATGAAAGGAGCCTTGATTTCCTTGATGGCACTCCAGAGAAACCCCAAGAACACTGTTTCAAGGCTAGAGGGATCCTGAGGTCACTGTAGCAACACGAAAGAACTCTGTGGACCAAAAATCAACTCGAAAAGAGAGGTTAGTCCCTGGATTCGTCTCCAGAGGAATACCACCTTAACACAAGCACCTCAAGAGGAGGCTTCTCTCAGCTCTAGGTATGTGAGAGGGACCCTGAGTATGCGGCCTCAAGTGGAATGGACACCGCGATGCCCTGATTCGAAATAAGGCCGGATATCCCTGCAGTGACTTCAATGCAGGCTCGTCTTGCATCTCCCAGGACGAAAGGATGTCTGAATCCCCTGTGGAAAGCACAGAGAAAGACTTAGTTCCCCACCTCATCGCGACCGATAGCCTCACATCCTTTGAAAACTCCAGAGGTACGCGGAGATCAGTGCCTCCAAAGGAGACGATGCCTGACTCCTCGTGAAACTTGATAGGAGTCCCCGGATTCCTGTGGCACTTGGAAAGGGACACTTGGTCTCCCGCCTCAGCTGGAGAGGCGTCCCAATTGCCCTGCCAAGCCTCGAGGAGAATCCAGAGTTGTCCCTCGCAACTAGGCAGGAGTCCTGACGTCGCTGAAGAAACACGTGGGTGGAAGGGCCATCCCCGTCGTAACTCGAGAATATACCCCAGGTTCCCGCCGCAACTCGAGAAAAACCATGAGACTTCCCCCTCGCCGCGAGATGAGGCCGGATTCCCCTGCACTGCGTGCAGAGCAATTCCGTGTTGCACATCACACATGAAAGGAGCCTTGATTTACTTGATGGCACTCCAGAGAAACCCCAAGAACACTGTTTCAAGGCTAGAGGGATCCTGAGGTCACTGTAGCAACACAAAAGAGCTCCGTGGGCCAAAAATCAACTCGAGATGAGAGGTTAGTCCCTGGCTTCGACTCCAGAGGAATACCACCTTACCACAAGCACCTCAAGAGGAGGCTTCTCTCAGCTCTAGGTATGTGAGAGGGACCCTGAGTTTGCGGCCTCAAGTGGAATGGACACCGCGATGCCCTGACGCGAAATAAGGCTGGATATCCCTGCAGTGACTTGAATGCAGGCACGTCTTGCATCTCCCAAGATGAAAGGATGTCTGAATCCCCTGTGGAGACCACAGAGAAACACCTAGTTCCCCACCTCATCGCGACCGGAGGCCTCACATCCTTTGAAAACTCCAGAGGTATGCGGAGATCAGTGCCTCCAAAGGAGACGATGCCTGACTCCTCGTGAAACTTGATAGGAGTCCCAGGATTCCTGTGGCACGTGGAAAGGGACCCATGGTCTCCCGCCTCAGCTGGAGAAGCGTCCCAATTGCCTTGCCAAGCCTCGAGGAGAATCCCGAGTTGTGTCTCCCAACTAGGCAAGAGTCGTGACGTGGCTGAACAAACACATGTGTGGAAGGGCCATCCCCGTCGTAACTCGAGAATATACCCCAGGTTCCCGCCGCAACTCGAGAAAAACCATGAGACTTCCCCCTCGCCGCGAGATGAGGCCCGATTCCCCTGCACTGCGTGCAGAGCAATTCTGTGTTGCACATCACACATGAAAGGAGCCTTGATTTCCTTCATGGCACCCCAGAGAAACCCCAAGAACACTGTTTCAAGGCTAGAGGGATCCTGAGGTCAATGGAGCAACACGAAAGAGCTCCGTGGACCCAAAATCAAATCGAGATGAGAGGTTAGTCCCTGGCTTCGACTCCAGAGGAATACCACCTTACCACAAGCACCTCAAGAGGAGGCTTCTCTCAGCTCTAGGTATGTGAGAGGGACCCTGAGTTTGCGGCCTCAAGTGGAATGGACACCGTGATGCCCTGACGGGAAATAAGGCTGGATATCCCTGCAGTGACTTGAATGCAGGCTCCTCTTGCATCTCCCAAGATGAAAGGATGTCTGAATCCCCTGTGGAGACCACAGAGAAACACCTAGTTCCCCACCTCATCGCGACAGGAGGCCTCACATCCTTTGAAAACTCCAGAGGTACGCGGAGATCAGTGCCTCCAAAGGAGACGATGCCGGACTCCTCGTGAAACTTGATAGGAGTCCCAGGATTCTTGTGGCACGTGGAAAGGGACCCTTGGTCTCCCGCCTCAGCTGGAGAGGCGTCCCAATTGCCTTGCCAAGCCTCGAGGAGAATCCCGAGTTGTGTCTCGCAACTAGGCAAGAGTCCTGACGTGGCTGAACAAACACATGTGTGGAAGGGCCATCCCCGTCGTAACTCGAGAATATACCCCAGGTTCCCGCCGCAACTCGAGAAAAACCATGAGACTTCCCCCTCGCCGCGAGATGAGGCCCGATTCCCCTGCACTGCGTGCAGAGCAATTCTGTGTTGCACATCACACATGAAAGGAGCCTTGATTTCCTTCATGGCACACCAGAGAAACCCCAAGAACACTGTTTCAAGGCTAGAGGGATCCTGAGGTCACTGTAGCAACACGAAAGAGCTCCGTGGACCCAAAATCAACTCGAGATGAGAGGTTAGTCCCTGGCTTCGACTCCAGAGGAATACCACCTTACCACAAGCACCTCAAGAGGAGGCTTCTCTCAGCTCTAGGTATGTGAGAGGGACCCTGAGTTTGCGGCCTCAAGTGGAATGGACACCGCGATGCCCTGACGGGAAATAAGGCTGGATATCCCTGCAGTGACTTGAATGCAGGCTCGTCTTGCATCTCCCAAGATGAAAGGATGTCTGAATCCCCTGTGGAGACCACAGAGAAACACCTAGTTCCCCACCTCATCGCGACCGGAGGCCTCACATCCTTTGAAAACTCCAGAGGTACGCGGAGATCAGTGCCTCCAAAGGAGACGATGCCGGACTCCTCGTGAAACTTGATAGGAGTCCCAGGATTCTTGTGGCACGTGGAAAGGGACCCTTGGTCTCCCGCCTCAGCTGGAGAGGCGACCCAATTGCCCTGCCAAGCCTCCAGGAGAATCCCGAGTTGTCCCCCGCAACCAGGCAGGAGTCCTGTCGTGGCTGAACAGACACGTGGGTGGAAGGGCCATCCCCGTCGTAACTCGAGAATATACCCCAGGTTCCCACCGCAACTCGAGAAAAACCATGAAACTTCCCCCTCGATGCGAGATGAGTCCCGATTCCCCTGTACTGCGTGCAGAGCAATTCCGTCTTGCACATCACACATGAAAGGAGCCTTGATTTCCTTGATGGCACTCCAGAGAAACCCCAAGAACACTGTTTCAAGGATAGAGGGATCCTGAGGTCACTGTAGCAACACGAAAGAATTCTGTGGACCAAAAATCAACTCGAAAAGAGAGGTTAGTCCCTGGATTCCTCTCCAGAGGAATACCACCTTACCACAAGCACCTCAAGAGGAGGCTTCTCTCAGCTCTAGGTATGTGAGAGGGACCCTGAGTTTGCGGCCTCAAGTGGAATGGACACCGCGATGCCCTGACTCGAAATAAGGCCGGATATCCCTGCAGTGACTTGAATGCAGGCTCGTCTTGCATCTCCCAAGAAGAAAGGATGTCTGAATCCCCTGTGGAAAGCACATAGAAAGACCTAGTTCCCCACCTCATCGCGACCGGAGGCCTCACATCCTTTGAAAACTCCAGAGGTACGCGGAGATCAGTGCCTCCAAAGGAGACGATGCCTGACTCCTCGTGAAACTTGATAGGAGTCCAAGGATTCTTGTGGCACGTGGAAAGGGACCCTTGGTCTCCCGCCTCAGCTGGAGAGGCGTCCCAATTGCCTTGCCAAGCCTCGAGGAGAATCCCGAGTTGTGTCTCGCAACTAGGCAAGAGTCCTGACGTGGCTGAACACACACGTGTGTGGAAGGGCCATCCCCGTCGTAACTCGAGAATATACCCCAGGTTCCCGCCGCAACTCGAGAAAAACCATGAGACTTCCCCCTCGCCGCGAGATGAGGCCCGATTCCCCTGCACTGCGTGCAGAGCAATTCCGTGTTGCACATCACACATGAAAGGAGCCTTGATTTCCTTGATGGCACTCCAGAGAAACCCCAAGAACACTGTTTCAAGGCTAGAGGGATCCTGAGGTCACTGTAGCAACACGAAAGAGCTCCGTGGACCAAGAATCAACACGAGATGAGAGGTTAGTCCCTGGCTTCGACTCCTGTGGAATACCACCTTACCACAAGCACCTCAAGAGGAGGCTTCTCTCAGCTCTAGGTATGTGAGAGGGACCCTGAGTTTGCGGCCTCAAGTGGAATGGACACCGCGATGCCCTGACTCGAAATAAGGCCGGATATCCCTGCAGTGACTTGAATGCAGGCTCGTCTTGCATCTCCCAAGAAGAAAGGATGTCTGAATCCCCTGTGGAAAGCACATAGAAAGACCTAGTTCCCCACCTCATCGCGACCGGAGGCCTCACATCCTTTGAAAACTCCAGAGGTACGCGGAGATCAGTGCCTCCAAAGGAGACGATGCCTGACTCCTCGTGAAACTTGATAGGAGTCCAAGGATTCTTGTGGCACGTGGAAAGGGACCCTTGGTCTCCCGCCTCAGCTGGAGAGGCGTCCCAATTGCCTTGCCAAGCCTCGAGGAGAATCCCGAGTTGTGTCTCGCAACTAGGCAAGAGTCCTGACGTGGCTGAACACACACGTGTGTGGAAGGGCCATCCCCGTCGTAACTGGAGAATATACCCCAGGTTCCCGCCGCAACTCGAGAAAAACCATGAGACTTCCCCCTCGCCGCGAGATGAGGCCCGATTCCCCTGCACTGCGTGCAGAGCAATTCCGTGTTGCACATCACACATGAAAGGAGCCTTGATTTCCTTGATGGCACTCCAGAGAAACCCCAAGAACACTGTTTCAAGGCTAGAGGGATCCTGAGGTCACTGTAGCAACACGAAAGAGCTCCGTTGACCAAGAATCAACACGAGATGAGAGGTTAGTCCCTGGCTTCGACTCCTGAGGAATACCACCTTACCACAAGCACCTCAAGAGGAGGCTTCTCTCAGCTCTAGGTATGTGAGAGGGACCCTGAGTTTGCGGCCTCAAGTGGAATGGACACCGCGATGCCCTGACTCGAAATAAGATCGGATATCCCTGCAGGGACTTGAATGCAGGCTCGTCTTGCATCTCCCAAGAAGAAAGGATGTCTGAATCCCCTGTGGAGACCACAGAGAAAGACCTAGTTCCCCACCTCATCGCGACCGGAGGCCTCACATCCTTTGAAAACTCCAGAGGTACGCGGAGATCAGTGCCTCCAAATGAGACAATGCCTGACTCCTCGTGAAACTTGATAGGAGTCCCAGGATTCCTGTGGCACGTGGAAAGGGACCCTTGGTCTCCCGCCTCAGGTGGAGAGGCGTTCCAATTGCCCTGCCAAGCCTCGAGGAGAATCCCGAGTTGTCCCTCGCAACTAGGCAGGAGTCCTGACATGGCTGAACACACACGTGTGTGGAAGGGCCATCCCCGTCGTAACTCGAGAATATACCCCAGGTTCCCGCCGCAACTCGAGAAAAACCATGAGACTTCCCCCTCGATGCGAGATGAGGCCCGATTCCCCTGTACTGCGTGCAGAGCAATTCCGTCTTGCACATCACACATGAAAGGAGCCTTGATTTCCTTGATGGCACTCCAGAGAAACCCCAAGAACACTGTTTCAAGGCTAGAGGGATCCTGAGGTCACTGTAGCAACACGAAAGAACTCTGTGGACCAAAAATCAACTCGAAAAGAGAGGTTAGTCCCTGGATTGGTCTCCAGAGGAATACCACCTTAACACAAGCACCTCAAGAGGAGGCTTCTCTCAGCTCTAGGTATGTGAGAGGGACCCTGAGTTTGCGGCCTCAAGTGGAATGGACACCGCGATGCCCTGATTCGAAATAAGGCCGGATATCCCTGCAGTGACTTCAATGCAGGCTCGTCTTGCATCTCCCAGGACGAAAGGATGTCTGAATCGCCTGTGGAAAGCACAGAGAAAGACTTAGTTCCCCACCTCATCGCGACCGATAGCCTCACATCCTTTGAAAACTCCAGAGGTACGCGGAGATCAGTGCCTCCAAAGGAGACGATGCCTGACTCCTCGTGAAACTTGATAGGAGTCCCAGGATTCCTGTGGCACTTGGAAAGGGACACTTGGTCTCCCGCCTCAGCTGGAGAGGCGTCCCAATTGCCCTGCCAAGCCTCGAGGAGAATCCAGAGTTGTCCCTCGCAACTAGGCAGGAGTCCTGACGTCGCTGAAGAAACACGTGGGTGGAAGGGCCATCCCCGTCGTAACTCGAGAATATACCCCAGGTTCCCACCGCAACTCGAGAAAAACCATGAGACTTCCCCCTCGCCGCGAGATGAGGCCGGATTCCCCTGCACTGCGTGCAGAGCAATTCCGTGTTGCACATCACACATGAAAGGAGCCTTGATTTCCTTGATGGCACTCCAGAGAAACCCCAAGAACACTGTTTCAAGGTTAGAGGGATCCTGAGGTCACTGTAGCAACACGAAAGAGCTCCGTGGGCCAAAAATCAACTCGAGATGAGAGGTTAGTCCCTGGCTTCGACTCCAGAGGAATACCACCTTACCACAAGCACCTCAAGAGGAGGCTTCTCTCAGCTCTAGGTATGTGAGAGGGACCCTGAGTTTGCGGCCTCAAGTGGAATGGACACCGCGATGCCCTGACGCGAAATAAGGCTGGATATCCCTGCAGTGACTTGAATGCAGGCTCGTCTTGCATCTCCCAAGATGAAAGGATGTCTGAATCCCCTGTGGAGACCACAGAGAAACACCTAGTTCCCCACCTCATCGCGACCGGAGGCCTCACATCCTTTGAAAACTCCAGAGGTACGCGGAGATCAGTGCCTCCAAAGGAGACGATGCCTGACTCCTCGTGAAACTTGATAGGAGTCCCAGGATTCCTGTGGCACGTGGAAAGGGACCCATGGTCTCCCGCCTCAGCTGGAGAGGCGTCCCAATTGCCTTGCCAAGCCTCGAGGAGAATCCCCAGTTGTGTCTCGCAACTAGGCAAGAGTCGTGACGTGGCTGAACAAACACATGTGCGGAAGGGCCATCCCCGTCGTAACTCGAGAATATACCCCAGGTTCCCACCGCAACTCGAGAAAAACCATGAGACTTCCCCCTCGCCGCGAGATGAGGCCCGATTCCCCTGCACTGCGTGCAGAGCAATTCTGTGTTGCACATCACACATGAAAGGAGCCTTGATTTCCTTCATGGCACCCCAGAGAAACCCCAAGAACACTGTTTCAAGGCTAGAGGGATCCTGAGGTCACTGTAGCAACACGAAAGAGCTCCGTGGGCCAAAAATCAACTCGAGATGAGAGGTTAGTCCCTGGCTTCGACTCCAGAGCAATACCACCTTACCACAAGCACCTCAAGAGGAGGCTTCTCTCAGCTCTAGGTATGTGAGAGGGACCCTGAGTTTGCGGCCTCAAGTGGAATGGACACCGCGATGCCCTGACGGGAAATAAGGCTGGATATCCCTGCAGTGACTTGAATGCAGGCTCGTCTTGCATCTCCCAAGATGAAAGGATGTCTGAATCCCCTGTGGAGACCACAGAGAAACACCTAGTTCCCCACCTCATCGCGACCGGAGGCCTCACATCCTTTGAAAACTCCAGAGGTACGCGGAGATCAGTGCCTCCAAAGGAGACGATGCCGGACTCCTCGTGAAACTTGATAGGAGTCCCAGGATTCTTGTGGCACGTGGAAAGGGACCCTTGGTCTCCCGCCTCAGCTGGAGAGGCGTCCCAATTGCCCTGTCAAGCCTCCAGGAGAATCCCGAGTTGTCCCCCGCAACCAGGCAGGAGTCCTGTCGTGGCTGAACAAACACGTGTGTGGAAGGGCCATCCCCGTCGTAACTCGAGAATATACCCCAGGTTCCCGCCGCAACTCGAGAAAAACCATGAAACTTCCCCCTCGCCGCGAGATGAGGCCCGATTCCCCTGCACTGCGTGCAGAGCAATTCCGTCTTGCACATCACACATGAAAGGAGCCTTGATTTCCTTGATGGCACTCCAGAGAAACCCCAAGAACACTGTTTCAAGGCTAGAGGGATCCTGAGGTCACTGTAGCAACACGAAAGAACTCTGTGGACCAAAAATCAACTCGAAAAGAGAGGTTAGTCCCTGGATTCGTCTCCAGAGGAATACCACCTTACCACAAGCACCTCAAGAGGAGGCTTCTCTCAGCTCTAGGTATGTGAGAGGGACCCTGAGTTTGCGGCCTCAAGTGGAATGGACACCGCGATGCCCTGACTCGAAATAAGGCCGGATATCCCTGCAGTGACTTCAATGCAGGCTCGTCTTGCATCTCCCAGGACGAAAGGATGTCTGAATCCCCTGTGGAGACCACAGAGAAACACCTAGTTCCCCACCTCATCGCGACCGCAGGCCTCACATCCTTTGAAAACTCCAGAGGTACGCGGAGATCAGTGCCTCCAAAGGAGACGATGCCTGACTCCTCGTGAAACTTGATAGGAGTCCCAGGATTCTTGTGGCACGTGGAAAGGGACCCTTGGTCTCCCGCCTCAGCTGGAGAGGCGTTCCAATTGCCCTGCCAAGCCTCGAGGAGAATCCCGAGTTGTCCCTCGCAACTAGGCAGGAGTCCTGACGTGGCTGAACAAACACGTGGGTGGAAGGGCCATCCCCGTCGTAACTCGAGAATATACCCCAGGTTCCCGCCGCAACTCGAGAAAAACCATGAGACTTCCCCCTCGCCGCGAGATGAGGCCCGATTCCCCTGCACTGCGTGCAGACCAATTCCGTCTTGCACATCACACATGAAAGGAGCCTTGATTTCCTTGATGGCACTCCAGAGAAACCCCAAGAACACTGTTTCAAGGATAGAGGGATCCTGAGGTCACTGTAGCAACACGAAAGAACTCTGTGGACCAAAAATCAACTCGAAAAGAGAGGTTAGTCCCTGGATTCGTCTCCAGAGGAATACCACCTTACCACAAGCACCTCAAGAGGAGGCTTCTCTCAGCTCTAGGTATGTGAGAGGGACCCTGAGTTTGCGGCCTCAAGTGGAATGGACACCGCGATGCCCTGACTCGAAATAAGGCCGGATATCCCTGCAGTGACTTGAATGCAGGCTCGTCTTGCATCTCCCAAGAAGAAAGGATGTCTGAATCCCCTGTGGAAAGCACAGAGAAAGACTTAGTTCCCCACCTCATCGCGACCGATAGCCTCACATCCTTTGAAAACTCCAGAGGTACGCGGAGATCAGTGCCTCCAAAGGAGACGATGCCTGACTCCTCGTGAAACTTGATAGGAGTCCCAGGATTCCTGTGGCACGTGGAAAGGGACCCTCGGTCTCCCGCCTCAGCTGGAAAGGCGTCCCAATTGCCCTGCCAAGCCTCGAGGAGAATGCAGAGTTGTCCCTCACAACTAGGCAGGAGTCCTGACGTCGCTGAAGAAACACGTGGGTGGAAGGGCCATCTCCGTCGTAACTCGAGAATATACCCCAGGTTCCCGCCGCAACTCGAGAAAAACCATGAGACTTCCCCCTCGCCGCGAGATGAGGCCCGATTCCCCTGCACTGCGTGCAGAGCAATTCCGTGTTGCACATCACACATGAAAGGAGCCTTGATTTCCTTGATGGCACTCCAGAGAAACCCCAAGAACACTGTTTCAAGGCTAGAGGGATCCTGAGGTCACTGTAGCAACACGAAAGAGCTCCGGGGGCCAACAATCAACTCGAGATGAGAGGTTAGTCCCTGGCTTCAACTCCAGAGGAATACCACCTTACCACAAGCACCTCAAGAGGAGGCTTCTCTCAGCTCTAGGTATGTGAGAGGGACCCTGAGTTTGCGGCCTCAAGTGGAATGGACACCGCGATGCCCTGACGCGAAATAAGGCTGGATATCCCTGCAGTGACTTGAATGCAGGCTCGTCTTGCATCTCCCAAGAAGAAAGGATGTCTGAATCCCCTGTGGAGACCACAGAGAAAGACCTAGTTCCCCACCTCATCGCGACCGGAGGCCTCACATCCTTTGAAAACTCCAGAGGTACGCGGAGATCAGTGCCTCCAAAGGAGACTATGCGTGACTCCTCGTGAAACTTGATAGGAGTCCCAGGATTCCTGTGGCACGTGGAAAGGGACCCTTGGTCTCCCGCCTCAGCTGGAGAGGCGTCCCAATTGCCTTGCCAAGCCTCGAGGAGAATCCCGAGTTGTGTCTCGCAACTAGGCAAGAGTCCTGACGGGGCTGAACAAACACGTGTGTGGAAGGGCCATCCCCGTCGTAACTCGAGAATATACCCCAGGTTCCCGCCGCAACTCGAGAAAAACCATGAGACTTCCCCCTCGCCGCGAGATGAGGCCCGATTCCCCTGCACTGCGTGCAGAGCAATTCTGTGTTGCACATCACACATGAAAGGAGCCTTGATTTCCTTCATGGCACTCCAGAGAAACCCCAAGAACACTGTTTCAAGGCTAGAGGGATCCTGAGGTCACTGTAGCAACACGAAAGAGCTCCGTGGGCCAAAAATCAACTCGAGATGAGAGGTTAGTCCCTGGCTTCGACTCCAGAGGAATACCACCTTACCACAAGCACCTCAAGAGGAGGCTTCTCTCAGCTCTAGGTATGTGAGAGGGACCCTGAGTTTGCGGCCTCAGGTGGAATGGACACCGCGATGACCTGACTCGAAATAAGGCCGGATATCCCTGCAGTGACTGGAATGCAGGCTCGTCTTGCATCTCCCAAGACGAAAGGATGTCTGAATCCCCTGTGGAGACCACAGAGAAACACCTAGTTCCCCACCTCATCGCGACCGCAGGCCTCACATCCTTTGAAAACTCCAGAGGTACGCGGAGATCAGTGCCTCCAAAGGAGACGATGCCTGACTCCTCGTGAAACTTGATAGGAGTCCCAGGATTCCTGTGGCACGTGGAAAGGGACCCTTGGTCTCTCGCCTCAGCTGCAGAGGCGTTCCAATTGCCCTGCCAAGCCTCGAGGAGAATCCCGAGTTGTCCCTCGCAACTAGGCAGGAGTCCTGACGTGGCTGAACAAACACGTGGGTGGAAGGGCCATCCCCGCCGTAACTGGAGAATATACCCCAGGTTCCCGCCGCAACTCGAGAAAAACCATGAGACTTCCCCCTCGCCGCGAGATGAGGCCCGATTCCCCTGCACTGCGTGCAGAGCAATTCCGTCTTGCACATCACACATGAAAGGAGCCTTGACTTCCTTGATGGCACTCCAGAGAAACCCCAAGAACACTGTTTCAAGGCTAGAGGGATCCTGAGGTCACTGTAGCAACACGAAAGAACTCTGTGGACCACAAATCAACTCGAAAAGAGAGGTTAGTCCCTGGATTCGTCTCCAGAGGAATACCACCTTACCACAAGCACCTCAAGAGGAGGCTTCTCTCAGCTCTAGGTATGTGAGAGGGACCCTGAGTTTGCGGCCTCAAGTGGAATGGACACCGCGATGCCCTGACTCGAAATAAGGCCGGATATCCCTGCAGTGACTTCAATGTAGGCTCGTCTTGCATCTCCCAGGATGAAAGGATGTCTGAATCCCCTGTGGAAAGCACAGAGAAAGACTTAGTTCCCCACCTCATCGCGACCGATAGCCTCACATCTTTGAAAACTCCAGAGGTACGCGGAGATCAGTGCCTCCAAAGGAGACGATGCCTGACTCCTCGTGAAACTTGATAGGAGTCCCAGGATTCCTGTGGCACGTGGAAAGGGACCCTCGGTCTCCCGCCTCAGCTGGAGAGGCGTCCCAATTGCCCTGCCAAGCCTCGAGGAGAATCCAGAGTTGTCCCTCACAACTAGGCAGGAGTCCTGACGTCGCTGAAGAAACACGTGGGTGGAAGGGCCATCTCCGTCGTAACTCGAGAATATACCCCTGGTTCCCGCCGCAACTCGAGAAAAACCATGAGATTTCCCCCTCGCCGCGAGATGAGGCCCGATTCCCCTGCACTGCGTGCAGAGCAATTCCGTGTTGCACATCACACATGAAAGGAGCCTTGATTTCCTTGATGGCACTCCAGAGAAACCCCAAGAACACTGTTTCAAGGCTAGAGGGATCCTGAGGTCACTGTAGCAACACGAAAGAGCTCCGGGGGCCAACAATCAACTCGAGATGAGAGGTTAGTCCCTGGCTTCGACTCCAGAGGAATACCACCTTACCACAAGCACCTCAAGAGGAGGCTTCTCTCAGCTCTAGGTATGTGAGAGGGACCCTGAGTTTGCGGCCTCAAGTGGAATGGACACCGCGATGCCCTGACGCGAAATAAGGCTGGATATCCCTGCAGTGACTTGAATGCAGGCTCGTCTTGCATCTCCCAAGAAGAAAGGATGTCTGAATCCCCTGTGGAGACCACAGAGAAAGACCTAGTTCCCCACCTCATCGCGACCGGAGGCCTCACATCCTTTGAAAACTCCAGAGGTACGCGGAGATCAGTGCCTCCAAAGGAGACTATGCCTGACTCCTCGTGAAACTTGATAGGAGTCCCAGGATTCCTGTGGCACGTGGAAAGGGACCCTTGGTCTCCCGCCTCAGCTGGAGAGGCGTCCCAATTGCCTTGCCAAGCCTCGAGGAGAATCCCGAGTTGTGTCTCGCAACTAGGCAAGAGTCCTGACGGGGCTGAACAAACACGTGTGTGGAAGGGCCATCCCCGTCGTAACTCGAGAATATACCCCAGGTTCCCGCCGCAACTCGAGAAAAACCATGAGACTTCCCCCTCGCCGCGAGATGAGGCCCGATTCCCCTGCACTGCGTGCAGAGCAATTCTGTGTTGCACATCACACATGAAAGGAGCCTTGATTTCCTTCATGGCACTCCAGAGAAACCCCAAGAACACTGTTTCAAGGCTAGAGGGATCCTGAGGTCACTGTAGCAACACGAAAGAGATCCGTGGGCCAAAATTCAACTCGAGATGAGAGGTTAGTCCCTGGCTTCGACTCCAGAGGAATACCACCTTATCACAAGCACCTCAAGAGGAGGCTTCTCTCAGCTCTAGGTATGTGAGAGGGACCCTGAGTTTGCGGCCTCAGGTGGAATGGACACCGCGATGACCTGACTCGAAATAAGGCCGGATATCCCTGCAGTGACTGGAATGCAGGCTCGTCTTGCATCTCCCAAGACGAAAGGATGTCTGAATCCCCTGTGGAGACCACAGAGAAACACCTAGTTCCCCACCTCATCGCGACCGCAGGCCTCACATCCTTTGAAAACTCCAGAGGTACGCGGAGATCAGTGCCTCCAAAGGAGACGATGCCTGACTCCTCGTGAAACTTGATAGGAGTCCCAGGATTCTTGTGGCACGTGGAAAGGGACCCTTGGTCTCCCGCCTCAGCTGGAGAGGCGTTCCAATTGCCCTGCCAAGCCTCGAGGAGAATCCCGAGTTGTCCCTCGCAACTAGGCAGGAGTCCTGACGAGGCTGAACAAACACGTGGGTGGAAGGGCCATCCCCGTCGTAACTCGAGAATATACCCCAGGTTCCCGCCGCAACTCGAGAAAAACCATGAGACTTCCCCCTCGCCGCGAGATGAGGCCCGATTCCCCTGCACTGCGTGCAGAGCAATTCCGTCTTGCACATCACACATGAAAGGAACCTTGATTTCCTTGATGGCACTCCAGAGAAACCCCAAGAACACTGTTTCAAGGATAGAGGGATCCTGAGGTCACTGTAGCAACACGAAAGAACTCTGTGGACCAAAAATCAACTCGAAAAGAGAGGTTAGTCCCTGGATTCGTCTCCAGAGGAATACCACCTTACCACAAGCACCTCAAGAGGAGGCTTCTTTCAGCTCTAGGTATGTGAGAGGGACCCTGAGTTTGCGGCCTCAAGTGGAATGGACACCGCGATGCCCTGACTCGAAATAAGGCCGGATATCCCTGCAGTGACTTCAATGCAGGCTCGTCTTGCATCTCCCAGGACGAAAGGATGTCTGAATCCCCTGTGGAAAGCACAGAGAAAGACTTAGTTCCCCACCTCATCGCGACCGATAGCCTCACATCCTTTGAAAACTCCAGAGGTACGCGGAGATCAGTGCCTCCAAAGGAGACGATGCCTGACTCCTCGTGAAACTTGATAGGAGTCCCAGGATTCCTGTGGCACGTGGAAAGGGACCCTCGGTCTCCCGCCTCAGCTGGAGAGGCGTCCCAATTGCCCTGCCAAGCCTCGAGGAGAATCCAGAGTTGTCCCTCACAACTAGGCAGGAGTCCTGACGTCGCTGAAGAAACACGTGGGTGGAAGGGCCATCTCCGTCGTAACTCGAGAATATACCCCAGGTTCCCGCCGCAACTCGAGAAAAACCATGAGACTTCCCCCTCGCCGCGAGATGAGGCCCGATTCCCCTGCACTGCGTGCAGAGCAATTCCGTGTTGCACATCACACATGAAAGGAGCCTTGATTTCCTTGATGGCACTCCAGAGAAACCCCAAGAACACTGTTTCAAGGCTAGAGGGATCCTGAGGTCACTGTAGCAACACGAAAGAGCTCCGGGGGCCAACAATCAACTCGAGATGAGAGGTTAGTCCCTGGCTTCGACTCCAGAGGAATACCACCTTACCACAAGCACCTCAAGAGGAGGCTTCTCTCAGCTCTAGGTATGTGAGAGGGACCCTGAGTTTGCGGCCTCAAGTGGAATGGACACCGCGATGCCCTGACGCGAAATAAGGCTGGATATCCCTGCAGTGACTTGAATGCAGGCTCGTCTTGCATCTCCCAAGAAGAAAGGATGTCTGAATCCCCTGTGGAGGCCACAGAGAAAGACCTAGTTCCCCACCACATCGCGACCGGAGGCCTCACATCCTTTGAAAACTCCAGACGTACGCGGAGATCAGTGCCTCCAAAGGAGACTATGCCTGACTCCTCGTGAAACTTGATAGGAGTCCCAGGATTCCTGTGGCACGTGGAAAGGGACCCTTGGTCTCCCGCCGCAGCTGGAGAGGCGTCCCAATTGCCTTGCCAAGCCTCGAGGAGAATCCCGAGTTGTGTCTCGCAACTAGGCAAGAGTCCTGACGGGGCTGAACAAACACGTGTGTGGAAGGGCCATCCCCGTCGTAACTCGAGAATATACCCCAGGTTCCCGCCGCAACTCGAGAAAAACCATGAGACTTCCCCCTCGCCGCGAGATGAGGCCCGATTCCCCTGCACTGCGTGCAGAGCAATTCTGTGTTGCACATCACACATGAAAGGAGCCTTGATTTCCTTCATGGCACTCCAGAGAAACCCCAAGAACACTGTTTCAAGGATAGAGGGATCCTGAGGTCACTGTCGCAACACGAAAGAGCTCCGGGGGCCAAAAATCAACTCGAGATGAGAGGTTAGTCCCTGGCTTCGACTCCAGAGGAATACCACCTTACCACAAGCACCTCAAGAGGAGGCTTCTCTCAGCTCTAGGTATGTGAGAGGGACCCTGAGTTTGCGGCCTCAGGTGGAATGGACACCGCGATGACCTGACTCGAAATAAGGCCGGATATCCCTGCAGTGACTGGAATGCAGGCTCGTCTTGCATCTCCCAAGACGAAAGGGTGTCTGAATCCCCTGTGGAGACCACAGAGAAAGACCTAGTTCCCCACCTCATCGCGACAGGAGGCCTCAAATCCTTTGAAAATTCCAGAGGTATGCGGAGACAAGTGCCTCCAAAGGAGACGATGCCTGACTCCTCGTGAAACTTGATAGGAGACCCAGGATTCCTGTGGCAAGTGGAAAGGGACACTTGGTCTCCCGTCTCAGCTGGAGAGGCGTCCCAATTGCCCTGCAAAGCCTCGAGGAGAATCCCGAGTTGTCCCTCGCAAGTAGGCAGGAGTCCTGACGTCGCTGTAGAAACACGTGGGTGGAAGGGCCATCCCCGTCGTAACTCGAGAATATACCCCAGGTTCCCGCCGCAACTCGAGAAAAACCATGAGACTTCCCCCTCGCCGCGAGATGAGGCCCGATTCCCCTGCACTGCGTGCAGAGCAATTCTGTGTTGCACATCACACATGAAAGGAGCCTTGATTTCCTTCATGGCACTCCAGAGAAACCCCAAGAACACTGTTTCAAGGCTAGAGGGATCCTGAGGTCACTGTAGCAACACGAAAGAGCTCCGTGGGCCAAAAATCAACTCGAGATGAGAGGTTAGTCCCTGGCTTCGACTCCAGAGGAATACCACCTTACCACAAGAACCTCAAGAGGAGGCTTCTCTCAGCTCTAGGTATGTGAGAGGGACCCTGAGTTTGCGGCCTCAGGTGGAATGGACACCGCGATGACCTGACTCGAAATAAGGCCGGATATCCCTGCAGTGACTGGAATGCAGGCTCGTCTTGCATCTCCCAAGACGAAAGGATGTTTGAATCCCCTGTGGAGACCACAGAGAAACACCTAGTTCCCCACCTCATCGCGACCGCAGGCCTCACATCCTTTGAAAACTCCAGAGGTACGCGGAGATCAGTGCCTCCAAAGGAGACGATGCCTGACTCCTCGTGAAACTTGATAGGAGTCCCAGGATTCCTGTGGCACGTGGAAAGGGACCCTTGGTCTCTCGCCTCAGCTGGAGAGGCGTTCCAATTGCCCTGCCAAGCCTCGAGGAGAATCCCGAGTTGTCCCTCGCAACTAGGCAGGAGTCCTGACGTGGCTGAACAAACACGTGGGTGGAAGGGCCATCCCCGCCGTAACTGGAGAATATACCCCAGGTTCCCGCCGCAACTCGAGAAAAACCATGAGACTTCCCCCTCGCCGCGAGATGAGGCCCGATTCCCCTGCACTGCGTGCAGAGCAATTCCGTCTTGCACATCACACATGAAAGGAGCCTTGATTTCCTTGATGGCACTCCAGAGAAACCCCAAGAACACTGTTTCAAGGCTAGAGGGATCCTGAGGTCACTGTAGCAACACGAAAGAACTCTGTGGACCACAAATCAACTCGAAAAGAGAGGTTAGTCCCTGGATTCGTCTCCAGAGGAATACCACCTTACCACAAGCACCTCAAGAGGAGGCTTCTCTCAGCTCTAGGTATGTGAGAGGGACCCTGAGTTTGCGGCCTCAAGTGGAATGGACACCGCGATGCCCTGACTCGAAATAAGGCCGGATATCCCTGCAGTGACTTCAATGTAGGCTCGTCTTGCATCTCCCAGGATGAAAGGATGTCTGAATCCCCTGTGGAAAGCACAGAGAAAGACTTAGTTCCCCACCTCATCGCGACCGATAGCCTCACATCTTTGAAAACTCCAGAGGTACGCGGAGATCAGTGCCTCCAAAGGAGACGATGCCTGACTCCTCGTGAAACTTGATAGGAGTCCCAGGATTCCTGTGGCACGTGGAAAGGGACCCTCGGTCTCCCGCCTCAGCTGGAGAGGCGTCCCAATTGCCCTGCCAAGCCTCGAGGAGAATCCAGAGTTGTCCCTCACAACTAGGCAGGAGTCCTGACGTCGCTGAAGAAACACGTGGGTGGAAGGGCCATCTCCGTCGTTACTCGAGAATATACCCCAGGTTCCCGCCGCAACTCGAGAAAAACCATGAGATTTCCCCCTCGCCGCGAGATGAGGCCCGATTCCCCTGCACTGCGTGCAGAGCAATTCCGTGTTGCACATCACACATGAAAGGAGCCTTGATTTCCTTGATGGCACTCCAGAGAAACCCCAAGAACACTGTTTCAAGGCTAGAGGGATCCTGAGGTCACTGTAGCAACACGAAAGAGATCCGTGGGCCAAAATTCAACTCGAGATGAGAGGTTAGTCCCTGGCTTCGACTCCAGAGGAATACCACCTTACCACAAGCACCTCAAGAGGAGGCTTCTCTCAGCTCTAGGTATGTGAGAGGGACCCTGAGTTTGCGGCCTCAGGTGGAATGGACACCGCGATGACCTGACTCGAAATAAGGCCGGATATCCCTGCAGTGACTGGAATGCAGGCTCGTCTTGCATCTCCCAAGACGAAAGGATGTCTGAATCCCCTGTGGAGACCACAGAGAAACACCTAGTTCCCCACCTCATCGCGACCGCAGGCCTCACATCCTTTGAAAACTCCAGAGGTACGCGGAGATCAGTGCCTCCAAAGGAGACGATGCCTGACTCCTCGTGAAACTTGATAGGAGTCCCAGGATTCTTGTGGCACGTGGAAAGGGACCCTTGGTCTCCCGCCTCAGCTGGAGAGGCGTTCCAATTGCCCTGCCAAGCCTCGAGGAGAATCCCGAGTTGTCCCTCGCAACTAGGCAGGAGTCCTGACGAGGCTGAACAAACACGTGGGTGGAAGGGCCATCCCCGTCGTAACTCGAGAATATACCCCAGGTTCCCGCCGCAACTCGAGAAAAACCATGAGACTTCCCCCTCGCCGCGAGATGAGGCCCGATTCCCCTGCACTGCGTGCAGAGCAATTCCGTCTTGCACATCACACATGAAAGGAACCTTGATTTCCTTGATGGCACTCCAGAGAAACCCCAAGAACACTGTTTCAAGGATAGAGGGATCCTGAGGTCACTGTAGCAACACGAAAGAACTCTGTGGACCAAAAATCAACTCGAAAAGAGAGGTTAGTCCCTGGATTCGTCTCCAGAGGAATACCACCTTACCACAAGCACCTCAAGAGGAGGCTTCTCTCAGCTCTAGGTATGTGAGAGGGACCCTGAGTTTGCGGCCTCAAGTGGAATGGACACCGCGATGCCCTGACTCGAAATAAGGCCGGATATCCCTGCAGTGACTTCAATGCAGGCTCGTCTTGCATCTCCCAGGACGAAAGGATGTCTGAATCCCCTGTGGAAAGCACAGAGAAAGACTTAGTTCCCCACCTCATCGCGACCGATAGCCTCACATCCTTTGAAAACTCCAGAGGTACGCGGAGATCAGTGCCTCCAAAGGAGACGATGCCTGACTCCTCGTGAAACTTGATAGAAGTCCCAGGATTCCTGTGGCACGTGGAAAGGGACCCTCGGTCTCCCGCCTCAGCTGGAGAGGCGTCCCAATTGCCCTGCCAAGCCACGAGGAGAATCCAGAGTTGTCCCTCACAACTAGGCAGGAGTCCTGACGTCGCTGAAGAAACACGTGGGTGGAAGGGCCATCTCCGTCGTAACTCGAGAATATACCCCAGGTTCCCGCCGCAACTCGAGAAAAACCATGAGACTTCCCCCTCGCCGCGAGATGAGGCCCGATTCCCCTGCACTGCGTGCAGAGCAATTCCGTGTTGCACATCACACATGAAAGGAGCCTTGATTTCCTTGATGGCACTCCAGAGAAACCCCAAGAACACTGTTTCAAGGCTAGAGGGATCCTGAGGTCACTGTAGCAACACGAAAGAGCTCCGGGGGCCAACAATCAACTCGAGATGAGAGGTTAGTCCCTGGCTTCGACTCCAGAGGAATACCACCTTACCACAAGCACCTCAAGAGGAGGCTTCTCTCAGCTCTAGGTATGTGAGAGGGACCCTGAGTTTGCGGCCTCAAGTGGAATGGACACCGCGATGCCCTGACGCGAAATAAGGCTGGATATCCCTGCAGTGACTTGAATGCAGGCTCGTCTTGCATCTCCCAAGAAGAAAAGATGTCTGAATCCCCTGTGGAGGCCACAGAGAAAGACCTAGTTCCCCACCACATCGCGACCGGAGGCCTCACATCCTTTGAAAACTCCAGACGTACGCGGAGATCAGTGCCTCCAAAGGAGACTATGCCTGACTCCTCGTGAAACTTGATAGGAGTCCCAGGATTCCTGTGGCACGTGGAAAGGGACCCTTGGTCTCCCGCCGCAGCTGGAGAGGCGTCCCAATTGCCTTGCCAAGCCTCGAGGAGAATCCCGAGTTGTGTCTCGCAACTAGGCAAGAGTCCTGACGGGGCTGAACAAACACGTGTGTGGAAGGGCCATCCCCGTCGTAACTCGAGAATATACCCCAGGTTCCCGCCGCAACTCGAGAAAAACCATGAGACTTCCCCCTCGCCGCGAGATGAGGCCCGATTCCCCTGCACTGCGTGCAGAGCAATTCTGTGTTGCACATCACACATGAAAGGAGCCTTGATTTCCTTCATGGCACTCCAGAGAAACCCCAAGAACACTGTTTCAAGGATAGAGGGATCCTGAGGTCACTGTCGCAACACGAAAGAGCTCCGGGGGCCAAAAATCAACTCGAGATGAGAGGTTAGTCCCTGGCTTCGACTCCAGAGGAATACCACCTTACCACAAGCACCTCAAGAGGAGGCTTCTCTCAGCTCTAGGTATGTGAGAGGGACCCTGAGTTTGCGGCCTCAGGTGGAATGGACACCGCGATGACCTGACTCGAAATAAGGCCGGATATCCCTGCAGTGACTGGAATGCAGGCTCGTCTTGCATCTCCCAAGACGAAAGGGTGTCTGAATCCCCTGTGGAGACCACAGAGAAAGACCTAGTTCCCCACCTCATCGCGACAGGAGGCCTCAAATCCTTTGAAAATTCCAGAGGTATGCGGAGACAAGTGCCTCCAAAGGAGACGATGCCTGACTCCTCGTGAAACTTGATAGGAGACCCAGGATTCCTGTGGCACGTGGAAAGGGACACTTGGTCTCCCGTCTCAGCTGGAGAGGCGTCCCAATTGCCCTGCAAAGCCTCGAGGAGAATCCCGAGTTGTCCCTCGCAAGTAGGCAGGAGTCCTGACGTCGCTGTAGAAACACGTGGGTGGAAGGGCCATCCCCGTCGTAACTCGAGAATATACCCCAGGTTCCCGCCGCAACTCGATAAAAACCATGAGACTTCCCCCTCGCCGCGAGATGAGGCCCGATTCCCCTGCACTGCGTGCAGAGCAATTCCGTGTTGCACACCACACATGAAACGAGCCTTAATTTCCTTGATGGCACTCCAGAGAAACCCCAAGAACACTGTTTCAAGGCTAGAGGGATCCTGAGGTCACTGTAGCAACACGAAAGAGCTGCGTGGACCAAGAATCAACTCGAGATGAAAGGTTAGTCCCTGGCTTCGACTCCTGAGGAATACCACCTTACCACAAGCACCTCAAGAGGAGGCTTCTCTCAGCTCTAGGTATGAGAGAGGGATCCTGAGTTTGCGGCCTCAAGTGGAATGGACACCGCGATGCCCTGACTCGAAATAAGGCCGGATATCCCTGCAGTGACTTGAATGCAGGCTCGTCTTGCATCTCCCAAGACGAAAGGATGTCTGAATCCCCTGTGGAGACCACAGAGAAACACCTAGTTCCCCACCTCATCGCGACCGCAGGCCTCACATCCTTTGAAAACTCCAGAGGTACGCGGAGATCAGTGCCTCCAAAGGAGACGATGCCTGACTCCTCGTGAAACTTGATAGGAGTCCCAGGATTCTTGTGGCACGTGGAAAGGGACCCTTGGTCTCCCGCCTCAGCTGGAGAGGCGTTCCAACTGCCCTGCCAAGCCTCGAGGAGAATCCCGAGTTGTCCCTCGCAACTAGGCAGGAGTCCTGACGTGGCTGAAGAAACACGTGGGTGGAAGGGCCATCCCCGTCGTAACTCGAGAATATACCCCAGGTTCCCGCCGCAACTCGAGAAAAACCATGAGACTTCCCCCTCGCCGCGAGATGAGGCCCGATTCCCCTGCACTGCGTGCAGAGCAATTCCGTGTTGCACATCACACATGAAAGGAGCCTTGATTTCCTTGATGGCACTCCAGAGAAACCCCAAGAACACTGTTTCAAGGCTAGAGGGATCCTGAGGTCACTGTAGCAACACGAAAGAGCTCCGGGGGCCAACAATCAACTCGAGATGAGAGGTTAGTCCCTGGCTTCGACTCCAGAGGAATACCACCTTACCACAAGCACCTCAAGAGGAGGCTTCTCTCAGCTCTAGGTATGTGAGAGGGACCCTGAGTTTGCGGCCTCAAGTGGAATGGACACCGCGATGCCCTGACGCGAAATAGGGCTGGATATCCCTGCAGTGACTTGAATGCAGGCTCGTCTTGCATCTCCCAAGAAGAAAGGATGTCTGAATCCCCTGTGGAGACCACAGAGAAAGACCTAGTTCCCCACCTCATCGCGACCGGAGGCCTCACATCCTTTGAAAACTCCAGAGGTACGCGGAGATCAGTGCCTCCAAAGGAGACGATGCCTGACTCCTCGTGAAACTTGATAGGAGTCCCAGGATTCCTGTGGCACGTGGAAAGGGACCCTTGGTCTCCCGCCTCAGCTGGAGAGGCGTCCCAATTGCCTTGCCAAGCCTCGAGGAGAATCCCGAGTTGTGTCTCGCAACTAGGCAAGAGTCCTGACGGGGCTGAACAAACACGTGTGTGGAAGGGCCATCCCCGTCGTAACTCGAGAATATACCCCAGGTTCCCGCCGCAACTCGAGAAAAACCATGAGACTTCCCCCTCGCCGCGAGATGAGGCCCGATTCCCCTGCACTGCGTGCAGAGCAATTCTGTGTTGCACATCACACATGAAAGGAGCCTTGATTTCCTTCATGGCACTCCAGAGAAACCCCAAGAACACTGTTTCAAGGCTAGAGGGATCCTGAGGTCACTGTAGCAACACGAAAGAGCTCCGTGGGCCAAAAATCAACTCGAGATGAGAGGTTAGTCCCTGGCTTCGACTCCAGAGGAATACCACCTTACCACAAGCACCTCAAGAGGAGGCTTCTCTCAGCTCTAGGTATGTGAGAGGGACCCTGAGTTTGCGGCCTCAGGTGGAATGGACACCGCGATGACCTGACTCGAAATAAGGCCGGATATCCCTGCAGTGACTGGAATGCAGGCTCGTCTTGCATCTCCCAAGACGAAAGGGTGTCTGAATCCCCTGTGGAGACCACAGAGAAAGACCTAGTTCCCCACCTCATCGCGACAGGAGGCCTCAAATCCTTTGAAAATTCCAGAGGTATGCGGAGACAAGTGCCTCCAAAGGAGACGATGCCTGACTCCTCGTGAAACTTGATAGGAGACCCAGGATTCCTGTGGCACGTGGAAAGGGACCCTTGGTCTCCCGTCTCAGCTGGAGAGGCGTCCCAATTTCCCTGCAAAGCCTCGAGGAGAATCCCGAGTTGTCCCTCGCAAGTAGGCAGGAGTCCTGACGTCGCTGAAGAAACACGTGGGTGGAAGGGCCATCCCCGTCGTAACTCGAGAATATACCCCAGGTTCCCGCCGCAACTCGAGAAAAACCATGAGACTTCCCCCTCGCCGCGAGATGAGGCCCGATTCCCCTGCACTGCGTGCAGAGCAATTCCGTGTTGCACATCACACATGAAACGAGCCTTGATTTCCTTGATGGCACTCCAGAGAAACCCCAAGAACACTGTTTCAAGGCTAGAGGGATCCTGAGGTCACTGTAGCAACACGAAAGAGCTGCATGGACCAAGAATCAACACGATATGAAAGGTTAGTCCCTGGCTTCGACTCCAGAGGAATACCACCTTACCACAAGCACCTCAAGAGGAGGCTTCTCTCAGCTCTAGGTATGTGAGAGGGATCCTGAGTTTGCGGCCTCAAGTGGAATGGACACCGCGATGCCCTGACTCGAAATAAGGCCGGATATCCCTGCAGTGACTTGAATGCAGGCTCGTCTTGCATCTCCCAAGAAGAAAGGATGTCTGAATCCCCTGTGGAGACCACAGAGAAACACCTAGTTCCCCACCTGATCGCGACCGGAGGCCTCACATCCTTTGAAAACTCCAGAGGTATGTGGAGATCAGTGCCTCCAAAGGAGACGATGCCTGACTCCTCGTGAAACTTGATAGGATTCCCAGGATTCTTGTGGCACGTGGAAACGGACCCTTGGTCTCCCGCCTCAGCTGGAGAGGCGTTCCAACTGCCCTGCCAAGCCTCTAGGAGAATCCCGAGTTGTCCCTCGCAACTAGGAAGGAGTCCTGACGTGGCTGAGCAAACACGTGGGTGGAAGGGCCATCCCCGTCGTAACTCGAGAATATACCCCAGGTTCCCACCGCAACTCGAGAAAAACCATGAGACTTCCCCCTCGATGCGAGATGAGGCCCGATTCCCCTGTACTGCGTGCAGAGCAATTCCGTCTTGCACATCACACATGAAAGGAGCCTTGATTTCCTTGATGGCACTCCAGAGAAACCCCAAGAACACTGTTTCAAGGATAGAGGGATCCTGAGGTCACTGTAGCAACACGAAAGAACTCTGTGGACCAAAAATCAACTCGAAAAGAGAGGTTAGTCCCTGGATTCGTCTCCAGAGGAATACCACCTTACCACAAGCACCTCAAGAGGAGGCTTCTCTCAGCTCTAGGTATGTGAGAGGGACCCTGAGTTTGCGGCCTCAAGTGGAATGGACACCGCGATGCCCTGACTCGAAATAAGGCCGGATATCCCTGCAGTGACTTCAATGCAGGCTCGTCTTGCATCTCCCAGGACGAAAGGATGTCTGAATCCCCTGTGGAAAGCACAGAGAAAGACTTAGTTCCCCACCTCATCGCGACCGGAGGCCTCACATCCTTGGAAAACTCCAGAGGTACGCGGAGATCAGTGCCTCCAAAGGAGACGATGCCTGACTCCTCGTGAAACTTGATAGGAGTCCCAGGATTCCTGCGGCACGTGGAAAGGTACCCTCGGTCTCCCGCCTCAGCTGGAGAGGCGTCCCAATTGCCCTGCCAAGCCTCGAGGAGAATCCAGAGTTGTCCCTCGCAACTAGGCAGGAGTCCTGACGTCGCTGAAGAAACACGTGGGTGGAAGGGCCATCCCCGTCGTAACTCGAGAATATACCCCAGGTTCCCGCCGCAACTCGAGAAAAACCATGAGACTTCCCCCTCGCCGCGAGATGAGGCCCGATTCCCCTGCACTGCGTGCAGAGCAATTCCGTGTTGCACATCACACATGAAAGGAGCCTTGATTTCCTTGATGGCACTCCAGAGAAACCCCAAGAACACTGTTTCAAGGCTAGAGGGATCCTGAGGTCACTGTAGCAACACGAAAGAGCTCCGGGGGCCAAAAATCAACTCGAGATGAGAGGTTAGTCGCTGGCTTCGACTCCAGAGGAATACCACCTTACCACAAGCACCTCAAGAGGAGGCTTCTCTCAGCTCTAGGTATATGAGAGGGACCCTGAGTTTGCAGCCTCAAGTGGAATGGACACCGCGATGCCCTGACGCGAAATAAGGCTGGATATCCCTGCAGAGACTTGAATGCAGGCTCGTCTTGCATCTCCCAAGAAGAAAGGATGTCTGAATCCCCTGTGGAGACCACAGAGAAATACCTAGTTCCCCACCTCATCGCGACCGGAGGCCTCACATCCTTTGAAAACTCCAGAGGTACGCGGAGATCAGTGCCTCCAAAGGAGACTATGCCTGACTCCTCGTGAAACTTGATAGGAGTCCCAGGATTCCTGTGGCACGTGGAAAGGGACCCTTGGTCTCCCGCGTCAGCTGGAGAGGCGTCCCAATTGCCTTGCCAAGCCTCGAGGAGAATCCCGATTTGTGTCTCGCAACTAGGCAAGAGTCCTGACGTGGCTGAACAAACACGTGTGTGGAAGGGCCATCCCCGTCGTAACTCGAGAATATACCCCAGGTTCCCGCCGCAACTCGAGAAAAACCATGAGACTTCCCCCTCGCCGTGAGATGAGGCCCGATTCCCCTGCACTGCGTGCAGAGCAATTCTGTGTTGCACATCACACATGAAAGGAGCCTTGATTTCCTTCATGGCACTCCAGAGAAACCCCAAGAACACTGTTTCAAGGCTAGAGGGATCCTGAGGTCACTGTAGCAACACGAAAGAGCTCCGTGGACCAAAAATCAACTCGAGATGAGAGGTTAGTCCCTGGCTTCGACTCCAGAGGAATACCACCTTACCACAAGCACCTCAAGAGGAGGCTTCTCTCAGCTCTAGGTATGTGAGAGGGACCCTGAGTTTGCGGCCTCAGGTGGAATGGACACCGCGATGACCTGACTCGAAATAAGGCCGGATATCCCTGCAGTGACTGGAATGCAGGCTCGTCTTGCATCTCCCAAGAGGAAAGGGTGTCTGAATCCCCTGTGGAGACCACAGAGAAAGACCTAGTTCCCCACCTCATCGCGACAGGAGGCCTCAAATCCTTTGAAAATTCCAGAGGTATGCGGAGACCAGTGCCTCCAAAGGAGACGATGCCTGACTCCTCGTGAAACTTGATAGGAGACCCAGGATTCCTGTGGCACGTGGAAAGGGACCCTTGGTCTCCCGCCTCAGCTGGAGAGGCGTCCCAATTGCCCTGCAAAGCCTCGAGGAGAATCCCGAGTTGTCCCTCGCAAGTAGGCAGGAGTCCTGACGTCGCTGAAGAAACACGTGGGTGGAAGGGCCATCCCCGTCGTAACTCGAGAATATACCCCAGGTTCCCGCCGCAACTCGAGAAAAACCATGAGACTTCCCCCTCGCCGCGAAATGAGGCCCGATTCCCCTACACTGCGTGCAGAGCAATTCCGTGTTGCACATCACACATGAAAGGAGCCTTGATTTCCTTGATGGCACTCCAGAGAAACCCCAAGAACACTGTTTCAAGGCTAGAGGGATCCTGAGGTCACTGTAGCAACACGAATGAGCTGCGTGGACCAAGAATCAACACGAGATGAGAGGTTAGTCCCTGGCTTCGACTCCTGAGGAATACCACCTTACCACAAGCACCTCAAGAGGAGGCTTCTCTCAGCTCTAGGTATGTGAGAGGGATCCTGAGTTTGCGGCCTCAAGTGGAATGGACACCGCGATGCCCTGACTCGAAATAAGGCCGGATATCCCTGCAGTGACTTGAATGCAGGCTCGTCTTGCATCTCCCAAGAAGAAAGGATGTCTGAATCCCCTGTGGGGACCACAGAGAAATAACTAGTTCCCCACCTCATCGCGACCGCAGGCCTCACATCCTTTGAAAACTCCAGAGGTACGCGGAGATCAGTGCCTCCAAAGGAGACGATGCCTGACTCCTCGTGAAACTTGATAGGAGTCCCAGGATTCTTGTGGCACGTGGAAAGGGACCCTTGGTCTCCCGCCTCAGCTGGAGAGGCGTTCCAATTGCCCTGCCAAGCCTCGAGGAGAATCCCGAGTTGTCCCTCGCAACTAGGCAGGAGTCCTGACGTGGCTGAACAAACACGTGGGTGGAAGGGCCATCCCCGTCGTAACTCGAGAATATACCCCAGGTTCGCGCCGCAACTCGAGAAAAACCATGAGACTTCCCCCTCGATGCGAGATGAGGCCCGATTCCCCTGTACTGCATGCAGAGCAATTCCGTCTTGCACATCACACATGAAAGGAGCCTTGATTTCCTTGATGGCACTCCAGAGAAACCCCAAGAACACTGTTTCAAGGATAGAGGGATCCTGAGGTCACTGTAGCAACACGAAAGAACTCTGTGGACCAAAAATCAACTCGAAAAGAGAGGTTAGTCCCTGGATTCGTCTCCAGAGGAATACCACCTTACCACAAGCACCTCAAGAGGAGGCTTCTCTCAGCTCTAGGTATGTGAGAGGGACCCTGAGTTTGCGGCCTCAAGTGGAATGGACACCGCGATGCCCTGACTCGAAATAAGGCCGGATATCCCTGCAGTGACTTCAATGCAGGCTCGTCTTGCATCTCCCAGGACGAAAGGATGTCTGAATCCCCTGTGGAAAGCACAGAGAAAGACTTAGTTCCCCACCTCATCGCGACCGATAGCCTCACATCCTTTGAAAACTCCAGAGGTACGCGGAGATCAGTGCCTCCAAAGGAGACGATGCCTGATTCCTCGTGAAACTTGATAGGAGTCCCAGGATTCCTGTGGTACTTGGAAAGGGACCCTCGGTCTCCCGCCTCAGCTGGAGAGGCGTCCCAATTGCCCTGCCAAGCCTCGAGGAGAATCCAGAGTTGTCCCTCACAACTAGGCAGGAGTCCTGACGTCGCTGAAGAAACACGTGGGTGGAAGGGCCATCCCCGTCGTAACTCGAGAATATACCCCAGGTTCCCGCCGCAACTCGAGAAAAACCATGAGACTTCCCCCTCGCCGCGAGATGAGGCCCGATTCCCCTGCACTGCGTGCAGAGCAATTCAGTGTTGCACATCACACATGAAAGGAGCCTTGATTTCCTTGATGGCACTCCAGAGAAACCCCAAGAACACTGTTTCAAGGCTAGAGGGATCCTGAGGTCACTGTAGCAACACGAAAGAGCTCCGGGGGCCAAAAATCAACTCGAGATGAGAGGTTAGTCCCTGGCTTCGACTCCAGAGGAATACCACCTTACCACAAGCACCTCAAGAGGAGGCTTCTCTCAGCTCTAGGTATGTGAGAGGGACCCTGAGTTTGCGGCCTCAAGTGGAATGGACACCGCGATGCCCTGACGCGAAATAAGGCTGGATATCCCTGCAGTGACTTGAATGCAGGCTCGTCTTGCATCTCCCAAGAAGAAAGGATGTCTGAATCCCCTGTGGAGACCACAGAGAAAGACCTAGTTCCCCACCTCATCGCGACCGGAGGCCTCACATCCTTTGAAAACTCCAGAGGTACGCGGAGATCAGTGCCTCCAAAGGAGACTATGCGTGACTCCTCGTGAAACTTGATAGGAGTCCCAGGATTCCTGTGGCACGTGGAAAGGGACCCTTGGTCTCCCGCCTCAGCTGGAGAGGCGTCCCAATTGCCTTGCCAAGCCTCGAGGAGAATCCCGAGTTGTGTCTCGCAACTAGGCAAGAGTCCTGACGGGGCTGAACAAACACGTGTGTGGAAGGGCCATCCCCGTCGTAACTCGAGAATATACCCCAGGTTCCCGCCGCAACTCGAGAAAAACCATGAGACTTCCCCCTCGCCGCGAGATGAGGCCCGATTCCCCTGCACTGCGTGCAGAGCAATTCTGTGTTGCACATCACACATGAAAGGAGCCTTGATTTCCTTCATGGCACTCCAGAGAAACCCCAAGAACACTGTTTCAAGGCTAGAGGGATCCTGAGGTCACTGTAGCAACACGAAAAAGCTCCGTGGGCCAAAAATCAACTCGAGATGAGAGGTTAGTCCCTGGCTTCGACTCCAGAGGAATACCACCTTACCACAAGCACCTCAAGAGGAGGCTTCTCTCAGCTCTAGGTATGTGAGAGGGACCCTGAGTTTGCGGCCTCAGGTGAAATGGACACCGCGATGACCTGACTCGAAATAAGGCCGGATATCCCTGCAGTGACTGGAATGCAGGCTCGTCTTGCATCTCCCAAGACGAAAGGATGTCTGAATCCCCTGTGGAGACCACAGAGAAACACCTAGTTCCCCACCTCATCGCGACCGATAGCCTCACATCCTTTGAAAACTCCAGAGGTACGCGGAGATCAGTGCCTCCAAAGGAGACGATGCCTGACTCCTCGTGAAACTTGATAGGAGTCCCAGGATTCTTGTGGCACGTGGAAAGGGACCCTTGGTCTCCCGCCTCAGCTGGAGAGGCGTTCCAATTGCCCTGCCAAGCCTCGAGGAGAATCCCGAGTTGTCCCTCGCAACTAGGCAAGAGTCCTGACGTGGCTGAACAAACACGTGGGTGGAAGGGCCATCCCCGTCGTAACTCGAGAATATACCCCAGGTTCCCGCCGCAACTCGAGAAAAACCATGAGACTTCCCCCTCGCCGCGAGATGAGGCCCGATTCCCCTGCACTGCGTGCAGAGCAATTCCGTCTTGCACATCACACATGAAAGGAGCCTTGATTTCCTTGATGGCACTCCAGAGAAACCCCAAGAACACTGTTTCAAGGCTAGAGGGATCCTGAGGTCACTGTAGCAACACGAAAGAACTCTGTGGACCAAAAATCAACTCGAAAAGAGAGGTTAGTCCCTGGATTCGTCTCCAGAGGAATACCACCTTACCACAAGCACCTCAAGAGGAGGCTTCACTCAGCTCTAGGTATGTGAGAGGGACCCTGAGTTTGCGGCCTCAAGTGGAATGGACACCGCGATGCCCTGACTCGAAATAAGGCCGGATATCCCTGCAGTGACTTCAATGCAGGCTCGTCTTGCATCTCCCAGGATGAAAGGATGTCTGAATCCCCTGTGGAAAGCACAGAGAAAGACTTAGTTCCCCACCTCATCGCGACAGGAGGCCTCAAATCCTTTGAAAATTCCAGAGGTATGCGGAGACCATTGCCTCCAAAGGAGACGATGCCTGACTCCTCGTGAAACTTGATAGGAGTCCCAGGATTCTTGTGGCACGTGGAAAGGGACCCTTGGTCTCCCGTCTCAGCTGGAGAGGCGTCCCAATTGCCCTGCAAAGCCTCGAGGAGAATCCCGAGTTGTCCCTCGCAAGTAGGCAGGAGTCCTGACGTCGCTGAAGAAACACGTGGGTGGAAGGGCCATCCCCGTCGTAACTCGAGAATATACCCCAGGTTCCCGCCGCAACTCGAGAAAAACCATGAGACTTCCCCCTCGCCGCGAGATGAGGCCCGATTCCCCTGCACTGCGTGCAGAGCAATTCTGTCTTGCACATCACACATGAAAGGAGCCTTGATTTCCTTGATGGCACTCCAGAGAAACCCCAAGAACACTGTTTCAAGGCTAGAGGGATCCTGAGGTCACTGTAGCAACACGAAAGAACTCTGTGGACCAAAATCAACTCGAAAAGAGAGGTTAGTCCCTGGATTCGTCTCCAGAGGAATACCACCTTACCACAAGCACCTCAAGAGGAGGCTTCTCTCAGCTCTAGGTATGTGAGAGGGACCCTGAGTTTGCGGCCTCAAGTGGAATGGACACCGCGATGCCCTGACTCGAAATAAGGCCGGATATCCCTGCAGTGACTTCAATGCAGGCTCGTCTTGCATCTCCCAGGACGAAAGGATGTCTGAATCCCCTGTGGAAAGCACAGAGAAAGACTTAGTTCCCCACCTCATCGCGACCGATAGCCTCACATCCTTTGAAAACTCCAGAGGTACGCGGAGATCAGTGCCTCCAAAGGAGACGATGCCTGACTCCTCGTGAAACTTGATAGGAGTCCCAGGATTCCTGTGGCACTTGGAAAGGGACACTTGGTCTCCCACCTCAGCTGGAGAGGCGTCCCAATTGCCCTGCCAAGCCTCGAGGAGAATCCAGAGTTGTCCCTCGCAACTAGGCAGGAGTCCTGACGTCGCTGAAGAAACACGTGGGTGGAAGGGCCATTCCCGTTGTAACTCGAGAATATACCCAGGTTCCCGCCGCAACTCGAGAAAAACCATGAGACTTCCCCCTCGCCGCGAGATGAGGCCCGATTCCCCTACACTGCGTGCAGAGCAATTCCGTGTTGCACATCACACATGAAAGGAGCCTTGATTTCCTTGATGGCACTCCAGAGAAACCCCAAGAACACTGTTTCAAGGCTAGAGGGATCCTGAGGTCACTGTAGCAACACGAAAGAGCTCCGTGGGCCAAAAATCAACTCGAGATGAGAGGTTAGTCCCTGGCTTCGACTCCTGAGGAATACCACCTTACCACAAGCACCTCAAGAGGAGGCTTCTCTCAGCTCTAGGTATGTGAGAGGGACCCTGAGTTTGCGGCCTCAAGTGGAATGGACACCGCGATGCCCTGACGCAAAATAAGGCTGGATATCCCTGCAGTGACTTGAATGCAGGCTCGTCTTGCATCTCCCAAGATGAAAGGATGTCTGAATCCCCTGTGGAGACCACAGAGAAAGACCTAGTTCCCCACCTCATCGCGACCGGAGGCCTCACATCCTTTGAAAACTCCAGAGGTACGCGGAGATCAGTACCTCCAAAGGAGACGATGCCTGACTCCTCGTGAAACTTGATAGGAGTCCCAGGATTCCTGTGGCACGTGGAAAGGGACCCTTGGTCTCCCGCCTCAGCTGGAGAGGCGTCCCAATTGCCTTGCCAAGCCTCGAGGAGAATCCCGAGTTGTGTCTCGCATCTAGGCAAGAGTCCTGACGTGGCTGAACAAACACGTGTGTGGAAGGGCCATCCCCGTCGTAACTTGTGAATATACCCCAGGTTCCCGCCGCAACTCGAGAAAAACCATGAGACTTCCCCCTCGCCGCGAGATGAGGCCCGATTCCCCTGCACTGCGTGCAGAGCAATTCTGTGTTGCACATCACACATGAAAGGAGCCTTGATTTCCTTGATGGCACTCCAGAGAAACCCCAAGAACACTGTTTCAAGGCTAGAGGGATCCTGAGGTCACTGTAGCAACACGAAAGAGCTCCGTGGACCAAAAATCAACTCGAGATGAGAGGTTAGTCCCTGGCTTCGACTCCAGAGGAATACCACCTTACCACAAGCACCTCAAGAGGAGGCTTCTCTCAGCTCTAGGTATGTGAGAGGGACCCTGAGTTTCCGGCCTCAAGTGGAATGGACACCACGATGCCCTGACTCGAAATAAGGCTGGATATCCCTGCAGTGACTTGAATGCAGGCTCGTCTTGCATCTCCCAAGATGAAAGGATGTCTGAATCCCCTGTGGAGACCACAGAGAAAGACCTAGTTCCCCACCTCATCGCGACCGGAGGCCTCACATCCTTTGAAAACTCCAGAGGTACGCGGAGATCAGTGCCTCCAAAGGAGACGATGCCTGACTCCTCGTGAAACTTGATAGGAGTCCCAGGATTCCTGTGGCACGTGGAAAGGGACCCTTGGTCTCCCGTCTCAGCTGGAGAGGCGTCCCAATTGCCCTGCAAAGCCTCGAGGAGAATCCCGAGTTGTCCCTCGCAAGTAGGCAGGAGTCCTGACGTCGCTGAAGAAACACGTGGGTGGAAGGGCCATCCCCGTCGTAACTCGAGAATATACCCCAGGTTCCCGCCGCAACTCGAGAAAAACCATGAGACTTCCCCCTCGCCGCGAGATGAGGCCCGATTCCCCTGCACTGCGTGCAGAGCAATTCCGTGTTGCACATCACACATGAAAGGAGCCTTGATTTCCTTGATGGCACTCCAGAGAAACCCCAAGAACACTGTTTCAAGGCTAGAGGGATCCTGAGGTCACTGTAGCAACACGAAAGAGCTGCGTGGACCAAGAATCAACACGATATGAAAGGTTAGTCCCTGGCTTCGACTCCTGAGGAATACCACCTTACCACAAGCACCTCAAGAGGAGGCTTCTCTCAGCTGTAGGTATGTGAGAGGGATCCTGAGTTTGCGGCCTCAAGTGGAATGGACACCGCGATGCCCTGACTCGAAATAAGGCCGGATATCCCTGCAGTGACTTGAATGCAGGCTCGTCTTGCATCTCCCAAGAAGAAAGGATGTCTGAATCCCCTGTGGAGACCACAGAGAAACACCTAGTTCCCCACCTCATCGCGACCGCAGGCCTCACATCCTTTGAAAACTCCAGAGGTACGCGGAGATCAGTGCCTCCAAAGGAGACGATGCCTGACTCCTCGTGAAACTTGATAGGAGTCCCAGGATTCTTATGGCACGTGGAAAGGGACCCTTGGTCTCCCGCCTCAGCTGGAGAGGCGTTCCAATTGCCCTGCCAAGCCTCGAGGAGAATCCCGAGTTGTCCCTCGCAACTAGGCAAGAGTCCTGACGTGGCTGAACAAACACGTGGGTGGAAGGGCCATCCCCGTCGTAACTCGAGAATATACCCCAGGTTCCCGCCGCAACTCGAGAAAAACCATGAGACTTCCCCCTCGCCGCGAGATGAGGCCCGATTCCCCTGCACTGCGTGCAGAGCAATTCTGTCTTGCACATCACACATGAAAGGAGCCTTGATTTCCTTGATGGCACTCCAGAGAAACCCCAAGAACACTGTTTCAAGGCTAGAGGGATCCTGAGGTCACTGTAGCAACACGAAAGAACTCTGTGGACCAAAATCAACTCGAAAAGAGAGGTTAGTCCCTGGATTCGTCTCCAGAGGAATACCACCTTACCACAAGCACCTCAAGAGGAGGCTTCTCTCAGCTCTAGGTATGTGAGAGGGACCCTGAGTTTGCGGCCTCAAGTGGAATGGACACCGCGATGCCCTGACTCGAAATAAGGCCGGATATCCCTGCAGTGACTTCAATGCAGGCTCGTCTTGCATCTCCCAGGACGAAAGGATGTCTGAATCCCCTGTGGAAAGCACAGAGAAAGACTTAGTTCCCCACCTCATCGCGACCGATAGCCTCACATCCTTTGAAAACTCCAGAGGTACGCGGAGATCAGTGCCTCCAAAGGAGACGATGCCTGACTCCTCGTGAAACTTGATAGGAGTCCCAGGATTCCTGTGGCACTTGGAAAGGGACACTTGGTCTCCCACCTCAGCTGGAGAGGCGTCCCAATTGCCCTGCCAAGCCTCGAGGAGAATCCAGAGTTGTCCCTCGCAACTAGGCAGGAGTCCTGACGTCGCTGAAGAAACACGTGGGTGGAAGGGCCATTCCCGTTGTAACTCGAGAATATACCCAGGTTCCCGCCGCAACTCGAGAAAAACCATGAGACTTCCCCCTCGCCGCGAGATTAGGCCCGATTCCCCTACACTGCGTGCAGAGCAATTCCGTGTTGCACATCACACATGAAAGGAGCCTTGATTTCCTTGATGGCACTCCAGAGAAACCCCAAGAACACTGTTTCAAGGCTAGAGGGATCCTGAGGTCACTGTAGCAACACGAAAGAGCTCCGTGGGCCAAAAATCAACTCGAGATGAGAGGTTAGTCCCTGGCTTCGACTCCAGAGGAATACCACCTTACCACAAGCACCTCAAGAGGAGGCTTCTCTCAGCTCTAGGTATGTGAGAGGGACCCTGAGTTTGCGGCCTCAAGTGGAATGGACACCGCGATGCCCTGACACAAAATAAGGCTGGATATCCCTGCAGTGACTTGAATGCAGGCTCGTCTTGCATCTCCCAAGATGAAAGGATGTCTGAATCCCCTGTGGAGACCACAGAGAAAGACCTAGTTCCCCACCTCATCGCGACCGGAGGCCTCACATCCTTTGAAAACTCCAGAGGTACGCGGAGATCAGTACCTCCAAAGGAGACGATGCCTGACTCCTCGTGAAACTTGATAGGAGTCCCAGGATTCCTGTGGCACGTGGAAAGGGACCCTTGGTCTCCCGCCTCAGCTGGAGAGGCGTCCCAATTGCCTTGCCAAGCCTCGAGGAGAATCCCGAGTTGTGTCTCGCAACTAGGCAAGAGTCCTGACGTGGCTGAACAAACACGTGTGTGGAAGGGCCATCCCCGTCGTAACTTGAGAATATACCCCAGGTTCCCGCCGCAACTCGAGAAAAACCATGAGACTTCCCCCTCGCCGCGAGATGAGGCCCGATTCCCCTGCACTGCGTGCAGAGCAATTCTGTGTTGCACATCACACATGAAAGGAGCCTTGATTTCCTTCATGGCACTCCAGAGAAACCCCAAGAACACTGTTTCAAGGCTAGAGGGATCCTGAGGTCACTGTAGCAACACGAAAGAGCTCCGCGGACCAAAAATCAACTCGAGATGAGAGGTTAGTCCCTGGCTTCGACTCCAGAGGAATACCACCTTACCACAAGCACCTCAAGAGGAGGCTTCTCTCAGCTCTAGGTATGTGAGAGGGACCCTGAGTCCGGCCTCAAGTGGAATGGACACCACGATGCCCTGACTCGAAATAAGGCTGGATATCCCTGCAGTGACTTGAATGCAGGCTCGTCTTGCATCTCCCAAGATGAAAGGATGTCTGAATCCCCTGTGGAGACCACAGAGAAAGACCTAGTTCCCCACCTCATCGCGACCGGAGGCCTCACATCCTTTGAAAACTCCAGAGGTACGCGGAGATCAGTGCCTCCAAAGGAGACGATGCCTGACTCCTCGTGAAACTTGATAGGAGTCCCAGGATTCCTGTGGCACGTGGAAAGGGACCCTTGGTCTCCCGTCTCAGCTGGAGAGGCGTCCCAATTGCCCTGCAAAGCCTCGAGGAGAATCCCGAGTTGTCCCTCGCAACTACGCAGGAGTCCTGACATGGCTGAACACACACGTGTGTGGAAGGGCCATCCCCGTCGTAACTCGAGAATATACCCCAGGTTCCCGCCGCAACTCGAGAAAAACCATGAGACTTCCCCCTCGCCGCGAGATGAGGCCCGATTCCCCTGCACTGCGTGCAGAGCAATTCCGTGTTGCACATCACACATGAAAGGAGCCTTGATTTCCTTGATGGCACTCCAGAGAAACCCCAAGAACACTGTTTCAAGGCTAGAGGGATCCTGAGGTCACTGTAGCAACACGAAAGAGCTTCGTGCACCAAGAATCAACACGAGATGCGAGGTTAGTCCCTGGCTTCGACTCCTGAGGAATACCACCTTACCACAAGCACCTCAAGAGGAGGCTTCTCTCAGCTCTAGGTATGTGAGAGGGATCCTGAGTTTGCGGCCTCAATTGGAATGGACACCGCGATGCCCTGATGCGAAATAAGGCCGGATATCCCTGCAGTGACTTGAATGCAGGCTCGTCTTGCACCTCCCAAGAAGAAAGGATGTCTGAATCCCCTGTGGAGACCACAGAGAAAGACCTAGTTCCCCACCTCATCGCGACCGGAGGCCTCACATCCTTTGAAAACTCCAGAGGTACGCGGAGATCAGTGCCTCCAAAGGAGAGGATGCCTGACTCCTCGTGAAACTTGATAGGAGTCCCAGGATTCTTGTGGCACGTGGAAAGGGACCCTTGGTCTCCCGCCTCAGCTGGAGAGGCGTTCCAATTGCCCTGCCAAGCCTCGAGGAGAATCCCGAGTTGTCCCTCGCAACAAGGCAGGAGTCCTGACGTGGCTGAACAAACACGTGTGTGGAAGGGCCATCCCCGTCGTAACTCGAGAATATACCCCAGGTTCCCGCCGCAACTCGAGAAAAACCATGAGACTTCCCCCTCGATGCGAGATGAGGCCCGATTCCCCTGTACTGCGTGCAGAGCAATTCCGTCTTGCACATCACACATGAAAGGAGCCTTGATTTCCTTGATGGCACTCCAGAGAAACCCCAAGAACACTGTTTCAAGGATAGAGGGATCCTGAGGTCACTGTAGCAACACGAAAGAACTCTGTGGACCAAAAATCAACTCGAAAAGAGAGGTTAGTCCCTGGATTCGTCTCCAGAGGAATACCACCTTACCACAAGCACCTCAAGAGGAGGCTTCTCTCAGCTCTAGGTATGTGAGAGGGACCCTTAGTTTGCGGCCTCAAGTGGAATGGACACCGCGATGCTCTGACTCGAAATAAGGCCGGATATCCCTGCAGTGACTTCAATGCAGGCTCGTCTTGCATCTCCCAGGACGAAAGGATGTCTGAATCCCCTGTGGAAAGCACAGAGAAAGACTTAGTTCCCCACCTCATCGCGACCGATAGCCTCACATCCTTTGAAAACTCCAGAGGTACGCGGAGATCAGTGCCTCCAAAGGAGACGATGCCTGACTCCTCGTGAAACTTGATAGGAGACCCAGGATTCCTGTGGCACTTGGAACGGGACACTTGGTCTCCCGCCTCAGCTGGAGAGGCGTCCCAATTGCCCTGCCAAGCCTCGAGGAGAATCCAGAGTTGTCCCTCGCAACTAGGCAGGTGTCCTGACGTCGCTGAAGAAACACGTGTGTGGAAGGGCCATCCCCGTCGTAACTGGAGAATATACCCCAGGTTCCCGCCGCAACTCGAGAAAAACCATGAGACTTCCCCCTCGCCGTGAGATGAGGCCCGATTCCCCTGCACTGCATGCAGAGCAATTCCGTGTTGGACATAACATATGAAAGGAGCTTTGATTTCCTTGATGGCACTCCAGAGAAACCCCAAGAACACTGTTTCAAGGCTAGAGGGATCCTGAGGTCACTGTAGCAACACGAAAGAGCTCCGTGGACCAAAAATCAACTCGAGATGAGAGGTTAGTCCCTGGCTTCGACTCCAGAGGAATACCACCTTACCATAAGCACCTCAAGAGGAGGCTTCTCTCAGCTCTAGGTATGTGAGAGGGACCCTGAGTTTGCGGCCTCAAGTGGAATGGACACCGCGATGCCCTGACGCGAAATAAGGCTGGATATCCCTGCAGTGACTTGAATGCAGGCTCGTCTTGCATCTCCCAAGATGAAAGGATGTCTGAATCCCCTGTGGAGACCACAGAGAAAGACCTAGTTCCCCACCTCATCGCGACCGGAGGCCTCACATCCTTTGAAAACTCCAGAGGTACGCGGAGATCAGTGCCTCCAAAGGAGACGATGCCTGACTCCTCGTGAAACTTGATAGGAGTCCCAGGATTCTTGTGGCACGTGGAAAGGGACCCTTGGTCTCCCGCCTCAGCTGGAGAGGCGTCCCAATTGCCCTGCCAAGCCTCGAGGAGAATCCCGAGTTGTCCCTCGCAAGTAGGCAGGAGTCCTGACGTGGCTGAACAAACACGTGGGTGGAAGGACCATCCCCGTCGTAACTCGAGAATATACCCCAGGTTCCCGCCGCAACTCGAGAAAAACCATGAGACTTCCCCCTCGATGCGAGATGAGGCCCGATTCCCCTGTACTGCGTGCAGAGCAATTCCGTCTTGCACATCACACATGAAAGGAGCCTTGATTTCCTTGATGGCACTCCAGAGAAACCCCAAGAACACTGTTTCAAGGATAGAGGGATCCTGAGGTCACTGTAGCAACACGAAAGAACTCTGTGGACCAAAAATCAACTCGAAAAGAGAGGTTAGTCCCTGGATTCGTCTCCAGAGGAATACCACCTTACCACAAGCACCTCAAGAGGAGGCTTCTCTCAGCTCTAGGTATGTGAGAGGGACCCTGAGTTTGCGGCCTCAAGTGGAATGGACACCGCGATGCCCTGACTCGAAATAAGGCCGGATATCCCTGCAGTGACTTCAATGCAGGCTCGTCTTGCATCTCCCAGGACGAAAGGATGTCTGAATCCCCTGTGGAAAGCACAGAGAAAGACTTAGTTCCCCACCTCATCGCGACCGATAGCCTCACATCCTTTGAAAACTCCAGAGGTACGCGGAGATCAGTGCCTCCAAAGGAGACGATGCCTGACTCCTCGTGAAACTTGATAGGAGTCCCAGGATTCCTGTGGCACTTGGAATGGGACACTTGGTCTCCCGCCTCAGCTGGAGAGGCGTCCCAATTGCCCTGCCAAGCCTCGAGGAGAATCCAGAGTTGTCCCTCGCAACTAGGCAGGTATCCTGACGTCGCTGAAGAAACACGTGTGTGGAAGGGCCATCCCCGTCGTAACTCGAGAATATACCCCAGGTTCCCGCCGCAACTCGAGAAAAACCATGAGACTTCCCCCTCGCCGCGAGATGAGGCCCGATTCCCCTGCAAGGGGTGCAGAGCAATTCCGTGTTGCACATCACACATGAAAGGAGCCTTGATTTCCTTGATGGCACTCCAGAGAAACCCCAAGAACACTGTTTCAAGGCTAGAGGGATCCTGAGGTCACTGTAGCAAAACGAAAGAGCTCCGTGGGCCAAAAATCAACTCGAGATGAGAGGTTAGTCCCTGGCTTCGACTCCAGAGGAATACCACCTTACCACAAGCACCTCAAGAGGAGGCTTCTCTCAGCTCTAGGTATGTGAGAGGGACCCTGAGTTTGCGGCCTCAAGTGGAATGGACACCGCGATGCCCTGACGCGAAATAAGGCTGGATATCCCTGCAGTGACTTGAATGCAGGCTCGTCTTGCATCTCCCAAGATGAAAGGATGTCTGAATCCCCTGTGGAGACCACAGAGAAAGACCTAGTTCCCCACCTCATCGCGACCGGAGGCCTCACATCCTTTGAAAACTCCAGAGGTACGCGGAGATCAGTGCCTCCAAAGGAGACGATGCCTGACTCCTCGTGAAACTTGATAGGAGTCCCAGGATTCCTGTGGCACGTGGAAAGGGACCCTTGGTCTCCCGCCTCAGCTGGAGAGGCGTCCCAATTGCCTTGCCAAGCCTCGAGGAGAATCCCGAGTTGTGTCTCGCAACTAGGCAAGAGTCCTGACGTGGCTGAAGAAACACGTGGGTGGAAGGGCCATCCCCGTCGTAACTCGAGAATATACCCCAGGTTCCCGCCGCAACTCGAGAAAAACCATGAGACTTCCCCCTCGCCGCGAGATGAGGCCCGATTCCCCTGCACTGCGTGCAGAGCAATTCTGTGTTGCACATCACACATGAAAGGAGCCTTGATTTCCTTCATGGCACTCCAGAGAAACCCCAAGAACACTGTTTCAAGGCTAGAGGGATCCTGAGGTCACTGTAGCAACACGAAAGAGCTCCGTGGACCAAAAATCAACTCGAGATGAGAGGTTAGTCCCTGGCTTCGACTCCAGAGGAATACCACCTTACCACAAGCACCTCAAGAGGAGGCTTCTTTCAGCTCTAGGTATGTGAGAGGGACCCTGAGTTTGTGGCCTCAAGTGGAATGGACACCGCGATGCCCTGACTCGAAATAAGGCCGGATATCCCTGCAGTGACTGGAATGCAGGCTCGTCTTGCATCTCCCAAGACGAAAGGGTGTCTGAATCCTCTGTGGAGACCACAGAGAAAGACCTAGTTCCCCACCTCATCGTGACAGGAGGCCTCAAATCCTTTGAAAACTCCAGAGGTATGCGGAGATCAGTGCCTCCAAAGGAGACGATGCCTGACTCCACGTGAAACTTGATAGGAGACCCAGGATTCCTGTGGCACGTGGAAAGGGACCCTTGGTCTCCCGCCTCAGCTGGAGAGGCGTCCCAATTGCCCTGCAAAGCCTCGAGGAGAATCCCGAGTTGTCCCTCGCAACTAGGCAGGAGTCCTGACATAGCTGAACACACACGTGTGTGGAAGGGCCATCCCCGTCGTAACTCGAGAATATACCCCAGGTTCCCACCGCAACTCGAGAAAAACCATGAGACTTCCCCCTCGCCGCGAGATGAGGCCCGATTCCCCTGCACTGCGTGCAGAGCAATTCCGTGTTGCACATCACACATGAAAGGAGCCTTGATTACCTTGATGGCACTCCAGAGAAACCCCAAGAACACTGTTTCAAGGCTAGAGGGATCCTGAGGTCACTGTAGCAACAAGAAAGAGCTCCGTGGACCAAGAATCAACACGAGATGAGAGGTTAGTCCCTGGCTTCGACTCCTGAGGAATACCACCTTACCACAAGCACCTCAAGAGGAGGCTTCTCTCAGCTCTAGGTATGTGAGAGGGATCCTGAGATTGCGGCCTCAAGTGGAATGGACACCGCGATGCCCTGATGCGAAATAAGGCCGGATATCCCTGCAGTGACTTCAATGCAGGCTCGTCTTGCATCTCCCAAGAAGAAAGGATGTCTGAATCCCCTGTGGAGACCACAGAGAAACACCTAGTTCCCCACCTCATCGCGACCGGAGGCCTCACATCCTTTGAAAACTCCAGAGGTACGCGGAGATCAGTGCCTCCAAAGGAGACGATGCCTGACTCCTCGTGAAACTTGATAGGAGTCCCAGGATTCTTGTGGCACGTGGAAAGGGACCCTTGGTCTCCCGCCTCAGCTGGAGAGGCGTTCCAATTGCCCTGTCAAGCCTCGAGGAGAATCCCGAGTTGTCCCTCGCAACTAGGCAGGAGTCCTTACGTGGCTGAACAAACACGTGGGTGGAAGGGCCATCCCCGTCGTAACTCGAGAATATACCCCAGGTTCCCGCCGCAACTCGAGAAAAACCATGAGACTTCCCCCTCGATGCGAGATGAGGCCCGATTCCCCTGTACTGCGTGCAGAGCAATTCCGTCTTGCACATCACACAAGAAAGGAGCCTTGATTTCCTTGATGGCACTCCAGAGAAACCCCAAGAACACTGTTTCAAGGCTAGAGGGATCCTGAGGTCACTGTAGCAACACGAAAGAGCTCCGTGGACCAATAATCAACACGAGATGAGAGGTTAGTCCCTGGCTTCGACTCCTGAGGAATACCAACTTACCACGAACACCTCAAGAGGAGGCTTCTCTCAGCTCTAGGTATGTGAGAGGGATCCTGAGATTGCGGCCTCAAGTGGAATGGACACCGCGATGCCCTGACTCGAAATAAGGCCGGATATCCCTGCAGTGACGTGAATGCAGGCTCGTCTTGCATCTCCCAAGAAGAAAGGATGTCTGAATCCCCAGAGGAGACCACAGAGAAACACCTAGTTCCCTACGTCATCGCTACCGGAGGCCTCACATCCTTTGAAAACTCCAGAGGTACGCGGAGATCAGTGCCTCCAAAGGAGACGATGCCTGACTCCTCGTGAAACTTGATAGGAGTCCCAGGATTCTTGTGGCACGTGGAAAGGGACCCTTGGTCTCCCGCCTCAGCTGGAGAGGCGTTCCAATTGCCCTGCCAAGCCTCGAGGAGAATCCCGAGTTGTCCCTCGCAACTAGGCAGGAGTCCTGACGTGGCTGAACAAACACGTGGGTGGAAGGGCCATCCCCGTCGTAACTCGAGAATATACCCCAGGTTCCCGCCGCAACTCGAGAAAAACCATGAGACTTCCCCCTCGATGCGAGATGAGGCCCGATTCCCCTGTACTGCGTGCAGAGCAATTCCGTCTTGCACATCACACATGAAAGGAGCCTTGATTTCCTTGATGGCACTCCAGAGAAACCCCAAGAACACTGTTTCAAGGTTAGAGGGATCCTGAGGTCACTGTAGCAACACGAAAGAACTCTGTGGACCAAAAATCAACTCGAAAAGAGAGGTTAGTCCCTGGATTCGTGTCCAGAGGAATACCACCTTACCACAAGCACCTCAAGAGGAGGCTTCTCTCAGCTCTAGGTATGTGAGAGGGACCCTGAGTTTGCGGCCTCAAGTGGAATGGACACCACTATGCCCTGACTCGAAATAAGGCCGGATATCCCTGCAGTGACTTCAATGCAGGCTCGTCTTGCATCTCCCAGGACGAAAGGATGTCTGAATCCCCTGTGGAAAGCACAGAGAAAGACTTAGTTCCCCACCTCATCGCGACCGATAGCCTCACATCCTTTGAAAACTCCAGAGGTACGCGGAGATCAGTGCCTCCAAAGGAGACGATGCCTGACTTCTCGTGAAACTTGATAGGAGTCCCAGGATTCCTGTGGCACTTGGAAAGGGACACTTGGTCTCCCGCCTCAGCTGGAGAGGCGTCCCAATTGCCCTGCCAAGCCTCGAGGAGAATCCAGAGTTGTCCCTCGCAACTAGGCAGGAGTCCTGACGTCGCTGAAGAAACACGTGGGTGGAAGGGCCATCCCCGTCGTAACTCGAGAATATACCCCAGGTTCCCGCCGCAACTCGAGAAAAACCATGAGACTTCCCCCTCGCCGCGAGATGAGGCCCGATTCCCCTGCACTGCGTGCAGAGCAATTCCGTGTTGCACATCACACATGAAAGGAGCCTTGATTTCCTTGATTGCACTCCAGAGAAAACCCAAGAACACTGTTTCAAGGCTAGAGGGATCCTGAGGTCACTGTAGCAATACGAAAGAGCTCCGTGGGCCAAAAATCAACTCGAGATGAGAGGTTAGTCCCTGGCTTCAACTCCAGAGGAATACCACCTTACCACAAGCACCTCGAGATGAGGCTTCTCTCAGCTCTAGGTATGTGAGAGGGACCCTGAGTTTGCGGCCTCAAGTGGAATGGACACCGCGATGCCCTGACGCGAAATAAGGCTGGATATCCCTGCAGTGACTTGAATGCAGGCTCGTCTTGCATCTCCCAAGATGAAAGGATGTCTGAATCCCCTGTGGAGACCACAGGGAAAGACCTAGTTCCCCACCTCATCGCGACCGGAGGCCTCACATCCTTTGAAAACTCCAGAGGTACGCGGAGATCAGTGCCTCCAAAGGAGACGATGCCTGACTCCTCGTGAAACTTGATAGGAGTCCCAGGATTCCTGTGGCACGTGGAAAGGGACCCTTGGTCTCCCGCCTCAGCTGGAGAGGCGTTCCAATTGCCCTGCCAAGCCTCGAGGAGAATCCCGAGATGTCCCTCGCAACTAGGCAGGAGTCCTGACGTGGCTGAACAAACACGTGTGTGGAAGGGCCATCCCCGTCGTAACTCGAGAATATACCCCAGGTTCCCGCCGCAACTCGAGAAAAACCATGAGACTTCCCCCTCGATGAGATGAGGCCGGATTCCCCTGTACTGCGAGCAGAGCAATTCCGTATTGCACATCACACATGAAAGGAGCCTTGATTTCCTTGATGGCCCTCCAGAGAAACCCCAAGAACACTGTTTCAAGGATAGAGGGATCCTGAGGTCACTGTAGCAACACGAAAGAACTCTGTGGACCAAAAATCAACTCGAAAAGAGAGGTTAGTCCCTGGATTCGTCTCCAGAGGAATACCACCTTACCACAAGCACCTCAAGAGGAGGCTTCTCTCAGCTCTAGGTATGTGAGAGGGACCCTGAGTTTGCGGCCTCAAGTGGAATGGACACCGCGATGCCCTGACTCGAAATAAGGCTGGATATCCCTGCAGTGACTTCAATGCAGGCTCGTCTTGCATCTCCCAGGACGAAAGGATGTCTGAATCCCCTGTGGAAAGCACAGAGAAAGACTTATTTCCGCACCTCATCGCGACCGATAGCCTCACATCCTTTGAAAACTCCAGAGGTACGCGGAGATCAGTGCCTCCAAAGGAGACGATGCCTGACTCCTCGTGAAACTTGATAGGAGTCCCAGGATTCCTGTGGCACTTGGAAAGGGACACTTGGTCTCCCGCCTCAGCTGGAGAGGCGTCCCAATTGCCCTGCCAAGCCTCGAGGAGAATCCAGAGTTGTCCCTCGCAACTAGGCAGGAGTCCTGACGTCGCTGAAGAAACACGTGTGTGGAAGGGCCATCCCCGTCGTAACTCGAGAATATACCCCAGGTTCCTGCCGCAACTCGAGAAAAACCATGAGACTTCCCCCTCGCCGCGAGATGAGGCCCGATTCCCCTGCACTGCGTGCAGAGCAATTCCGTCTTGCACATCACACATGAAAGGAGCCTTGATTTCCTTGATGGCACTCCAGAGAAACCCCAAGAACACTGTTTCAAGGCTAGAGGGATCCTGAGGTCACTGTAGCAACACGAAAGAGCTCCGTGGGCCAAAAATCAACTCGAGATGAGAGGTTAGTCCCTGGCTTCGACTCCAGAGGAATACCACCTTACCACAAGCACCTCAAGAGGAGGCTTCTCTCAGCTCTAGGTATGTGAGAGGGACCCTGAGTTTGCGGCCTCAAGTGGAATGGACACCGCGATGCCCTGACTCGAAATAAGGCCGGATATCCCTGCAGTGACTGGAATGCAGGCTCGTCTTGCATCTCCCAAGACGAAAGGGTGTCTGAATCCCCTGTGGAGACCACAGAGAAAGACCTAGTTCCCCACCTCATCGCGACAGGAGGCCTCAAATCCTTTGAAAACTCCAGAGGTATGCGGAGATCAGTGCCTCCAAAGGAGACGATGCCTGACTCCTCGTGAAACTTGATAGGAGACCCAGGATTCCTGTGCACGTGGAAAGGGAACCTTGGTCTCCCGTCTCAGCTGGAGAGGCGTCCGAATTGCCCTGCAAAGCCTCGAGGAGAATCCCGAGTTGTCCCTCGCAAGTAGGCAGGAGTCCTGACGTCGCTGAAGAAACACGTGGGTGGAAGGGCCATCCCCGTCGTAACTCGAGAATATACCCCAGGTTCCCGCCGCAACTCGAGAAAAACCATGAGACTTCCCCCTCGCCGCGAGATGAGGCCCGATTCCCCTGCACTGCGTGCAGAGCAATTCCGTGTTGCACATCACACATGAAAGGAGCCTTGATTTCCTTGATGGCCCTCCAGAGAAACCCCAAGAACACTGTTTCAAGGCTAGAGGGATCCTGAGGTCACTGTAGCAACAAGAAAGAGCTCCGTGGACCAAGAATCAACACGAGATGAGAGGTTAGTCCCTGGCTTCGACTCCTGAGGAATACCACCTTACCACAAGCACCTCAAGAGGAGGCTTCTCTCAGCTCTAGGTATGTGAGAGGGATCCTGAGATTGCGGCCTCAAGTGGAATGGACACCGCGATGCCCTGATGCGAAATAAGGCCGGATATCCCTGCAGTGACTTCAATGCAGGCTCGTCTTGCATCTCCCAAGAAGAAAGGATGTCTGAATCCCCTGTGGAGACCACAGAGAAACACCTAGTTCCCCACCTCATCGCGACCGGAGGCCTCACATCCTTTGAAAACTCCAGAGGTACGCGGAGATCAGTGCCTCCAAAGGAGACGATGCCTGACTCCTCGTGAAACTTGATAGGAGTCCCAGGATTCTTGTGGCACGTGGAAAGGGACCCTTGGTCTCCCGCCTCAGCTGGAGAGGCGTTCCAATTGCCCTGTCAAGCCTCGAGGAGAATCCCGAGTTGTCCCTCGCAACTAGGCAGGAGTCCTTACGTGGCTGAACAAACACGTGGGTGGAAGGGCCATCCCCGTCGTAACTCGAGAATATACCCCAGGTTCCCGCCGCAACTCGAGAAAAACCATGAGACTTCCCCCTCGATGCGAGATGAGGCCCGATTCCCCTGTACTGCGTGCAGAGCAATTCCGTCTTGCACATCACACAAGAAAGGAGCCTTGATTTCCTTGATGGCACTCCAGAGAAACCCCAAGAACACTGTTTCAAGGCTAGAGGGATCCTGAGGTCACTGTAGCAACACGAAAGAGCTCCGTGGACCAAGAATCAACACGAGATGAGAGGTTAGTCCCTGGCTTCGACTCCTGAGGAATACCACCTTACCACAAGCACCTCAAGAGGAGGCTTCTCTCAGCTCTAGGTATGTGAGAGGGATCCTGAGTTTGCGGCCTCAAGTGGAATGGACACCGCGATGCCCTGACTCGAAATAAGGCCGGATATCCCTGCAGTGACGTGAATGCAGGCTCGTCTTGCATCTCCCAAGAAGAAAGGATGTCTGAATCCCCAGTGGAGACCACAGAGAAACACCTAGTTCCCTACGTCATCGCTACCGGAGGCCTCACATCCTTTGAAAACTCCAGAGGTACGCGGAGATCAGTGCCTCCAAAGGAGACGATGCCTGACTCCTCGTGAAACTTGATAGGAGTCCCAGGATTCTTGTGGCACGTGGAAAGGGACCCTTGGTCTCCCGCCTCAGCTGGAGAGGCGTTCCAATTGCCCTGCCAAGGCTCGAGGAGAATCCCGAGTTGTCCCTCGCAACTAGGCAGGAGTCCTGACGTGGCTGAACAAACACGTGGGTGGAAGGGCATTCCCGTCGTAACTCGAGAATATACCCCAGGTTCCCGCCGCAACTCGAGAAAAACCATGAGACTTCCCCCTCGATGCGAGATGAGGCCCGATTCCCCTGTACTGCGTGCAGAGCAATTCCGTCTTGCACATCACACATGAAAGGAGCCTTGATTTCCTTGATGGCACTCCAGAGAAACCCCAAGAACACTGTTTCAAGGTTAGAGGGATCCTGAGGTCACTGTAGCAACACGAAAGAACTCTGTGGACCAAAAATCAACTCGAAAAAAGAGGTTAGTCCCTGGATTCGTGTCCAGAGGAATACCACCTTACCACAAGCACCTCAAGAGGAGGCTTCTCTCAGCTCTAGGTATGTGAGAGGGACCCTGAGTTTGCGGCCTCAAGTGGAATGGACACCACTATGCCCTGACTCGAAATAAGGCCGGATATCCCTGCAGTGACTTCAATGCAGGCTCGTCTTGCATCTCCCAGGACGAAAGGATGTGTGAATCCCCTGTGGAAAGCACAGAGAAAGACTTAGTTCCCCACCTCATCGCGACCGATAGCCTCACATCCTTTGAAAACTCCAGAGGTACGCGGAGATCAGTGCCTCCAAAGCAGACGATGCCTGACTCCTCGTGAAACTTGATAGGAGTCCCAGGATTCCTGTGGCACTTGGAAAGGGACACTTGGTCTCCCGCCTCAGCTGGAGAGGCGTCCCAATTGCCCTGCCAAGCCTCGAGGAGAATCCAGAGTTGTCCCTCGCAACTAGGCAGGAGTCCTGACGTCGCTGAAGAAACACGTGTGTGGAAGGGCCACCCCCGTCGTAACTCGAGAATATACCCCAGGTTCCCGCCGCAACTCGAGAAAAACCATGAGACTTCCCCCTCGCCGCGAGATGAGGCCCGATTCCCCTGCACTGCGTGCAGAGCAATTCCGTGTTGCACATCACACATGAAAGGAGCCTTGATTTCCTTGATGGCACTCCAGAGAAACCCCAAGAACACTGTTTCAAGGCTAGAGGGATCCTGAGGTCACTGTAGCAACACGAAAGAGCTCCGTGGGCCAAAAATCAACTCGAGATGAGAGGTTAGTCCCTGGCTTCGACTCCAGAGGAATACCACCTTACCACAAGCACCTCAAGAGGAGGCTTCTCTCAGCTCTAGGTATGTGAGAGGGACCCTGAGTTTGCGGCCTCAAGTGGAATGGACACCGCGATGCCCTGACTCGAAATAAGGCCGGATATCCCTGCAGTGACTGGAATGCAGGCTCGTCTTGCATCTCCCAAGACGAAAGGGTGTCTGAATCCCCTGCGGAGACCACAGAGAAAGACCTAGTTCCCCACCTCATCGCGACAGGAGGCCTCAAATCCTTTGAAAACTCCAGAGGTATGCGGAGATCAGTGCCTCCAAAGGAGACGATGCCTGACTCCTCTTGAAACTTGATAGGAGACCCAGGATTCCTGTGCACGTGGAAAGGGAACCTTGGTCTCCCGTCTCAGCTGGAGAGGCGTCCCAATTGCCCTGCAAAGCCTCGAGGAGAATCCCGAGTTGTCCCTCGCAAGTAGGCAGGAGTCCTGACGTCGCTGAAGAAACACGTGGGTGGAAGGGCCATCCCCGTCGTAACTCGAGAATATACCCCAGGTTCCCGCCGCAACTCGAGAAAAACCATGAGACTTCCCCCTCGCCGCGAGATGAGGCCCGATTCCCCTGCACTGCGTGCAGAGCAATTCCGTGTTGCACATCACACATGAAAGGAGCCTTGATTTCCTTGATGGCACTCCAGAGAAACCCCAAGAACACTGTTTCAAGGCTAGAGGGATCCTGAGGTCACTGTAGCAACACGAAAGAGCTCCGTGGAACAAGAATCAACACGAGATGAGAGGTTAGTCCCTGGCTTCGACTCCTGAGGAATACAACCTTACCACAAGCACCTCAAGAGGAGGCTTCTCTCAGCTCTAGGTATGTGAGAGGGATCCTGAGTTTGTGGCCTCAAGTGGAATGGACACCGCGATGCCCTGACTCGAAATAAGGCCGGATATCCCTGCAGTGACTTGAATGCAGGCTCGTCTGGCATCTCCCAAGAAGAAAGGATGTCTGAATCCCCTGTGGAGACCACAGAGAAACACCTAGTTCCCCACCTCATCGCGACCGGAGGCCTCACATCCTTTGAAAACTCCAGAGGTACGCGGAGATCAGTGCCTCCAAAGGAGACGATGCCTGACTCCTCGTGAAACTTGATAGGAGACCCAGGATTCCTGTGGCACGTGGAAAGGGACCCTTGGTCTCCCGCCTCAGCTGGAGAGGCGTTCCAATTGCCCTGCCAAGCCTCGAGGAGAATCCAGAGTTGTCCCTCGCAACTAGGCAGGAGTCCTGACGTGGCTGAACAAACACGTGGGTGGAAGGGCCATCCCCGTCGTAACTCGAGAATATACCCCAGGTTCCCACCGCAACTCGAGAAAAACCATGAGACTTCCCCCTCGCCGCGAGATGAGGCGCGATTCCCCTGCACTGCGTGCAGAGCAATTCTGTGTTGCACATCACACATGAAAGGAGCCTTGATTTCCTTCATGGCACTCCAGAGAAAGCCCAAGAACACTGTTTCCAGGCTAGAGGGATCCTGAGGTCACTGTAGCAACACGAAAGAGCTCCGTGGACCAAAAATCAACTCGAGATGAGAGGTTAGTCCCTGGCTTCGACTCCAGAGGAATACCACCTTACCACAAGCACCTCAAGAGGAGGCTTCTCTCAGCTCTAGGTATGTGAGAGGGACCCTGAGTTTGCGGCCTCAAGTGGAATGGACACCGCGATGCCCTGACTCGATATAAGGCCGGATATCCCTGCAGTGACTGGAATGCAGGCTCGTCTTGCATCTCCCAAGACGAAAGGGTGTCTGAATCCCCTGTGGAGACCACAGAGAAAGACCTAGTTCCCCACCTCATCGCGACAGGAGGCCTCAAATCCTTTGAAAACTCCAGAGGTATGCGGAGATCAGTGCCTCCAAAGGAGACGATGCCTGACTCCTCGTGAAACTTGATAGGAGACCCAGGATTCCTGTGGCACGTGGAAAGGGACCCTTGGTCTCCCGTCTCAGCTGGAGAGGCGTCCCAATTGCCCTGCAAAGCCTCGAGGAGAATCCCGAGTTGTCCCTCGCAACTAGGCAGGAGTCCTAACATGGCTGAACACACACGTGTGTGGAAGGGCCATCCCCGTTGTAACTCGAGAATATACCCCAGGTTCCCGCCGCAACTCGAGAAAAACCATGAGACTTCCCCCTCGCCGCGAGATGAGGCCCGATTCCCCTGCACTGCGTGCAGAGCAATTCCGTGTTGCACATCACACATGAAAGGAGCCTTGATTTCCTTGATGGCACTCCAGAGAAAACCCAAGAACACTGTTTCAAGGCTAGAGGGATCCTGAGGTCACTGTAGCAACACGAAAGAGCTCCGTGGGCCAAAAATCAACTCGAGATGAGAGGTTAGTCCCTGGCTTCGACTCCAGAGGAATACCCCCTTACCACAAGCACCTCGAGATGAGGCTTCTCTCAGCTCTAGGTATGTGAGAGGGACCCTGAGTTTGCGGCCTCAAGTGGAATGGACACCGCGATGCCCTGACGCGAAATAAGGCTGGATATCCCTGCAGTGACTTGAATGCAGGCTCGTCTTGCATCTCCCAAGATGAAAGGATGTCTGAATCCCCTGTGGAGACCACAGGGAAAGACCTAGTTCCCCACCTCATCGCGACCGGAGGCCTCACATCCTTTGAAAACTCCAGAGGTATGCGGAGATCAGTGCCTCCAAAGGAGACGATGCCTGACTCCTCGTGAAACTTGATAGGAGTCCCAGGATTCCTGTGGCACGTGGAAAGGGACCCTTGGTCTCCCGCCTCAGCTGGAGAGGCGTCCCAATGGCCTTGCCAAGCCTCGAGGAGAATCCCGAGTTGTCCCTCGCAACTAGGCAGGAGTCCTGACGTGGCTGAACAAACACGTGGGTGGAAGGGCCATCCCCGTCGTAACTCGAGAATATACCCCAGGTTCCCGCCGCAACTCGAGAAAAACCATGAGACTTCCCCCTCGATGCGAGATGAGGCCCGATTCCCCTGTACTGCGTGCAGAGCAATTCCGTCTTGCACATCACACATGAAAGGAGCCTTGATTTCCTTGATGGAACTCCAGAGAAACCCCAAGAACACTGTTTCAAGGCTAGAGGGATCCTGAGGTCACTGTAGCAACACGAAAGAACTCTGTGGACCAAAAATCAACTCGAAAAGAGAGCTTAGTCCCTGGATTCGTCTCCAGAGGAATACCACCTTACCACAAGCACCTCAAGAGGAGGCTTCTCTCAGTTCTAGGTATGTGAGAGGGACCCTGAGTTTGCGGCCTCAAGTGGAATGGACACCGCGATGCCCTGACTCGAAATAAGGCCGGATATCCCTGCAGTGACTTCAATGCAGGCTCGTCTTGCATCTCCCAGGACGAAAGGATGTCTGAATCCCCTGTGGAAAGCACAGAGAAAGACTTAGTTCCCCACCTCATCGCGACCGATAGCCTCACATCCTGTGAAAACTCCAGAGGTACGCGGAGATCAGTGCCTCCATAGCAGACGATGCCTGACTCCTCGTGAAACTTGATAGGAGTCCCAGGATTCCTGTGGCACTTGGAAAGGGACACTTGGTCTCCCGCCTCAGCTGGAGAGGCGTTCCAATTGCCCTGCCAAGCCTCGAGGAGAATCCAGAGTTGTCCCTCGCAACTAGGCAGGAGTCCTGACGTCGCTGAAGAAACACGTGTGTGGAAGGGCCACCCCCGTCGTAACTCGAGAATATACCCCAGGTTCCCGCCGCAACTCGAGAAAAACCATGAGACTTCCCCCTCGCCGCGAGATGAGGCCCGATTCCCCTGCACTGCGTGCAGAGCAATTCTGTGTTGCACATCACACATGAAAGGAGCCTTGATTTCCTTGATGGCACTCCAGAGAAACCCCAAGAACACTGTTTCAAGGCTAGAGGGATCCTGAGGTCACTGTAGCAACACGAAAGAGCTCCGTGGGCCAAAAATCAACTCGAGATGAGAGGTTAGTCCCTGGCTTCGACTCCAGAGGAATACCACCTTACCACAAGCACCTCAAGAGGAGGCTTCTCTCAGCTCTAGGTATGTGAGAGGGACCCTGAGTTTGCGGCCTCAAGTGGAATGGACACCGCGATGCCCTGACTCGAAATAAGGCCGGATATCCCTGCAGTGACTGGAATGCAGGCTCGTCTTGCATCTCCCTAGATGAAAGGGTGTCTGAATCCCCTGTGGAGACCACAGAGAAAGACCTAGTTCCCCACCTCATCGCGACAGGAGGCCTCAAATCCTTTGAAAACTCCAGAGGTATGCGGAGATCAGTGCTTCCAAAGGAGACGATGCCTGACTCCTCGTGAAACTTGATAGGAGACCCAGGATTCCTGTGCACGTGGAAAGGGAACCTTGGTCTCCCGTCTCAGCTGGAGAGGCGTCCGAATTGCCCTGCAAAGCCTCGAGGAGAATCCCGAGTTGTCCCTCGCAAGTAGGCAGGAGTCCTGACGTCGCTGAAGAAACACGTGGGTGGAAGGGCCATCCCCGTCGTAACTCGAGAATATACCCCAGGTTCCCGCCGCAACTCGAGAAAAACCATGAGACTTCCCCCTCGCCGCGAGATGAGGCCCGATTCCCCTGCACTGCGTGCAGAGCAATTCCGTGTTGCACATCACACATGAAAGGAGCCTTGATTTCCTTGATGGCACTCCAGAGAAACCCCAAGAACACTGTTTCAAGGCTAGAGGGATCCTGAGGTCACTGTAGCAACACGAAAGAGCTCCGTGGAACAAGAATCAACACGAGATGAGAGGTTAGTCCCTGGCTTCGACTCCTGAGGAATACAACCTTACCACAAGCACCTCAAGAGGAGGCTTCTCTCAGCTCTAGGTATGTGAGAGGGATCCTGAGTTTGTGGCCTCAAGTGGAATGGACACCGCGATGCCCTGACTCGAAATAAGGCCGGATATCCCTGCAGTGACTTGAATGCAGGCTCGTCTGGCATCTCCCAAGAAGAAAGGATGTCTGAATCCCCTGTGGAGACCACAGAGAAACACCTAGTTCCACACCTCATCGCGACCGGAGGCCTCACATCCTTTGAAAACTCCAGAGGTACGCGGAGATCAGTGCCTCCAAAGGAGACGATGCCTGACTCCTCGTGAAACTTGATAGGAGTCCCAGGATTCTTGTGGCACGTGGAAAGGGACCCTTGGTCTCCCGCCTCAGCTGGAGAGGCGTTCCAATTGCCCTGCCAAGCCTCGAGGAGAATCCAGAGTTGTCCCTCGCAACTAGGCAGGAGTCCTGACGTGGCTGAACAAACACGTGGGTGGAAGGGCCATCCCCGTCGTAACTCGAGAATATACCCCAGGTTCCCGCCGCAACTCGAGAAAAACCATGAGACTTCCCCCTCGCCGCTAGATGAGGCCCGATTCCCCTGCACTGCGTGCAGAGCAATTCTGTGTTGCACATCACACATGAAAGGAGCCTTGATTTCCTTCATGGCACTCCAGAGAAAGCCCAAGAACACTGTTTCCAGGCTAGAGGGATCCTGAGGTCACTGTAGCAACACGAAAGAGCTCCGTGGACCAAAAATCAACTCGAGATGAGAGGTTAGTCCCTGGCTTCGACTCCAGAGGAATACCACCTTACCACAAGCACCTCAAGAGGAGGCTTCTCTCAGCTCTAGGTATGTGAGAGGGACCCTGAGTTTGCGGCCTCAAGTGGAATGGACACCGCGATGCCCTGACTCGAAATAAGGCCGGATATCCCTGCAGTGACTGGAATGCAGGCTCGTCTTGCATCTCCCAAGACGAAAGGGTGTCTGAATCCCCTGTGGAGACCACAGAGAAAGACCTAGTTCCCCACCTCATCGCGACAGGAGGCCTCAAATCCTTTGAAAACTCCAGAGGTATGCGGAGATCAGTGCCTCCAAAGGAGACGATGCCTGACTCCTCGTGAAACTTGATAGGAGACCCAGGATTCCTGTGGCACGTGGAAAGGGACCCTTGGTCTCCCGTCTCAGCTGGAGTGGCGTCCCAATTGCCCTGCAAAGCCTCGAGGAGAATCCCGAGTTGTCCCTCGCAACTAGGCAGAAGTCCTGACATGGCTGAACACACACGTGTGTGGAAGGGCCATCCCCGTTGTAACTCGAGAATATACCCCAGGTTCCCGCCGCAACTCGAGCAAAACCATGAGACTTCCCCCTCGCCGCGAGATGAGGCCCGATTCCCCTGCACTGCGTGCAGAGCAATTCCGTGTTGCACATCACACATGAAAGGAGCCTTGATTTCCTTGCTGGCACTCCAGAGAAACCCCAAGAACACTGTTTCAAGGCTAGAGGGATCCTGAGGTCACTGTAGCAACACGAAAGAGCTCCGTGGGCCAAAATTCAACTCGAGATGAGAGGTTAGTCCCTGGCTTCGATTCCAGAGGAATACCACCTTACCACAAGCACCTCAAGAGGAGGCTTCTCTCAGCTCTAGGTATGTGAGAGGGACCCTGAGTTTGCGGCCTCAAGTGGAATGGACACCACGATGCCCTGACGCGAAATAAGGCTGGATATCCCTGCAGTGACTTGAATGCAGGCTCGTCTTGCATCTCCCAAGATGAAAGGATGTCTGAATCCCCTGTGGAGACCACAGGGAAAGACCTAGTTCCCCACCTCATCGCGACCGGAGGCCTCACATCCTTTGAAAACTCCAGAGGTACGCGGAGATCAGTGCCTCCAAAGGAGACGATGCCTGACTCCTCGTGAAACTTGATAGGAGTCCCAGGATTCCTGTGGCACGTGGAAAGGGACCCTTGGTCTCCCGTCTCAGCTGGAGAGGCGTCCCAATTGCCCTGCCAAGCCTCAAGGAGAATCCCGAGTTGTGTCTCGCAACTAGGCAAGAGTCCTGACGTGGCTGAACAAACACGTGTGTGGAAGGGCCATCCCCGTCGTAACTCGAGAATATACCTCAGGTTCCCGCCGCAACTCGAGAAAAACCATGAGACTTCCCCCTCGCCGCGAGATGAGGCCCGATTCCCCTGCACTGCGTGCAGAGCAATTCTGTGTTGCACATCACACATGAAAGGAGCCTTGATTTCCTTCATGGCACTCCAGAGAAACCCCAAGAACACTGTTTCAAGGATAGAGGGATCCTGAAGTCACTGTAGCAACAGGAAAGAGCTCCGTGGACCAAAAATCAACTCGAGATGAGAGGTTAGTCCCTGGCTTCGACTCCAGAGGAATACCACCTTACCACAAGCACCTCAAGAGGAGGCTTCTCTCAGCTCTAGGTATGTGAGAGGGACCCTGAGTTTGCGGCCTCAAGTGGAATGGACACCGCGATGCCCTGACTCGAAATAAGGCCGGATATCCCTGCAGTGACTGGAATGCAGGCTCGTCTTGCATCTCCCAAGACGAAAGGGTGTCTGAATCCCCTGTGGAGACCACAGAGAAAGACCTAGTTCCCCACCTCATCGCGACAGGAGGCCTCAAATCCTTTGAAAACTCCAGAGGTATGCGGAGATCAGTGCCTCCAAAGGAGACGATGCCTGACTCCTCGTGAAACTTGATAGGAGACCCAGGATTCCTGTGGCACGTGGAAAGGGACCCTTGGTCTCCCGTCTCAGCTGGAGAGGCGTCCCAATTGCCCTGCAAAGCCTCGAGGAGAATCCCGAGTTGTCCCTCGCAACTAGGCAGGAGTCCTGACATGGCTGAACACACACGTGTGTGGAAGGGCCATCCCCGTCGTAACTCGAGAATATACCCCAGGTTCCCGCCGCAACTCGAGAAAAACCAGGAGACTTCCCCCTCGCCGCGAGATGAGGCCCGATTCCCCTGCACTGCATGCAGAGCAATTCTGTGTTGCACATCACACATGAAAGGAGCCTTGATTTCCTTGATGGCACTCCAGAGAAACCCCAAGAACACTGTTTCAAGGCTAGAGGGATCCTGAGGTCACTGTAGCAACACGAAAGAGCTCCGTGCACCAAGAATCAACACGAGATGCGAGGTTAGTCCCTGGCTTCGACTCCTGAGGAATACCACCTTACCACAAGCACCTCAAGAGGAGGCTTCTCTCAGCTCTAGGTATGTGAGAGGGATCCTGAGTTTGCGGCCTCAAGTGGAATGGACACCGCGATGCCCTGACTCGAAATAAGGCCGGATATCCCTGCAGTGACTTGAATGCAGGCTCGTCTTGCATCTCCCAAGAAGAAAGGATGTCTGAATCCCCTGTGGAGACCACAGAGAAACACCTAGTTCCCCACCTCATCGCGACCGGAGGCCTCACATCCTTTGAAAACTCCAGAGGTACGCGGAGATCAGTGCCTCCAAAGGAGACGATGCCTGACTCCTCGTGAAACTTGATAGGAGTCCCAGGATTCTTGTGGCACGTGGAAAGGGACCCTTGGTCTCCCGCCTCAGCTGGAGAGGCGTTCCAATTGCCCTGCCAAGCCTCGAGGAGAATCCCGAGTTGTCCCTCGCAACAAGGCAGGAGTCCTGACGTGGCTGAACAAACACGTGGGTGGAAGGGCCATCCCCGTCGTAACTCGAGAATATACCCCAGGTTCCCGCCGCAACTCGAGAAAAACCATGAGACTTCCCCCTCGATGCGAGATGAGGCCCGATTCCCCTGTACTGCGTGCAGAGCAATTCCGTCTTGCACATCACACATGAAAGGAGCCTTGATTTCCTTGATGGCACTCCAGAGAAACCCCAAGAACACTGTTTCAAGGATAGAGGGATCCTGAGGTCACTGTAGCAACACGAAAGAACTCTGTGGACCAAAAATCAACTCGAAAAGAGAGGTTAGTCCCTGGATTCGTCTCCAGAGGAATACCACCTTACCACAAGCACCTCAAGAGGAGGCTTCTCTCAGCTCTAGGTATGTGAGAGGGACCCTGAGTTTTCGGCCTCAAATGGAATGGACACCGCGATGCTCTGACTCGAAATAAGGCCGGATATCCCTGCAGTGACTTCAATGCAGGCTCGTCTTGCATCTCCCAGGACGAAAGGATGTCTGAATCCCCTGTGGAAAGCACAGAGAAAGACTTAGTTCCCCACCTCATCGCGACCGATAGCCTCACATCCTTTGAAAACTCCAGAGGTACGCGGAGATCAGTGCCTCCAAAGGAGACGATGCCTGACTCCTCGTGAAACTTGATAGGAGTCCCAGGATTCCTGTGGCACTTGGAACGGGACACTTGGTCTCCCGCCTAAGATGGAGAGGCGTCCCAATTGCCCTGCCAAGCCTCGAGGAGAATCCAGAGTTGTCCCTCGCAACTAGGCAGGTATCCTGACGTCGCTGAAGAAACACGTGTGTGGAAGGGCCATCCCCGTCGTAACTCGAGAATATACCCCAGGTTCCCGCCGCAACTCGAGAAAAACCATGAGACTTCCCCCTCGCCGCGAGATGAGGCCCGATTCCCCTGCACTGCGTGCAGAGCAATTCCGTGTTGCACATCACACATGAAAGGAGCCTTGATTTCCTTGATGGCACTCCAGAGAAACCCCAAGAACACTGTTTCAAGGCTAGAGGGATCCTGAGGTCACTGTAGCAAAACGAAAGAGCTCCGTGGGCCAAAAATCAACTCGAGATGAGAGGTTAGTCCCTGGCTTCGACTCCAGAGGAATACCACCTTACCACAAGCACCTCAAGAGGAGGCTTCTCTCAGCTCTAGGTATGTGAGAGGGACCCTGAGTTTGCGGCCTCAAGTGGAATGGACACCGCGATGCCCTGACGCGAAATAAGGCTGGATATCCCTGCAGTAACTTGAATGCAGGCTCGTCTTGCATCTCCCAGGACGAAAGGATGTCTGAATCCCCTGTGGAGACCACAGAGAAAGACCTAGTTCCCCACCTCATCGCGACCGGAGGCCTCACATCCTTTGAAAACTCCAGAGGTACGCGGAGATCAGTGCCTCCAAAGGAGACGATGCCTGACTCCTCGTGAAACTTGATAGGAGTCCCAGGATTCCTGTGGCACGTGGAAAGGGACCCTTGGTCTCCCGCCTCAGCTGGAGAGGCGTCCCAATTGCCTTGCCAAGCCTCGAGGAGAATCCCGAGTTGTGTCTCGCAACTAGGCAAGAGTCCTGACGTGGCTGAAGAAACACGTGGGTGGAAGGGCCATCCCCGTCGTAACTCGAGAATATACCCCAGGTTCCCGCCGCAACTTGAGAAAAACCATGAGACTTCCCCCTCGCCGCGAGATGAGGCCCGAATCCCCTGCACTGCGTGCAGAGCAATTCTGTGTTGCACATCACACATGAAAGGAGCCTTGATTTCCTTGATGGCACTCCAGAGAAACCCCAAGAACACTGTTTCAAGGCTAGAGGGATCCTGAGGTCACTGTAGCAACACGAAAGAGCTCCGTGGACCAAAAATCAACTCGAGATGAGAGGTTAGTCCCTGGCTTCGACTCCAGAGGAATACCACCTTACCACAAGCATCTCAAGAGGAGGCTTCTTTCAGCTCTAGGTATGTGAGAGGGACCCTGAGTTTGCGGCCTCAAGTGGAATGGACACCGCGATGCCCTGACTCGAAATAAGGCCGGATATCCCTGCAGTGACTGGAATGCAGGCTCGTCTTGCATCTCCCAAGACGAAAGGGTGTCTGAATCCTCTGTGGAGACCACAGAGAAAGACCTAGTTCCCCACCTCATCGTGACAGGAGGCCTCAAATCCTTTGAAAACTCCAGAGGTATGCGGAGATCAGTGCCTCCAAAGGAGACGATGCCTGACTCCTCGTGAAACTTGATAGGAGACCCAGGATTCCTGTGGCACGTGGAAAGGGACCCTTGGTCTCCCGCCTCAGCTGGAGAGGCGTCCCAATTGCCCTGCAAAGCCTCGAGGAGAATCCCGAGTTGTCCCTCGCAACTAGGCAGGAGTCCTTACGTGGCTGAACAAACACGTGGGTGGAAGGGCCATCCCCGTCGTAACTCGAGAATATACCCCAGGTTCCCGCCGCAACTCGAGAAAAACCATGAGACTTCCCCCTCGATGCGAGATGAGGCCCGATTCCCCTGTACTGCGTGCAGAGCAATTCCGTCTTGCACATCACACATGAAAGGAGCCTTGATTTCCTTGATGGCACTCCAGAGAATCCCCAAGAACACTGTTTCAAGGCTAGAGGGATCCTGAGGTCACTGTAGCAACACGAAAGAGCTCCGTGGACCAAGAATCAACACGAGATGAGAGGTTAGTCCCTGGCTTCGACTCCTGAGGAATACCACCTTACCACAAGCACCTCAAGAGGAGGCTTCTCTCAGCTCTAGGTATGTGAAAGGGATCCTGAGTTTGCGGCCTCAAATGGAATGGACACCGCGATGCCCTGACTCGAAATAAGGCCGGATATCCCTGCAGTGACTTGAATGCAGGCTCGTCTTGCATCTCCCAAGAAGAAAGGATGTCTGAATCCCCTGTGGAGACCACAGAGAAAGACCTAGTTCCCCACCTCATCTCGACCGGAGGCCTCACATCCTTTGAAAACTCCAGAGGTACGCGGAGATCAGTGCCTCCAAAGGAGACGATGCCTGACTCCTCGTGAAACTTGATAGGAGTCCCAGGATTCTTGTGGCACGTGGAAAGGGACCCTTGGTCTCCCGCCTCAGCTGGAGAGGCGTTTCAATTGCCCTGCCAAGCCTCGAGGAGAATCCCGAGTTGTCCCTCGCAACTAGGCAGGAGTCCTGACGTATCTGAACAAACACGTGGGTGGAAGGGCCATCCCCGTCGTAACTCGAGAATATACCCCAGGTTCCCGCCGCAACTCGAGAAAAACCATGAGACTTCCCCCTCGATGCGAGATGAGGCCCGATTCCCCTGTACTGCGTGCAGAGCAATTCCGTCTTGCACATCACACATGAAAGGAGCCTTGATTTCCTTGATGGCACTCCAGAGAAACCCCAAGAACACTGTTTCAAGGTTAGAGGGATCCTGAGGTCACTGTAGCCACACGAAAGAACTCTGTGGACCAAAAATCAACTCGAAAAGAGAGGTTAGTCCCTGGATTCGTGTCCAGAGGAATACCACCTTACCACAAGCACCTCAAGAGGAGGCTTCTCTCAGCTCTAGGTATGTGAGAGGGACCCTGAGTTTGCGGCCTCAAGTGGAATGGACACCACTATGCCCTGACTCGAAATAAGGCCGGATATCCCTGCAGTGACTTCAATGCAGGCTCGTCTTGCATCTCCCAGGACGAAAGGATGTCTGAATCCCCTGTGGAAAGCACAGAGAAAGACTTAGTTCCCCACCTCATCGCGACCGATAGCCTCACATCCTTTGAAAACTCCAGAGGTACGCGGAGATCAGTGCCTCCAAAGGAGACGATGCCTGACTCCTCGTGAAACTTGATAGGAGTCCCAGGATTCCTGTGGCACTTGGAAAGGGACACTTGGTCTCCCGCCTCAGCTGGAGAGGCGTCCCAATTGCCCTGCCAAGCCTCGAGGAGAATCCAGAGTTGTCCCTCGCAACTAGGCAGGAGTCCTGACGTCGCTGAAGAAACACGTGGGTGGAAGGGCCATCCCCGTCGTAACTCGAGAATATACCCCAGGTTCCCGCCGCAACTCGAGAAAAACCATGAGACTTCCCCCTCGCCGCGAGATGAGGCCCGATTCCCCTGCACTGCGTGCAGAGCAATTCGGTGTTGCACATCACACATGAAAGGAGCCTTGATTTCCTTGATGGCACTCCAGAGAAACCCCAAGAACACTGTTTCAAGGCTAGAGGGATCCTGAGGTCACTGTAGCAACACGAAAGAGCTCCGTGGGCCAAAAATCAACTCGAGATGAGAGGTTAGTCCCTGGCTTCGACTCCAGAGGAATACCACCTTACCACAAGCACCTCGAGATGAGGCTTCTCTCAGCTCTAGGTATGTGAGAGGGACCCTGAGTTTGCGGCCTCAAGTGGAATGGACACCGCGATGCCCTGACGCGAAATAAGGCTGGTTATCCCTGCAGTGACTTGAATGCAGGCTCGTCTTGCATCTCCCAAGATGAAAGGATGTCTGAATCCCCTGTGGAGACCACAGAGAAAGACCTAGTTCCCCACCTCATCGCGACCGGAGGCCTCACATCCTTTGAAAACTCCAGAGGTACGCGGAGATCAGTGCCTCCAAAGGAGACGATGCCTGACTCCTCGTGAAACTTGATAGGAGTCCCAGGATTCCTGTGGCACGTGGAAAGGGACCCTTGGTCTCCCGCCTCAGCTGGAGAGGCGTCCCAATGGCCTTGCCAAGCCTCGAGGAGAATCCCGAGTTGTGTCTCGCAACTAGGCAAGAGTCCTGACGTGGCTGAACAAACACGTGTGTGGAAGGGCCATCCCCGTCGTAACTCGAGAATATACCCCAGGTTCCCGCCGCAACTCGAGAAAAACCATGAGACTTCCCCCTCGCCGAGAGATGAGGCCCGATTCCCCTGCACTGCGTGCAGAGCAATTCCGTGTTGCACATCACACATGAAAGGAGCCTTGATTTCCTTCATGGCACTCCAGAGAAACCCCAAGAACACTGTTTCAAGGCTAGAGGGATCCTGAGGTCACTGTAGCAACACGAAAGAGCTCCGTGGACCAAGAATCAACACGAGATGGGAGGTTAGTCCCTGGCTTCGACTCCTGAGGAATACCACCTTACCACAAGCACCTCAAGAGGAGGCTTCTCTCAGCTCTAGGTATGTGAGAGGGACCCTGAGTTTGCGGCCTCAAGTGGAATGGACACCGCGATGCCCTGACTCGAAATAAGGCCGGATATCCCTGCAGTGACTGGAATGCAGGCTCGTCTTGCATCTTCCAAGACGAAAGGGTGTCTGAATCCCCTGTGGAGACCACAGAGAAAGACCTAGTTCCCCACCTCATCGCGACAGGAGGCCTCAAATCCTTTGAAAACTCCAGAGGTATGCGGAGATCAGTGCCTCCAAAGGAGACGATGCCTGACTCCTCGTGAAACTTGATAGGAGACCCAGGATTCCTGTGGCACGTGGAAAGGGACCCTTGGTCTCCCGCCTCAGCTGGAGAGGCGTTCCAATTGCCCTGCCAAGACTCGAGGAGAATCCAGAGTTGTCCCTCGCAACTAGGCAGGAGTCCTGACGTGGCTGAACAAACACGTGGGTGGAAGGGCCATCCCCGTCGTAACTCGAGAATATACCCCAGGTTCCCGCCGCAACTCGAGAAAAACCATGAGACTTCCCCCTCGCCGCGAGATGAGGCCCGATTCCCCTGTACTGCGTGCAGAGCAATTCCGTCTTGCACATCACACATGAAAGGAGCCTTGATTTCCTTGATGGCACTCCAGAGAAACCCCAAGGACACTGTTTCAAGGATAGAGGGATCCTGAGGTCACTGTGGCAACACGAAAGAGCTCCGTGCACCAAGAATCAACACGAGATGCGAGGTTAGTCCCTGGCTTCGACTGCTGAGGAATACCACCTTACCACAAGCACCTCAAGAGGAGGCTTCTCTCAGCTCTAGGTATGTGAGAGGGACCCTGAGTTTGCGGCCTCAAGTGGAATGGACACCGCGATGCCCTGACTCGAAATAAGGCCGGATATCCCTGCAGTGACTTCAATGCAGGCTCGTCTTGCATCTCCCAGGACGAAAGGATGTCTGAATCACCTGTGGAAAGCACAGAGAAAGACTTAGTTCCCCACCTCATCGCGACCGATAGCCTCACATCCTTTGAAAACTCCAGAGGTACGCGGAGATCAGTGCCTCCAAAGGAGACGATGCCTGACTCCTCGTGAAAATTGATAGGAGTCCCAGGATTCCTGTGGCACTTGGGATGGGACACTTGGTCTCCCGCCTCAGCTGGAGAGGCGTCCCAATTGCCCTGCCAAGCCTCGAGGAGAATCCAGAGTTGTCCCTCGCAACTAGGCAGGAGTCCTGACGTCGCTGAAGAAACACGTGTGTGGAAGGGCCATCCCCGTCGTAACTCGAGAATATACCCCAGGTTCCCGCCGCAACTCGAGAAAAACCATGAGACTTCCCCCTCGCCGCGAGATGAGGCCCGATTCCCCTGCACTGCGTGCAGAGCAATTCCGTGTTGCACATCACACATGAAAGGAGCCTTGATTTCCTTGATGGCACTCCAGAGAAACCCCAAGAACACTGTTTCAAGGCTAGAGGGATCCTGAGGTCACTGTAGCAACACGAAAGAGCTCCGTGGGCCAAAAATCAACTCGAGATGAGAGGTTAGTCCCTGGCTTCGACTCCAGAGGAATACCACCTTACCACAAGCACCTCAAGAGGAGGCTTCTCTCAGCTCTAGGTATGTGAGAGGGACCCTGAGTTTGCGGCCTCAAGTGGAATGGACACCGCGATGCCCTGACGCGAAATAAGGCTGGATATCCCTGCAGTGACTTGAATGCAGGCTCGTCTTGCATCTCCCAAGATGAAAGGATGTCTGAATCCCCTGTGGAGACCACAGAGAAAGACCTAGTTCCCCACCTCATCGCGACCGGAGGCCTCACATCCTTTGAAAACTCCAGAGGTACGCGGAGATCAGTGCCTCCAAAGGAGACGATGCCTGACTCCTCGTGAAACTTGATAGGAGTCCCAGGATTCCTGTGGCACGTGGAAAGGGACCCTTGGTCTCCCGCCTCAGCTGGAGAGGCGTCCCAATTGCCTTGCCAAGCCTCGAGGAGAATCCCGAGTTGTGTCTCGCAACTAGGCAAGAGTCCTGACGTGGTTGAACACACACGTGTGTGGAAGGGCCATCCCCGTCGTAACTCGAGAATATACCCCAGGTTCCCGCCGCAACTCGAGAAAAACCATGAGACTTCCCCCTCGCCGCGAGATGAGGCCCGATTCCCTTGCACTGCGTGCAGAGCAATTCTGTGTTGCACATCACACATGAAAGGAGCCTTGATTTCCTTGATGGCACTCCAGAGAAACCCCAAGAACACTGTTTCAAGGCTAGAGGGATCCTGAGGTCACTGTAGCAACACGAAAGAGCTCCGTGGACCAAAAATCAACTCGAGATGAGAGGTTAGTCCCTGGCTTCGACTCCAGAGGAATACCACCTTACCACAAGCACCTCAAGAGGAGGCTTCTTTCAGCTCTAGGTATGTGAGAGGGACCCTGAGTTTGCGGCCTCAAGTGGAATGGACACCGCGATGCCCTGACTCGAAATAAGGCCGGATATCCCTGCAGTGACTGGAATGCAGGCTCGTCTTGCATCTTCCAAGACGAAAGGGTGTCTGAATCCCCTGTGGAGACCACAGAGAAAGACCTAGTTCCCCACCTCATCGCGACAGGAGGCCTCAAATCATTTGAAAACTCCAGAGGTATGCGGAGATCAGTGCCTCCAAAGGAGACGATGCCTGACTCCTCGTGAAACTTGATAGGAGACCCAGGATTCCTGTGGCACGTGGAAAGGGACCCTTGGTCTCCCGCCTCAGCTGGAGAGGCGTTCCAATTGCCCTGCCAAGCCTCGAGGAGAATCCAGAGTTGTCCCTCGCAACTAGGCAGGAGTCCTGACGTGGCTGAACACACACGTGTGTGGAAGGGCCATCCCCGTCGTAACTCGAGAATATACCCCAGGTTCCCGCCGCAACTCGAGAAAAACCATGAGACTTCCCCCTCGCCGCGAGATGAGGCCCGATTCCCCTGTACTGCGTGCAGAGCAATTCCGTCTTGCACATCACACATGAAAGGAGCCTTGATTTCCTTGATGGCACTCCAGAGAAACCCCAAGGACACTGTTTCAAGGATAGAGGGATCCTGAGGTCACTGTGGCAACACGAAAGAGCTCCGTGCACCAAGAATCAACACGAGATGCGAGGTTAGTCCCTGGCTTCGACTCCTGAGGAATACCACCTTACCACAAGCACCTCAAGAGGAGGCTTCTCTCAGCTCTAGGTATGTGAGAGGGACCCTGAGTTTGCGGCCTCAAGTGGAATGGACACCGCGATGCCCTGACTCGAAATAAGGCCGGATATCCCTGCAGTGACTTCAATGCAGGCTCGTCTTGCATCTCCCAGGACGAAAGGATGTCTGAATCACCTGTGGAAAGCACAGAGAAAGACTTAGTTCCCCACCTCATCGCGACCGATAGCCTCACATCCTTTGAAAACTCCAGAGGTACGCGGAGATCAGTGCCTCCAAAGGAGACGATGCCTGACTCCTCGTGAAACTTGATAGGAGTCCCAGGATTCCTGTGGCACTTGGGATGGGACACTTGGTCTCCCGCCTCAGCTGGAGAGGCGTCCCAATTGCCCTGCCAAGCCTCGAGGAGAATCCAGAGTTGTCCCTCGCAACTAGGCAGGAGTCCTGACGTCGCTGAAGAAACACGTGTGTGGAAGGGCCATCCCCGTCGTAACTCGAGAATATACCCCAGGTTCCCGCCGCAACTCGAGAAAAACCATGAGACTTCCCCCTCGCCGCGGGATGAGGCCCGATTCCCCTGCACTGCGTGCAGAGCAATTCCGTGTTGCACATCACACATGAAAGGAGCCTTGATTTCCTTGATGGCACTCCAGAGAAACCCCAAGAACACTGTCTCAAGGCTAGAGGGATCCTGAGGTCACTGTAGCAACACGAAAGAGCTCCGTGGGCCAAAAATCAACTCGAGATGAGAGGTTAGTCCCTGGCTTCGACTCCAGAGGAATACCACCTTACCACAAGCACCTCAAGAGGAGGCTTCTCTCAGCTCTAGGTATGTGAGAGGGACCCTGAGTTTGCGGCCTCAAGTGGAATGGACACCGCGATGCCCTGACGCGAAATAAGGCTGGATATCCCTGCAGTGACTTGAATGCAGGCTCGTCTTGCATCTCCCAAGATGAAAGGATGTCTGAATCCCCTGTGGAGACCACAGAGAAAGACCTAGTTCCCCACCTCATCGCGACCGGAGGCCTCACATCCTTTGAAAACTCCAGAGGTACGCGGAGATCAGTGCCTCCAAAGGAGACGATGCCTGACTCCTCGTGAAACTTGATAGGAGTCCCAGGATTCCTGTGGCACGTGGAAAGGGACCCTTGGTCTCCCGCCTCAGCTGGAGAGGCGTCCCAATTGCCTTGCCAAGCCTCGAGGAGAATCCCGAGTTGTGTCTCGCAACTAGGCAAGAGTCCTGACGTGGCTGAACAAACACGTGGGTGGAAGGGCCATCCCCGTCGTAACTCGAGAATATACCCCAGGTTCCCGCCGCAACTCGAGAAAAACCATGAGACTTCCCCCTCGCCGCGAGATGAGGCCCGATTCCCTTGCACTGCGTGCAGAGCAATTCTGTGTTGCACATCACACATGAAAGGAGCCTTGATTTCCTTGATGGCACTCCAGAGAAACCCCAAGAACACTGTTTCAAGGCTAGAGGGATCCTGAGGTCACTGTAGCAACACGAAAGAGCTCCGTGGACCAAAAATCAACTCGAGATGAGAGGTTAGTCCCTGGCTTCGACTCCAGAGGAATACCACCTTACCACAAGCACCTCAAGAGGAGGCTTCTTTCAGCTCTAGGTATGTGAGAGGGACCCTGAGTTTGCGGCCTCAAGTGGAATGGACACCGCGATGCCCTGACTCGAAATAAGGCCGGATATCCCTGCAGTGACTGGAATGCAGGCTCGTCTTGCATCTCCCAAGACGAAAGGGTGTCTGAATCCTCTGTGGAGACCACAGAGAAAGACCTAGTTCCCCACCTCATCGTGACAGGAGGCCTCAAATCCTTTGAAAACTCCAGAGGTATGCGGAGATCAGTGCCTCCAAAGGAGACGATGCCTGACTCCTCGTGAAACTTGATAGGAGACCCAGGATTCCTGTGGCACGTGGAAAGGGACCCTTGGTCTCCCGCCTCAGCTGGAGAGGCGTCCCAATTGCCCTGCAAAGCCTCGAGGAGAATCCCGAGTTGTCCCTCGCAACTAGGCAGGAGTCCTGACATGGCTGAACACACACGTGTGTGGAAGGGCCATCCCCGTCGTAACTCGAGAATATACCCCAGGTTCCCGCCGCAACTCGAGAAAAACCATGAGACTTCCCCCTCGCCGCGAGATGAGGCCCGATTCCCCTGCACTGCGTGCAGAGCAATTCCGTCTTGCACATCACACATGAAAGGAGCCTTGATTTCCTTGATGGCACTCCAGAGAAACCCCAAGAACACTGTTTCAAGGCTAGAGGGATCCTGAGGTCACTGTAGCAACACGAAAGAGCTCCGTGGACCAAGAATCAACACGAGATGAGAGGTTAGTCCCTGGCTTCGACTCCTGAGGAATACCACCTTACCACAAGCACCTCAAGAGGAGGCTTCTCTCAGCTCTAGGTATGTGAGAGGGATCCTGAGATTGCCGCCTCAAGTGGAATGGACACCGCGATGCCCTGATGCGAAATAAGCCCGGATATCCCTGCAGTGACTTCAATGCAGGCTCGTCTTGCATCTCCAAGAAGAAAGGATGTCTGAATCCCCTGTGGAGACCGCAGAGAAACACCTAGTTCCCCACCTCATCGCGACCGGAGGCCTCACATCCTTTGAAAACTCCAGAGGTACGCGGAGATCAGTGCCTCCAAAGAAGACGATGCCTGACTCCTCGTGAAACTTGATAGGAGTCACAGGATTCTTGTGGCACGTGGAAAGGGACCCTTGGTCTCCCGCCTCAGCTGGAGAGGCGTTCCAATTGCCCTGTCAAGCCTCGAGGAGAATCCCGAGTTGTCCCTCGCAACTAGGCAGGAGTCCTGACGTGGCTGAACAAACACGTGGGTGGAAGGGCCATCCCCGTCGTAACTCGAGAATATACCCCAGGTTCCCGCCGCAACTCGAGAAAAACCATGAGACTTCCCCCTCGCCGAGAGATGAGGCCCGATTCCCCTGTACTGCGTGCAGAGCAATTCCGTCTTGCACATCACACATGAAAGGAGCCTTGATTTCCTTGATGGCACTCCAGAGAAACCCCAAGAACACTGTTTCAAGGCTAGAGGGATTCTGAGGTCACTGTAGCAACACGAAAGAGCTCCGTGGACCAAGAATCAACACGAGATGAGAGGTTAGTCCCTGGCTTCGACTCCTGAGGAATACCACCTTACCACAAGCACCTCAAGAGGAGGCTTCTCTCAGCTCTAGGTATGTGAGAGGGATCCTGAGATTGCGGCCTCAAGTGGAATGGACACCGCGATGCCCTGACTCGAAATAAGGCCGGATATCCCTGCAGTGACGTGAATGCAGGCTCGTCTTGCATCTCCCAAGAAGAAAGGATGTCTGAACCCCAGTGGAGACCACAGAGAAACACCTAGTTCCCCACGTCATCGCTACCGGAGGCCTCACATCCTTTGAAAACTCCAGAGGTACGCGGAGATCAGTGCCTCCAAAGGAGACGATGCCTGACTCCTCCTGAAACTTGATAGGAGTCCCAGGATTCTTGTGGCACGTGGAAAGGGACTCTTGGTCTCCCGCCTCAGCTGGAGAGGCGTTCCAATTGCCCTGCCAAGCCTCGAGGAGAATCCCGAGTTGTCCCTCGCAACTAGGCAGGAGTCCTGACGTGGCTGAACAAACACGTGGGTGGAAGGGCCATCCCCGTCGTAACTCGAGAATATACCCCAGGTTCCCGCCGCAACTCGAGAAAAACCATGAGACTTCCCCCTCGATGCGAGATGAGGCCCGATTCCCCTGTACTGCGTGCAGAGCAATTCCGTGTTGCATATCACACATGAAAGGAGCCTTGATTTCCTTGATGGCACTCCAGAGAAACCCCAAGAACACTGTTTCAAGGTTAGAGGGATCCTGAGGTCACTGTAGCAACACGAAAGAACTCTGTGGACCAAAAATCAACTCGAAAAGAGAGGTTAGTCCCTGGATTCGTGTCCAGAGGAATACCACCTTACCACAAGCACCTCAAGAGGAGGCTTCTCTCAGCTCTAGGTATGTGAGAGGGACCCTGAGTTTGCGGCCTCAAGTGGAATGGACACCAGTATGCCCTGACTCGAAATAAGGCCGGATATCCCTGCAGTGACTTCAATGCAGGCTCGTCTTGCATCTCCCAGGACGAAAGGATGTCTGAATCCCCTGTGGAAAGCACAGAGAAAGACTTAGTTCCCCACCTCATCGCGACCGATAGCCTCACATCCTTGAAAACTCCAGAGGTACGCGGAGATCAGTGCCTCCAAAGGAGACGATGCCTGACTCCTCGTGAAACTTGATAGGAGTCCCAGGATTCCTGTGGCACTTGGAAAGGGACACTTGGTCTCCCGCCTCAGCTGGAGAGGCGTCCCAATTGCCCTGCCAAGCCTCGAGGAGAATCCAGAGTTGTCCCTCGCAACTAGGCAGGAGTCCTGACGTCGCTGAAGAAACACGTGGGTGGAAGGGCCATCCCCGTCGTAACTCGAGAATATACCCCAGGTTCCCGCCGCAACTCGAGAAAAACCATGAGACTTCCCCCTCGCCGCGAGATGAGGCCCGATTCCCCTGCACTGCGTGCAGAGCAATTCCGTGTTGCACATCACACATGAAAGGAGCCTTGATTTCCTTGATGGCACTCCAGAGAAACCCCAAGAACACTGTTTCAAGGCTAGAGGGATCCTGAGGTCACTGTAGCAACACGAAAGAGCTCCGTGGGCCAAAAATCAACTCGAGATGAGAGGTTAGTCCCTGGCTTCGACTCCAGAGGAATACCACCTTACCACAAGCACCTCGAGATGAGGCTTCTCTCAGCTCTAGGTATGTGAGAGGGACCCTGAGTTTGCGGCCTCAAGTGGAATGGACACCGCGATGCCCTGACGCGAAATAAGGCTGGATATCCCTGCAGTGACTTGAATGCAGGCTCGTCTTGCATCTCCCAAGATGAAAGGATGTCTGAATCCCCTGTGGAGACCACAGAGAAAGACCTAGTTCCCCACCTCATCGCGACCGGAGGCCTCACATCCTTTGAAAACTCCAGAGGTACGCGGAGATCAGTGCCTCCAAAGGAGACGATGCCTGACTCCTCGTGAAACTTGATAGGAGTCCCAGGATTCCTGTGGCACGTGGAAAGGGACCCTTGGTCTCCCGCCTCAGCTGGAGAGGCGTCCCAATGGCCTTGCCAAGCCTCGAGGAGAATCCCGAGTTGTGTCTCGCAACTAGGCAATAGTCCTGACGTGGCTGAACAAACACGTGTGTGGAAGGGCCATCCCCGTCGTAACTCGAGAATATACCCCAGGTTCCCGCCGCAACTCGAGAAAAACCATGAGACTTCCCCCTCGCCGAGAGATGAGGCCCGATTCCCCTGCACTGCGTGCAGAGCAATTCCGTGTTGCACATCACACATGAAAGGAGCCTTGATTTCCTTCATGGCACTCCAGAGAAACCCCAAGAACACTGTTTCAAGGCTAGAGGGATCCTGAGGTCACTGTAGCAACACGAAAGAGCTCAGTGGACCAAGAATCAACACGAGATGGGAGGTTAGTCCCTGGCTTCGACTCCTGAGGAATACCACCTTACCACAAGCACCTCAAGAGGAGGCTTCTCTCAGCTCTAGGTATGTGAGAGGGACCCTGAGTTTGCGGCCTCAAGTGGAATGGACACCGCGATGCCCTGACTCGAAATAAGGCCGGATATCCCTGCAGTGACTGGAATGCAGGCTCGTCTTGCATCTCCCAAGACCAAAGGGTGTCTGAATCCCCTGTGGAGACCACAGAGAAAGACCTAGTTCCCCACCTCATCGCGACAGGAGGCCTCAAATCCTTTGAAAACTCCAGAGGTATGCGGAGATCAGTGCCTCCAAAGGAGACGATGCCTGACTCCTCGTGAAACTTGATAGGAGACCCAGGATTCCTGTGGCACGTGGAAAGGGACCCTTGGTCTCCCGCCTCAGCTGGAGAGGCGTTCCAATTGCCCTGCCAAGCCTCGAGGAGAATCCCGAGTTGTCCCTCGCAACTAGGCAGGAGTCCTGACGTGGCTGAACAAACACGTGGGTGGAAGGGCCATCCCCGTCGTAACTCGAGAATATACCCCAGGTTCCCGCCGCAACTCGAGAAAAACCATGAGACTTCCCCCTCGATGCGAGATGAGGCCCGATTCCCCTGTACTGCGTGCAGAGCAATTCCGTGTTGCATATCACACATGAAAGGAGCCTTGATTTCCTTGATGGCACTCCAGAGAAACCCCAAGAACACTGTTTCAAGGTTAGAGGGATCCTGAGGTCACTGTAGCAACACGAAAGAACTCTGTGGACCAAAAATCAACTCGAAAAGAGAGGTTAGTCCCTGGATTCGTGTCCAGAGGAATACCACCTTACCACAAGCACCTCAAGAGAAGGCTTCTCTCAGCTCTAGGTATGTGAGAGGGACCCTGAGTTTGCGGCCTCAAGTGGAATGGACACCAGTATGCCCTGACTCGAAATAAGGCCGGATATCCCTGCAGTGACTTCAATGCAGGCTCGTCTTGCATCTCCCAGGACGAAAGGATGTCTGAATCCCCTGTGGAAAGCACAGAGAAAGACTTAGTTCCCCACCTCATCGCGACCGATAGCCTCACATCCTTGAAAACTCCAGAGGTACGCGGAGATCAGTGCCTCCAAAGGAGACGATGCCTGACTCCTCGTGAAACTTGATAGGAGTCCCAGGATTCCTGTGGCACTTGGAAAGGGACACTTGGTCTCCCGCCTCAGCTGGAGAGGCGTCCCAATTGCCCTGCCAAGCCTCGAGGAGAATCCAGAGTTGTCCCTCGCAACTAGGCAGGAGTCCTGACGTCGCTGAAGAAACACGTGGGTGGAAGGGCCATCCCCGTCGTAACTCGAGAATATACCCCAGGTTCCCGCCGCAACTCGAGAAAAACCATGAGACTTCCCCCTCGCCGCGAGATGAGGCCCGATTCCCCTGCACTGCGTGCAGAGCAATTCCGTGTTGCACATCACACATGAAAGGAGCCTTGATTTCCTTGATGGCACTCCAGAGAAACCCCAAGAACACTGTTTCAAGGCTAGAGGGATCCTGAGGTCACTGTAGCAACACGAAAGAGCTCCGTGGGCCAAAAATCAACTCGAGATGAGAGGTTAGTCCCTGGCTTCGACTCCAGAGGAATACCACCTTACCACAAGCACCTCGAGATGAGGCTTCTCTCAGCTCTAGGTATGTGAGAGGGACCCTGAGTTTGCGGCCTCAAGTGGAATGGACACCGCGATGCCCTGACGCGAAATAAGGCTGGATATCCCTGCAGTGACTTGAATGCAGGCTCGTCTTGCATCTCCCAAGATGAAAGGATGTCTGAATCCCCTGTGGAGACCACAGAGAAAGACCTAGTTCCCCACCTCATCGCGACCGGAGGCCTCACATCCTTTGAAAACTCCAGAGGTACGCGGAGATCAGTGCCTCCAAAGGAGACGATGCCTGACTCCTCGTGAAACTTGATAGGAGTCCCAGGATTCCTGTGGCACGTGGAAAGGGACCCTTGGTCTCCCGCCTCAGCTGGAGAGGCGTCCCAATGGCCTTGCCAAGCCTCGAGGAGAATCCCGAGTTGTGTCTCGCAACTAGGCAATAGTCCTGACGTGGCTGAACAAACACGTGTGTGGAAGGGCCATCCCCGTCGTAACTCGAGAATATACCCCAGGTTCCCGCCGCAACTCGAGAAAAACCATGAGACTTCCCCCTCGCCGAGAGATGAGGCCCGATTCCCCTGCACTGCGTGCAGAGCAATTCCGTGTTGCACATCACACATGAAAGGAGCCTTGATTTCCTTCATGGCACTCCAGAGAAACCCCAAGAACACTGTTTCAAGGCTAGAGGGATCCTGAGGTCACTGTAGCAACACGAAAGAGCTCAGTGGACCAAGAATCAACACGAGATGGGAGGTTAGTCCCTGGCTTCGACTCCTGAGGAATACCACCTTACCACAAGCACCTCAAGAGGAGGCTTCTCTCAGCTCTAGGTATGTGAGAGGGACCCTGAGTTTGCGGCCTCAAGTGGAATGGACACCGCGATGCCCTGACTCGAAATAAGGCCGGATATCCCTGCAGTGACTGGAATGCAGGCTCGTCTTGCATCTCCCAAGACGAAAGGGTGTCTGAATCCCCTGTGGAGACCACAGAGAAAGACCTAGTTCCCCACCTCATCGCGACAGGAGGCCTCAAATCCTTTGAAAACTCCAGAGGTATGCGGAGATCAGTGCCTCCAAAGGAGACGATGCCTGACTCCTCGTGAAACTTGATAGGAGACCCAGGATTCCTGTGGCACGTGGAAAGGGACCCTTGGTCTCCCGCCTCAGCTGGAGAGGCGTTCCAATTGCCCTGCCAAGCCTCGAGGAGAATCCCGAGTTGTCCCTCGCAACTAGGCAGGAGTCCTGACGTGGCTGAACAAACACGTGGGTGGAAGGGCCATCCCCGTCGTAACTCGAGAATATACCCCAGGTTCCCGCCGCAACTCGAGAAAAACCATGAGACTTCCCCCTCGATGCGAGATGAGGCCCGATTCCCCTATACTGCGTGCAGAGCAATTCCGTCTTGCACATCACACATGAAAGGAGCCTTGATTTCCTTGATGGCACTCCAGAGAAACCCCAAGAACACTGTTTCAAGGATAGAGGGGTCCTGAGGTCACTGTAGCAACACGAAAGAACTCTGTGGACCAAAAATCAACTCGAAAAGAGAGGTTAGTCCCTGGATTCGTCTCCAGAGGAATACCACCTTACCACAAGCACCTCAAGAGGAGGCTTCTCTCAGCTCTAGGTATGTGAGAGGGACCCTGAGTTTGCGGCCTCAAGTGGAATGGACACCGCGATGCCCTGACTCGAAATAAGGCCGGATATCCCTGCAGTGACTTCAATGCAGGCTCGTCTTGCATCTCCCAGGACGAAAGGATGTCTGAATCCCCTGTGGAAAGCACAGAGAAAGACTTAGTTCCCAACCTCATCGCGACCGAGAGCCTCACATCCTTTGAAAACTCCAGAGGTACGCGGAGATCAGTGCCTCCAAAGCAGACGATGCCTGACTCCTCGTGAAACTTGATAGGAGTCCCAGGATTCCTGTGGCACTTGGAAAGGGACACTTGGTCTCCCGCCTCAGCTGGAGAGGCGTCCCAATTGCCCTGCCAAGCCTCGAGGAGAATCCAGAGTTGTCCCTCGCAACTAGGCAGGAGTCCTGACATCGCTGAAGAAACACGTGGGTGGAAGGGCCATCCCCGTCGTAACTCGAGAATATACCCCAGGTTCCCGCCGCAACTCGAGAAAAACCATGAGACTTCCCCCTCGCCGCGAGATGAGGCCCGATTCCCCTGCACTGCGTGCAGAGCAATTCCGTGTTGCACATCACACATGAAAGGAGCCTTGATTTCCTTGATGGCACTCCAGAGAAACCCCAAGAACACTGTTTCAAGGCTAGAGGGATCCTGAGGTCACTGTAGCAACACGAAAGAGCTCCGTGGACCAAGAATCAACACGAGATGAGAGGTTAGTCCCTGGCTTCGACTCCTGAGGAATACCACCTTACCACGAGCACCTCAAGAGGAGGCTTCTCTCAGCTCTAGGTATGTGAAAGGGATCCTGAGTTTGCGGCCTCAAATGGAATGGACACCGCGATGCCCTGACTCGAAATAAGGCCGGATATCCCTGCAGTGACTTGAATGCAGGCTCGTCTTGCATCTCCCAAGAAGAAAGGATGTCTGAATCCCCTGTGGAGACCACAGAGAAAGACCTAGTTCCCCACCTCATCGCGACCGGAGGCCTCACATCCTTTGAAAACTCCAGAGGTACGCGGAGATCAGTGCCTCCAAAGGAGACGATGCCTGACTCCTCGTGAAACTTGATAGGAGTCCCAGGATTCTTGTGGCACGTGGAAAGGGACCCTTGGTCTCCCGCCTCAGCTGGAGAGGCGTTCCAATTGCCCTGCCAAGCCTCGAGGAGAATCCCGAGTTGTGTCTCGCAACTAGGCAAGAGTCCTGACGTGGCTGAACAAACACGTGTGTGGAAGGGCCATCCCCGTCGTAACTCGAGAATATACCCCAGGTTCCCGCCGCAACTCGAGAAAAACCATGAGACTTCCCCCTCGCCACGAGATGAGGCCCGATTCCCCTGCACTGCGTGCAGAGCAATTCTGTGTTGCACATCACACATGAAAGGAGCCTTGATTTCCTTGATGGCACTCCAGAGAAACCCCAAGAACACTGTTTCAAGGCTAGAGGGATCCTGAGGTCACTGTAGCAACACGAAAGAGCTCCGTGGACCAAAAGTCAACTCGAGATGAGAGGTTAGTCCCTGGCTTCGACTCCAGAGGAATACCACCTTACCACAAGCACCTCAAGAGGAGGCTTCTCTCAGCTCTAGGTATGTGAGAGGGATCCTGAGATTGCGGCCTCAAGTGGAATGGACACCGCGATGCCCTGACTCGAAATAAGGCCGGATATCCCTGCAGTGACTTGAATGCAGGCTCGTCTTGCATCTCCCAAGAAGAAAGGATGTCTGAATCCCCAGTGGAGACCACAGAGAAACACCTAGTTCCCCACGTCATCGCTACCGGAGGCCTCACATCCTTTGAAAACTCCAGAGGTACGCGGAGATCAGTGCCTCCAAAGGAGACGATGCCTGACTCCTCGTGAAACTTGATAGGAGTCCCAGGATTCTTGTGGCACGTGGAAAGGGACCCTTGGTCTCCCGCCTCAGCTGGAGAGGCGTTCCAATTGCCCTGCCAAGCCTCGAGGAGAATCCCGAGTTGTCCCTCGCAATTAGGCAGGGGTCCTGACGTGGCTGAACAAACACGTGGGTGGAAGGGCCATCCCCGTCGTAACTCGAGAATATACCCCAGGTTCCCGCCGCAACTCGAGAAAAACCATGAGACTTCCCCCTCGATGCGAGATGAGGCCCGATTCCCCTGTACTGCGTGCAGAGCAATTCCGTCTTGCACATCACACATGAAAGGAGCCTTGATTTCCTTGATGGCACTCCAGAGAAACCCCAAGAACACTGTTTCAAGGTTAGAGGGATCCTGAGGTCACTGTAGCAACACGAAAGAACTCTTTGGACCAAAAATCAACTCGAAAAGAGAGGTTAGTCCCTGGATTCGTGTCGAGAGGAATACCACCTTACCACAAGCACCTCAAGAGGAGGCTTCTCTCAGCTCTAGGTATGTGAGAGGGACCCTGAGTTTGCGGCCTCAAGTGGAGTGGACACCACTATGCCCTGACTCGAAATAAGGCCGGATATCCCTGCAGTGACTTCAATGCAGGCTCGTCTTGCATCTCCCAGGACGAAAGGATGTCTGAATCCCCTGTGGAAAGCACAGAGAAAGACTTAGTTCCCCACCTCATCGCGACCGATAGCCTCACATCCTTTGAAAACTCCAGAGGTACGCGGAGATCAGTGCCTCCAAAGGAGACGATGCCTGACTCCTCGTGAAACTTGATAGGAGTCCCAGGATTCCTGTGGCACTTGGAAAGGGACACTTGGTCTCCCGCCTCAGCTGGAAAGGCGTCCCAATTGCCCTGCCAAGCCTCGAGGAGAATCCCGAGTTGTCCCTCGCAACTAGGCAGGAGTCCTGACGTGGCTGAAGAAACACGTGGGTGGAAGGGCAATCCCCGTCGTAACTCGAGAATATACCCCAGGTTCCCGCCGCAACTCGAGAAAAACCATGAGACTTCCCCCTCGCCGCGAGATGAGGCCCGATTCCCCTGCACTGTGTGCAGAGCAATTCCGTGTTGCACATAACACATGAAAGGAGCCTTGATTTCCTTGATGGCACTCCAGAGAAACCCCAAGAACACTGTTTCAAGGCTAGAGGGATCCTGAGGTCACTGTAGCAACACGAAAGAGCTCCGTGGGCCAAAAATCAACTCGAGATGAGAGGTTAGTCCCTGGCTTCGACTCCAGAGGAATACCACCTTACCACAAGCACCTCAAGAGGAGGCTTCTCTCAGCTCTAGGTATGTGAGAGGGACCCTGAGTTTGCGGCCTCAAGTGGAATGGACACCGCGATGCCCTGACGCGAAATAAGGCTGGATATCCCTGCAGTGACTTGAATGCAGGCTCGTCTTGCATCTCCCAACATGAAAGGATGTCTGAATCCCCTGTGGAGACCACAGAGAAAGACCTAGTTCCCCACCTCATCGCGACCGGAGGCCTCACATCCTTTGAAAACTCCAGAGGTACGCGGAGATCAGTGCCTCCAAAGGAGACGATGCCTGACTCATCGTGAAACTTGATAGGAGTCCCAGGATTCTTGTGGCACGTGGAAAGGGACCCTTGGTCTCCCGCCTCAGCTGGAGAGGCGTTCCAATTGCCCTGCCAAGCCTCGAGGAGAATCCCGAGTTGTCCCTCGCAACAAGGCAGGAGTCCTGACGTGGCTGAACAAACACGTGGGTGGAAGGGCCATCCCCGTCGTAACTCGAGAATATACCCCAGGTTCCCGCCGCAACTCGAGAAAAACCATGAGACTTCCCCCTCGATGCGAGATGAGGCCCGATTCCCCTGTACTGCGTGCAGAGCAATTCCGTCTTGCACATCACACATGAAAGGAGCCTTGATTTCCTTGATGGCACTCCAGAGAAACCCCAAGAACACTGTTTCAAGGATAGAGGGATCCTGAGGTCACTGTAGCAACACGAAAGGACTCTGTGGACCAAAAATCAACTCGAAAAGAGAGGTTAGTCCCTGGATTCGTCTCCAGAGGAATACCACCTTACCACAAGCACCTCAAGAGGAGGCTTCTCTCAGCTCTAGGTATGTGAGAGGGACCCTGAGTTTGCGGCCTCAAGTGGAATGGACACCGCGATGCCCTGACTCGAAATAAGGCCGGATATCCCTGCAGTGACTTCAATGCAGGCTCGTCTTGCATCTCCCAGGACGAAAGGATGTCTGAATCCCCTGTGGAAAGCACAGAGAAAGACTTAGTTCCCCACCTCATCGCGACCGATAGCCTCACATCCTTTGAAAACTCCAGAGGTACGCGGAGATCAGTGCCTCCAAAGGAGACGATGCCTGACTCCTCGTGAAACTTGATAGGAGTCCCAGGATTCTTGTGGCACTTGGAACGGGACACTTGGTCTCCCGCCTCAGCTGGAGAGGCGTCCCAATTGCCCTGCCAAGCCTCGAGGAGAATCCAGAGTTGTCCCTCACAACTAGGCAGGTATCCTGACGTCGCTGAAGAAACACGTGTGTGGAAGGGCCATCCCCGTCGTAACTCGAGAATATACCCCAGGTTCCCGCCGCAACTCGAGAAAAACCATGAGACTTCCCCCTCGCCGCGAGATGAGGCACGATTCCCCTGCACTGCGTGCAGAGCAATTCCGTGTTGCACAAAACACATGAAAGGAGCCTTGATTTCCTTGATGGCACTCCAGAGAAACCCCAAGAACACTGTTTCAAGGCTAGAGGGATCCTGAGGTCACTGTAGCAAAACGAAAGAGCTCCGTGGGCCAAAAATCAACTCGAGATGAGAGGTTAGTCTCTGGCTTCGACTCCAGAGGAATACCACCTTACCACAAGCACCTCAAGAGGAGGCTTCTCTCAGCTCTAGGTATGTGAGAGGGACCCTGAGTTTGCGGCCTCAAGTGGAATGGACACCGCGATGCCCTGACGCGAAATAAGGCTGGATATCCCTGCAGTGACTTGAATGCAGGCTCGTCTTGCAACTCCCAAGATGAAAGGATGTCTGAATCCCCTGTGGAGACCACAGAGAAAGACCTAGTTCCCCACCTCATCGCGACCGGAGCCCTCACATCCTTTGAAAACTCCAGAGGTACGCGGAGATCAGTGCCTCCAAAGGAGACGATGCCTGACTCCTCGTGAAACTTGATAGGAGTCCCAGGATTCCTGTGGCACGTGGAAAGGGACCCTTGGTCTCCCGCCTCAGCTGGAGAGGCGTCCCAATTGCCTTGCCAAGCCTCGAGGAGAATCCCGAGTTGTGTCTCGCAACTAGGCAAGAGTCCTGACGTGGCTGAAGAAACACGTGTGTGGAAGGGCCATCCCCGTCGTAACTCGAGAATATACCCCAGGTTCCCGCCGCAACTCGAGAAAAACCATGAGACTTCCCCCTCGCCGCGAGATGAGGCCCGATTCCCCTGCACTGCGTGCAGAGCAATTCTGTGTTGCACATCACACATGAAAGGAGCCTTGATTTCCTTCATGGCACTCCAGAGAAACCCCAAGAACACTGTTTCAAGGCTAGAGGGATCCTGAGGTCACTGTAGCAACACGAAAGAGCTCCATGGACCAAAAATCAACTCGAGATGAGAGGTTAGTCCCTGGCTTCGACTCCAGAGGAATACCACCTTACCACAAGCACCTCAAGAGGAGGCTTCTTTCAGCTCTAGGTATGTGAGAGGGAGCCTGAGTTTGCGGCCTCAAGTGGAATGGACACCGCGATGCCCTGACTCGAAATAAGGCCGGATATCCCTGCAGTGACTGGAATGCAGGCTCGTCTTGCATCTCCCAAGACGAAAGGGTGTCTGAATCCTCTGTGGAGACCACAGAGAAAGACCTAGTTCCCCACCTCATCGTGACAGGAGGCCTCAAATCCTTTGAAAACTCCAGAGGTATGCGGAGATCAGTGCCTCCAAAGGAGACGATGCCTGACTCCTCGTGAAACTTGATAGGAGACCAAGGATTCCTGTGGCACGTGGAAAGGGACCCTTGGTCTCCCGTCTCAGCTGGAGAGGCGTCCCAATTTCCCTGCAAAGCCTCGAGGAGAATCCCGAGTTGTCCCTCGCAACTAGGCAGGAGTCCTGACGTCGCTGAAGAAACACGTGGGTGGAAGGGCCATCCCCGTCGTAACTCGAGAATATACCCCAGGTTCCCGCCGCAACTCGAGAAAAACCATGAGACTTCCCCCTCGCCGCGAGATGAGGCCCGATTCCCCTGCACTGCGTGCAGAGCAATTCCGTGTTGCACATCACACATGAAAGGAGCCTTGATTTCCTTGATGGCACTCCAGAGAAACCCCAAGAACACTGTTTCAAGGCTAGAGGGATCCTGAGGTCACAGTAGCATCACGAAAGAGCTCCGTGGACCAAGAATCAACACGAGATGAGAGGTTAGTCCCTGGCTTCGACTCCTGAGGAATACCACCTTACCACAAGCACCTCAAGAGGAGGCTTCTCTCAGCTCTAGGTATGTGAGAGGGACCCTGAGTTTGCGGCCTCAAGTGGAATGGACACCACTATGCCCTGACTCGAAATAAGGCCGGATATCCCTGCAGTGACTTCAATGCAGGCTCGTCTTGCATCTCCCAGGACGAAAGGATGTCTGAATCCCCTGTGGAAAGCACAGAGAAAGACTTAGTTCCCCACCTCATCGCGACCGATAGCCTCACATCCTTTGAAAACTCCAGAGGTACGCGGAGATCAGTGCCTCCAAAGGAGACGATGCCTGACTCCTCGTGAAACTTGATAGGAGTCCCAGGATTCCTGTGGCACTTGGAAAGGGACACTTGCTCTCCCGCCTCAGCTGGAGAGGCGTCCCAATTGCCCTGCCAAGCCTCGAGGAGAATCCAAAGTTGTCCCTCGCAACTAGGCAGGAGTCCTGACGTGGCTGAACAAACACGTGGGTGGAAGGGCCATCCCCGTCGAAACTCGAGAATATACCCCAGGTTCCCGCCGCAACTCGAGAAAAACCATGAGACTTCCCCCTCGATGCGAGATGAGGCCCGATTCCCCTGTACTGCGTGCAGAGCAATTCCGTCTTGCACATCACACATGAAAGGAGCCTTGATTTCCTTCATGGCACTCCAGAGAAACCCCAAGAACACTGTTTCAAGGATAGAGGGATCCTGAGGTCACTGTAGCAACACGAAAGAACTCTGTGGACCAAAAATCAACTCGAAAAGAGAGGTTAGTCCCTGGATTCGTCTCCAGAGGAATACCACCTTACCAGAAGCACCTCAAGAGGAGGCTTCTCTCAGCTCTAGGTATGTGAGAGGGACCCTGAGTTGGCGGCCTCAAGTGGAATGGACACCGCGATGCCCTGACTCGAAATAAGGCCGGATATCCCTGCAGTGACTTCAATGCAGGCTCGTCTTGCATCTCCCAGGACGAAAGGATGTCTGAATCCCCTGTGGAAAGCACAGAGAAAGACTTAGTTCCCCACCTCATCGCGACCGATAGCCTCACATCCTTTGAAAACTCCAGAGGTACGCGGAGATCAGTGCCTCCAAAGCAGACGATGCCTGACTCCTCGTGAAACTTGATAGGAGTCCCAGGATTCCTGTGGCACTTGGAAAGGGACACTTGGTCTCCCGCCTCAGCTGGAGAGGCGTTCCAATTGCCCTGTCAAGCCTCGAGGAGAATCCAGAGTTGTCCCTCGCAACTAGGCAGGAGTCCTGACGTGGCTGAACAAACACGTGGGTGGAAGGGCCATCCCCGTCGTAACTCGAGAATATACCCCAGGTTCCCGCCGCAACTCGAGAAAAACCATGAGACTTCCCCCTCGATGCGAGATGAGGCCCGATTCCCCTGTACTGCGTGCAGAGCAATTCCGTCTTGCACATCACACATGAAAGGAGCCTTGATTTCCTTGATGGCACTCCAGAGAAACCCCAAGAACACTGTTTCAAGGCTAGAGGGATCCTGAGGTCACTGTAGCAACACGAAAGAGCTCCGTGGACCAAGAATCAACATGAGATGAGAGGTTAGTCCCTGGCTTCGACTCCTGAGGAATACCACCTTACCACAAGCACCTCAAGAGGAGGCTTCTCTCAGCTCTAGGTATGTGAGAGGGATCCTGAGATTGCGGCCTCAAGTGGAATGGACACCGCGATGCCCTGACTCGAAATAAGGCCGGATATCCCTGCAGTGACTTGAATGCAGGCTCGTCTTGCATCTCCCAAGAAGAAAGGATGTCTCAATCCCCAGTGGAGACCACAGAGAAACACCTAGTTCCCCAAGTCATCGCTACCGGAGGCCTCACATCCTTTGAAAACTCCAGAGGTACGCGGAGATCAGTGCCTCCAAAGGAGACGATGCCTGACTCCTCGTGAAACTTGATAGGAGACCCAGGATTCCTGTGGCACGTGGAAAGGGACCCTTGGTCTCCCGCCTCAGCTGGAGAGGCGTTCCAATTGCCCTGCCAAGCCTCGAGGAGAATCCCGAGTTGTCCCTCGCAACTAGGCAGGAGTCCTGACGTGGCTGAACAAACACGTGGGTGGAAGGGCCATCCCCGTCGTAACTCGAGAATATACCCCAGGTTCCCGCCGCAACTCGAGAAAAACCATGAGACTTCCCCCTCGATGCGAAATGAGGCCCGATTCCCCTGTACTGCGTGCAGAGCAATTCCGTCTTGCACATCACACATGAAAGGAGCCTTGATTTCCTTGATGGCACTCCAGAGAAACCCCAAGAACACTGTTTCAAGGATAGAGGGATCCTGAGGTCACTGTAGCAACACGAAAGAACTCTGTGGACCAAAAATCAACTCGAAAAGAGAGGTTAGTCCCTGGATTCGTCTCCAGAGGTATACCACCTTACCACAAGCACCTCAAGAGGAGGCTTCTCTCAGCTCTAGGTATGTGAGAGGGAGCCTGAGTTTGCGGCCTCAAGTGGAATGGACACCGCGATGCCCTGACTCGAAATAAGGCCGGATATCCCTGCAGTGACTTCAATGCAGGCTCGTCTTGCATCTCCCAGGACGAAAGGATGTCTGAATCCCCTGTGGAAAGCAGAGAAAGACTTAGTTCCCCACCTCATCGCGACCGATAGCCTCACATCCTTTGAAAACTCCAGAGGTACGCGGAGATCAGTGCCTCCAAAGCAGACGATGCCTGACTCCTCGTGAAACTTTATAGGAGTCCCAGGATTCCTGTGGCACTTGGAAAGGGACACTTGGTCTCCCGCCTCAGCTGGAGAGGCGTCCCAATTGCCCTGCCAAGCCTCGAGGAGAATCCAGAGTTGTCCCTCGCAACTAGGCAGGAGTCCTGACGTCGCTGAAGAAACACGTGGGTGGAAGGGCCATCCCCGTCGTAACTCGAGAATATACCCCAGGTTCCCGCCGCAACTCGAGAAAAACCATGAGACTTCCCCCTCGCCGCGAGATGAGGCCCGATTCCCCTGCACTGCGTGCAGAGCAATTCCGTGTTGCACATCACACATGAAAGGAGCCTTTATTTCCTTGATGGCACTCCAGAGAAACCCCAAGAACACTGTTTCAAGGCTAGAGGGATCCTGAGGTCACTGTGGCAACACGAAAGAGCTCCGTGGACCAAGAATCAACACGAGATGAGAGGTTAGTCCCTGGATTCGACTCCTGAGGAATACCACCTTACCACAAGCACCTCAAGAGGAGGCTTCTCTCAGCTCTAGGTATGTGAAAGGGATCCTGAGTTTGCGGCCTCAAATGGAATGGACACCGCGATGCCCTGACTCGAAATAAGGCCGGATATCCCTGCAGTGACTTGAATGCAGGCTCGTCTTGCATCTCCCAAGAAGAAAGGATGTCTGAATCCCCTGTGGAGACCACAGAGAAAGACCTAGTTCCCCACCTCATCGCGACCGGAGGCCTCACATCATTTGAAAACTCCAGAGGTACGCGGAGATCAGTGCCTCCAAAGGAGACGATGCCTGACTCCTCGTGAAACTTGATAGGAGTCCCAGGATTCTTGTGGCACGTGGAAAGGGACCCTTGGTCTCCCGCCTCAGCTGGAGAGGCGTTCCAATTGCCGTGCCAAGCCTCGAGGAGAATCCCGAGTTGTCCCTTGCAACTAGGCAGGAGTCCTGACGTGGCTGAACAAACACTTGGGTGGAAGGGCCATCCCCGTCGTAACTCGAGAATATACCCCAGGTTCCCGCCGCAACTCGAGAAAAACCTTGAGACTTCCCCCTCGATGCGAGATGAGGCCCGATTCCCCTGTACTGCGTGCAGAGCAATTCCGTCTTGCACATCACACATGAAAGGAGCCTTGATTTCCTTGATGGCACTCCAGAGAAACCCCAAGAACACTGTTTCAAGGCTAGAGGGATCCTGAGGTCACTGTAGCAATACGAAAGAACTCTGTGGACCAAAAATCAACTCGAAAAGAGAGGTTAGTCCCTGGATTCGTCTCCAGAGGAATACCACCTTACCACAAGCACCTCAAGAGGAGGCTTCTCTCAGCTCTAGGTATGTGAGAGGGACCCTGAGTTTGCGGCCTCAAGTGGAATGGACACCGCGATTCCCTGACGCGAAATAAGGCTGGATATCCCTGCAGTGACTTGAATGCAGGCTCGTCTTGCATCTCCCAAGATGAAAGGATTTCTGAATCCCCTGTGGAGACCACAGAGAAAGACCTAGTTCCCCACCTCATCGCTACCGGAGGCCTCACATCCTTTGAAAACTCCAGAGGTACGCGGAGATCAGTGCCTCCAAAGGAGACGATGCCTGACTCCTCGTGAAACTTGATAGGAGTCCCAGGATTCCTGTGGCACGTGGAAAGGGACCCTTGGTCTCCCGCCTCAGCTGGAGAGGCGTCCCAATTGCCTTGCCAAGCCTCGAGGAGAATCCCGCGTTGTGTCTCGCAACTAGGCAAGAGTCCTGACGTGGCTGAACAAACACGTGTGTGGAAGGGCCATCCCCGTCGTAACTCGAGAATATACCCCAGGTTCCCGCCGCAACTCGAGAAAAACCATGAGACTTCCCCCTCGCCGCGAGATGAGGCCCGATTCCCCTGCACTGCGTGCAGAGCAATTCTGTGTTGCACATCACACATGAAAGGAGCCTTGATTTCCTTCATGGCACTCCAGAGAAACCCCAAGAACACTGTTTCAAGTCTAGAGGGATCCTGAGGTCACTGTAGCAACACGAAAGAGCTCCGTGGACCAAAAGTCAACTCGAGATGAGAGGTTAGTCCCTGGCTTCGACTCCAGAGGAATACCACCTTACCACAAGCACCTCAAGAGGAGGCTTCTCTCAGCTCTAGGTATGTGAGAGGGATCCTGAGATTGCGGCCTCAAGTGGAATGGACACCGCGATGCCCTGATGCGAAATAAGGCTGGATATCCCTGCAGTGACTTGAATGCAGGCTCGTCTTGCATCTCCCAAGAAGAAAGGATGTCTGAATCCCCTGTGGAGACCACAGAGAAAGACCTAGTTCCCCACCTCATCGCGACCGGAGGCCTCACATCCTTTGAAAACTCCAGAGGTACGCGGAGATGAGTGCCTCCAAAGGAGACGATGCCTGACTCTTCGTGAAACTTGATAGGAGTCCCAGGATTCTTGTGGCACGTGGAAAGGGACCCTTGGTCTCCCGCCTCAGCTGGAGAGGCGTTCCAATTGCCCTGTCAAGCCTCGAGGAGAATCCCGAGTTGTCCCTCGCAACTAGGCAGGAGTCCTGACGTGGCTGAACAAACACGTGGGTGGAAGGGCCATCCCCGTCGTAACTCGAGAATATACCCCAGGTTCCCGCCGCAACTCGAGAAAAACCATGAGACTTCCCCCTCGATGCGAGATGAGGCCCAATTCCCCTGTACTGCGTGCAGAGCAATTCCGTCTTGCACATCACACATGAAAGAAGCCTTTATTTCCTTGATGGCACTCCAGAGAAACCCCAAGGACACTGTTTCAAGGATAGAGGGATCCTGAGGTCACTGTAGCAACACGAAAGAGCTCCGTGGACCAAGAATCAACACGAGATGAGAGGTTAGTCCCTGGCTTCGACTCCTGAGGAATACCACCTTACCACAAGCACCTCAAGAGGAGGCTTCTCTCAGCTCTAGATATGTGAGAGGGATCCTGAGATTGCGGCCTCAAGTGGAATGGACACCGCGATGCCCTGACTCGAAATAAGGCCGGATATCCCTGCAGTGACTTGAATGCAGGCTCGTCTTGCATCTCCCAAGAAGAAAGGATGTCTGAATCCCCAGTGGAGACCACAGAGAAACACCTAGTTCCCCACGTCATCGCTACCGGAGGCCTCACATCCTTTGAAAACTCCAGAGGTACGCGGAGATCAGTGCCTCCAAAGGAGACGATGCCTGACTCCTCGTGAAACTTGATAGGAGTCCCAGGATTCTTGTGGCACGTGGAAAGGGACCCTTGGTCTCCCGCCTCAGCTGGAGAGGCGTTCCAATTGCCCTGCCAAGCCTCGAGGAGAATCCCGAGTTGTCCCTCGCAACAAGGCAGGAGTCCTGACGTGGCTGAACAAACACGTGGGTGGAAGGGCCATCCCCGTCGTAACTCGAGAATATACCCCAGGTTCGCGCCGCAACTCGAGAAAAACCATGAGACTTCCCCCTCGATGCGAGATGAGGCCCGATTCCCCTGTACTGCGTGCAGAGCAATTCCGTGTTGCACATCACACATGAAAGGAGCCTTGATTTCCTTGATGGCACTCCAGAGAAACCCCAAGAACACTGTTTCAAGGTTAGAGGGATCCTGAGGTCACTGTAGCAACACGAAAGAACTCTGTGGACCAAAAATCAACTCGAAAAGAGAGGTTAGTCCCTGGATTCGTGTCCAGAGGAATACCACCTTACCACAAGCACCTCAAGAGGAGGCTTCTCTCAGCTCTAGGTATGTGAGAGGGACCCTGAGTTTGCGGCCTCAAGTGGAATGGACACCACTATGCCCTGACTCGAAATAAGGCCGGATATCCCTGCAGTGACTTCAATGCAGGCTCGTCTTGCATCTCCCAGGACGAAAGGATGTGTGAATCCCCTGTGGAAAGCACAGAGAAAGACTTAGTTCCCCACCTCATCGCGACCGATAGCCTCACATCCTTTGAAAACTCCAGAGGTACGCGGAGATCAGTGCCTCCAAAGGAGACGATGCCTGACTCCTCGTGAAACTTGATAGGAGTCCCAGGATTCCTGTGGCACTTGGAAAGGGACACTTGGTCTCCCGCCTCAGCTGGAGAGGCGTCCCAATTGCCCTGCCAAGCCTCGAGGAGAATCCAGAGTTGTCCCTCGCAACTAGGCAGGAGTCCTGACGTCGCTGAAGAAACACGTGGGTGGAAGGGCCATCCCCGTCGTAACTCGAGAATATACCCCAGGTTCCCGCCGCAACTCGAGAAAAACCATGAGACTTCCCCCTCGCCGCGAGATGAGGCCCGATTCCCCTGCACTGCGTGCAGAGCAATTCCGTGTTGCACATCACACATGAAAGGAGCCTTGATTTCCTTGATGGCACTCCAGAGAAACCCCAAGAACACTGTTTCAAGGCTAGAGGGATCCTGAGGTCACTGTAGCAACACGAAAGAGCTCCGTGGGCCAAAAATCAACTCGAGATGAGAGGTTAGTCCCTGGCTTCGACTCCAGAGGAATACCACCTTACCACAAGCACCTCAAGAGGAGGCTTCTCTCAGCTCTAGGTATGTGAGAGGGACCCTGAGTTTGCGGCCTCAAGTGGAATGGACACCGCGATGCCCTGACGCGAAATAAGGCTGGATATCCCTGCAGTGACTTGAATGCAGGCTCGTCTTGCATCTCCCAAGATGAAAGGATGTCTGAATCCCCTGTGGAGACCACAGAGAAAGACCTAGTTCCCCACCTCATCGCGACCGGAGGCCTCACATCCTTTGAAAACTCCAGAGGTACGCGGAGATCAGTGCCTCCAAAGGAGACGATGCCTGACTCCTCGTGAAACTTGATAGGAGTCCCAGGATTCTTGTGGCACGTGGAAAGGGACCCTTGGTCTCCCGCCTCAGCTGGAGAGGCGTTCCAATTGCCCGGCCAAGCCTCGAGGAGAATCCCGAGTTGTCCCTCGCAACAAGGCAGGAGTCCTGACGTGGCTGAACAAACACGTAGGTGGAAGGGCCATCCCCGTCGTAACTCGAGAATATACCCCAGGTTCCCGCCGCAACTCGAGAAAAACCATGAGACTTCCCCCTCGATGCGAGATGAGGCCCGATTCCCCTGTACTGCGTGCAGAGCAATTCCGTCTTGCACATCACACATGAAAGGAGCCTTGATTTCCTTGATGGCACTCCAGAGAAACCCCAAGAACACTGTTTCAAGGATAGAGGGATCCTGAGGTCACTGTAGCAACACGAAAGAACTCTGTGGACCAAAAATCAACTCGAAAAGAGAGGTTAGTCCCTGGATTCGTCTCCAGAGGAATACCACCTTACCACAAGCACCTCAAGAGGAGGCTTCTCTCAGCTCTAGGTATGTGAGAGGGACCCTGAGTTTGCGGCCTCAAGTGGAATGGACACCGCGATGCCCTGACTCGAAATAAGGCCGGATATCCCTGCAGTGACTTCAATGCAGGCTCGTCTTGCATCTCCCAGGACGAAAGGATGTCTGAATCCCCTGTGGAAAGCACAGAGAAAGACTTAGTTCCCCACCTCATCGCGACCGATAGCCTCACATCCTTTGAAAACTCCAGAGGTACGCGGAGATCAGTGCCTCCAAAGGAGACGATGCCTGACTCCTCGTGAAACTTGATAGGAGTCCCAGGATTCCTGTGGCACTTGGAACGGGACACTTGGTCTCCCGCCTCAGCTGGAGAGGCGTCCCAATTGCCCTGCCAAGCCTCGAGGAGAATCCAGAGTTGTCCCTCGCAACTAGGCAGGTATCCTGACGTCACTGAAGAAACACGTGTGTGGAAGGGCCATCCCCGTCGTAACTCGAGAATATACCCCAGGTTCCCGCCGCAACTCGAGAAAAACCATGAGACTTCCCCCTCGCCGCGAGATGAGGCCCGATTCCCCTGCACTGCGTGCAGAGCAATTCCGTGTTGCACATCACACATGAAAGGAGCCTTGATTTCCTTGATGGCACTCCAGAGAAACCCCAAGAACACTGTTTCAAGGCTAGAGGGATCCTGAGGTCACTGTAGCAAAACGAAAGAGCTCCGTGGGCCAAAAATCAACTCGAGATGAGAGGTTAGTCCCTGGCTTCGACTCCAGAGGAATACCACCTTACCACAAGCACCTCAAGAGGAGGCTTCTCTCAGCTCTAGGTATGTGAGATGGACCCTGAGTTTGCGGCCTCAAGTGGAATGGACACCGCGATGCCCTGACGCGAAATAAGGCTGGATATCCCTGCAGTGACTTGAATGCAGGCTCGTCTTGCATCTCCCAAGATGAAAGGATGTCTGAATCCCCTGTGGAGACCACAGAGAAAGACCTAGTTCCCCACCTCATCGCGACCGGAGGCCTCACATCCTTTGAAAACTCCAGAGGTACGCGGAGATCAGTGCCTCCAAAGGAGACGATGCCTGACTCCTCGTGAAACTTGATAGGAGTCCCAGGATTCCTGTGGCACGTGGAAAGGGACACTTGGTCTCCCGCCTCAGCTGGAGAGGCGTCCCAATTGCCTTGCCAAGCCTCGAGGAGAATCCCGAGTTGTGTCTCGCAACTAGGCAAGAGTCCTGACGTGGCTGAAGAAACACGTGGGTGGAAGGGCCATCCCCGTCGTAACTCGAGAATATACCCCAGGTTCCCGCCGCAACTCGAGAAAAACCATGAGACTTCCCCCTCGCCGCGAGATGAGGCCCGATTCCCCTGCACTGCGTGCAGAGCAATTCTGTGTTGCACATCACACATGAAAGGAGCCTTGATTTCCTTCATGGCACTCCAGAGAAACCCCAAGAACACTGTTTCAAGGCTAGAGGGATCCTGAGGTCACTGTAGCAACACGAAAGAGCTCCGTGGACCAAAAATCAACTCGAGATGAGAGGTTAGTCCCTGGCTTCGACTCCAGAGGAATACCACCTTACCACAAGCACCTCAAGAGGAGGCTTCTTTCAGCTCTAGGTATGTGAGAGGGACCCTGAGTTTGCGGCCTCAAGTGGAATGGACACCGCGATGCCCTGACTCGAAATAAGGCCGGATATCCCTGCAGTGACTTCAATGCAGGCTCGTCTTGCATCTCCCAGGACGAAAGGATGTCTGAATCCCCTGTGGAAAGCACAGAGAAAGACTTAGTTCCCCACCTCATCGCGACCGATAGCCTCACATGCTTTGAAAACTCCAGAGGTACGCGGAGATCAGTGCCTCCAAAGGAGACGATGCCTGACTCCTCGTGAAACTTGATAGGAGTCCCAGGATTCCTGTGGCACTTGGAAAGGGACACTTGCTCTCCCGCCTCAGCTGGAGAGGCGTCCCAATTGCCCTGCCAAGCCTCGAGGAGAATCCAAAGTTGTCCCTCGCAACTAGGCAGGAGTCCTGACGTGGCTGAACAAACACGTGGGTGGAAGGGCCATCCCCGTCGAAACTCGAGAATATACCCCAGGTTCCCGCCGCAACTCGAGAAAAACCATGAGACTTCCCCCTCGATGCGAGATGAGGCCCGATTCCCCTGTACTGCGTGCAGAGCAATTCCGTCTTGCACATCACACATGAAAGGAGCCTTGATTTCCTTGATGGCACTCCAGAGAAACCCCAAGAACACTGTTTCAAGGATAGAGGGATCCTGAGGTCACTGTAGCAACACGAAAGAACTCTGTGGACCAAAAATCAACTCGAAAAGAGAGGTTAGTCCCTGGATTCGTCTCCAGAGGAATACCACCTTACCACAAGCACCTCAAGAGGAGGCTTCTCTCAGCTCTAGGTATGTGAGAGGGACCCTGAGTTGGCGGCTTCAAGTGGAATGGACACCGCGATGCCCTGACTCGAAATAAGGCCGGATATCCCTGCAGTGACTTCAATGCAGGCTCGTCTTGCATCTCCCAGGAGGAAAGGATGTCTGAATCCCCTGTGGAAAGCACAGAGAAAGACTTAGTTCCCCACCTCATCGCGACCGATAGCCTCACATCCTTTGAAAACTCCAGAGGTACGCGGAGATCAGTGCCTCCAAAGGAGACGATGCCTGACTCCTCGTGAAACTTGATAGGAGTCCCAGGATTCCTGTGGCACTTGGAAAGGGACACTTGGTCTCCCGCCTCAGCTGGAGAGGCGTTCCAATTGCCCTGTCAAGCCTCGAGGAGAATCCCGAGTTGTCCCTCGCAACTAGGCAGGAGTCCTGACGTGGCTGAACAAACACGTGGGTGGAAGGGCCATCCCCGTCGTAACTCGAGAATATACCCCAGGTTCCCGCCGCAACTCGAGAAAAACCATGAGACTTCCCCCTCGATGCGAGATGAGGCCCGATTCCCCTGTACTGCGTGCAGAGCAATTCCGTCTTGCACATCACACATGAAAGGAGCCTTGATTTCCTTGATGGCACTCCAGAGAAACCCCAAGAACACTGTTTCAAGGCTAGAGGGATCCTGAGGTCACTGTAGCAACACGAAAGAGCTCCGTGGATCAAGAATCAACATGAGATGAGAGGTTAGTCCCTGGCTTCGACTCCTGAGGAACACCACCTTACCACAAGCACCTCAAGAGGAGGATTCTCTCAGCTCTAGGTATGTGAGAGGGATCCTGAGATTGCGGCCTCATGTGGAATGGACACCGCGATGCCCTGACTCGAAATAAGGCCGGATATCCCTGCAGTGACTTGAATGCAGGCTCGTCTTGCATCTCCCAAGAAGAAAGGATGTCTGAATCCCCAGTGGAGACCACAGAGAAACACCTAGTTCCCCACGTCATCGCTACCGGAGGCCTCACATCCTTTGAAAACTCCAGAGGTACGCGGAGATCAGTGCCTCCAAAGGAGACGATGCCTGACTCCTCGTGAAACTTGATAGGAGTCCCAGGATTCTTGTGGCACGTGGAAAGGGACCCTTGGTCTCCCGCCTCAGCTGGAGAGGCGTTCCAATTGCCCTGCCAAGCCTCGAGGAGAATCCCGAGTTGTCCCTCGCAACTAGGCAGGAGTCCTGACGTGGCTGAACAAACACGTGGGTGGAAGGGCCATCCCCGTCGTAACTCGAGAATATACCCCAGGTTCCCGCCGCAACTCGAGAAAAACCATGAGACTTCCCCCTCGCCGCGAGATGAGGCCCGATTCCCCTGCACTGCGTGCAGAGCAATTCCGTGTTGCACATCACACATGAAAGGAGCCTTGATTTCCTTCATGGCACTCCAGAGAAACCCCAAGAACACTGTTTCAAGGCTAGAGGGATCCTGAGATCACTGTAGCAACACGAAAGAGCTCCGTGGACCAAGAATCAACACGAGATGGGAGGTTAGTCCCTGGCTTCGACTCCTGAGGAATACCACCTTACCACAAGCACCTCAAGAGGAGGCTTCTCTCAGCTCTAGGTATGTGAGAGGGACCCTGAGTTTGCGGCCTCAAGTGGAATGGACACCGCGATGCCCTGACTCGAAATAAGGCCGGATATCCCTGCAGTGACTGGAATGCAGGCTCGTCTTGCATCTCCCAAGAAGAAAGGGTGTCTGAATCCCCTGTGGAGACCACAGAGAAAGACCTAGTTCCCCAACTCATCGCGACAGGAGGCCTCAAATCCTTTGAAAACTCCTGAGGTATGCGGAGATCAGTGCCTCCAAAGGAGACGATGCCTGACTCCTTGTGAAACTTGATAGGAGACCCAGGATTCCTGTGGCACGTGGAAAGGGACCCTTGGTCTCCCGCCTCAGCTGGAGAGGCGTTCCAATTGCCCTGCCAAGCCTCGAGGAGAATCCCGAGTTGTCCCTCGCAACTAGGCAGGAGTCCTGACGTGGCTGAACAAACACGTGGGTGGAAGGGCCATCCCCGTCGTAACTCGAGAATATACCCCAGGTTCCCGCCGCAACTCGAGAAAAACCATGAGACTTCCCCCTCGATGCGAGATGAGGCCCGATTCCCCTGTACTGCGTGCAGAGCAATTCCGTCTTGCACATCACACATGAAAGGAGCCTTGATTTCCTTGATGGCACTCCAGAGAAACCCCAAGAACACTGTTTCAAGGATAGAGGGATCCTGAGGTCACTGTAGCAACACGAAAGAACTCTGTGGACCAAAAATCAACTCGAAAAGAGAGGTTAGTCCCTGGATTCGTCTCCAGAGGAATACCACCTTACCACAAGCACCTCAAGAGGAGGCTTCTCTCAGCTCTAGGTATGTGAGAGGGACCCTGAGTTTGCGGCCTCAAGTGGAATGGACACCGCGATGCCCTGACTCGAAATAAGGCCGGATATCCCTGCAGTGACTTCAATGCAGGCTCGTCTTGCATCTCCCAGGACGAAAGGATGTCTGAATCCCCTGTGGAAAGCACAGAGAAAGACTTAGTTCCCCACCTCATCGCGACCGATAGCCTCACATCCTTTGAAAACTCCAGAGGTACGCGGAGATCAGTGCCTCCAAAGGAGACGATGCCTGACTCCTCGTGAAACTTGATAGGAGTCCCAGGATTCCTGTGGCACTTGGAAAGGGACACTTGGTTTCCCGCCTCAGCTGGAGAGGCGTCCCAATTGCCCTGCCAAGCCTCGAGGAGAATCCAGAGTTGTCCCTCGCAACTAGGCAGGAGTCCTGACGTCGCTGAAGAAACACGTGGGTGGAAGGGCCATCTCCGTCGTAACTCGAGAATATACCCCAGGTTCCCGCCGCAACTCGAGAAAAACCATGAGACTTCCCCCTCGCCGCGAGATGAGGCCCGATTCCCCTGCACTGCGTGCAGAGCAATTCCGTCTTGCACATCACACATGAAAGGAGCCTTGATTTCCTTGATGGCACTCCAGAGAAACCCCAAGAACACTGTTTCAAGGCTAGAGGGATCCTGAGGTCACTGTAGCAACACGAAAGAGCTCCGTGGACCAAAAATCAACTCGAGATGAGAGGTTAGTCCCTGGCTTCGACTCCAGAGGAATACCACCTTACCACAAGCACCTTAAGAGGAGGCTTCTCTCAGCTCTAGGTATGTGAGAGGGACCCTGAGTTTACGGCCTCAAGTGGAATGGACACCGCGATGCCCTGACTCGAAATAAGGCCGGATATCCCTGCAGTGACTGGAATGCAGGCTTGTCTTGCATCTCCCAAGACGAAAGGGTGTCTGAATCCCCTGTGGAGACCACAGAGAAAGACCTAGTTCCCCACCTCATCGCGACAGGAGGCCTCAAATCCTTTGAAAACTCCAGAGGTATGTGGAGATCAGTGCCTCCAAAGGAGACGATGCCTGACTCCTCGTGAAACTTGATAGGAGACCCAGGATTCCTGTGGCACGTGAAAAGGGACCCTTGGTCTCCCGTCTCAGCTGGAGAGGCGTCCCAATTGCCCTGCAAAGCCTCGAGGCGAATCCCGAGTTGTCTCTCGCAAGTAGGCAGGAGTCCTGACATGGCTGAACACACACGTGTGTGGAAGGGCCATCCCCGTCGTAACTCGAGAATATACCCCAGGTTCCCGCCGCAACTCGAGAAAAACCATGAGACTTCCCCCTCGCCGCGAGATGAGGCCCGATTCCCCTGCACTGCGTGCAGAGCAATTCCTTGTTGCACATCACACATGAAAGGAGCCTTGATTTCCTTGATGGCACTCCAGAGAAACCCCAAGAACACTGTTTCAAGGCTAGAGGGATCCTGAGGTCACTGTGGCAACACGAATGAGCTCCGTGGACCAAAAATCAACACGAGATGAGAGGTTAGTCCCTGGCTTCGACTCCTGAGGAATACCACCTTACCACAAGCACCTCAAGAGGAGGCTTCTCTCAGCTCTAGGTATGTGAAAGAGATCCTGAGTTTGCGGCCTCAAATGGAATGGACAACGCGATGCCCTGACTCGAAATAAGGCCGGATATCCCTGCAGTGACTTGAATGCAGGCTCGTCTTGCATCTCCCAAGAAGAAAGAATGTCTGAATCCCCTGTGGAGACCACAGAGAAAGACCTAGTTCCCCACCTCATCGCGACCGGAGGCCTCACATCCTTTGAAAACTCCAGAGGTACGCGGAGATCAGTGCCTCCAAAGGAGACGATGCCTGACTCCTCGTGAAACTTGATAGGAGTCCCAGGATTCTTGTGGCACGTGGAAAGGGACCCTTGGTCTCCCGCCTCAGCTGGAGAGGCGTTCCAATTGCCCTGCCAAGCCTCGAGGAGAATCCCGAGTTGTCCCTCGCAACTAGGCAGGAGTCCTGACGTGGCTGAACAAACACGTGTGTGGAAGGGCCATGCCCGTCGTAACTCGAGAATATACCCCAGGTTCCCGCCGCAACTCGAGAAAAACCATGAGACTTCCCCCTCGATGCGAGATGAGGCCCGATTCCCCTGTACTGCGTGCAGAGCAATTCCGTGTTGCACATCACACATGAAAGGAGCCTTGATTTCCTTGATGGCACTCCAGAGAAACCCCAAGAACACTGTTTCAAGGCTAGAGGGATCCTGAGGTCACTGTAGCAACATGAAAGAGCTCCGTGGGCCAAAAATCAACTCGAGATGAGAGGTTAGTCCCTGGCTTCGACTCCAGAGGAATACCACCTTACCACAAGCACCTGAAGAGGAGGCTTCTCTCAGCTCTAGGTATGTGAGAGGGACCCTGAGTTTGCGGCCTCAAGTGGAATGGACACCGCGATGCCCTGACTCGAAATAAGGCCGGATATCCCTGCAGTGACTTGAATGCAGGCTCGTCTTGCATCTCCCAAGATGAAAGGATGTCTGAATCCCCTGTGGAGACCACAGAGAAAGACCTAGTTCCCCACCTCATCGCGACCGGAGGCCTCAAATCCTTTGAAAACTCCAGAGGTACGCGGAGATCAGTGCCTCCAAAGGAGACGATGCCTGACTCCTCGTGAAATTTGATAGGAGTCCCAGGATTCCTGTGGCACGTGGAAAGGGACCCTTGGTCTCCCGCCTCAGCTGGAGAGGCGTCCCAATTGCCTTGCCAAGCCTCGAGGAGAATCCCGAGTTGTATCTCGCAACTAGGCAAGAGTCCTGACGTGGCTGAACAAACACGTGTGTGGAAGGGCCATCCCCGTCGTAACTCGAGAATATACCCCAGGTTCCCGCCGCAACTCGAGAAAAACCATGAGACTTCCCCCTCGATGCGAGATGAGGCCCGATTCCCCTGCACTGCGTGCAGAGCAATTCCGTCTTGCACATCACACATGAAAGGAGCCTTGATTTCCTTGATGGCACTCCAGAGAAACCCCAAGAACACTGTTTCAAGGCTAGAGGGATCCTGAGGTCACTGTAGCAACACGAAAGAGCTCCGTGAACCAAGAATCAACACGAGATGAGAGGTTAGTCCCTGGCTTCGACTCCTGAGGAATACCACCTTACCACAAGCACCTCAAGAGGAGGCTTCTCTCAGCTCTAGGTATGTGGAAGGGATCCTGAGTTTGCGGCCTCAAATGGAATGGACACCGCGATGCCCTGACTCGAAATAAGGCCGGATATCCCTGCAGTGACTTGAATGCAGGCTCGTCTTGCATCTCCCAAGAAGAAAGTATGTCTGAATCCCCTATGGAGACCACAGAGAAAGACCTAGTTCCCCACCTCATCGCGACCGGAGGCCTCACATCCTTTGAAAACTCCAGAGGTACGCGGAGATCAGTGCCTCCAAAGGAGACGATGCCTGACTCCTCGTGAAACTTGATAGGAGTCCCAGGATTCCTGTGGCACGTGGAAAGGGACCCTTGGTCTCCCGCCTCAGCTGGAGAGGCGTTCCAATTGCCCTGCCAAGCCTCGAGGAGAATCCCGAGTTGTCCCTCGCAACTAGGCAGGAGTCCTGACGTGGCTGAACAAACACGTGGGTGGAAGGGCCATCCCCGTCGTAACTCGAGAATATACCCCAGGTTCCCGCCGCAACTCGAGAAAAACCATGAGACTTCCCCCTCGCCGCGAGATGAGGCCCGATTCCCCTGTACTGCGTGCAGAGCAATTCCGTCTTGCACATCACACATGAAAGGAGCCTTGATTTCCTTGATGGCACTCCAGAGAAACCCCAAGAACACTGTTTCAAGGCTAGAGGGATCCTGAGGTCACTGTAGCAACACGAAAGAACTCTGTGGACAAAAAATCAACTCGAAAAGAGAGGTTAGTCCCTGGATTCGTCTCCAGAGGAATACCACCTTACCACAAGCACCTCAAGAGGAGGCTTCTCTCAGCTCTAGGTATGTGAGAGGGACCCTGAGTTTGCGGCCTCAAGTGGAATGGACACCGCGATGCCCTGACTCGAAATAAGGCCGGATATCCCTGCAGTGACTTCAATGCAGGCTCGTCTTGCATCTCCCAGGACGAAAGGATGTCTGAATCCCCTGTGGAAAGCACAGAGAAAGACTTAGTTCCCCACCTCATCGCGACCGATAGCCTCACATCCTTTGAAAACTCCAGAGGTACGCGGAGATCAGTGCCTCCAAAGGAGACGATGCCTGACTCCTCGTGAAACTTGATAGGAGTCCCAGGATTCCTGTGGCACTTGGAAAGGGACACTTGGTCTCCCGCCTCAGCTGGAGAGGCGTCCCAATTGCCCTGCCAAGCCTCGAGGAGAATCCAGAGTTGTCCCTCGCAACTAGGCAGGAGTCCTGACGTCGCTGAAGAAACACGTGGGTGGAAGGGCCATCCCCGTCGTAACTCGAGAATATACCCCAGGTTCCCACCGCAACTCGAGAAAAACCATGAGACTTCCCCCTCGATGCGAGATGAGGCCCGATTCCCCTGTACTGCGTGCAGAGCAATTCCGTGTTGCACATCACACATGAAAGGAGCCTTGATTTCCTTGATGGCACTCCAGAGAAACCCCAAGAACACTGTTTCAAGGCTAGAGGGATCCTGAGGTCACTGTAGCAACACGAAAGAGCTCCGTGGACCAAGAATCAACACGAGATGAGAGGTTAGTCCCTGGCTTCGACTCCTGAGGAATACCACCTTACCACAAGCACCTCAAGAGGAGGCTTCTCTCACCTCTAGGTATGTGAGAGGGATCCTGAGATTGCGGCCTCAAGTGGAATGGACACCGCGATGCCCTGACTCGAAATAAGGCCGGATATCCCTGCAGTGACTTGAATGCAGGCTCGTCTTGCATCTCCCAAGAAGAAAGCATGTCTGAATCCCCAGTGGAGACCACAGAGAAACACCTAGTTCCCCACGTCATCGCTACCGGAGGCCTCACATCCTTTGAAAACTCCAGAGGTACGCGGAGATCAGTGCCTCCAAAGGAGACGATGCCTGACTCCTCGTGAAACTTGATAGGAGTCCCAGGATTCTTGTGGCACGTGGAAAGGGACCCTTGGTCTCCCGCCTCGGCTGGAGAGGCGTTCCAATTGCCCTGCCAAGCCTCGAGGAGAATCCCGAGTTGTCCCTCGCAACTAGGCAGGAGTCCTGACGTGGCTGAACAAACACGTGGGTGGAAGGGCCATCCCCGTCGTAACTCGAGAATATACCCCAGGTTCCTGCTGCATCTCGAGAAAAACCATGAGACTTCCCCCTCGCCGCGAGATGAGGCCCGATTCCCCTGTACTGCGTGCAGAGCAATTCCGTGTTGCACATCACACATGAAAGGAGCCTTGATTTCCTTGATGGCACTCCAGAGAAACCCCAAGAACACTGTTTCAAGGTTAGAGGGATCCTGAGGTCACTGTAGCAACACGAAAGAACTCTGTGGACCAAAAATCAAGTCGAAAAGAGAGGTTAGTCCCTGGATTCGTCTCCAGAGGAATACCACCTTACCACAAGCACCTCAAGAGGAGGCTTCTCTCAGCTCTAGGTATGTGAGAGGGACCCTGAGTTTGCGGCCTCAAGTGGAATGGACACCACTATGCCCTGACTCGAAATAAGGCCGGATATCCCTGCAGTGACTTCAATGCAGGCTCGTCTTGCATCTCCCAGGACGAAAGGATGTCTGAATCCCCTGTGGAAAGCACAGAGAAAGACTTAGTTCCCCACCTCATCGCGACCGATAGCCTCACATCCTTTGAAAACTCCAGAGGTACGCGGAGATCAGTGCCTCCAAAGGAGACGATGCCTGACTCCTCGTGAAACTTGATAGGAGTCCCAGGATTCCTGTGGCACTTGGAAAGGGACACTTGGTCTCCGGCCTCAGCTGGAGAGGCGTCCCAATTGCCCTGCCAAGCCTCGAGGAGAATCCAGAGTTGTCCCTCGCAACTAGGCAGGAGTCCTGACGTCGCTGAAGAAAAACGTGGGTGGAAGGGCCATCCCCGTCGTAACTCGAGAATATACCCCAGGTTCCCGCCGCAACTCGAGAAAAACCATGAGACTTCCCCCTCGCCGCGAGATGAGGCCCGATTCCCCTGCACTGCGTGCAGAGCAATTCTGTGTTGCACATCACACATGAAAGGAGCCTTGATTTCCTTCATGGCACTCCAGAGAAACCCCAAGAACACTGTTTCAAGGCTAGAGGGATCCTGAGGTCACTGTAGCAACACGAAAGAGCTCCGTGGACCAAAAATCAACTCGAGATGAGAGGTTAGTCCCTGGCTTCGGCTCCAGAGGAATACCACCTTACCACAAGCACCTCAAGAGGAGGCTTCTCTCAGCTCTAGGTATGTGAGAGGGATCCTGAGATTGCGGCCTCAAGTGGAATGGACACCGCGATGCCCTGATGCGAAATAAGGCCGGATATCCCTGCAGTGACTTCAATGCAGGCTCGTCTTGCATCTCCCAAGATGAAAGGATGTCTGAATCCCCTGTGGAGACCACAGAGAAACACCTAGTTCCCCACCTCATCGCGACCGGAGGCCTCACATTCTTTGAAAACTCCAGAGGTACGCGGAGATCAGTGCCTCCAAAGGAGACGATGCCTGACTCCTCGTGAAACTTGATAGGAGTCCCAGGATTCTTGTGGCACGTGGAAAGGGACCCTTGGTCTCCCGCCTCAGCTGGAGAGGCGTTCCAATTGCCCTGTCAAGCCTCGAGGAGAATCCCGAGTTGTCCCTCGCAACTAGGCAGGAGTCCTGACATGGCTGAACAAACACGTGGGTGGAAGGGCCATCCCCGTCGTAACTCGAGAATATACCCCAGGTTCCCGCCGCAACTCGAGAAAAACCATGAGACTTCCCCCTCGATGCGAGAGGAGGCCCGATTCCCCTGTACTGCGTGCAGAGCAATTCCGTCTTGCACATCACACATGAAAGGAGCCTTGATTTCCTTGATGGCACTCCAGAGAAACCCCAAGAACACTGTTTCAAGGCTAGAGGGATCCTGAGGTCACTGTAGCAACACGAAAGAGCTCCGTGGACCAAGAATCAACACGAGATGAGAGGTTAGTCCCTGGCTTCGACTCCTGAGGAATACCACCTTACCACAAGCACCTCAAGAGGAGGCTTCTCTCAGCTCTAGGTATGTGAGAGGGATCCTGAGATTGCGGCCTCAAGTGGAATGGACACCGCGATGCCCTGACTCGAAATAAGGCCGGATATCCCTGCAGTGACTTGAATGCAGGCTCGTCTTGCATCTCCCAAGAAGAAAGGATGTCTGAATCCCCAGTGGAGACCACAGAGAAACACCTAGTTCCCCACGTCATCGCTACCGGAGGCCTCACATCCTTTGAAAACTCCAGAGGTACGCGGAGATCAGTGCCTCCAAAGGAGACGATGCCTGACTCCTCGTGAAACTTGATAGGAGTCCCAGGATTCTTGTGGCACGTGGAAAGGTACCCTTGGTCTCCCGCCTCAGCTGGAGAGGCGTTCCAATTGCCCTGCCAAGCCTCGAGGAGAATCCCAAGTTGTCCCTCGCAACTAGGCAGGAGTCCTGACGTGGCTGAACAAACACGTGGGTGGAAGGGCCATCCCCGTCGTAACTCGAGAATATACCCCAGGTTCCCGCCGCAACTCGAGAAAAACCATGAGACTTCCCCCTCGATGCGAGATGAGGCCCGATTCCCCTGTACTGCGTGCAGAGCAATTCCGTGTTGCACATCACACATGAAAGGAGCCTTGATTTCCTTGATGGCACTCCAGAGAAACCCCAAGAACACTCTTTCAAGGTTAGAGGGATCCTGAGGTCACTGTAGCAACACGAAAGAACTCTGTGGACCAAAAATCAACTCGAAAAGAGAGGTTAGTCCATGGATTCGTGTCCAGAGGAATACCACCTTACCACAAGCACCTCAAGAGGAGGCTTCTCTCAGCTCTAGGTATGTGAGAGGGACCCTGAGTTTGCGGCCTCAAGTGGAATGGACACCACTATGCCCTGACTCGAAATAAGGCCGGATATCCCTGCAGTGACTTCAATGCAGGCTCGTCTTGCATCTCCCAGGACGAAAGGATGTCTGAATCCCCTGTGGAAAGCACAGAGAAAGACTTAGTTCCCCACCTCATCGCGACCGATAGCCTCACATCCTTTGAAAACTCCAGAGGTACGCGGAGATCAGTGCCTCCAAAGGAGACGATGCCTGACTCCTCGTGAAACTTGATAGGAGTCCCAGGATTCCTGTGGCACTTGGAAAGGGACACTTGGTCTCCCGCCTCAGCTGGAGAGGCGTCCCAATTGCCCTGCCAAGCCTCGAGGAGAATCCCGAGTTGTCCCTCGCAACTAGGCAGGAGTCCTGACGTCGCTGAAGAAACACGTGGGTGGAAGGGCCATCCCCGTCGTAACTCGAGAATATACCCCAGGTTCCCGCCGCAACTCGAGAAAAACCATGAGACTTCCCCCTCGCCGCGAGATGAGGCCCGATTCCCCTGCACTGCGTGCAGAGCAATTCCGTATTGCACATCACACATGAAAGGAGCCTTGATTTCCTTGATGGCACTCCAGAGAAACCCCAAGAACACTGTTTCAAGGCTAGAGGGATCCTGAGGTCACTGTAGCAACACGAAAGAACTCCGTGGACCAAAAATCAACTCGAGATGAGAGGTTAGTCCCTGGCTTCGACTCCAGAGGAATACCACCTTACCACAAGCACCTCGAGATGAGGCTTCTCTCAGCACTAGGTATGTGAGAGGGACCCTGAGTTTGCGGCCTCAAGTGGAATGGACACCGCGATGCCCTGACGCGAAATAAGGCTGGATATCCCTGCAGTGACTTGAATGCAGGCTCGTCTTGCATCTCCCAAGATGAAAGGATGTCTGAATCCCCTGTGGAAAGCACAGAGAAAGACCTAGTTCCCCACCTCATCGCGACCGGAGGCCTCACATCCTTTGAAAACTCCAGAGGTACGCGGAGATCAGTGCCTCCAAAGGAGACGATGCCTGACTCCTCGTGAAACTTGATAGGAGTCCCAGGATTCCTGTGGCATGTGGAAAGGGACCCTTGGTCTCCCGCCTCAGCTGGAGAGGCGTCCCAATGGCCTTGCCAAGCCTCGAGGAGAATCCCGAGTTGTGTCTCGCAACTAGGCAAGAGTCCTGACGTGGCTGAACAAACACGTGGGTGGAAGGGCCATTCCCGTCGTAACTCGAGAATATACCCCAGGTTCCCGCCGCAACTCGAGAAAAACCATGAGACTTCCCCCTCGCCGAGAGATGAGGCCCGATTCCCCTGCACTGCGTGCAGAGCAATTCCGTGTTGCACATCACACATGAAAGGAGCCTTGATTTCCTTCATGGCACTCCAGAGAAACCCCAAGAACACTGTTTCAAGGCTAGAGGGATCCTGAGGTCACTGTAGCAACACGAAAGAGCTCCGTGGACCAAGAATCAACACGAGATGGGAGGTTAGTCCCTGGCTTCGACTCCTGAGGAATACCACCTTACCACAAGCACCTCAAGAGAAGGCTTCTCTCAGCTCTAGGTATGTGAGAGGGACCCTGAGTTTGCGGCCTCTAGTGGAAAGGACACCGCGATGCCCTGACTCGAAATAAGGCCGGATATCCCTGCAGTGACTGGAATGCAGGCTCGTCTTGCATCTCCCAAGACGAAAGGGTGTCTGAACCCCTGTGGAGACCACAGAGAAAGACCTAGTTCCCCAACTCATCGCGACAGGAGGCCTCAAATCCTTTGAAAACTCCTGAGGTATGCGGAGATCAGTGCCTGCAAAGGAGACGATGCCTGACTCCTCGTGAAACTTGATAGGAGACCCAGGATTCCTGTGGCACGTGGAAAGGGACCCTTGGTCTCCCGCCTCAGATGGAGAGGCGTTCCAATTGCCCTGCCAAGCCTCGAGGAGAATCCCGAGTTGTCCCTCGCAACTAGGCAGGAGTCCTGACGTGGCTGAACAAACACGTGGGTGGAAGGGCCATCCCCGTCGTAACTCGAGAATATACCCCAGGTTCCCGCCGCAACTCGAGAAAAACCATGAGACTTCCCCCTCGATGCGAGATGAGGCCCGATTCCCCTGTACTGCGTGCAGAGCAATTCCGTCTTGCACATCACACATGAAAGGAGCCTTGATTTCCTTGATGGCACTCCAGAGAAACCCCAAGAACACTGTTTCAAGGATAGAGGGATCCTGAGGTCACTGTAGCAACACGAAAGAACTCTGTGGACCAAAAATCAACTCGAAAAGAGAGGTTAGTCCCTGGATTCGTCTCCAGAGGAATACCACCTTACCACAAGCACCTCAAGAGGAGGCTTCTCTCAGCTCTAGGTATGTGAGAGGGACCCTGAGTTTGCGGCCTCAAGTGGAATGGACACCGCGATGCCCTGACTCGAAATAAGGCCGGATATCCCTGCAGTGACTTCAATGCAGGCTCGTCTTGCATCTCCCAGGACGAAAGGATGTCTGAATCCCCTGTGGAGACCACAGAGAAAGACTTAGTTCCCCACCTCATCGCGACCGATAGCCTCACATCCTTTGAAAACTCCAGAGGTACGCGGAGATCAGTGCCTCCAAAGCAGACGAGGCCTGACTCCTCGTGAAACTTGATAGGAGTCCCAGGATTCCTGTGGCACTTGGAAAGGGACACTTGGTCTCCCGCCTCAGCTGGAGAGGCGTCCCAATTGCCCTGCCAAGCCTCGAGGAGAATCCAGAGTTGTCCCTCGCAACTAGGCAGGAGTCCTGACGTCGCTGAAGAAACACGTGGGTGGAAGGGCCATCCCCGTCGTAACTCGAGAATATACCCCAGGTTCCCGCCGCAACTCGAGAAAAACCATGAGACTTCCCCCTCGCCGCGAGATGAGGCCCGATTCCCCTGCACTGCGTGCAGAGCAATTCTGTGTTGCACATCACACATGAAAGGAGCCTTGATTTCCTTCATGGCACTCCAGAGAAACCCCAAGAACACTGTTTCAAGGCTAGAGGGATCCTGAGGTCACTGTAGCAACACGAAAGAGCTCCGTGGACCAAAAATCAACTCGAGATGAGAGGTTAGTCCCTGGCTTCGACTCCAGAGGAATACCTCCTTACCACAAGCACCTCAAGAGGAGGCTTCTCTCAGCTCTAGGTATGTGAGAGGGACACTGAGTTTGCGGCCTCAAGTGGAATGGACACCGCGATGCCCTGACGCGAAATAAGGCCGGATATCCCTGCAGTGACTGGAATGCAGGCTTGTCTTGCATCTCCCAAGACGAAAGGGTGTCTGAATCCCCTGTGGAGACCACAGAGAAAGACCTAGTTCCCCACCTCATCGCGACAGGAGGCCTCAAATCCTTTGAAAACTCCAGAGGTATGCGGAGATCAGTGCCTCTAAAGGAGACGATGCCTGACTCCTCGTGAAACTTGATAGGAGACCCAAGAATCCTGTGGCACGTGGAAAGGGACCCTTGGTCTCCCGTCTTAGCTGGAGAGGCGTCCCAATTGCCCTGCAAAGCCTCGAGGAGAATCCCGAGTTGTCCTTCGCAAGTAGGCAGGAGTCCTGTCATGGCTGAACACACACGTGTGTGGAAGGGACATCCCCGTCGTAACTCGAGAATATACCCCATGTTCCCGCCGCAACTCGAGAAAAACCATGAGACTTCCCCCTCGCCGCGAGATGAGGCCCGATTCCCCTGCACTGCGTGCAGAGCAATTCCGTGTTGCACATCACACATGAAAGGAGCCTTGATTTCCTTCATGGCACTCCAGAGAAACCCCAAGAACACTGTTTCAACGCTAGAGGGATCCTGAGGTCACTGTAGCAACACGAAAGAACTCTGTGGACCAAAAATCAACTCGAAAAGAGAGGTTAGTCCCTGGATTCGTCTCCAGAGGAATAGAACCTTACCACAAGCACCTGAAGAGGAGGCTTCTCTCAGCTCTAGGTATGTGAGAGGGACCCTGAGTTTGCGGCCTCAAGTGGAATGGACACCAAGATGCCCTGACTCAAAATAAGGCCGGATATCCCTGCAGTGACTTCAATGCAGGCTCGTCTTGCATCTCCCAGGACGAAAGGATGTCTGAATCCCCTGTGGAAAGAACAGAGAAAGACTTAGTTCCCCACCTCATCGCGACCGATAGCCTCACATCCTTTGAAAACTCCAGAGGTACGCGGAGATCAGTGCCTCCAAAGGAGACGATGCCTGACTCCTCGTGAAACTTGATAGGAGACCCAGGATTCCTGTGGCACGTGGAAAGGGACCCTTGGTCTCCCGTCTCAGCTGGAGAGGCGTCCCAATTGCCCTGCAAAGCCTCGAGGAGAATCCCGAGTTGTCCCTCGCAAGTAGGCAGGAGTCCTGACATGGCTGAACACACACGTGTGTGGAAGGGCCATCCCCGTCGTAACTCGAGAATATACCCCAGGTTCCCGCCGCAACTCGAGAAAAACCATGAGACTTCCCCCTCGCCGCGAGATGAGGCCCGATTCCCCTGCACTGCGTGCAGAGCAATTCCGTGTTGCACATCACACATGAAAGGAGCCTTGATTTCCTTGATGGCACTCCAGAGAAACCCCAAGAACACTGTTTCAAGGCTAGAGGGATCCTGAGGTAACTGTGGCAACACGAAAGAGCTCCGTGGACCAAAAATCAACACGAGATGAGAGGTTAGTCCCTGGCTTCGACTCCTGAGGAATACCACCTTACCACAAGCACCTCAAGAGGAGGCTTCTCTCAGCTCTAGGTATGTGAAAGAGATCCTGAGTTTGCGGCCTCAAATGGAATGGGCACCGCGATGCCCTGACTCGAAATAAGGCCGGATATCCCTGCAGTGACTTGAATGCAGGCTCGTCATGCATCTCCCAAGAAGAAAGAATGTCTGAATCCCCTGTGGAGACCACAGAGAAAGACCTAGTTCCCCACCTCATCGCGACCGGAGGCCTCACATCCTTTGAAAACTCCAGAGGTACGCGGAGATCAGTGCCTCCAAAGGAGACGATGCCTGACTCCTCGTGAAACTTGATAGGAGTCCCAGGATTCTTGTGGCACGTGGAAAGGGACCCTTGGTCTCCCGCCTCTGCTGGAGAGGCGTTCCAATTGCCCTGCCAAGCCTCGAGGAGAATCCCGAGTTGTCCGTCGCAACTAGGCAGGAGTCCTGACGTGGCTGAACAAACACGTGTGTGGAAGGGCCATGCCCGTCGTAACTCGAGAATATACCCCAGGTTCCCGCCGCAACACGAGAAAAACCATGAGACTTCCCCCTCGATGCGAGATGAGGCCCGATTCCCCTGTACTGCGTGCAGAGCAATTCCGTCTTGCACATCACACATGAAAGGAGCCTTGATTTCCTTGATGGCACTCCAGAGAAACCCCAAGAACACTGTTTCAAGGCTAGAGGGATCCTGAGGTCACTGTAGCAACACGAAAGATCTCCGTGGGCCAAAAATCAACTCGAGATGAGAGGTTAGTCCCTGGCTTCGACTCCAGAGGAATACCACCTTACCACAAGCACCTCAAGAGGAGGCTTCTCTCAGCTCTAGGTATGTGAGAGGGACCCTGAGTTTGCGGCCTCAAGTGGAATGGACACCGCGATGCCCTGACGCGAAATAAGGCTGGATATCCCTGCAGTGACTTGAATGCAGGCTCGTCTTGCATCTCCCAAGATGAAAGGATGTCTGAATCCCCTGTGGAGACCACAGAGAAAGAACTAGTTCCCCACCTCATCGCGACCGGAGGCCTCAAATCCTTTGGAAACTCCAGAGGTACTCGGAGATCAGTGCCTCCAAAGGAGACGATGCCTGACTCCTCGTGAAACTTGATAGGAGTCCCAGGATTCCTGTGGCATGTGGAAAGGGACCCTTGGTCTCCCGCCTCAGCTGGAGAGGCGTCCCAATTGCCTTGCCAAGCCTCGAGGAGAATCCCGAGTTGTGTCTCGCAACTAGGAAAGAGTCCTGACGTGGCTGAACAAACACGTGTGTGGAAGGGCCATCCCCGTCCTAACTCGAGAATATACCCCAGGTTCCCGCCGCAACTCGAGAAAAACCATGAGACTTCCCCCTCGCCGCGAGATGAGGCCCGATTCCCCTGCACTGCGTGCAGAGCAATTCCGTCTTGCACATCACACATGAAAGGAGCCTAGATTTCCTTGATGGCACTCCAGAGAAACCCCAAGAACAATGTTTCAAGGCTAGAGGGATCCTGAGGTCACTGTGGCAACACGAAAGAGCTCCGTGGACCAAGAATCAACACGAGATGAGAGGTTAGTCCCTGGCTTCGACTCCTGAGGAATACCACCTTACCACAAGCACCTCAAGAGGAGGCTTCTCTCAGCTCTAGGTATGTTGAAGGGATCCTGAGTTTGCGGCCTCAAATGGAATGGACACCGCGATGCCCTGACTCGAAATAAGGCCGGATATCCCTGCAGTGACTTGAATGCAGGCTCGTCTTGCATCTCCCAAGAAGAAAGGATGTCTGAATCCCCTGTGGAGACCACAGAGAAAGACCTAGTTCCCCACCTCATCGCGACCGGAGGCCTCACATCCTTTGAAAACTCCAGAGGTACGCGGAGATCAGTGCCTCCAAAGGAGACGATGCCTGACTCCTCGTGAAACTTGATAGGAGTCCCAGGATTCCTGTGGCACGTGGAAAGGGACCCTTGGTCTCCCGCCTCAGCTGGAGAGGCGTCCCAATTGCCTAGCCAAGCCTCGAGGAGAATCCCGAGTTGTGTCTCGAAACTAGGCAAGAGTCCTGACGTGGCTGAACAAACACGTGTGTGGAAGGGCCATCCCCGTCGTAACTCGAGAATATACCCCAGGTTCCCGCCGCAACTCGAGAAAAACCATGAGACTTCCCCCTCGCCGCGAGATGAGGCCCGATTCCCCTGCACTGCGTGCAGAGCAATTCTGTGTTGCACATCACACATGAAAGGAGCCTTGATTTCCTTCATGGCACTCCAGAGAAACCCCAAGAACACTGTTTCAAGGCTAGAGGGATCCTGAGGTCACTGTAGCAACACAAAAGAGCTCCGTGGACCAAAAATCAACTCGAGATGAGAGGTTAGTCCCTGGCTTCGACTCCAGAGGAATACCACCTTACCACAAGCACCTCAAGAGGAGGCTTCTCTCAGCTCTAGGTATGTGAGAGGGACCCTGAGTTTGCGGCCTCAAGTGGAATGGACACCGCGATGCCCTGACTCGAAATAAGGCCGGATATCCCTGCAGTGACTGGAATGCAGGCTTGTCTTGCATCTCCCAAGACGAAAGGGTGTCTGAATCCCCTGTGGAGACCACAGAGAAAGACCTAGTTCCCCACCTCATCGCGACAGGAGGCCTCAAATCCTTTGAAAACTCCAGAGGTATGTGGAGATCAGTGCCTCCAAAGGAGACGATGCCTGACTCCTCGTGAAACTTGATAGGAGACCCAGGATTCCTGTGGCACGTGGAAACGGACCCTTGGTCTCCCGTCTCAGCTGGAGAGGCGTCCCAATTGCCCTGCAAAGCCTCGAGGAGAATCCCGAGTTGTCCCTCGCAACTAGGCAGGAGTCCTGACGGGGCTGAACAAACACGTGTGTGGAAGGGCCATCCCCGTCGTAACTCGAGAATATACCCCAGGTTCCCGCCGCAACTCGAGAAAAACCATGAGACTTCCCCCTCGCCGCGAGATGAGGCCCGATTCCCCTGTACTGCGTGCAGAGCAATTCTGTCTTGCACATCACACATGAAAGGAGCCTTGATTTCCTTGATGGCACTCCAGAGAAACCCCAAGAACACTGTTTCAAGGCTAGAGGGATCCTGAGGTCACTGTAGCAACACGAAAGAGCTCCGTGGGCCAAAAATCAACTCGAGATGAGAGGTTAGTCCCTGGCTTCGACTCCAGAGGAATACCACCTTACCACAAGCACCTCAAGAGGAGGCTTCTCTCAGCTCTAGGTATGTGAGAGGGACCCTGAGTTTGCGGCCTCAAGTGGAATGGACACCGCGATGCCCTGACGCAAAATAAGGCTGGATATCCCTGCAGTGACTTGAATGCAGGCTCGTCTTGCATCTCCCAAGATGAAAGGATGTCTGAATCCCCTGTGGAGACCACAGAGAAAGACCTAGTTCCCCACCTCATCGCGACCGGAGGCCTCACATCCTTTGAAAACTCCAGAGGTACGCGGAGATCAGTGCCTCCAAAGGAGACGATGCCTGACTCCTCGTGAAACTTGATAGGAGTCCCAGGATTCTTGTGGCACGTGGAAAGGGACCCTTGGTCTCCCGCCTCAGCTGGAGAGGCGTTCCAATTGCCCTGCCAAGCCTCGAGGAGAATCCCGAGTTGTCCCTCGCAACTAGGCAGGAGTCCTGACGTGGCTGAACAAACACGTGGGTGGAAGGGCCATCCCCGTCGTAACTCGAGAATATACCCCAGGTTCCCGCCGCAACTCGAGAAAAACCATGAGACTTCCCCCTCGATGCGAGATGAGGCCCGATTCCCCTGTACTGCGTGCAGAGCAATTCCGTCTTGCACATCACACATGAAAGGAGCCTTGATTTCCTTGATGGCACTCCAGAGAAACCCCAAGAACACTGTTTCAAGGCTAGAGGGATCCTGAGGTCACTGTAGCAACACGAAAGAACTCTGTGGACCAAAAATCAACTCGAAAAGAGAGTTTAGTCCCTGGATTCGTCTCCAGAGGAATACCACCTTACCACAAGCACCTCAAGAGGAGGCTTCTCTCAGCTCTAGGTATGTGAGAGGGACCCTGAGTTTGCAGCCTCAAGTGGAATGGACACCGCGATGCCCTGACTCGAAATAAGGCCGGATATCCCTGCAGTGACTTCAATGCAGGCTCGTCTTGCATCTCCCAGGACGAAAGGATGTCTGAATCCCCTGTGGAAAGCACAGAGAAAGACTTAGTTCCCCACCTCATCGCGACCGATAGCCTCACATCCTTTGAAAACTCCAGAGGTACGCAGAGATCAGTGCCTCCAAAGGATACGATGCCTGACTCCTCGTGAAACTTGATAGGAGTCCCAGGATTCCTGTGGCACTTGGAAAGGGACACTTGGTCTCCCGCCTCAGCTGGAGAGGCGTCCCAATTGCCCTGCCAAGCCTCGAGGAGAATCCAGAGTTGTCCCTCGCAACTAGGCAGGAGTCCTGACGTCAATGAAGAAACACGTGGGTGGAAGGGCCATCCCCGTCGTAACTCGAGAATATACCCCAGGTTCCCGCCGCAACTCGAGAAAAACCATGAGACTTCCCCCTCGCCGCGAGATGAGGCCCGATTCCCCTGCACTGCGTGCAGAGCAATTCCGTGTTGCACATCACACATGAAAGGAGCCTTGATTTCCTTGATGGCACTCCAGAGAAACCCCAAGAACACTGTTTCAAGGCTAGAGGGATCCTGAGGTCACTGTAGCAACACGAAAGAGCTCCGTGGACCAAGAATCAACACGAGATGAGAGGTTAGTCCCTGGCTTCGACTCCTGAGGAATACCACCTTACCACAAGCACCTCAAGAGGAGGCTTCTCTCAGCTCTAGGTATGTGGAAGGGATCCTGAGTTTGCGGCCTCAAATGGAATGGACACCGCGATGCCCTGACTCGAAATAAGGCCGGATATCCCTGCAGTGACTTGAATGCAGGCTCGTCTTGCATCTCCCAAGAAGAAAGGATGTCTGAATCCCCTGTGGAGACCACAGAGAAAGACCTAGTTCCCCACCTCATCGCGACCGGAGGCCTCACATCCTTTGAAAACTCCAGAGGTACGCGGAGATCAGTGCCTCCAAAGGAGACGATGCCTGACTCCTCGTGAAACTTGATAGGAGTCCCAGGATTCTTGTGGCACGTGGAAAGGGACCCTTGGTCTCCCGCCTCAGCTGGAGAGGCGTTCCAATTGCCCTGCCAAGCCTCGAGGAGAATCCCGAGTTGTCCCTCGCAACTAGGCAGGAGTCCTGACGTGGCTGAACAAACACGTGGGTGGAAGGGCCATCCCCGTCGTAACTCGAGAATATACCCCAGGTTCCCGTCGCAGCTCGAGAAAAACCATGAGACTTCCCCCTCGATGCGAGATGAGGCCCGATTCCCCTGTACTGCGTGCAGAGCAATTCCGTCTTGCACATCACACATGAAAGGAGCCTTGATTTCCTTGATGGCACTCCAGAGAAACCCCAAGAACACTGTTTCAAGGCTAGAGGGATCCTGAGGTCACTGTAGCAACACGAAAGAACTCTGTGGACCAAAAATCAACTCGAAAAGAGAGTTTAGTCCCTGGATTCGTCTCCAGAGGAATACCACCTTACCACAAGCACCTCAAGAGGAGGCTTCTCTCAGCTCTAGGTATGTGAGAGGGACCCTGAGTTTGCAGCCTCAAGTGGAATGGACACCGCGATGCCCTGACTCGAAATAAGGCCGGATATCCCTGCAGTGACTTCAATGCAGGCTCGTCTTGCATCTCCCAGGACGAAAGGATGTCTGAATCCCCTGTGGAAAGCACAGAGAAAGACTTAGTTCCCCACCTCATCGCGACCGATAGCCTCACATCCTTTGAAAACTCCAGAGGTACGCAGAGATCAGTGCCTCCAAAGGATACGATGCCTGACTCCTCGTGAAACTTGATAGGAGTCCCAGGATTCCTGTGGCACTTGGAAAGGGACACTTGGTCTCCCGCCTCAGCTGGAGAGGCGTCCCAATTGCCCTGCCAAGCCTCGAGGAGAATCCCGAGTTGTCCCTCGCAACTAGGCAGGAGTCCTGACGTCAATGAAGAAACACGTGGGTGGAAGGGCCATCCCCGTCGTAACTCGAGAATATACCCCAGGTTCCCGCCGCAACTCGAGAAAAACCATGAGACTTCCCCCTCGCCGCGAGATGAGGCCCGATTCCCCTGCACTGCGTGCAGAGCAATTCCGTCTTGCACATCACACATGAAAGGAGCCTTGATTTCCTTGATGGCACTCCAGAGAAACCCCAAGAACACTGTTTCAAGGCTAGAGGGATCCTGAGGTCACTGTAGCAACACGAAAGAGCTCCGTGGACCAAAAATCAACTCGAGATGAGAGGTTAGTCCCTGGCTTCGACTCCAGAGGAATACCACCTTACCACAAGCACCTCAAGAGGAGGCTTCTCTCAGCTCTAGGTATGTGAGAGGGACCCTGAGTTTGCGGCCTCAAGTGGAATGGACACCGCGATGCCCTGACTCGAAATAAGGCCGTATATCCCGGCAGTGACTTGAATGCAGGCTCGTCTTGCATCTCCCAAGAAGAAAGGATGTCTGAATCCCCTGTAGAGAACACAGAGAAAGACCTAGTTCCCCACTTCATCGCGACCGGAGGCCTCACATCCTTTGAAAACTCCAGAGGTACGCGGAGATCAGTGCCTCCAAAGGAGACGATGCCTGACTCCTCGTGAAACTTGATACGAGTCCCAGGATTCTTGTGGCACGTGGAAAGGGACCCTTGGTCTCCCGCCTCAGCTGGAGAGGCGTTCCAATTGCCCTGGAAAGCCTCGAGGAGAATCCCGAGTTGTCCCTCGCAACTAGGCAGGAGTCCTGACGTGGCTGAACAAACACGTGGGTGGAAGGGCCATCCCCGTCGTAACTCTAGAATATATCCCAGGTTCCCACCGCAACTCGAGAAAAACCATGAAACTTCCCCCTCGATGCGAGATGAGGCCCGATTCCCCTGTACTGTGTGCAGAGCAATTCCGTCTTGCACATCACACATGAAAGGAGCCTTGATTTCCTTGATGGCACTCCAGAGAAACACCAAGAACACTGTTTCAAGGATAGAGGGATCCTGAGGTCACTGTAGCAACACGAAAGAACTCTGTGGACCAAAAATCAACTCGAAAAGAGAGGTTAGTCCCTGGATTCGTCTCCAGAGGAATACCACCTTACCACAAGCACCTCAAGAGGAGGATTCTCTCAGCTCTAGGTATGTAAGAGGGACCCTGAGTTTGCGGCCTCAAGTGGAATGGACACCGCAATGCCCTGACGTGAAATAAGGCTGGATATCCCTGCAGTGACTTGAATGCAGGCTCGTCTTGCATCTCCCAAGATGAAAGGATGTCTGAATCCCCTGTGGAGACCACAGAGAAAGACCTAGTTCCCCACCTCATCGCGACCGGAGGCCTCACATCCTTTGAAAACTCCCGAGGTACGCGGAGATCAGTGCCTCCAAAGGAGACGATGCCTGACTCCTCGTGAAACTTGATAGGAGTCCCAGGATTCCTGTGGCACGTGGAAACGGACCCTTGGTCTCCCGCCTCAGCTGGAGAGGCGTCCGAATTGCCTTGCCAAGCCTCGAGGAGAATCCCGAGTTGTGTCTCGCAACTAGGCAAGAGTCCTGATGTGGCTGAACAAACACGTGTGTGGAAGGGCCATCCCCGTCGTAACTCGAGAATATACCCCAGGTTCCCGCCGCAACTCGAGAAAAACCATGAGACTTCCCCCTCGCCGCGAGATGAGGCCCGATTCCCCTGCACTGCATGCAGAGCAATTCTGTGTTGCACATCACACATGAAAGGAGCCTTGATTTCCTTGATGGCACTCCAGAGAAACCCCAAGAACACTGTTTCAAGGCTAGAGGGATCCTGAGGTCACTGTAGCAACACGAAAGAGCTCCGTGGACCAAAAACCAACTCGAGATGAGAGGTTAGTCCCTGGCTTCGACTCCAGAGGAATACCACCTTACCACAAGCACCTCAAGAGGAGGCTTCTCTCAGCTCTAGGTATGTGAGAGGGACCCTGAGTTTGCGGCCTCAAGTGGAATGGACACCGCGATGCCCTGACTCGAAATAAGGCCGGATATCCCTGCAGTGACTTCAATGCAGGCTCGTCTTGCATCTCCCAGGACGAAAGGATGTCTGAATCCCCTGTGGAAAGCACAGAGAAAGACTTAGTTCCCCACCTCATCGCGACCGATAGCCTCACATCCTTTGAAAACTCCAGAGGTACGCGGAGATCAGTGCCTCCAAAGGAGACGATGCCTGACTCCTCGTGAAACGTGATAGGAGTCCCAGGATTCCTGTGGCACTTGGAAAGGGACACTTGGTCTCCGGCCTCAGCTGGAGAGGCGTCCCAATTGCCCTGCCAAGCCTCGAGGAGAATCCAGAGTTGTCCCTCGCAACTAGGCAGGAGTCCTGACGTCGCTGAAGAAACACGTGGGTGGAAGGGCCATCCCCGTCGTAACTCGAGAATATACCCCAGGTTCCCGCCGCAACTCGAGAAAAACCATGAGACTTCCCCCTCGCCGCGAGATGAGGCCCGATTCCCCTGCACTGCGTGCAGAGCAATTCCGTGTTGCACATCACACATGAAAGGAGCCTTGATTTCCTTGATGGCACTCCAGAGAAACCCCAAGAACACTGTTTCAAGGCTAGAGGGATCCTGAGGTCACTGTAGCAACACGAAAGAGCTCCGTGGACCAAAAATCAACTCGAGATGAGAGGTTAGTCCCTGGCTTCGACTCCTGAGGAATACCACCTTACCACAAGCACCTCAAGAGGAGGCTTCTCTCAGCTCTAGGTATGTGAGAGGGACCCTGAGTTTGCGGCCTCAAGTGGAATGGACACCGCGATGCCCTGACGCGAAATAAGGCTGGATATCCCTGCAGTGACTTGAATGCAGGCTCGTCTTGCATCTCCCAAGATGAAAGGATGTCTGAATCCCCTGTGGAGACCACAGAGAAAGACCTAGTTCCCCACCTCATCGCGACCGGAGGCCTCACATCCTTTGAAAACTCCAGAGGTACGCGGAGATCAGTGCCTCCAAAGGAGACGATGCCTGACTCCTCGTGAAACTTGATAGGAGTCCCAGGATTCTTGTGGCACGTGGAAAGGGACCCTTGGTCTCCCGCCTCAGCTGGAGAGGCGTTCCAATTGCCCTGCCAAGCCTCGAGGAGAATCCCGAGTTGTCCCTCGCAACTAGGCAGGAGTCCTGACGTGGCTGAACAAACACGTGGGTGGAAGGGCCATCCCCGTCGTAACTCGAGAATATACCCCAGGTTCCCGTCGCAGCTCGAGAAAAACCATGAGACTTCCCCCTCGATGCGAGATGAGGCCCGATTCCCCTGTACTGCGTGCAGAGCAATTCCGTCTTGCACATCACACATGAAAGGAGCCTTGATTTCCTTGATGGCACTCCAGAGAAACCCCAAGAACACTGTTTCAAGGCTAGAGGGATCCTGAGGTCACTGTAGCAACACGAAAGAACTCTGTGGACCAAAAATCAACTCGAAAAGAGAGTTTAGTCCCTGGATTCGTCTCCAGAGGAATACCACCTTACCACAAGCACCTCAAGAGGAGGCTTCTCTCAGCTCTAGGTATGTGAGAGGGACCCTGAGTTTGCAGCCTCAAGTGGAATGGACACCGCGATGCCCTGACTCGAAATAAGGCCGGATATCCCTGCAGTGACTTCAATGCAGGCTCGTCTTGCATCTCCCAGGACGAAAGGATGTCTGAATCCCCTGTGGAAAGCACAGAGAAAGACTTAGTTCCCCACCTCATCCCGACCGATAGCCTCACATCCTTTGAAAACTCCAGAGGTACGCAGAGATCAGTGCCTCCAAAGGATACGATGCCTGACTCCTCGTGAAACTTGATAGGAGTCCCAGGATTCCTGTGGCACTTGGAAAGGGACACTTGGTCTCCCGCCTCAGCTGGAGAGGCGTCCCAATTGCCCTGCCAAGCCTCGAGGAGAATCCCGAGTTGTCCCTCGCAACTAGGCAGGAGTCCTGACGTCAATGAAGAAACACGTGGGTGGAAGGGCCATCCCCGTCGTAACTCGAGAATATACCCCAGGTTCCCGCCGCAACTCGAGAAAAACCATGAGACTTCCCCCTCGCCGCGAGATGAGGCCCGATTCCCCTGCACTGCGTGCAGAGCAATTCCGTCTTGCACATCACACATGAAAGGAGCCTTGATTTCCTTGATGGCACTCCAGAGAAACCCCAAGAACACTGTTTCAAGGCTAGAGGGATCCTGAGGTCACTGTAGCAACACGAAAGAGCTCCGTGGACCAAAAATCAACTCGAGATGAGAGGTTAGTCCCTGGCTTCGACTCCAGAGGAATACCACCTTACCACAAGCACCTCAAGAGGAGGCTTCTCTCAGCTCTAGGTATGTGAGAGGGACCCTGAGTTTGCGGCCTCAAGTGGAATGGACACCGCGATGCCCTGACTCGAAATAAGGCCGTATATCCCGGCAGTGACTTGAATGCAGGCTCGTCTTGCATCTCCCAAGAAGAAAGGATGTCTGAATCCCCTGTAGAGAACACAGAGAAAGACCTAGTTCCCCACTTCATCGCGACCGGAGGCCTCACATCCTTTGAAAACTCCAGAGGTACGCGGAGATCAGTGCCTCCAAAGGAGACGATGCCTGACTCCTCGTGAAACTTGATACGAGTCCCAGGATTCTTGTGGCACGTGGAAAGGGACCCTTGGTCTCCCGCCTCAGCTGGAGAGGCGTTCCAATTGCCCTGGAAAGCCTCGAGGAGAATCCCGAGTTGTCCCTCGCAACTAGGCAGGAGTCCTGACGTGGCTGAACAAACACGTGGGTGGAAGGGCCATCCCCGTCGTAACTCTAGAATATATCCCAGGTTCCCACCGCAACTCGAGAAAAACCATGAAACTTCCCCCTCGATGCGAGATGAGGCCCGATTCCCCTGTACTGTGTGCAGAGCAATTCCGTCTTGCACATCACACATGAAAGGAGCCTTGATTTCCTTGATGGCACTCCAGAGAAACACCAAGAACACTGTTTCAAGGATAGAGGGATCCTGAGGTCACTGTAGCAACACGAAAGAACTCTGTGGACCAAAAATCAACTCGAAAAGAGAGGTTAGTCCCTGGATTCGTCTCCAGAGGAATACCACCTTACCACAAGCACCTCAAGAGGAGGATTCTCTCAGCTCTAGGTATGTAAGAGGGACCCTGAGTTTGCGGCCTCAAGTGGAATGGACACCGCAATGCCCTGACGTGAAATAAGGCTGGATATCCCTGCAGTGACTTGAATGCAGGCTCGTCTTGCATCTCCCAAGATGAAAGGATGTCTGAATCCCCTGTGGAGACCACAGAGAAAGACCTAGTTCCCCACCTCATCGCGACCGGAGGCCTCACATCCTTTGAAAACTCCCGAGGTACGCGGAGATCAGTGCCTCCAAAGGAGACGATGCCTGACTCCTCGTGAAACTTGATAGGAGTCCCAGGATTCCTGTGGCACGTGGAAACGGACCCTTGGTCTCCCGCCTCAGCTGGAGAGGCGTCCGAATTGCCTTGCCAAGCCTCGAGGAGAATCCCGAGTTGTGTCTCGCAACTAGGCAAGAGTCCTGATGTGGCTGAACAAACACGTGTGTGGAAGGGCCATCCCCGTCGTAACTCGAGAATATACCCCAGGTTCCCGCCGCAACTCGAGAAAAACCATGAGACTTCCCCCTCGCCGCGAGATGAGGCCCGATTCCCCTGCACTGCATGCAGAGCAATTCTGTGTTGCACATCACACATGAAAGGAGCCTTGATTTCCTTGATGGCACTCCAGAGAAACCCCAAGAACACTGTTTCAAGGCTAGAGGGATCCTGAGGTCACTGTAGCAACACGAAAGAGCTCCGTGGACCAAAAACCAACTCGAGATGAGAGGTTAGTCCCTGGCTTCGACTCCAGAGGAATACCACCTTACCACAAGCACCTCAAGAGGAGGCTTCTCTCAGCTCTAGGTATGTGAGAGGGACCCTGAGTTTGCGGCCTCAAGTGGAATGGACACCGCGATGCCCTGACTCGAAATAAGGCCGGATATCCCTGCAGTGACTTCAATGCAGGCTCGTCTTGCATCTCCCAGGACGAAAGGATGTCTGAATCCCCTGTGGAAAGCACAGAGAAAGACTTAGTTCCCCACCTCATCGCGACCGATAGCCTCACATCCTTTGAAAACTCCAGAGGTACGCGGAGATCAGTGCCTCCAAAGGAGACGATGCCTGACTCCTCGTGAAACGTGATAGGAGTCCCAGGATTCCTGTGGCACTTGGAAAGGGACACTTGGTCTCCGGCCTCAGCTGGAGAGGCGTCCCAATTGCCCTGCCAAGCCTCGAGGAGAATCCAGAGTTGTCCCTCGCAACTAGGCAGGAGTCCTGACGTCGCTGAAGAAACACGTGGGTGGAAGGGCCATCCCCGTCGTAACTCGAGAATATACCCCAGGTTCCCGCCGCAACTCGAGAAAAACCATGAGACTTCCCCCTCGCCGCGAGATGAGGCCCGATTCCCCTGCACTGCGTGCAGAGCAATTCCGTGTTGCACATCACACATGAAAGGAGCCTTGATTTCCTTGATGGCACTCCAGAGAAACCCCAAGAACACTGTTTCAAGGCTAGAGGGATCCTGAGGTCACTGTAGCAACACGAAAGAGCTCCGTGGACCAAAAATCAACTCGAGATGAGAGGTTAGTCCCTGGCTTCGACTCCTGAGGAATACCACCTTACCACAAGCACCTCAAGAGGAGGCTTCTCTCAGCTCTAGGTATGTGAGAGGGACCCTGAGTTTGCGGCCTCAAGTGGAATGGACACCGCGATGCCCTGACGCGAAATAAGGCTGGATATCCCTGCAGTGACTTGAATGCAGGCTCGTCTTGCATCTCCCAAGATGAAAGGATGTCTGAATCCCCTGTGGAGACCACAGAGAAAGACCTAGTTCCCCACCTCATCGCGACCGGAGGCCTCACATCCTTTGAAAACTCCAGAGGTACGCGGAGATCAGTGCCTCCAAAGGAGACGATGCCTGACTCCTCGAGAAACTTGATACGAGTCCCAGGATTCTTGTGGCACGTGGAAAGGGACCCTTGGTCTCCCGCCTCAGCTGGAGAGGCGTTCCAATTGCCCTGGCAAGCCTCGAGGAGAATCCCGAGTTGTCCCTCGCAACTAGGCAGGAGTCCTGACATGGCTGAACACACAGGAGTGTGGAAGGGCCATCCCCGTCGTAACTCGAGAATATACCCCAGGTTCCCGCCGCAACTCGAGAAAAACCATGAGACTTCCCCCTCGCCGCGAGATGAGGCCCGATTCCCCTGTACTGCGTGCAGAGCAATTCCGTCTTGCACATCACACATGAAAGGAGCCTTGATTTCCTTGATGGCACTCCAGAGAAACCCCAAGAACACTGTTTCAAGGCTAGAGGGATCCTGAGGTCACTGTAGCAACACGAAAGAACTCTGTGGACCAAAAATCAACTCGAAAAGAGAGGTTAGTCCCTGGATTCGTCTCCAGAGGAATACCACCTTACCACAAGCACCTCAAGAGGAGGCTTCTCTCAGCTCTAGGTATGTGAGAGGGACCCTGAGTTTGCGGCCTCAAGTGGAATGGACACCGCGATGCCCTGACTCGAAATAAGGCCGGATATCCCTGCAGTGACTTCAATGCAGGCTCGTCTTGCATCTCCCAGGACGAAAAGATGTCTGAATCCCCTGTGGAAAGCACAGAGAAAGACTTAGTTCCCCACCTCATCGCGACCGATAGCCTCACATCCTTTGAAAACTCCAGAGGTACGCGGAGATCAGTGCCTCCAAAGGAGACGATGCCTGACTCCTCGTGAAACTTGATAGGAGTCCCAGGATTCCTGTGGCACTTGGAAAGGGACACTTGGTCTCCCGCCTCAGCTGGAGAGGCGTCCCAATTGCCTTGCCAAGCCTCGAGGAGAATCCCGAGTTGTGTCTCGCAACTAGGCAAGAGTCCTGACGTGGCTGAACAAACACGTGGGTGGAAGGGCCATCCCCGTCGTATCTCGAGAATATACCCCAGGTTCCCGCCGCAACTCGAGAAAAACCATGAGACTTCCCCCTCGCCGCGAGATGAGGCCCGATTCCCCTGCACTGCGTGCAGAGCAATTCTGTGTTGCACATCACACATGAAAGGAGCCTTGATTTCCTTCATGGCACTCCAGAGAAACCCCAAGAACACTGTTTCAAGGCTAGAGGGATCCTGAGGTCACTGTAGCAAAACGAAAGAGCTCCGTGGACCAAAAATCAACTCGAGATGAGAGGTTAGTCCCTGGCTTCGACTCCAGAGGAATACCACCATACCACAAGCACCTCAAGAGGAGGCTTCTTTCAGCTCTAGGTATGTGAGAGGGACCCTGAGTTTGCGGCCTCAAGTGGAATGGACACCGCGATGCCCTGACTCGAAATAAGGCCGGATATCCCTGCAGTGACTGGAATGCAGGCTTGTCTTGCATCTCCCAAGACGAAAGGGTGTCTGAATCCCCTGTGGAGACCACAGAGAAACACCTAGTTCCCCACGTCATCGCTACCGGAGGCCTCACATCCTTTGAAAACTCCAGAGGTACGCGGAGATCAGTGCCTCCAAAGGAGACGATGCCTGACTCCTCGTGAAACTTGATAGGAGACCCAGGATTCCTGTGGCACGTGGAAAGGGACACTTGGTCTCCCGTCTCAGCTGGATAGGCGTCCCAATTGCCCTGCAAAGCCTCGAGGAGAATCCCGAGTTGTCCCTCGCAACTAGGCAGGAGTCCTGACATGGCTGAACACACACGTGTGTGGAAGGGCCATCCCCGTCGTAACTCGAGAATATACCCCAGGTTCCCGCCGCAACTCGAGAAAAACCATGAGACTTCCCCCTCGCCGCGAGATGAGGCCCGATTCCCCTGCACTGCGTGCAGAGCAATTCCGTGTTGCACATCACACATGAAAGGAGCCTTGATTTCCTTGATGGCACTCCAGAGAAACCCCAAGAACACTGTTTCAAGGCTAGAGGGATCCTGAGGTCACTGTAGCAACACGAAAGAGCTCCGTGGGCCAAAAATCAACTCGAGATGAGAGGTTAGTCCCTGGCTTCGACTCCAGAGGAATACCACCTTACCACAAGCACCTCAAGAGGAGGCTTCTCTCAGCTCTAGGTATGTGAGAGGGACCCTGAGTTTTGCGGCCTCAAGTGGAATGGACACCGCGATGCCCTGACGCGAAATAAGGCCGGATATCCCTGCAGTGACTTGAATGCATGCTCGTCTAGCATCTCCCAAGATGAAAGGATGTCTGAATCCCCTGTGGAGACCACAGAGAAACACCTAGTTCCCCACGTCATCGCTACCGGAGGCCTCACATCCTTTGAAAACTCCAGAGGTACGCGGAGATCAGTGCCTCCAAAGGAGACGATGCCTGACTCCTCGTGAAACTTGATAGGAGTCCCAGGATTCTTGTGGCACGTGGAAAGGGACCCTTGGTCTCCCGCCTCAGCTGGAGAGGCGTTCCAATTGCCGTGCCAAGCCTCGAGGAGAATCCCGAGTTGTCCCTCGCAACTAGGCAGGAGTCCTGACATGGCTGAACACACACGTGTGTGGAAGGGCCATCCCCGTCGTAACTCGAGAATATACCCCAGGTTCCCGCCGCAACTCGAGAAAAACCATGAGACTTCCCCCTCGCCGCGAGATGAGGCCCGATTCCCCTGTACTGCGTGCAGAGCAATTCCGTCTTGCACATCACACATGAAAGGAGCCTTGATTTCCTTGATAGCACTCCAGAGAAATCCCAAGAACACTGTTTCAAGGCTAGAGGGATCCTGAGGTCACTGTAGCAACACGAAAGAACTCTGTGGACCAAAAATCAACTCGAAAAGAGAGGTTAGTCCCTGGATTCGTCTCCAGAGGAATACCACCTTACCACAAGCACTTCAAGAGGAGGCTTCTCTCAGCTCTAGGTATGTGAGAGGGACCCTGAGTTTGCGGCCTCAAGTGGAATGGACACCAAGATGCCCTGACTCGAAATAAGGCCGGATATCCCTGCAGTGACTTCAATGCAGGCTCGTCTTGCATCTCCCAGGACGAAAGGATGTCTGAATCCCCTGTGGAAAGCACAGAGAAAGACTTAGTTCCCCACCTCATCGCGACCGATAGCCTCACATCCTTTGAAAACTCCAGAGGTACGCGGAGATCAGTGCCTCCAAAGGAGACGATGCCTGACTCCTCGTGAAACTTGATAGGAGTCCCAGGATTCCTGTGGCACTTGGAAAGGGACACTTTGTCTCCCGCTTCAGCTGGAGAGGCGTCCCAATTGCCCTGCCAAGCATCGAGGAGAATCCAGAGTTGTCCCTCGCAACTAGGCAGGAGTCCTGACGTCGCTGAAGAAACACGTGGGTGGAAGGGCCATCCCCGTCGTAACTCGAGAATATACCCCAGGTTCCCGCCGCAACTCGAGAAAAACCATGAGACTTCCCCCTCGCCGCGAGATGAGGCCCGATTCCCCTGCACTGCGTGCAGAGCAATTCCGTGTTGCATATCACACATGAAAGGAGCCTTGATTTCCTTGATGGCACTCCAGAGAAACCCCAAGAACACTGTTTCAAGGCTAGAGGGATCCTGAGGTCACTGTAGCAACACGAAAGAGCTCCGTGGACCAAAAATCAACTCGAGATGAGAGGTTAGTCCCTGGCTTCGACTCCAGAGGAATACCACCTTACCACAAGCACCTCAAGAGGAGGCTTCTCTCAGCTCTAGGTGTGTGAGAGGGACCCTGAGTTTGCGGCCTCAAGTGGAATGGACACCGCGATGCCCTGACGCGAAATAAGGCTGGATATCCCTGCAGTGACTTGAATGCAGGCTCGTCTTGCATCTCCCAAGATGAAAGGATGTCTGAATCCCCTGTGGAGACCACAGAGAAAGACCTAGTTCTCCACCTCATCGCGACCGGAGGCCTCACATCCTTTGAAAACTCCAGAGGTACGCGGAGATCAGTGCCTCCAAAGGAGACGATGCCTGACTCCTCGAGAAACTTGATAGGAGTCCCAGGATTCCTGTGGCACGTGGAAAGGGACCCTTGGTCTCCCGCCTCAGCTGGAGAGGCGTCCCAATTGCCTTGCCAAGCCTCGAGGAGAATTCCGAGTTGTGTCTCGCAACTAGGCAAGAGTCCTGACGTGGCTGAACAAACATGTGTGTGGAATGGCCATCCCCGTCGTAACTCGAGAATATACCCCAGGTTCCCGCCGCAACTCGAGAAAAACCATGAGACTTCCCCCTCGATGCGAGATGAGGCCCGATTCCCCTGCACTGCGTGCAGAGCAATTCTGTGTTGCACATCACACATGAAAGGAGCCTTGATTTCCTTGATGGCACTCCAGAGAAACCCCAAGAACTCTGTTTCAAGGCTAGAGGGATCCTGAGGTCACTGTAGCAACACCAAAGAGCTCCGTGGACCAAAAACCAACTCGAGATGAGAGGTTAGTCCCTGGCTTCGACTCCAGAGGAATACCACCTTACCACAAGCACCTCAAGAGGAGGCTTCTCTCAGCTCTAGGTATGTGAGAGGGACCCTGAGTTTGCGGCCTCAAGTGGAATGGACACCGCGATGCCCTGACTCGAAATAAGGCCGGATATCCCTGCAGTGACTGGAATGCACGCTCGTCTTACATCTCACAAGACGAAAGGGTGTCTGAATCCCCTGTGGAGACCACAGAGAAAGACCTAGTTCCCCACCTCATCGCGACAGGAGGCCTCAAATCCTTTGAAAACTCCAGAGGTATGCGGAGATCAGTGCCTCCAAAGGAGACGATGCCTGACTCCTCGTGAAACTTGATAGGAGACCCAGGATTCCTGTGGCACGTGGAAAGGGACCCTTGGTCTCCCGTCTCAGCTGGAGAGGCTTCCCAATTGCCCTACAAAGCCTCGAGGAGAATCCCGAGTTGTCCCTCGCAACTAGGCAGGAGTCCTGACATGGCTGAACACACACGTGTGTGAAAGGGCCATCCCCGTCGTAACTCGAGAATATACCCCAGGTTCCCGCCGCAACTCGAGAAAAACCATGAGACTTCCCCCTCGCCGCGAGATGAGGCCCGATTCCCCTGCACTGCGTGCAGAGCAATTCCGTGTTGCACATCACACATGAAAGGAGCCTTGATTTCCTTGATGGCACTCCAGAGAAACCCCAAGAACACTGTTTCAAGGCTAGAGGGATCCTGAGGTCACTGTAGCAACACGAAAGAGCTCCGTGGGCCAAAAATCAACTCGAGATGAGAGGTTAGTCCCTGGCTTCGACTCCTGAGGAATACCACCTTACCACAAGCACCTCAAGAGGAGGCTTCTCTCAGCTCTAGGTATGTGAGAGGGACCCTGAGTTTTGCGGCCTCAAGTGGAATGGACACCGCGATGCCCTGACTCGAAATAAGGCCGGATATCCCTGCAGTGACTGGAATGCACGCTCGTCTTACATCTCACAAGACGAAAGGGTGTCTGAATCCCCTGTGGAGACCACAGAGAAAGACCTAGTTCCCCACGTCATCGCGACCGGAGGCCTCACATCCTTTGAAAACTCCAGAGGTACGCGGAGATCAGTGCCTCCAAAGGAGACGATGCCTGACTCCTCGTGAAACTTGATAGGAGTCCCAGGATTCTTGTGGCACGTGGAAAGGGACCCTTGGTCTCCCGCCTCAGCTGGAGAGGCGTTCCAATTGCCGTGCCAAGCCTCGAGGAGAATCCCGAGTTGTCCATCGCAACTAGGCAGGAGTCCTGACGTCACTGAACAAACACGTGGGTGGAAGGGCCATCCCCGTCGTAACTCGAGAATATACCCCAGGTTCCCGCCGCAACTCGAGAAAAACCATGAGACTTCCCCCTCGCCGCGAGATGAGGCCCGATTCCCCTGCACTGCGTGCAGAGCAATTCCGTGTTGCACATCACACATGAAAGGAGCCTTGATTTCCTTGATGGCACTCCAGAGAAACCCCAAGAACACTGTTTCAAGGCTAGAGGGATCCTGAGGTCACTGTAGCAACACGAAAGAGCTCCGTGGGCCAAAAATCAACTCGAGATGAGAGGTTAGTCCCTGGCTTCGACTCCAGAGGAATACCACCTTACCACAAGCACCTCAAGAGGAGGCTTCTCTCAGCTCTTGGTATGTGAGAGGGACCCTGAGTTTGCGGCCTCAAGTGGAATGGACACCGCGATGCCCTGACGCGAAATAAGGCCGGATATCCCTGCAGTGACTTGAATGCAGGCTCGTCTTGCATCTCCCAAGATGAAAGGATGTCTGAATCCCCTGTGGAGACCACAGAGAAACACCTAGTTCCCCACGTCATCGCTACCGGAGGCCTCACATCCTTTGAAAACTCCAGAGGTATGCGGAGATCAGTGCCTCCAAAGGAGACGATGCCTGACTCCTCGTGAAACTTGATAGGAGTCCCAGGATTCTTGTGGCACGTGGAAAGGGACCCTTGGTCTCCCGCCTCAGCTGGAGAGGCGTTCCAATTGCCGTGGAAGCCTCGAGGAGAATCCCGAGTTGTCCCTCGCAACTAAGCAGGAGTCCTGACATGGCTGAACAAACACGTGTGTGGAAGGGCCATCCCCGTCGTAACTCGAGAATATACCCCAGGTTCCCGCCGCAACTCGAGAAAAACCATGAGACTTCCCCCTCGATGCGAGATGAGGCCCGATTCCCCTGTACTGCGTGCAGAGCAATTCCGTCTTGCACATCACACATGAAAGGAGCCTTGATTTCCTTGATGGCACTCCAGAGAAACCCCAAGAACACTGTTTCAAGGCTAGAGGGATCCTGAGGTCACTGTAGCAACACGAAAGAACTCTGTGGACCAAAAATCAACTCGAAAAGAGAGCTTAGTCCCTGGATTCGTCTCCATAGGAATACCACCTTACCACAAGCACCTCAAGAGGAGGCTTCTCTCAGCTCTAGGTATGTGAGAGGGACCCTGAGTTTGCGGCCTCAAGTGGAATGGACACCGCGATGCCCTGACTCGAAATAAGGCCGGATATCCCTGCAGTGACTTCAATGCAGGCTCGTCTTGCATCTCCCAGGACAAAAGGAAGTCTGAATCCCCTGTGGAAAGCACAGAGAAAGACTTAGTTCCCCACCTCATCGCGACCGATAGCCTCACATCCTTTGAAAACTCCAGAGGTACGCGGAGATCAGTGCCTCCAAAGGAGACGATGCCTGACTCCTCGTGAAACTTGATAGGAGTCCCAGGATTCCTGTGGCACTTGGAAAGGGACACTTGGTCTCCCGCCTCAGCTGGAGAGGCGTCCCAATTGCCCTGCCAAGCCTCGAGGAGAATCCAGAGTTGTCCCTCGCAACTAGGCAGGAGTCCTGACGTCGCTGAAGAAACACGTGGGTGGAAGGGCCATCCCCGTCGTAACTCGAGAATATACCCCAGGTTCCCGCCGCAACTCGAGAAAAACCATGAGACTTCCCCCTCGCCGCGAGATGAGGCCCGATTCCCCTGCACTGCGTGCAGAGCAATTCCGTCTTGCACATCACACATGAAAGGAGCCTTGATTTCCTTCATGGCACTCCAGAGAAACCCCAAGAACACTGTTTCAAGGCTAGAGGGATCCTGAGGTCACTGTAGCAACACGAAAGAGCTCCGTGGACCAAAAATCAACTCGAGATGAGAGGTTAGTCCCTGGCTTCGACTCCAAAGGAATACCACCTTACCACAAGCACCTCAAGAGGAGGCTTCTCTCAGCACTAGGTATGTGAGAGGGACCCTGAGTTTGCGGCCTCAAGTGGAATGGACACCGCGATGCCCTGACTCGAAAAAAGGCCGGATATCCCTGCAGTGACTGGAATGCAGGCTTGTCTTGCATCTCCCAAGACGAAAGGGTGTCTGAATCCCCTGTGGAGACCACAGAGAAAGACCAAGTTCCCCACCTCATCGCGACCGGAGGCCTCACATCCTTTGAAAACTCCAGAGGTACGCGGAGATCAGTGCCTCCAAAGGAGACGATGCCTGACTCCTCGTGAAACTTGATAGGAGTCCCAGGATTCTTGTGGCACGTGGAAGGGACCCTTGGTCTCCCGCCTCAGCTGGAGAGGCGTTCCAATTGCCCTGCCAAGCCTCGAGGAGAATCCCGAGTTATCCCTTGCAACTAGGCAGGAGTCCTGACATGGCTGAACAAACACGTGGGTGGAAGGGCCATCCCCATCGTAACTCGAGAATATACCCCAGGTTCCCGCCGCAACTCGAGAAAAACCATGAGACTTCCCCCTCGATGCGAGATGAGGCCCGATTCCCCTGTACTGCGTGCAGAGCAATTCCGTCTTGCACATCACACATGAAAGGAGCCTTGATTTCCTTGATGGCACTCCAGAGAAACCCCAAGAACACTGTTTCAAGGATAGAGGGATCCTGAGGTCACTGTAGCAACACGAAAGAACTCTGTGGACCAAAAATCAACTCGAAAAGAGAGGTTAGTCCCTGGATTCGTCTCCATAGGAATACCACCTTACCACAAGCACCTCAAGAGGAGGCTTCTCTCAGCTCTAGGTATGTGAGAGGGACCCTGAGTTTGCGGCCTCAAGTGGAATGGACACCGCGATGCCCTGACTCGAAATAAGGCCGGATATCCCTGCAGTGACTTCAATGCAGGCTTGTCTTGCATCTCCCAGGACGAAAGGATGTCTGAATCCCCTGTGGAAAGCACAGAGAAAGACTTAGTTCCCCACCTCATCGCGACCGATAGCCTCACATCCTTTGAAAACTCCAGAGGTACGCGGAGATCAGTGCCTCCAAAGGAGACGATGCCTGACTCCTCGTGAAACTTGATAGGAGTCCCAGGATTCCTGTGGCACTTGGAAAGGGACACTTGGTCTCCCGCCTCAGCTGGAGAGTCGTCCCAATTGCCCTGCCAAGCCTCGAGGAGAATCCAGAGTTGTCCCTCGCAACTAGGCAGGAGTCCTGACATCGCTGAAGAAACACGTGGGTGGAAGGGCCATCCCCGTCGTAACTCGAGAATATACCCCAGGTTCCCGCCGCAACTCGAGAAAAACCATGAGACTTCCCCCTCGCCGCGAGATGAGGCCCGATTCCCCTGCACTGCGTGCAGAGCAATTCCATGTTGCACATCACACATGAAAGGAGCCTTGATTTCCTTGATGGCACTCCAGAGAAACCCCAAGAACACTCTTTCAAGGCTAGAGGGATCCTGAGGTCACTGTAGCAACACGAAAGAGCTCCGTGGGCCAAAAATCAACTCGAGATAGGAGGTTAGTCCCTGGCTTCGACTCCAGAGGAATACCACCTTACCACAAGCACCTCAAGAGGAGGCTTCTCTCAGCTCTAGGTATGTGAGAGGGACCCTGAGTTTGCGGCCTCAAGTGGAATGGACACCGCGATGCCCTGACTCGAAATAAGGCCGGATATCCCTGCAGTGACTGGAATGCAGGCTCGTCTTGCATCTCCCAAGACGAAAGGGTGTCTGAATCCCCTGTGGAGACCACAGAGAAAGACCTAGTTCCCCACCTCATCGCGACAGGAGGCCTCAAATCCTTTGAAAAATCCAGAGGTATGCGGACATCAGTGCCTCTAAAGGAGACAATGCCTAACTCCTCGTGAAACTTGATAGGAGACCCAGGATTCCTGTGGCACGTGGAAAGGGACCCTTGGTCTCCCGTCTCAGCTGGAGAGGCGTCCCAATTGCCCTGCCAAGCCTCGAGGAGAATCCCGAGTTGTCCCTCGCAACTAGGCAGGAGTCCAGACGTCGCTGAAGAAACACGTGGGTGGAAGGGCCATCCCCGTCGTAACTCGAGAATATACCCCAGGTTCCCGCCGCAACTCGAGAAAAACCATGAGACGTCCCCTTCGCCGCGAGATGAGGCCCGATTCCCCTGCACTGCGTGCAGAGCAATTCCGTGTTGCACATCACACATGAAAGGAGCCTTGATTTCCTTGATGGCACTCCAGAGAAACCCCAAGAACACTGTTTCAAGGCTAGAGGGATCCTGAGGTCACTGTAGCAACACGAAAGAGCTCCGTGGACCAAGAATCAACACGAGATGAGAGGTTAGTCCCTGGCTTCGACTCCTGAGGAATACCACCTTACCACAAGCACCTCAAGAGGAGGCTTCTCTCAGCTCTAGGTATGTGAGAGGGATCCTGAGTTTGCGGCCTCAAGTGGAATGGACACCGCGATGCCCTGACTCGAAATAAGGCCGTATATCCCAGCAGTGACTTCAATGCAGGCTCGTCTTGCATCTCCCAAGAAGAAAGGATGTCTGAATCCCCTGTGGAGACCACAGAGAAAGACCTAGTTCCCCACCTCATCGCGACCGGAGGCCTCACATCCTTTGAAAACTCCAGAGGTACGCGGAGATCAGTGCCTCCAAAGGAGACGATGCCTGACTCCTCGTGAAACTTGATAGGAGTCCCAGGATTCTTGTGGCACGTGGAAAGGGACCCTTGGTCTCCCGCCTCAGCTGGAGAGGCGTCCCAATTGCCCTGCAAAGCCTCGAGGAGAATCCAGAGTTGTCCCTCGCAACTAGGCAGGAGTCCTGACATGGCTGAACACACACGTGTGTGGAAGGGCCATCCCCATCATAACTCGAGAATATACCCCAGGTTCCCACCGCAACTCGAGAAAAACCATGAGACTTCCCCCTCGCCGCGAGATGAGGTCCGATTCCCCTGCACTGCGTGCAGAGCAATTCCGTGTTGCACATCACACATGAAAGGAGCCTTGATTTCCTTGATGGCACTCCAGAGAAACCCCAAGAACACTGTTTCAAGGCTAGAGGGATCCTGAGGTCACTGTAGCAACACGAAAGAGCTCCGTGGGCCAAAAATCAACTCGAGATGAGAGGTTAGTCCCTGGCTTCGACTCCAGAGGAATACCACCTTACCACAAGCACCTCAAGAGGAGGCTTCTCTCAGCTCTAGGTATGTGAGAGGGACCCTGAGTTTGCGGCCTCAAGTGGAATGGACACCGCGATGGCCTGACGCGAAATAAGGCTGGATATCCCTGCAGTGACTTGAATGCAGGCTCGTCTTGCATCTCCCAAGATGAAAGGATGTCTGAATCACCTGTGGAGACCACAGAGAAAGACCTAGTTCCCGACCTCATCGCGACCGGAGGCCTCACATCCTTTGAAAACTCCAGAGGTACGCGGAGATCAGTGCCTCCAAAGGAGACGATGCCTGACTCCTCGAGAAACTTGATAGGAGTCCCAGGATTCCTGTGGCACGTGGAAAGGGACCCTTGGTCTCCCGCCTCAGCTGGAGAGGCGTCCCAATTGCCTTGCCAAGCCTCGAGGAGAATCCCGAGTTGTGTCTCGCAACTAGGCAAGAGTCCTGACGTGGCTGAACAAACACGTGTGTGGAACGGCCATCCCCGTCGTAACTCGAGAATATACCCCAGGTTCCCGCCGCAACTCGAGAAAAACCATGAGACTTCCCCCTCGCCGCGAGATGAGGCCCGATTCCCCTGCACTGCGTGCAGAGCAATTCTGTGTTGCACATCACACATGAAAGGAGCCTTGATTTCCTTGATGGCACTCCAGAGAAACCCCAAGAACACTGTTTCAAGGCTAGAGGGATCCTGAGGTCACTGTAGCAACACGAAAGAGCTCCGTGGACCAAAAACCAACTCGAGATGAGAGGTTAGTCCCTGGCTGCGACTCCAGAGGAATACCACCTTACCACAAGCACCTCAAGAGGAGGCTTCTCTCAGCTCTAGGTATGTGAGAGGGACCCTGAGTTTGCGGCCTCAAGTGGAATGGACACCGCGATGCCCTGACTCGAAAAAAGGCCGGATATCCCTGCAGTGACTGGAATGCAGGCTTCTCTTGCATCTCCCAAGACGAAAGGGTGTCTGAATACCCTGTGGAGACCACAGAGAAAGACCTAGTTCCCCACCTCATCGCGACCGGAGGCATCACATCCTTTGAAAACTCCAGAGGTACGCGGAGATCAGTGCCTCCAAAGGAGACGATGCCTGACTCCTCGTGAAACTTGATAGGAGTCCCAGGATTCTTGTGGCACGTGGAAAGGGACCCTTGGTCTCCCGCCTCAGCTGGAGAGGCGTTTCAATTGCCCTGCCAAGCCTCGAGGAGAATCCCGAGTTATCCCTTGCAACTAGGCAGGAGTCCTGACATGGCTGAACACACACGTGTGTGGAAGGGCCATCCCCGTCGTAACTCGAGAATATACCCCAGGTTCCCGCCGCAACTCGAGAAAAACCATGAGACTTCCCCCTCGCCACGAGATGAGGCCCGATTCCCCTGCACTGCGTGCAGAGCAATTCCGTGTTGCACATCACACATGAAAGGAGCCTTGATTTCCTTGATGGCACTCCAGAGAAACCCCAAGAACACTGTTTCAAGGCTAGAGGGATCCTGAGGTCACTGTAGCAACACGAAAGAGCTCCGTGGGCCAAAAATCAACTCGAGATGAGAGGTTAGTCCCTGGCTTCGACTCCAGAGGAATACCACCTTACCACAAGCACCTCAAGAGGAGGCTTCTCTCAGCTCTAGGTATGTGAGAGGGACCCTGAGTTTGCGGCCTCAAGTGGAATGGACACCGCGATGCCCTGACGCGAAATAAGGCCGGATATCCCTGCAGTGACTTGAATGCAGGCTCGTCTTGCATCTCCCAAGATGAAAGGATGTCTGAATCCCCTGTGGAGACCACAGAGAAACACCTAGTTCCCCACGTCATCGCTACCGGAGGCCTCACATCCTTTGAAAACTCCAGAGGTATGCGGAGATCAGTGCCTCCAAAGGAGACGATGCCTGACTCCTCGTGAAACTTGATAGGAGTCCCAGGATTCTTGTGGCACGTGGAAAGGGACCCTTGGTCTCCCGCCTCAGCTGGAGAGGCGTTCCAATTGCCGTGGAAGCCTCGAGGAGAATCCCGAGTTGTCCCTCGCAACTAAGCAGGAGTCCTGACGTGGCTGAACAAACACGTGTATGGAAGGGCCATCCCCGTCGTAACTCGAGAATATACCCCAGGTTCCCGCCGCAACTCGAGAAAAACCATGAGACTTCCCCCTCGATGCGAGATGAGGCCCGATTTCCCTGTACTGCGTGCAGAGCAATTCCGTCTTGCACATCACACATGAAAGGAGCCTTGATTTCCTTGATGGCACTCCAGAGAAACCCCAAGAACACTGTTTCAAGGCTAGAGGGATTCTGAGGTCACTGTAGCAACACGAAAGAACTCTGTGGACCAAAAATCAACTCGAAAAGAGAGGTTAGTCCCTGGATTCGTCTCCATAGGAATACCACCTTACCACAAGCACCTCAAGAGGAGGCTTCTCTCAGCTCTAGGTATGTGAGAGGGACCCTGAGTTTGCGGCCTCAAGTGGAATGGACACCAAGATGCCCTGACTCGAAATAAGGCCGGATATCCCTGCAGTGACTTCAATGCAGGCTCGTCTTGCATCTCCCAGGACAAAAGGAAGTCTGAATCCCCTGTGGAAAGCACAGAGAAAGACTTAGTTCCCTACCTCATCGCGACCGATAGCCTCACATCCTTTGAAAACTCCAGAGGTACGCGGAGATCAGTGCCTCCAAAGGAGACGATGCCTGACTCCTCGTGAAACTTGATAGGAGTCCCAGGATTCCTGTGGCACTTGGAAAGGGACTCTTGGTCTCCCGCCTCAGCTGGAGAGGCGTCCCAATTGCCCTGCCAAGCCTCGAGGAGAATCCAGAGTTGTCCCTCGCAACTAGGCAGGAGTCCTGACGTCGCTGAAGAAACACGTGGGTGGAAGGGCCATCCCCGTCGTAACTCGAGAATATACCCCAGGTTCCCGCCGCAACTCGAGAAAAACCATGAGACTTCCCCCTCGCTGCGAGATGAGGCCCGATTCCCCTGCACTGCGTGCAGAGCAATTCCGTGTTGCACATCACACATGAAAGGAGCCTTGATTTCCTTGATGGCACTCCAGAGAAACCCCAAGAACACTGTTTCAAGGCTAGAGGGATCCTGAGGTCACTGTAGCAACACGAAAGAGCTCCGTGGATCAAAAATCAACTCGAGATGAGAGTTTAGTCCCTGGCTTCGACTCCAGAGGAATACCACCTTACCACAAGCACCTCAAGAGGAGGCTTCTCTCAGCTCTAGGTATGTGAGAGGGACCCTGAGTTTGCGGCCTCAAGTGGAATGGACACCGCGATGCCCTGACGCGAAATAAGGCTGGATATCCCTGCAGTGACTTGAATGCAGGCTCGACTTGCATCTCGCAAGATGAAAGGATGTCTGAATCCCCTGTGGAGACCACAGAGAAAGACCTAGTTCCCCACCTCATTGCGACCGGAGGCCTCATATCCTTTGAAAACTCCAGAGGTACGCGGAGATCAGTGCCTCCAAAGGAGACGATGCCTGACTCCTCGAGAAACTTGATAGGAGTGCCAGGATTCCTGTGGCACGTGGAAAGGGACCCTTGGTCTCCCGCCTCAGCTGGAGAGGCGTCCCAATTGCCCTGCAAAGCCTCGAGGAGAATCCCGAGTTGTCCCTCGCAACTAGGCAGGAGTCCTGACATGGCTGAACACACACGTGTGTGGAAGGGCCATCCCCATCGTAACTCGAGAATATACCCCAGGTTCCCGCCGCAACTCGAGAAAAACCATGAGACTTCCCCCTCGCCGCGAGATGAGGTCCGATTCCCCTGCACTGCGTGCAGAGCAATTCCGTGTTGCACATCACACATGAAAGGAGCCTTGATTTCCTTGATGGCACTCCAGAGAAACCCCAAGAACACTGTTTCAAGGCTAGAGGGATCCTGAGGTCACTGTAGCAACACGAAAGAGCTCCGTGGGCCAAAAATCAACTCGAGATGAGAGGTTAGTCCCTGGATTCGACTCCAGAGGAATACCACCTTACCACAAGCACCTCAAGAGGAGGCTTCTCTCAGCTCTAGGTATGTGAGAGGGACCCTGAGTTTGCGGCCTCAAGTGGAAAGGACACCGCGATGGCCTGACGCGAAATAAGGCTGGATATCCCTGCAGTGACTTGAATGCAGGCTCGTCTTGCATCTCCCAACATGAAAGGATGTCTGAATCCCCTGTGGAGACCACAGAGAAAGACCTAGTTCCCCACCTCATCGCGACCGGAGCCCTCACATCCTTTGAAAACTCCAGAGGTACGCGGAGATCAGTGCCTCCAAAGGAGACGATGCCTGACTCCTCGAGAAACTTGATAGGAGCCCCAGGATTCCTGTGGCACGTGGAAAGGGACCCTTGGTCTCCCGCCTCAGCTGGAGAGGCGTCCCAATTGCCTTGCCAAGCCTCGAGGAGAATCCCGAGTTGTGTCTCGCAACTAGGCAAGAGTCCTGACGTGGCTGAACAAACACGTGTGTGGAACGGCCATCCCCGTCGTAACTCGAGAATATACCCCAGGTTCCCGCCGCAACTCGAGAAAAACCATGAGACTTCCCCCTCGCCGCGAGATGAGGCCCGATTCCCCTGCACTGCGTGCAGAGCAATTCTGTGTTGCACATCACACATGAAAGGAGCCTTGATTTCCTTGATGGCACTCCAGAGAAACCCCAAGAACACTGTTTCAAGGCTAGAGGGATCCTGAGGTCACTGTAGCAACACGAAAGAGCTCCGTGGATCAAAAACCAACTCGAGATGAGAGGTTAGTCCCTGGCTTCGACTCCAGAGGAATACCACCTTACCACAAGCACCTCAAGAGGAGGCTTCTCTCAGCTCTAGGTATGTGAGAGGGACCCTGAGTTTGCGGCCTCAAGTGGAATGGACACCGCGATGCCCTGACTCGAAATAAGGCCGGATATCCCTGCAGTGACTTCAATGCAGGCTCGTCTTGCATCTCCCAGGACGAAAGGATGTCTGAATCCCCTGTGGAAAGCACAGAGAAAGACTTAGTTCCCCACCTCATCGCGACCGATAGCCTCACATCCTTTGAAAACTCCAGAGGTACGCGGAGATCAGTGCCTCCAAAGGAGACGATGCCTGACTCCTCGTGAAACTTGATAGGAGTCCCAGGATTCCTGTGGCACTTGGAAAGGGACACTTGGTCTCCCGCCTCAGCTGGAGAGGCGTCCCAATTGCCCTGCCAAGCCTCGAGGAGAATCCAGAGTTGTCCCTCGCAACTAGGCAGGAGTCCTGACGTCGCTGAAGAAACACGTGGGTGGAAGGGCCATCCCCGTTGTAACTCGAGAATATACCCCAGGTTCCCGCCGCAACTCGAGAAAAACCATGAGACTTCCCCCTCGCCGCGAGATGAGGCCCGATTCCCCTGCACTGCGTGCAGAGCAATTCCGTGTTGCACATCACACATGAAAGGAGCCTTGATTTCCTTGATGGCACTCCAGAGAAACCCCAAGAACACTCTTTCAAGGCTAGAGGGATCCTGAGGTCACTGTAGCAACACGAAAGAGCTCCGTGGGCCAAAAATCAACTCGAGATGGGAGGTTAGTCCCTGGCTTCGACTCCAGAGGAATACCACCTTACCACAAGCACCTCAAGAGGAGGCTTCTCTCAGCTCTAGGTATGTGAGACGGACCCTGAGTTTGCGGCCTCAAGTGGAATGGACACCGCGATGCCCTGACTCGAAATAAGGCCGGATATCCCTGCAGTGACTGGAATGCAGGCTCGTCTTGCATCTCCCAAGACGAAAGGATGTCTGAATCCCCTGTGGAGACCACAGAGAAAGACCTAGTTCCCCACCTCATCGCGACCGGAGGCCTCACATCCTTTGAAAACTCCAGAGGTATGCGGAGATCAGTGCCTCCAAAGGAGACGATGCCTGACTCCTCGTGAAACTTGATAGGAGACCCAGGATTCCTGTGGCATGTGGAAAGGGACCCTTGGTCTCCCGTCTCAGCTGGAGAGGCGTCCCAATTGCCCTGCAAAGCCTCGAGGAGAATCCCGAGTTGTCCCTCGCAACTAGGCAGGAGTCCTGACATGGCTGAACACACACCTGTGTGGAAGGGCCATCCCCGTCGTAACTCGAGAATATACCCCAGGTTCCCGCCGCAACTCGAGAAAAACCATGAGACTTCCCCCTCGATGCGAGATGAGGCCCGATTCCCCTGTACTGCGTGCAGAGCAATTCCGTCTTGCACATCACACTTGAAAGGAGCCTTGATTTCCTTGATGGCACTCCAGAGAAACCCCAAGAACACTGTTTCAAGGATAGAGGGATCCTGAGGTCACTGTAGCAACACGAAAGAACTCTGTGGACCAAAAATCAATTTGAAAAGAGAGGTTAGTCCCTGGATTCGTCTCCAGAGGAATACCACCTTACCACAAGCACCTCAAGAGGAGGCTTCTCTCAGCTCTAGGTATGTGAGAGGGACCCTGAGTTTGCGGCCTCAAGTGGAATGGACACCAAGATGCCCTGACTCGAAATAAGGCCGGATATCCCTGCAGTGACTTCAATGCAGGCTCGTCTTGCATCTCCCAGGACAAAAGGAAGTCTGAATCCCCTGTGGAAAGCACAGAGAAAGACTTAGTTCCCCACCTCATCGCGACCGATAGCCTCACATCCTTTGAAAACTCCAGAGGTACGCGGAGATCAGTGCCTCCAAAGGAGACGATGCCTGACTCCTCGTGAAACTTGATAGGAGTCCCAGGATACCTGTGGCACTTGGAAAGGGACACTTGGTCTCCCGCCTCAGCTGGAGAGGCGTCCCAATTGCCCTGCCAAGCCTCGAGGAGAATCCAGAGTTGTCCCTCGCAACTAGGCAGGAGTCCTGACATCGCTGAAGAAACACGTGGGTGGAAGGGCCATCCCCGTCGTAACTCGAGAATATACCCCAGGTTCCCGCCGCAACTCGAGAAAAACCATGAGACTTCCCCCTGGCCGCGAGATGAGGCCCGATTCCCCTGCACTGCGTGCAGAGCAATTCCATGTTGCACATCACACATGAAAGGAGCCTTGATTTCCTTCATGGCACTCCAGAGAAACCCCAAGAACACTCTTTCAAGGCTAGAGGGATCCTGAGGTCACTGTAGCAACACGAAAGAGCTCCGTGGGCCAAAAATCAACTCGAGATAGGAGGTTAGTCCCTGGCTTCGACTCCAGAGGAATACCACCTTACCACAAGCACCTCAAGAGGAGGCTTCTCTCAGCTCTAGGTATGTGAGACGGACCCTGAGTTTGCGGCCTCAAGTGGAATGGACACCGCGATGCCCTGACTCGAAATAAGGCCGGATATCCCTGCAGTGACTGGAATGCAGGCTCGTCTTGCATCTCCCAAGACGAAAGGGTGTCTGAATCCCCTGTGGAGACCACAGAGAAAGACCTAGTTCCCCACCTCATCGCGACAGGAGGCCTCAAATCCTTTGAAAACTCCAGAGGTATGCGGAGATCAGTGCCTCCAAAGGAGACGATGCCTGACTCCTCGTGAAACTTGATAGGAGACCCAGGATTCCTGTGGCATGTGGAAAGGGACCCTTGGTCTCCCGTCTCAGCTGGAGAGGCGTCCCAATTGCCCTGCAAAGCCTCGAGGAGAATCCCGAGTTGTCCCTTGCAACTAGGCAGGAGTCCTGACATGGCTGAACACACACGTGTGTGGAAGGGCCATCCCCGTCGTAACTCGAGAATATACCCCAGGTTCCCGCCGCAACTCGAGAAAAACCATGAGACTTCCCCCTCGATGCGAGATGAGGCCCGATTCCCCTGTACTGCGTGCAGAGCAATTCCGTCTTGCACATCACACTTGAAAGGAGCCTTGATTTCCTTGATGGCACTCCAGAGAAACCCCAAGAACACTGTTTCAAGGATAGAGGGATCCTGAGGTCACTGTAGCAACACGAAAGAACTCTGTGGACCAAAAATCAACTTGAAAAGAGAGGTTAGTCCCTGGATTCGTCTCCAGAGGAATATCACCTTACCACAAGCACCTCAAGAGGAGGCTTCTCTCAGCTCTAGGTATGTGAGAGGGACCCTGAGTTTGCGGCCTCAAGTGGAATGGACACCAAGATGCCCTGACTCGAAATAAGGCCGGATATCCCTACAGTGACTTCAATGCAGGCTCGTCTTGCATCTCCCAGGACGAAAGGATGTCTGAATCCCCTGTGGAAAGCACAGAGAAAGACTTAGTTCCCCACCTCATCGCGACCGATAGCCTCACATCCTTTGAAAACTCCAGAGGTACGCGGAGATCAGTGCCTCCAAAGGAGACGATGCCTGACTCCTCGTGAAACTTGATAGGAGTCCCAGGATTCCTGTGGCACGTGGAAAGGGACCCTTGGTCTCCCGCCTCAGCTGGAGAGGCGTCCCAATTGCCCTGCCAAGCCTCGAGGAGAATCCAGAGTTGTCCCTCGCAACTAGGCAGGAGTCCTGAGGTGGCTGAAGAAACACGTGGGTGGAAGGGCCATCCCCGTCGTAACTCGAGAATATACCCCAGGTTCCCGCCGCAACTCGAGAAAAACCATGAGACTTCCCCCTCGCCGCGAGATGAGGCCCGATTCCCCTGCACTGCGTGCAGAGCAATTCCGTGTTGCACATCACACATGAAAGGAGCCTTGATTTCCTTGATGGCACTCCAGAGAAACCCCAAGAACACTGTTTCAAGGCTAGAGGGATCCTGAGGTCACTGTAGCAACACGAAAGAGCTCCGTGGACCAAAAATCAACTCGAGATGAGAGGTTAGTCCCTGGCTTCGACTCCAGAGGAATACCACCTTACCACAAGCACCTCAAGAGGAGGCTTCTCTCAGCTCTAGGTATGTGAGAGGGACCCTGAGTTTGCGGCCTCAAGTGGAATGGACACCGCGATGCCCTGACTCGAAATAAGGCCGGATATCCCTGCAGTGACTTCAATGCAGGCTCGTCTTGCATCTCCCAGGACGAAAGGATGTCTGAATCCCCTGTGGAAAGCACAGAGAAAGACTTAGTTCCCCACCTCATCGCGACCGATAGCCTCACATCCTTTGAAAACTCCAGAGGTACGCGGAGATCAGTGCCTCCAAAGGAGACGATGCCTGACTCCTCGTGAAACTTGATAGGAGTCCCAGGATTCCTGTGGCACTTGGAAAGGGACACTTGGTCTCCCGCCTCAGCTGGAGAGGCGTCCCAATTGCCCTGCCAAGCCTCGAGGAGAATCCCGAGTTGTCCCTCGCAACTAGGCAGGAGTCCTGACGTCGCTGAAGAAACACGTGGGTGGAAGGGCCATCCCCGTCGTAACTCGAGAATATACCCCAGGTTCCCGCCGCAACTCGAGAAAAACCATGGGACTTCCCCCTCGCCGCGAAATGAGGCCCGATTCCCCTGCACTGCGTGCAGAGCAATTCTGTGTTGCACATCACACATGAAAGGAGCCTTGATTTCCTTCATGGCACTCCAGAGAAACCCCAAGAACACTGTTTCAAGGATAGAGGGATCCTGAGGTCACTGTAGCAACACGAAAGAGCTCCGTGGACCAAAAATCAACTCGAGATGAGAGGTTAGTCCCTGGCTTCGACTCCAGAGGAATACCACCTTACCACAAGCACCTCAAGAGGAGGCTTCTCTCAGCACTAGGTATGTGAGAGGGACCCTGAGTTTGCGGCCTCAAGTGGAATGGACACCGCGATGCCCTGACTCGAAAAAAGGCCGGATATCCCTGCAGTGACTGGAATGCAGGCTTGTCTTGCATCTCCCAAGACGAAAGGGTGTCTGAATCCCCTGTGGAGACCACAGAGAAAGACCTAGTTCCCCACCTCATCGCGACCGGAGGCCTCACATCCTTTGAAAACTCCAGAGGTACGCGGAGATCAGTGCCTCTAAAGGAGACGATGCCTGACTCCTCGTGAAACTTGATAGGAGTCCCAGGATTCTTGTGGCAGGTGGAAGGGACCCTTGGTCTCCCGCCTCAGCTGGGTAGGCGTTCCAATTGCCCTGCCAAGCCTCGAGGAGAATCCCGAGTTATCCCTTGCAACTAGGCAGGAGTCCTGACATGGCTGAACAAACACGTGGGTGGAAGGGCCATCCCCATCGTAACTCGAGAATATACCCCAGGTTCCCGCCGCAACTCGAGAAAAACCATGAGACTTCCCCCTCGATGCGAGATGAGGCCCGATTCCCCTGTACTGCGTGCAGAGCAATTCCGTCTTGCACATCACACATGAAAGGAGCCTTGATTTCCTTGATGGCACTCCAGAGAAACCCCAAGAACACTGTTTCAAGGATAGAGGGATCCTGAGGTCACTGTAGCAACACGAAAGAACTCTGTGGACCAAAAATCAACTCGAAAAGAGAGGTTAGTCCCTGGATTCGTCTCCAGAGGAATACCACCTTACCACAAGCACCTCAAGAGGAGGCTTCTCTCAGCTCTAGGTATGTGAGAGGGACCCTGAGTTTGCGGCCTCAAGTGGAATGGACACCGCGATGCCCTGACTCGAAATAAGGCCGGATATCCCTGCAGTGACTTCAATGCAGGCTCGTCTTGCATCTCCCAGGACGAAAGGATGTCTGAATCCCCTGTGGAAAGCACAGAGAAAGACTTAGTTCCCCACCTCATCGCGACCGATAGCCTCACATCCTTTGAAAACTCCAGAGGTACGCGGAGATCAGTGCCTCCAAAGGAGACGATGCCTGACTCCTCGTGAAACTTGATAGGAGTCCCAGGATTCCTGTGGCACTTGGAAAGGGACACTTGGTCTCCCGCCTCAGCTGGAGAGGCGTCCCAATTGCCCTGCCAAGCCTCGAGGAGAATCCAGAGTTGTCCCTCGCAACTAGGCAGGAGTCCTGACATCGCTGAAGAAACACGTGGGTGGAAGGGCCATCCCCGTCGTAACTCGAGAATATACCCCAGGTTCCCGCCGCAACTCGAGAAAAACCATGAGACTTCCCCCTCGCCGCGAGATGAGGCCCGATTCCCCTGCACTGCGTGCAGAGAAATTCCGTGTTGCACATCACACATGAAAGGAGCCTTGATTTCCTTGATGGCACTCCAGAGAAACCCCAAGAACACTCTTTCAAGGCTAGAGGGATCCTGAGGTCACTGTAGCAACACGAAAGAGCTCCGTGGGCCAAAAATCAACTCGAGATAGGAGGTTAGTCCCTGGCTTCGACTCCAGAGGAATACCACCTTACCACAAGCACCTCAAGAGGAGGCTTCTCTCAGCTCTAGGTATGTGAGAGGGACCCTGAGTTTGCGGCCTCAAGTGGAATGGACACCGCGATGCCCTGACTCGAAATAAGGCCGGATATCCCTGCAGTGACTGGAATGCAGGCTCGTCTTGCATCTCCCAAGACGAAAGGGTGTCTGAATCCCCTGTGGAGACCACAGAGAAAGACCTAGTTCCCCACCTCATCGCGACAGGAGGCCTCAAATCCTTTGAAAACTCCAGAGGTATGCGGAGATCAGTGCCTCCAAAGGAGACGATGCCTGACTCCTCGTGAAACTTGATAGGAGACCCAGGATTCCTGTGGCACGTGGAAAGGGACCCTTGGTCTCCCGTCTCAGCTGGAGAGGCGTCCCAATTGCCCTGCAAAGCCTCGAGGAGAATCCCGAGTTGTCCCTCGCAACTAGGCAGGAGTCCTGACATGGCTGAACACACACGTGTGTGGAAGGGCCATCCCCGTCGTAACTCGAGAATATACCCCAGGTTCCCGCCGCAACTCGAGAAAAACCATGAGACTTCCCCCTCGATGCGAGATGAGGCCCGATTCCCCTGTACTGCGTGCAGAGCAATTCCGTCTTGCACATCACACTTAAAAGGAGCCTTGATTTCCTTGATGGCACTCCAGAGAAACCCCAAGAACACTGTTTAAAGGATAGAGGGATCCTGAGGTCACTGTAGCAACACGAAAGAACTCTGTGGACCAAAAATCAACTTGAAAAGAGAGGTTAGTCCCTGGATTCGTCTCCAGAGGAATATCACCTTACCACAAGCACCTCAAGAGGAGGCTTTTCTCAGCTCTAGGTATGTGAGAGGGACCCTGAGTTTGCGGCCTCAAGTGGAATGGACACCAAGATGCCCTGACTCGAAATAAGGCCGGATATCCCTGCAGTGACTTCAATGCAGGCTCGTCTTGCATCTCCCAGGACGAAAGGATGTCTGAATCCCCTGTGGAAAGCACAGAGAAAGACTTAGTTCCCCACCTCATCACGACCGATAGCCTCACATCCTTTGAAAACTCCAGAAGTACGCGGAGATCAGTGCCTCCAAAGGAGACGATGCCTGACTCCTCGTGAAACTTGATAGGAGTCCCAGGATTCCTGTGGCACGTGGAAAGGGACCCTTGGTCTCCCGCCTCAGCTGGAGAGGCGTCCCAATTGCCCTGCCAAGCCTCGAGGAGAATCCAGAGTTGTCCCTCGCAACTAGGCAGGAGTCCTGAGGTGGCTGAAGAAACACGTGGGTGGAAGGGCCATCCCCGTCGTAACTCGAGAATATACCCCAGGTTCCCGCCGCAACTCGAGAAAAACCATGAGACTTCCCCCTCGCCGCGAGATGAGGCCCGATTCCCCTGCACTGCGTGCAGAGCAATTCCGTGTTGCACATCACACATGAAAGGAGCCTTGATTTCCTTGATGGCACTCCAGAGAAACCCCAAGAACACTGTTTCAAGGCTAGAGGGATCCTGAGGTCACTGTAGCAACACGAAAGAGCTCCGTGGACCAAAAATCAACTCGAGATGAGAGGTTAGTCCCTGGCTTCGACTCCAGAGAAATACCACCTTACCACAAGCACCTCAAGAGGAGGCTTCTCTCAGCTCTAGGTATGTGAGAGGGACCCTGAGTTTGCGGCCTCAAGTGGAATGGACACCGCGATGCCCTGACGCGAAATAAGGCTGGTTATCCCTGCAGTGACTTGAATGCAGGCTCGTCTTGCATCTCCCAAGATGAAAGGATGTCTGAATCCCCTGTGGAGACCACAGAGAAAGACCTAGTTCCCCACCTCATCGCGACCGGAGGCCTCACATCCTTTGAAAACTCCAGAGGTACGCGGAGATCAGTGCCTCCAAAGGAGACGATGCCTGACTCCTCGTGAAACTTGATAGGAGTCCCAGGATTCCTGTGGCACGTGGAAAGGGACCCTTGGTCTCCCGCCTCAGCTGGAGAGGCGTCCCAATTGCCCTGCCAAGCCTCGAGGAGAATCCCGAGTTGTGTCTCGCAACTAGGCAAGAGTCCTGACGTGGCTGAACAAACACGTGGGTGGAACGGTCATCCCTGTCGTAACTCGAGAATATACCCCAGGTTCCCGCCGCAACTCGAGAAAAACCATGAGACTTCCCCCTCGCCGCGAGATGAGGCCCGATTCCCCTGCACTGCGTGCAGAGCAATTCTGTGTTGCACATCACACATGAAAGGAGCATTGATTTCCTTGATGGCACTCCAGAGAAACCCCAAGAACACTGTTTCAAGGATAGAGGGATCCTGAGGTCACTGTAGCAACACGAAAGAGCTCCGGGGACCAAAAACCAACTCGAGATGAGAGGTTAGTCCCTGGCTTCGACTCCAGAGGAATACCACCTTACCACAAGCACCTCAAGAGGAGGCTTCTCTCAGCACTAGGTATGTGAGAGGGACCCTGAGTTTGCGGCCTCAAGTGGAATGGACACCGCGATGCCCTGACTCGAAAAAAGGCCGGATATCCCTGCAGTGACTGGAATGCAGGCTTGTCTTGCATCTCCCAAGACGAAAGGGTGTCTGAATCCCCTGTGGAGACCACAGAGAAAGACCTAGTTCCCCACCTCATCGCGACCGGAGGCCTCACATCCTTTGAAAACTCCAGAGGTACGCGGAGATCAGTGCCTCCAAAGGAGACGATGCCTGACTCCTCGTGAAACTTGATAGGAGTCCCAGGATTCTTGTGGCACGTGGAAGGGACCCTTGGTCTCCCGCCTCAGCTGGAGAGGCGTTCCAATTGCCCTGCCAAGCCTCGAGGAGAATCCCGAGTTATCCCTTGCAACTAGGCAGGAGTCCTGACATGGCTGAAAAAACACGTGGGTGGAAGGGCCATCCCCATCGTAACTCGAGAATATACCCCAGGTTCCCGCCACAACTCGAGAAAAACCATGAGACTTCCCCCTCGATGCGAGATGAGGCCCGATTCCCCTGTACTGCATGCAGAGCAATTCCGTCTTGCACATCACACATGAAAGGAGCCTTGATTTCCTTGATGGCACTCCAGAGAAACCCCAAGAACACTGTTTCAAGGATAGAGGGATCCTGAGGTCACTGTAGCAACACGAAAGAACTCTGTGGACCAAAAATCAACTCGAAAAGAGAGGTTAGTCCCTGGATTCGTCTCCAGAGGAATACCACCTTACCACAAGCACCTCAAGAGGAGGCTTCTCTCAGCTCTAGGTATGTGAGAGGGACCCTGAGTTTGCGGCCTCAAGTGGAATGGACACCGCGATGCCCTGACTCGAAATAAGGCCGGATATCCCTGCAGTGACTTCAATGCAGGCTCGTCTTGCATCTCCCAGGACGAAAGGATGTCTGAATCCCCTGTGGAAAGCACAGAGAAAGACTTAGTTCCCCACCTCATCGCGACCGATAGCCTCACATCCTTTGAAAACTCCAGAGGTACGCGGAGATCAGTGCCTCCAAAGGAGACGATGCCTGACTCCTCGTGAAACTTGATAGGAGTCCCAGGATTCCTGTGGCACTTGGAAAGGGACACTTGGTCTCCCGCCTCAGCTGGAGAGGCGTCCCAATTGCCCTGCCAAGCCTCGAGGAGAATCCAGAGTTGTCCCTCGCAACTAGGCAGGAGTCCTGACATCGCTGAAGAAACACGTGGGTGGAAGGGCCATCCCCGTCGTAACTCGAGAATATACCCCAGGTTCCCGCCGCAACTCGAGAAAAACCATGAGACTTCTCCCTCGCCGCGAGATGAGGCCCGATTCCCCTGCACTGCGTGCAGAGCAATTCCATGTTGCACATCACACATGAAAGGAGCCTTGATTTCCTTGATGGCACTCCAGAGAAACCCCAAGAACACTGTTTCAAGGCTAGAGGGATCCTGAGGTCACTGTAGCAACACGAAAGAGCTCCGTGGGCCAAAAATCAACTCGAGATAGGAGGTTAGTCCCTGGCTTCGACTCCAGAGGAATACCACCTTACCACAAGCACCTCAAGAGGAGGCTTCTCTCAGCTCTAGGTATGTGAGAGGGACCCTGAGTTTGCGGCCTCAAGTGGAATGGACACCGCGATGCCCTGACTCGAAATAAGGCCGGATATCCCTGCAGTGACTGGAATGCAGGCTCGTCTTGCATCTCCCAAGACGAAAGGGTGTCTGAATCCCCTGTGGAGACCACAGAGAAAGACCTAGTTCCCCACCTCATCGCGACAGGAGGCCTCAAATCCTTTGAAAACTCCAGAGGTATGCGGAGATCAGTGCCTCCAAAGGACACGATGCCTGACTCCTCGTGAAACTTGATAGGAGACCCAGGATTCCTGTGGCACGTGGAAAGGGACCCTTGGTCTCCCGTCTCAGCTGGAGAGGTGTCCCAATTGCCCTGCCAAGCCTCGAGGAGAATCCCGAGTTGTCCCTCGCAACTAGGCAGGAGTCCTGACGTCGCTGAAGAAACACGTGGGTGGAAGGGCCATCCCCGTCGTAACTCGAGAATATACCCCAGGTTCCCGCCGCAACTCGAGAAAAACCATGAGACGTCCCCTTCGCCGCGAGATGAGGCCCGATTCCCCTGCACTGCGTGCAGAGCAATTCCGTGTTGCACATCACACATGAAAGGAGCCTTGATTTCCTTCATGGCACTCCAGAGAAACCCCAAGAACACTGTTTCAAGGCTAGAGGGATCCTGAGGTCACTGTAGCAACACGAAAGAGCTCCTTGGACCAAGAATCAACACGAGATGAGAGGTTAGTCCCTGGCTTCGACTCCTGAGGAATACCACCTTACCACAAGCACCTCAAGAGGAGGCTTCTCTCAGCTCTAGGTATGTGAGAGGGATCCTGAGTTTGCGGCCTCAAGTGGAATGGACACCGCGATGCCCTGACTCGAAATAAGGCCGTATATCCCTGCAGTGACTTCAATGCAGGCTCGTCTTGCATCTCCCAAGAAGAAAGGATGTCTGAATTCCCTGTGGAGACCACAGAGAAAGACCTAGTTCCCCACCTCATCGCGACCGGAGGCCTCACATCCTTTGAAAACTCCAGAGGTACGCGGAGATCAGTGCCTCCAAAGGAGACGATGCCTGACTCCTCGAGAAACTTGATAGGAGTCCCAGGATTCCTGTGGCACGTGGAAAGGGACCCTTGGTCTCCCGCCTCAGCTGGAGAGGCGTCCCAATTGCCTTGCCAAGCCTCGAGGAGACTCCCGAGTTGTGTCTCGCAACTAGGCAAGAGTCCTGACGTGGCTGAACAAACACGTGTGTGGAACGGCCATCCCCGTCTTAACTCGAGAATATACCCCAGGTTCCCGCCGCACTCGAGAAAAACCATGAGACTTCCCCCTCGCCGCGAGATGAGGCCCGATTCCCCTGCACTGCGTGCAGAGCAATTCTGTGTTGCACATCACACATGAAAGGAGCCTTGATTTCCTTGATGGCACTCCAGAGAAACCCCAAGAACACTGTTTCAAGGCTAGAGGGATCCTGAGGTCACTGTAGCAACACGAAAGAGCTCCGTGGACCAAAAACCAACTCGAGATGAGAGGTTAGTCCCTGGCTGCGACTCCAGAGGAATACCACCTTACCAAAAGCACCTCAAGAGGAGGCTTCTCTCAGCTCTAGGTATGTGAGAGGGACCCTGAGTTTGCGGCCTCAAGTGGAATGGACACCGCGATGCCCTGACTCGAAAAAAGGCCGGATATCCCTGCAGTGACTGGAATGCAGGCTTGTCTTGCATCTCCCAAGACGAAAGGGTGTCTGAATCCCCTGTGGAGACCACAGAGAAAGACCTAGTTCCCCACCTCATCGCGACCGGAGGCCTCACATCCTTTGAAAACTCCAGAGGTACGCGGAGATCAGTGCCTCCAAAGGAGACGATGCCTGACTCCTCGTGAAACTTGATAGGAGTCCCAGGATTCTTGTGGCACGTGGAAGGGACCCTTGGTCTCCCGCCTCAGCTGGAGAGGCGTTCCAATTGCCCTGCCAAGCCTCGAGGAGAATCCCGAGTTATCCCTTGCAACTAGGCAGGAGTCCTGACATGGCCGAACACACACGTGTGTGGAAGGGCCATCCCCGTCGTAACTTGAGAATATACCCCAGGTTCCCGCCGCAACTCGAGAAAAACCATGAGACTTCCCCCTCGCCGCGAGATGAGGCCCGATTCCCCTGCACTGCGTGCAGAGCAATTCCGTCTTGCACATCACACATGAAAGGAGCCTTGATTTCCTTGATGGCACTCCAGAGAAACCCCAAGAACACTGTTTCAAGGCTAGAGGGATCCTGAGGTCACTGTAGCAACACGAAAGAGCTCCGTGGGCCAAAAATCAACTCGAGATGAGAGGTTAGTCCCTGGCTTCGACTCCAGAGGAATACCACCTTACCACAAGCACCTCAAGAGGAGGCTTCTCTCAGCTCTAGGTATGTGAGAGGGACCCTGAGTTTGCGGCCTCAAGTGGAATGGACACCGCGATGCCCTGACGCGAAATAAGGCTGGATATCCCTGCAGTGACTTGAATGCAGGCTCGTCTTGCATCTCCCAAGATGAAAGGATGTCTGAATCCCCTGTTGAGACCACAGAGAAAGACCTAGTTCCCCACCTCATCGCGACCGGAGGCCTCACATCCTTTGAAAACTCCAGAGGTACGCGGAGATCAGTGCCTCCAAAGGAGACGATGCCTGACTCCTCGAGAAACTTGATAGGAGTCCCAGGATTCCTGTGGCACGTGGAAAGGGACCCTTGGTCTCCCGCCTCAGCTGGAGAGGCGTCCCAATTGCCTTGCCAAGCCTCGAGGAGACTCCCGAGTTGTGTCTCGCAACTAGGCAAGAGTCCTGACGTGGCTGAACAAACACGTGTGTGGAACGGCCATCCCCGTCGTAACTCGAGAATATACCCCAGGTTCCCGCCGCAACTCGAGAAAAACCATGAGACTTCCCCCTCGCCGCGAGATGAGGCCCGATTCCCCTGCACTGCGTGCAGAGCAATTCTGTGTTGCACATCACACATGAAAGGAGCCTTGATTTCCTTGATGGCACTCCAGAGAAACCCCAAGAACACTGTTTCAAGGCTAGAGGGATCCTGAGGTCACTGTAGCAACACGAAAGAGCTCCGTGGACCAAAAACCAACTCGAGATGAGAGGTTAGTCCCTGGCTGCGACTCCAGAGGAATACCACCTTACCACAAGCACCTCAAGAGGAGGCTTCTCTCAGCTCTAGGTATGTGAGAGGGACCCTGAGTTTGCGGCCTCAAGTGGAATGGACACCGCGATGCCCTGACTCGAAAAAAGGCCGAATATCCCTGCAGTGACTGGAATGCAGGCTTGTCTTGCATCTCCCAAGACGAAAGGGTGTCTGAATCCCCTGTGGAGACCACAGAGAAAGACCTAGTTCCCCACCTCATCGCGACCGGAGGCCTCACATCCTTTGAAAACTCCAGAGGTACGCGGAGATCAGTGCCTCCAAAGGAGACGATGCCTGACTCCTCGTGAAACTTGATAGGAGTCCCAGGATTCTTGTGGCACGTGGAAGGGACCCTTGGTCTCCCGCCTCAGCTGGAGAGGCGTTCCAATTGCCCTGCCAAGCCTCGAGGAGAATCCCGAGTTATCCCTTGCAACTAGGCAGGAGTCCTGACATGGCTGAACACACACGTGTGTGGAAGGGCCATCCCCGTCGTAACTCGAGAATATACCCCAGGTTCCCGCCGCAACTCGAGAAAAACCATGAGACTTCCCCCTCGCCGCGAGATGAGGCCCGATTCCCCTGCACTGCGTGCAGAGCAATTCCGTCTTGCACATCACACATGAAAGGAGCCTTGATTTCCTTGATGGCACTCCAGAGAAACCCCAAGAACACTGTTTCAAGGCTAGAGGGATCCTGAGGTCACTGTAGCAACACGAAAGAGCTCCGTGGGCCAAAAATCAACTCGAGATGAGAGGTTAGTCCCTGGCTTCGACTCCAGAGGAATACCACCTTACCACAAGCACCTCAAGAGGAGGCTTCTCTCAGCTCTAGGTATGTGAGAGGGACCCTGAGTTTGCAGCCTCAAGTGGAATGGACACCGCGATGGCCTGACGCGAAATAAGGCTGGATATCCCTGCAGTGACTTGAATGCAGGCTCGTCTTGCATCTCCCAAGATGAAAGGATGTCTGAATCCCCTGTGGAGACCACAGAGAAAGACCTAGTTCCCCACCTCATCGCGACCGGAGGCCTCACATCCTTTGAAAACTCCAGAGGTACGCGGAGATCAGTGCCTCCAAAGGAGACGATGCCTGACTCCTCGAGAAACTTGATAGGAGTCCCAGGATTCCTGTGGCACGTGGAAAGGGACCCTTGGTCTCCCGCCTCAGCTGGAGAGGCGTCCCAATTGCCTTGCCAAGCCTCGAGGAGAATCCCGAGTTGTGTCTCGCAACTAGGCAAGCGTCCTGACGTGGCTGAACAAACACGTGTGTGGAAGGGCCATCCCCGTCGTAACTCGAGAATATACCCCAGGTTCCCGCCGCAACTCGAGAAAAACCATGAGACTTCCCCCTCGCCGCGAGATGAGGCCCGATTCCCCTGCACTGCGTGCAGAGCAATTCTGTGTTGCACATCACACATGAAAGGAGCCTTGATTTCCTTCATGGCACTCCAGAGAAACCCCAAGAACACTGTTTCAAGGCTAGAGGGATCCTGAGGTCACTGTAGCAACACGAAAGAGCTCCGTGGATCAAAAACCAACTCGAGATGAGAGGTTAGTCCCTGGCTTCGACTCCAGAGGAATACCACCTTACCACAAGCACCTCAAGAGGAGGCTTCTCTCAGCTCTAGGTATGTGAGAGGGACCCTGAGTTTGCGGCCTCAAGTGGAATGGACACCGCGATGCCCTGACTCGAAAAAAGGCCGGATATCCCTGCAGTGACTGGAATGCAGGCTTGTCTTGCATCTCCCAAGACGAAAGGGTGTCTGAATCCCCTGTGGAGACCACAGGGAAAGACCTAGTTCCACACCTCATCGCGACCGGAGGCCTCACATCCTTTGAAAACTCCAGAGGTACGCGGAGATCAGTGCCTCCAAAGGAGACGATGCCTGACTCCTCGTGAAACTTGATAGGAGTCCCAGGATTCTTGTGGTACGTGGAAAGGACACTTGGTCTCCCGCCTCAGCTGGAGAGGCGTTCCAATTGCCCTGCCAAGCCTCGAGGAGAATCCCGAGTTATCCCTTGCAACTAGGCAGGAGTCCTGACATGGCTGAACAAACACGTGGGTGGAAGGGCCATCCACATCGTAACTCGAGAATATACCCCAGGTTCCCGCCGCAACTCGAGAAAAACCATGAGACTTCCCCCTCGATGCGAGATGAGGCCCGATTCCCCTGTACTGCGTGCAGAGCAATTCCGTCTTGCACATCACACATGAAAGGAGCCTTGATTTCCTTGATGGCACTCCAGAGAAACCCCAAGAACACTGTTTCAAGGATAGAGGGATCCTGAGGTCACTGTAGCAACACGAAAGAACTCTGTGGACAAAAATCAACTCGAAAAGAGAGGTTAGTCCCTGGATTCGTCTCCAGAGGAATACCACCTTACCACAAGCACCTCAAGAGGAGGCTTCTCTCAGCTCTAGGTATGTGAGAGGGACCCTGAGTTTGCGGCCTCAAGTGGAATGGACACCGCGATGCCCTGACTCGAAATAAGGCCGGATATCCCTGCAGTGACTTCAATGCAGGCTCGTCTTGCATCTCCCAGGACGAAAGGATGTCTGAATCCCCTGTGGAGACCACAGAGAAAGACTTAGTTCCCCACCTCATCGCGACCGATAGCCTCACATCCTTTGAAAACTCCAGAGGTACGCGGAGATCAGTGCCTCCAAAGGAGACGATGCCTGACTCCTCGTGAAACTTGATAGGAGTCCCAGGATTCCTGTGGCACTTGGAAAGGGACACTTGGTCTCCCGCCTCAACTGGAGAGGCGTCCCAATTGCCCTGCCAAGCCTCGAGGAGAATCCAGAGTTGTCCCTCGCAACTAGGCAGGAGTCCTGACATCGCTGAAGAAACACGTGTGTGGAAGGGCCATCCCCGTCGTAACTCGAGAATATACCCCAGGTTCCCGCCGCAACTCGAGAAAAACCATGAGACTTCCCCCTCGCCGCGAGATGAGGCCCGATTCCCCTGCACTGCGTGCAGAGAAATTCCGTGTTGCACATCACACATGAAAGGAGCCTTGATTTCCTTGATGGCACTCCAGAGAAACCCCAAGAACACTCTTTCAAGGCTAGAGGGATCCTGAGGTCACTGTAGCAACACGAAAGAGCTCCGTGGGCCAAAAATCAACTCGAGATAGGAGGTTAGTCCCTGGCTTCGACTCCAGAGGAATACCACCTTACCACAAGCACCTCAAGAGGAGGCTTCTCTCAGCTCTAGGTATGTGAGAGGGACCCTGAGTTTGCGGCCTCAAGTGGAATGGACACCGCGATGCCCTGACTCGAAATAACGCCGGATATCCCTGCAGTGACTGGAATGCAGGCTCGTCTTGCATCTCCCAAGACGAAAGGGTGTCTGAATCCCCTGTGGAGACCACAGAGAAAGACCTAGTTCCCCACCTCATCGCGACAGGAGGCCTCAAATCCTTTGAAAACTCCAGAGGTATGCGGAGATCAGTGCCTCCAAAGGAGACGATGCCTGACTCCTCGTGAAACTTGATAGGAGTCCCAGGATTCCTGTGGCACGTGGAAAGGGACGCTTGGTCTCCCGTCTCAGCTGGAGAGGCGTCCCAATTGCCCTGCAAAGCCTCGAGGAGAATCCCGATTTGTCCCTCGCAACTAGGCAGGAGTCCTGACATGGCTGAACACACACGTGTGTGGAAGGGCCATCCCCGTCGTAACTCGAGAATATACCCCAGGTTCCCGCCGCAACTCGAGAAAAACCATGAGACTTCCCCCTCGCCGCGAGATGAGGCCCGATTCCCCTGCACTGCGTGCAGAGCAATTCCGTGTTGCACATCACACATGAAAGGAGCCTTGATTTCCTTGATGGCACTCCAGAGAAACCCCAAGAACACTGTTCCAAGGCTAGAGGGATCCTGAGGTCACTGTAGCAACATGAAAGAGCTCCGTGGACCAAAAATCAACTCGAGATGAGAGGTTAGTCCCTGGCTTCGACTCCAGAGGTATACGACCTTACCACAAGCACCTCAAGAGGAGGCTTCTCTCAGCTCTAGGTATGTGAGAGGGACCCTGAGTTTGCGGCCTCAAGTGGAATGGACACCGCGATACCCTGACTCGAAATAAGGCCCTATATCCCGGCAGTGACTTGAATGCAGGCTCGTCTTGCATCTCCCAAGAAGAAAGGATGTCTGAATCCCCTGTGGAGACCACAGAGAAAGACCTAGTTCCCCACCTCATCGCGACAGGAGGCCTCACATCCTTTGAAAACTCCAGAGGTACGCGGAGATCAGTGCCTCCAAAGGAGACGATGCCTGACTCCTCGTGAAACTTGATACGAGTCCCAGGATTCTTGTGGCACGTGGAAAGGGACCCTTGGTCTCCCGCCTCAGCTGGAGAGGCGTTCCAATTGCCCTGGCAAGCCTCGAGGAGAATCCCGAGTTGTCCCTCGCAACTAGGCAGGAGTCCTGACGTGGCTGAACAAACACGTGGGTGGAAGGGCCATCCCCGTCGTAACTCGAGAATATACCCCAGGTTCCCACCGCAACTCGAGAAAAACCATGAAACATCCCCCTCGATGCGAGATGAGGCCCGATTCCCCTGTACTGCGTGCAGAGCAATTCCGTCTTGCACATCACACATGAAAGGAGCCTTGATTTCCTTGATGGCACTCCAGAGAAACCCCAAGAACACTGTTTCAAGGCTAGAGGGATCCTGAGGTCACTGTAGCAACACGAAAGAACTCTGTGGACCAAAAATCAACTCGAAAAGAGAGGTTAGTCCCTGGATTCGTCTCCAGAGGAATACCACCTTACCACAAGCACCTCAAGAGGAGGCTTCTCTCAGCTCTAGGTATGTGAGAGGGACCCTGAGTTTGCGGCCTCAAGTGGAATGGAAACCGCGATGCCCTGACTCGAAATAAGGCCGGATATACCTACCGTGACTTGAATGCAGGCTCGTCTTGCATCTCCCAAGATGAAAGGATGTCTGAATCCCCTGTGGAAAGCACAGAGAAACACCTAGTTCCCCACCTCATCGCGACCGGAGGCCTCACATCCTTTGAAAACTCCAGAGGTACGCGGAGATCAGTGCCTCCAAAGGAGACGATGACTGACTCCTCGTGAAACTTGATAGGAGTCCCAGGATTCTTGTGGCACGTGGAAAGGGACCCTTGGTCTCCCGCCTCAGCTGGAGAGGCGTTCCAATTGCCATGCCAAGCCTCGAGGAGAATCCCGAGTTGTCCCTCGCAACTAGGCAGGAGTCCTGACGTGGCTGAACAAACACGTGTGTGGAAGGGCCATCCCCGTCGTAACTCGAGAATATACCCCATGTTCCCGCCGCAACTCGAGAAAAACCATGAGACTTCCCCCTCGATGCGAGATGAGGCCCGATTCCCCTGTACTGCGTGCAGAGCAATTCCGTCTTGCACATCACACATGAAAGGAGCCTTGATTTCCTTGATGGCACTCCAGAGAAACCCCAAGAACACTGTTTCAAGGCTAGAGGGATCCTGAGGTCACTGTAGCAACACGAAAGAACTCTGTGGACCAAAAATCAACTCGAAAAGAGAGGTTAGTCCCTGGATTCGTCTCCAGAGGAATACCACCTTACCACAAGCACCTCAAGAGGAGGCTTCTCTCAGCTCTAGGTATGTGAGAGGGACCCTGAGTTTGCGGCCTCAAGTGGAATGGACACCGCGATGCTCTGACTCGAAATAAGGCCGGATATCCCTGCAGTGACTTCAATGCAGGCTCGTCTTGCATCTCCCAGGACGAAAGGATGTCTGAATCCTCTGTGGAAAGCACAGAGAAAGACTTAGTTCCCCACCTCATCGCGACCGATTGCCTCACATCCTTTGAAAACTCCAGAGGTACGCGGAGATCAGTGCCTCCAAAGGAGACGATGCCTGACTCCTCGTGAAACTTGATAGGAGTCCCAGGATTCCTGTGGCACTTGGAAAGGGACACTTGGTCTCCCGCCTCAGCTGGAGAGGCGTCCCAATTGCCCTGCCAAGCCTCGAGGAGAATCCAGAGTTGTCCCTCGCAACTAGGCAGGAGTCCTGACGTCGCTGAAGAAACACGTGGGTGGAAGGGCCATCCCCGTCGTAACTCGAGAATATACCCCAGGTTCCCGCCGCAACTCGAGAAAAACCATGAGACTTCCCCCTCGCCGCGAGATGAGGCCCGATTCCCCTGCACTGCGTGCAGAGCAATTCCGTGTTGCACATCACACATGAAAGGAGCCTTGATTTCCTTGATGGCACTCCAGAGAAACCCCAAGAACACTGTTTCAAGGCTAGAGGGATCCTGAGGTCACTGTAGCAACACGAAAGAGCTCCGTGGACCAAAAATCAACTCGAGATGAGAGGTTAGTCCCTGGCTTCGACTCCTGAGGAATACCACCTTACCACAAGCACCTCAAGAGGAGGCTTCTCTCAGCTCTAGGTATGTGAGAGGGACCCTGAGTTTGCGGCCTCAAGTGGAATGGACACCGCAATGCCCTGACGCGAAATAAGGCTGGATATCCCTGCAGTGACTTGATTGCAGGCTCGTCTTGCATCTCCCAAGATGAAAGGATGTTTGAATCCCCTGTGGAGACCACAGAGAAAGACCTAGTTCCCCACCTCATCGCGACCGGAGGCCTCACATCCTTTGAAAACTCCAGAGGTACGCGGAGATCAGTGCCTCCAAAGGAGACGATGCCTGACTCCTCGTGAAACTTGATAGGAGTCCCAGGATTCCTGTGGCACTTGGAAAGGGACACTTGGTCTCCCGCCTCAGCTGGAGAGGCGTTCCAATTGCCCTGGCAAGCCTCGAGGAGAATCCCGAGTTGTCCCTCGCAACTAGGCAGGAGTCCTGACGTGGCTGAACAAACACGTGGGTGGAAGGGCCATCCCCGTCGTAACTCGAGAATATACCCCAGGTTCCCACCGCAACTCGAGAAAAACCATGAAACATCCCCCTCGATGCGAGATGAGGCCCGATTCCCCTGTACTGCGTGCAGAGCAATTCCGTCTTGCACATCACACATGAAAGGAGCCTTGATTTCCTTGATGGCACTCCAGAGAAACCCCAAGAACACTGTTTCAAGGCTAGAGGGATCCTGAGGTCACTGTAGCAACACGAAAGAACTCTGTGGACCAAAAATCAACTCGAGATGAGAGGTTAGTCCCTGGCTTCGACTCCAGAGGTATACGACCTTACCACAAGCACCTCAAGAGGAGGCTTCTCTCAGCTCTAGGTATGTGAGAGGGACCCTGAGTTTGCGGCCTCAAGTGGAATGGACACCGCGATACCCTGACTCGAAATAAGGCCCTATATCCCGGCAGTGACTTGAATGCAGGCTCGTCTTGCATCTCCCAAGAAGAAAGGATGTCTGAATCCCCTGTGGAGACCACAGAGAAAGACCTAGTTCCCCACCTCATCGCGACAGGAGGCCTCACATCCTTTGAAAACTCCAGAGGTACGCGGAGATCAGTGCCTCCAAAGGAGACGATGCCTGACTCCTCGTGAAACTTGATACGAGTCCCAGGATTCTTGTGGCACGTGGAAAGGGACCCTTGGTCTCCCGCCTCAGCTGGAGAGGCGTTCCAATTGCCCTGGCAAGCCTCGAGGAGAATCCCGAGTTGTCCCTCGCAACTAGGCAGGAGTCCTGACGTGGCTGAACAAACACGTGGGTGGAAGGGCCATCCCCGTCGTAACTCGAGAATATACCCCAGGTTCCCACCGCAACTCGAGAAAAACCATGAAACATCCCCCTCGATGCGAGATGAGGCCCGATTCCCCTGTACTGCGTGCAGAGCAATTCCGTCTTGCACATCACACATGAAAGGAGCCTTGATTTCCTTGATGGCACTCCAGAGAAACCCCAAGAACACTGTTTCAAGGCTAGAGGGATCCTGAGGTCACTGTAGCAACACGAAAGAACTCTGTGGACCAAAAATCAACTCGAAAAGAGAGGTTAGTCCCTGGATTCGTCTCCAGAGGAATACCACCTTACCACAAGCACCTCAAGAGGAGGCTTCTCTCAGCTCTAGGTATGTGAGAGGGACCCTGAGTTTGCGGCCTCAAGTGGAATGGACACCGCGATGCTCTGACTCGAAATAAGGCCGGATATCCCTGCAGTGACTTCAATGCAGGGTCGTCTTGCATCTCCCAGGACGAAAGGATGTCTGAATCCCCTGTGGAAAGCACAGAGAAAGACTTAGTTCCCCACCTCATCGCGACCGATTGCCTCACATCCTTTGAAAACTCCAGAGGTACGCGGAGATCAGTGCCTCCAAAGGAGACGATGCCTGACTCCTCGTGAAACTTGATAGGAGTCCCAGGATTCCTGTGGCACTTGGAAAGGGACACTTGGTCTCCCGCCTCAGCTGGAGAGGCGTCCCAATTGCCCTGCCAAGCCTCGAGGAGAATCCAGAGTTGTCCCTCGCAACTAGGCAGGAGTCCTGACGTCGCTGAAGAAACACGTGGGTGGAAGGGCCATCCCCGTCGTAACTCGAGAATATACCCCAGGTTCCCGCCGCAACTCGAGAAAAACCATGAGACTTCCCCCTCGCCGCGAGATGAGGCCCGATTCCCCTGCACTGCGTGCAGAGCAATTCCGTGTTGCACATCACACATGAAAGGAGCCTTGATTTCCTTGATGGCACTCCAGAGAAACCCCAAGAACACTGTTTCAAGGCTAGAGGGATCCTGAGGTCACTGTAGCAACACGAAAGAGCTCCGTGGACCAAAAATCAACTCGAGATGAGAGGTTAGTCCCTGGCTTCGACTCCTGAGGAATACCACCTTACCACAAGCACCTCAAGAGGAGGCTTCTCTCAGCTCTAGGTATGTGAGAGGGACCCTGAGTTTGCGGCCTCAAGTGGAATGGACACCGCAATGCCCTGACGCGAAATAAGGCTGGATATCCCTGCAGTGACTTGATTGCAGGCTCGTCTTGCATCTCCCAAGATGAAAGGATGTTTGAATCCCCTGTGGAGACCACAGAGAAAGACTTAGTTCCCCACCTCATCGCGACCGGAGGCCTCACATCCTCTGAAAACTCCAGAGGTACGCGGAGATCAGTGCCTCCAAAGGAGACGATGCCTGACTCCTCGTGAAACTTGATAAGAGTCCCAGGATTCCTGTGGCACTTGGAAAGGGACACTTGGTCTCCCGCCTCAGCTGGAGAGGCGTTCCAATTGCCCTGGCAAGCCTCGAGGAGAATCCCGAGTTGTCCCTCGCAACTAGGCAGGAGTCCTGACGTGGCTGAACAAACACGTGGGTGGAAGGGCCATCCCCGTCGTAACTCGAGAATATACCCCAGGTTCCCACCGCAACTCGAGAAAAACCATGAAACATCCCCCTCGATGCGAGATGAGGCCCGATTCCCCTGTACTGCGTGCAGAGCAATTCCGTCTTGCACATCACACATGAAAGGAGCCTTGATTTCCTTGATGGCACTCCAGAGAAACCCCAAGAACACTGTTTCAAGGCTAGAGGGATCCTGAGGTCACTGTAGCAACACGAAAGAACTCTGTGGACCAAAAATCAACTCGAAAAGAGAGGTTAGTCCCTGGATTCGTCTCCAGAGGAATACCACCTTACCACAAGCACCTCAAGAGGAGGCTTCTCTCAGCTCTAGGTATGTGAGAGGGACCCTGAGTTTGCGGCCTCAAGTGGAATGGAAACCGCGATGCCCTGACTCGAAATAAGGCCGGATATACCTACCGTGACTTGAATGCAGGCTCGTCTTGCATCTCCCAAGATGAAAGGATGTCTGAATCCCCTGTGGAAAGCACAGAGAAACACCTAGTTCCCCACCTCATCGCGACCGGAGGCCTCACATCCTTTGAAAACTCCAGAGGTACGCGGAGATCAGTGCCTCCAAAGGAGACGATGACTGACTCCTCGTGAAACTTGATAGGAGTCCCAGGATTCTTGTGGCACGTGGAAAGGGACCCTTGGTCTCCCGCCTCAGCTGGAGAGGCGTTCCAATTGCCATGCCAAGCCTCGAGGAGAATCCCGAGTTGTCCCTCGCAACTAGGCAGGAGTCCTGACGTGGCTGAACAAACACGTGTGTGGAAGGGCCATCCCCGTCGTAACTCGAGAATATACCCCATGTTCCCGCCGCAACTCGAGAAAAACCATGAGACTTCCCCCTCGATGCGAGATGAGGCCCGATTCCCCTGTACTGCGTGCAGAGCAATTCCGTCTTGCACATCACACATGAAAGGAGCCTTGATTTCCTTGATGGCACTCCAGAGAAACCCCAAGAACACTGTTTCAAGGCTAGAGGGATCCTGAGGTCACTGTAGCAACACGAAAGAACTCTGTGGACCAAAAATCAACTCGAAAAGAGAGGTTAGTCCCTGGATTCGTCTCCAGAGGAATACCACCTTACCACAAGCACCTCAAGAGGAGGCTTCTCTCAGCTCTAGGTATGTGAGAGGGACCCTGAGTTTGCGGCCTCAAGTGGAATGGACACCGCGATGCTCTGACTCGAAATAAGGCCGGATATCCCTGCAGTGACTTCAATGCAGGCTCGTCTTGCATCTCCCAGGACGAAAGGATGTCTGAATCCCCTGTGGAAAGCACAGAGAAAGACTTAGTTCCCCACCTCATCGCGACCGATTGCCTCACATCCTTTGAAAACTCCAGAGGTACGCGGAGATCAGTGCCTCCAAAGGAGACGATGCCTGACTCCTCGTGAAACTTGATAGGAGTCCCAGGATTCCTGTGGTACTTGGAAAGGGACACTTGGTCTCCCGCCTCAGCTGGAGAGGCGTCCCAATTGCCCTGCCAAGCCTCGAGGAGAATCCAGAGTTGTCCCTCGCAACTAGGCAGGAGTCCTGACGTCGCTGAAGAAACACGTGGGTGGAAGGGCCATCCCCGTCGTAACTCGAGAATATACCCCAGGTTCCCGCCGCAACTCGAGAAAAACCATGAGACTTCCCCCTCGCCGCGAGATGAGGCCCGATTCCCCTGCACTGCGTGCAGAGCAATTCCGTGTTGCACATCACACATGAAAGGAGCCTTGATTTCCTTGATGGCACTCCAGAGAAACCCCAAGAACACTGTTTCAAGGCTAGAGGGATCCTGAGGTCACTGTAGCAACACGAAAGAGCTCCGTGGACCAAAAATCAACTCGAGATGAGAGGTTAGTCCCTGGCTTCGACTCCTGAGGAATACCACCTTACCACAAGCACCTCAAGAGGAGGCTTCTCTCAGCTCTAGGTATGTGAGAGGGACCCTGAGTTTGCGGCCTCAAGTGGAATGGACACCGCAATGCCCTGACGCGAAATAAGGCTGGATATCCCTGCAGTGACTTGATTGCAGGCTCGTCTTGCATCTCCCAAAATGAAAGGATGTTTGAATCCCCTGTGGAGACCACAGAGAAAGACCTAGTTCCCCACCTCATCGCGACCGGAGGCCTCACATCCTTTGAAAACTCCAGTGGTACGCGGAAATCAGTGCCTCCAAAGGAGACGATGCCTGTCTCCTCGAGAAACTTCATAGGAGTCCCAGGATTCCTGTGGCACGTGGAAAGGGACCCTTGGTCTCCCGCCTCAGCTGGAGAGGCGTCCCAATTGCCTTGCCAAGCCTCGAGGAGAATCCCGAGTTGTGTCTCGCAACTAGGCAAGAGTCCTGACGTGGCTGAACAAACACATGTGTGGAACGGCCATCCCCGTCGTAACTCGAGAATATACCCCAGGTTCCCGCCGCAACTCGAGAAAAACCATGAGACTTCCCCCTCGCCGCGAGATGAGGCCCGATTCCCCTGCACTGCGTGCAGAGCAATTCCGTGTTGCACATAACACATGAAAGGAGCCTTGATTTCCTTGATGGCACTCCAGAGAAACCCCAAGAACACTGTTTCAAGGCTAGAGGGATCCTGAGGTCACTGTAGCAACACGAAAGAGCTCCGTGGACCAAAAATCAACTCGAGATGAGAGGTTAGTCCCTGGCTTCGACTCCAGAGGAATACCACCTTACCACAAGCACCTCAAGAGGAGGCTTCTCTCAGCTCTAGGTATGTGAGAGGGACCCTGAGTTTGCGGCCTCAAGTGGAATGGACACCGCGATGCCCTGACTCGAAATAAGGCCGTATATCCCGGCAGTGACTTGAATGCAGGCTCGTCTTGCATCTCCCAAGAAGAAAGGATGTCTGAATCCCCTGTGGAGACCACAGAGAAAGACCTAGTTCCCCACCTCATCGCGACCGCAGGCCTCACATCCTTTGAAAACTCCAGAGGTACGCGGAGATCAGTGCCTCCAAAGGAGACGATGCCTGACTCCTCGTGAAACTTGATACGAGTCCCAGGATTCTTGTGGCACGTGGAAACGGACCCTTGGTCTCCCGCCTCAGCTGGAGAGGCGTTCCAATTGCCCTGGCAAGCCTCGAGGAGAATCCCGAGTTGTCCCTCGCAACTAGGCAGGAGTCCTGACGTGGCTGAACAAACACGTGGGTGGAAAGGCCATCCCCGTCGTAACTCGAGAATATACCCCAGGTTCCCACCGCAACTCGAGAAAAACCATGAAACTTCCCCCTCGATGCGAGATGAGGCCCGATTCCCCTGTACTGCGTGCAGAGCAATTCCGTCTTGCACATCACACATGAAAGGAGCCTTGATTTCCTTGATGGCACTCCAGAGAAACCCCAAGAACACTGTTTCAAGGATAGAGGGATCCTGAGGTCACTGTAGCAACACGAAAGAACTCTGTGGACCAAAAATCAACTCGAAAAGAGAGGTTAGTCCCTGGATTCGTCTCCAGAGGAATACCACCTTACCACAAGCACCTCAAGAGGAGGCTTCTCTCAGCTCTAGGTATGTGAGAGGGACCCTGAGTTTGCGGCCTCAAGTGGAATGGACACCGCTATGCCCTGACGTGAAATAAGGCTGGATATCCCTGCAGTGACTTGAATGCAGGCTCGTCTTGCATCTCCCAAGATGAAAGGATGTCTGAATCCCCTGTGGAGACCACAGAGAAAGACCTAGTTCCCCACCTCATCGCGACCGGAGGCCTCACATCCTTTGAAAACTCCAGAGGTACGCGGAGATCAGTGCCTCCAAAGGAGACGATGCCTGACTCCTCGTGAAACGTGATAGGAGTCCCAGGATTCCTGTGGCACGTGGAAAGGGACCCTTGGTCTCCCGCCTCAGCTGGAGAGGCGTCCGAATTGCCCTGCCAAGCCTCGAGGAGAATCCCGAGTTGTGTCTCGCAACTAGGCAAGAGTCCTGATGTGGCTGAACAAACACGTGTGTGGAAGGGCCATCCCCGTCGTAACTCGAGAATATACCCCAGGTTCCCGCCGCAACTCGAGAAAAACCATGAGACTTCCCCCTCGCCGCGAGATGAGGCCCGATTCCCCTGCACTGCGTGCAGAGCAATTCTGTGTTGCACATCACACATGAAAGGAGCCTTGATTTCCTTGATGGCACTCCAGAGAAACCCCAAGAACACTGTTTCAAGGCTAGAGGGATCCTGAGGTCACTGTAGCAACACGAAAGAGCTCCGTGGACCAAAAACCAACTCGAGATGAGAGGTTAGTCCCTGGCTTCGACTCCAGAGGAATACCACCTTACCACAAGCACCTCAAGAGGAGGCTTCTCTCAGCTCTAGGTATGTGAGAGGGACCCTGAGTTTGCGGCCTCAAGTGGAATGGACACCGCAATGCCCTGACTCGAAATAAGGCCGGATATCCCTGCAGTGACTGGAATGCAGGCTTGTCTTGCATCTCCCAAGACGAAAGGGTGTCTGAATCCCCTGTGGAGACCACAGAGAAACACCTAGTTCCCCACCTCATCGCGACAGGAGGCCTCAAATCCTTTGAAAACTCCAGAGGTATGTGGAGATCAGTGCCTCCAAAGGAGACGATGCCTGACTCCTCGTGAAACTTGATAGGAGACCCAGGATTCCTGTGGCACGTGGAAAGGGACCCTTGGTCTCCCGTCTCAGCTGGAGAGGCGTCCCAATTGCCCTGCAAAGCCTCGAGGAGAATCCCGAGTTGTCCCTCGCAAGTAGGCAGGAGTCCTGACATGGCTGAACACACAGGAGTGTGGAAGGGCCATCCCCGTCGTAACTCGAGAATATACCCCAGGTTCCCGCCGCAACTCGAGAAAAACCATGAGACTTCCCCCTCGCCGCGAGATGAGGCCCGATTCCCCTGCACTGCGTGCAGAGCAATTCCGTGTTGCACATCACACATGAAAGGAGACTTGATTTCCTTGATGGCACTCCAGAGAAAACCCAAGAACACTGTTTCAAGGCTAGAGGGATCCTGAGGTCACTGTAGCAACACGAAAGAGCTCCGTGGGCCAAAAATCAACTCGAGATGAGAGGTTAGTCCCTGGCTTCGACTCCAGAGGAATACCACCTTACCACAAGCACCTCAAGAGGAGGCTTCTCTCAGCTCTAGGTATGTGAGAGGGACCCTGAGTTTGCGGCCTCAAGTGGAATGGACACAGCGATGCCCTGATTCGAAATAAGGCCGGATATACCTGCAGTGACTTGAATGCAGGCTCGTCTTGCATCTCCCAAGATGAAAGGATGTCTGAATCCCCTGTGGAGACCACAGAGAAACACCTAGATCCCCACGTCATCGCTACCGGAGGCCTCACATCCTTTGAAAACTCCAGAGGTACGCGGAGATCAGTGCCTCCAAAGGAGACGATGCCTGACTCCTCGAGAAACTTGATAGGAGTCCCAGGATTCCTGTGGCACTTGGAAAGGGACCCTTGGTCTCCCGCCTCAGCTGGAGAGGCGTCCCAATTGCCCTGCCAAGCCTCGAGGAGAATCCCGAGTTGTCCCTCGCAACTAGGCAGGAGTCCTGACGTGGCTGAACAAACACGTGGGTGGAAGGGCCATCCCCGTCGTAACTCGAGAATATACCCCAGGTTCCCGCCGCAACTCGAGAAAAACCATGAGACTTCCCCCTCGATGCGAGATGAGGCCCGATTCCCCTGTACTGCGTGCAGAGCAATTCCGTCTTGCACATCACACATGAAAGGAGCCTTGATTTCCTTGATGGCACTCCAGAGAAACCCCAAGAACACTGTTTCAAGGCTAGAGGGATCCTGAGGTCACTGTAGCAACACGAAAGAACTCTGTGGACCAAAAATCAACTCGAAAAGAGAGGTTAGTCCCTGGATTCGTCTCCAGAGGAATACCACCTTACCACAAGCACCTCAAGAGGAGGCTTCTCTCAGCTCTAGGTATGTGAGAGGGACCCTGAGTTTGCGACCTCAAGTGGAATGGACACCGCGATGCTCTGACTCGAAATAAGGCCGGATATCCCTGCAGTGACTTCAATGCAGGCTCGTCTTGCATCTCCCAGGACGAAAGGATGTCTGAATCCCCTGTGGAAAGCACAGAGAAAGACTTAGTTCCCCACCTCATCGCGACCGGAGGCCTCACATCCTTTGAAAACTCCAGAGGTACGCGGAGATCAGTGCCTCCAAAGGAGACGATGCCTGACTCCTCGTGAAACTTGATAGGAGTCCCAGGATTCCTGTGGCACTTGGAAAGGGACACTTGGTCTCCCGCCTCAGCTGGAGAGGCGTCCCAATTGCCCTGCCAAGCCTCGAGGAGAATCCAGAGTTGTCCCTCGCAACTAGGCAGGAGTCCTGACGTCGCTGAAGAAACACGTGGGTGGAAGGGCCATCCCCGTCGTAACTCGAGAATATACCCCAGGTTCCCGCCGCAACTCGAGAAAAACCATGAGACTTCCCCCTCGCCGCGAGATGAGGCCCGATTCCCCTGCACTGCGTGCAGAGCAATTCCGTGTTGCACATCACACATGAAAGGAGCCTTGATTTCCTTGATGGCACTCCAGAGAAACCCCAAGAACACTGTTTCAAGGCTAGAGGGATCCTGAGGTCACTGTAGCAACACGAAAGAGCTCCGTGGACCAAAAATCAACTCGAGATGAGAGGTTAGTCCCTGGCTTCGACTCCTGAGGAATACCACCTTACCACAAGCACCTCAAGAGGAGGCTTCTCTCAGCTCTAGGTATGTGAGAGGGACCCTGAGTTTGCGGCCTCAAGTGGAATGGACACCGCGATGCCCTGACGCGAAATAAGGCTGGATATCCCTGCAGTGACTTGAATGCAGGCTCGTCTTGCATCTCCCAAGATGAAAGGATGTTTGAATCCCCTGTGGAGACCACAGAGAAAGACCTAGTTCCCCACCTCATCGCGACCGGAGGCCTCACATCCTTTGAAAACTCCAGTGGTACGCGGAAATCAGTGCCTCCAAAGGAGACGATGCCTGTCTCCTCGAGAAACTTCATAGGAGTCCCAGGATTCCTGTGGCACGTGGAAAGGGACCCTTGGTCTCCCGCCTCAGCTGGAGAGGCGTCCCAATTGCCTTGCCAAGCCTCGAGGAGAATCCCGAGTTGTGTCTCGCAACTAGGCAAGAGTCCTGACGTGGCTGAACAAACACATGTGTGGAACGGCCATCCCCGTCGTAACTCGAGAATATACCCCAGGTTCCCGCCGCAACTCGAGAAAAACCATGAGACTTCCCCCTCGCCGCGAGATGAGGCCCGATTCCCCTGCACTGCGTGCAGAGCAATTCTGTGTTGCACATCACACATGAAAGGAGCCTTGATTTCCTTGATGGCACTCCAGAGAAACCCCAAGAACACTGTTTCAAGGCTAGAGGGATCCTGAGGTCACTGTAGCAACACGAAAGAGCTCCGTGGACCAAAAACCAACTCGAGATGAGAGGTTAGTCCCTGGCTTCGACTCCAGAGGAATACCACCTTACCACAAGCACCTCAAGAGGAGGCTTCTCTCAGCTCTAGGTATGTGAGAGGGACCCTGAGTTTGCGGCCTCAAGTGGAATGGACACCGCAATGCCCTGACTCGAAATAAGGCCGGATATCCCTGCAGTGACTGGAATGCAGGCTTGTCTTGCATCTCCCAAGACGAAAGGGTGTCTGAATCCCCTGTGGAGACCACAGAGAAACACCTAGTTCCCCACCTCATCGCGACAGGAGGCCTCAAATCCTTTGAAAACTCCAGAGGTATGTGGAGATCAGTGCCTCCAAAGGAGACGATGCCTGACTCCTCGTGAAACTTGATAGGAGACCCAGGATTCCTGTGGCACGTGGAAAGGGACCCTTGGTCTCCCGTCTCAGCTGGAGAGGCGTCCCAATTGCCCTGCAAAGCCTCGAGGAGAATCCCGAGTTGTCCCTCGCAAGTAGGCAGGAGTCCTGACATGGCTGAACACACAGGAGTGTGGAAGGGCCATCCCCGTCGTAACTCGAGAATATACCCCAGGTTCCCGCCGCAACTCGAGAAAAACCATGAGACTTCCCCCTCGCCGCGAGATGAGGCCCGATTCCCCTGCACTGCGTGCAGAGCAATTCCGTGTTGCACATCACACATGAAAGGAGACTTGATTTCCTTGATGGCACTCCAGAGAAAACCCAAGAACACTGTTTCAAGGCTAGAGGGATCCTGAGGTCACTGTAGCAACACGAAAGAGCTCCGTGGGCCAAAAATCAACTCGAGATGAGAGGTTAGTCCCTGGCTTCGACTCCAGAGGAATACCACCTTACCACAAGCACCTCAAGAGGAGGCTTCTCTCAGCTCTAGGTATGTGAGAGGGACCCTGAGTTTGCGGCCTCAAGTGGAATGGACACAGCGATGCCCTGATTCGAAATAAGGCCGGATATACCTGCAGTGACTTGAATGCAGGCTCGTCTTGCATCTCCCAAGATGAAAGGATGTCTGAATCCCCTGTGGAGACCACAGAGAAACACCTAGATCCCCACGTCATCGCTACCGGAGGCCTCACATCCTTTGAAAACTCCAGAGGTACGCGGAGATCAGTGCCTCCAAAGGAGACGATGCCTGACTCCTCGAGAAACTTGATAGGAGTCCCAGGATTCCTGTGGCACTTGGAAAGGGACCCTTGGTCTCCCGCCTCAGCTGGAGAGGCGTCCCAATTGCCCTGCCAAGCCTCGAGGAGAATCCCGAGTTGTCCCTCGCAACTAGGCAGGAGTCCTGACGTGGCTGAACAAACACGTGGGTGGAAGGGCCATCCCCGTCGTAACTCGAGAATATACCCCAGGTTCCCGCCGCAACTCGAGAAAAACCATGAGACTTCCCCCTCGATGCGAGATGAGGCCCGATTCCCCTGTACTGCGTGCAGAGCAATTCCGTCTTGCACATCACACATGAAAGGAGCCTTGATTTCCTTGATGGCACTCCAGAGAAACCCCAAGAACACTGTTTCAAGGCTAGAGGGATCCTGAGGTCACTGTAGCAACACGAAAGAACTCTGTGGACCAAAAATCAACTCGAAAAGAGAGGTTAGTCCCTGGATTCGTCTCCAGAGGAATACCACCTTACCACAAGCACCTCAAGAGGAGGCTTCTCTCAGCTCTAGGTATGTGAGAGGGACCCTGAGTTTGCGGCCTCAAGTGGAATGGAAACCGCGATGCTCTGACTCGAAATAAGGCCGGATATCCCTGCAGTGACTTCAATGCAGGCTCGTCTTGCATCTCCCAGGACGAAAGGATGTCTGAATCCCCTGTGGAAAGCACAGAGAAAGACTTAGTTCCCCACCTCATCGCGACCAATAGCCTCACATCCTTTGAAAACTCCAGAGGTACGCGGAGATCAGTGCCTCCAAAGGAGACGATGCCTGACTGCTCGTGAAACTTGATAGGAGTCCCAGGATTCCTGTGGCACTTGGAAAGGGACACTTGGTCTCCCGCCTCAGCGGGAAAGGCGTCCCAATTGCCCTGCCAAGCCTCGAGGAGAATCCAGAGTTGTCCCTCGCAATTAGGTGGAGTCCTGACGTCGCTGAAGAAACACGTGGGTGGAAGGGCCATCCCCGTCGTAACTCGAGAATATACCCCAGGTTCCCGCCGCAACTCGAGAAAAACCATGAGACTTCCCCCTCGCCGCGAGATGAGGCCCGATTCCCCTGCACTGCGTGCAGAGCAATTCCGTGTTGCACATCACACATGAAAGGAGCCTTGATTTCCTTGATGGCACTCCAGAGAAACCCCAAGAACACTGTTTCAAGGCTAGAGGGATCCTGAGGTCACTGTAGCAACACGAAAGAGCTCCGTGGGCCAAAAATCAACTCGAGATGAGAGGTTAGTCCCTGGCTTCGACTCCAGAGGAATACCACCTTACCACAAGCACCTCAAGAGGAGGCTTCTCTCAGCTCTAGGTATGTGAGAGGGACCCTGAGTTTGCGGCCTCAAGTGGAATGGACACCGCGATGCCCTGACGCGAAATAAGGCCGGATATCCCTGCAGTGACTGGAATGCAGGCTCGTCTTGCATCTCCCAAGACGAAAGGGTGTCTGAATCCCCTGTGGAGACCACAGAGAAAGACCTAGTTCCCCACCTCATCGCGACAGGAGGCCTCAAATCCTTTGAAAACTCCAGAGGTATGCGGAGATCAGTGCCTCCAAAGGAGACGATGCTTGACTCCTCGTGAAACTTGATAGGAGACCCAGGATTCCTGTGGCACGTGGAAAGGGACCCTTGGTCTCCCGTCTCAGCTGGAGAGGCGTCCCAATTGCCCTGCAAAGCCTCGAGGAGAATCCCGAGTTGTCCCTCGCAACTAGGCAGGAGTCCTGACATGGCTGAACACACACGTGTGTGGAAGGGCCATCCCCGTCGTAACTCGAGAATATACCCCAGGTTCCCGCCGCAACTCGAGAAAAACCATGAGACTTCCCCCTCGCCGCGAGATGAGGCCCGATTCCCCTGCACTGCGTGCAGAGCAATTCCGTGTTGCACATCACACATGAAAGGAGCCTTGATTTCCTTGATGGCACTCCAGAGAAACCCCAAGAACACTGTTTCAAGGCTAGAGGGATCCTGAGGTCACTGTAGCAACACGAAAGAGCTCCGTGGGCCAAAAATCAACTCGGGATGAGAGGTTAGTCCCTGGCTTCGACTTCAGAGGAATACCACCTTACCACAAGCACCTCAAGAGGAGGCTTCTCTCAGCTATAGGTATGTGAGAGGGACCCTGAGTTTGCGGCCTCAAATGGAATGGACACCGCGATGCCCTGACGCGAAATAAGGCCGGATATACCTGCAGTGACTTGACTGCAGGCTGGTCTTGCATCTCCCAAGATGAAAGGATGTCTGAATCCCCTGTGGAGACCACAGAGAAACACCTAGTTCCCCACGTCATCGCTACCGGAGGCCTCACATCCTTTGAAAACTCCAGAGGTACGCGGAGATCAGTGCCTCCAAAGGAGACGATGCCTGACTCCTCGAGAAACTTGATAGGAGTCCCAGGATTCTTGTGGCACGTGGAAAGGGACCCTTGGTCTCCCGCCTCAGCTGGAGAGGCGTCCCAATTGCCCTGCCAAGCCTCGAGTAGAATCCCGAGTTGTCCCTCGCAACTAGGCAGGAGTCCTGACGTGGCTGAACAAACACGTGGGTGGAAGGGCCATCCCCGTCGTAACTCGAGAATATACCCCAGGTTCCCGCCGCAACTCGAGAAAAACCATGAGACTTCCCCCTCGATGCGAGATGAGGCCCGATTCCCCTGTACTGCGTGCAGAGCAATTCCGTCTTGCACATCACACATGAAAGGAGCCTTGATTTCCTTGATGGCACTCCAGAGAAACCCCAAGAACACTGTTTCAAGGCTAGAGGGATCCTGATGTCACTGTAACAACACGAAAGAACTCTGTGGACCAAAAATCAACTCGAAAAGAGAGGTTAGTCCCTGGATTCGTCTCCAGAGGAATACCACCTTACCGCAAGCACCTCAAGAGGAGGCTTCTCTCAGCTCTAGGTATGTGAGAGGGACCCTGAGTTTGCGGCCTCAAGTGGAATGGACACCGCGATGCTCTGACTCGAAATAAGGCCGGATATCCCTGCAGTGACTTCAATGCAGGCTCGTCTTGCATCTCCCAGGAAGAAAGGATGTCTGAATCCCCTGTGGAGACCACAGAGAAACACCTAGTTCCCCACGTCATCGCTACCGGAGGCCTCACATCCTTTGAAAACTCCAGAGGTACGCGGAGATCAGTGCCTCCAAAGGAGACGATGCCTGACTCCTCGAGAAACTTGATAGGAGACCCAGGATTCCTGTGGCACGTGGAAAGGGACCCTTGGTCTCCCGTCTCAGCTGGAGAGGGGTCCCAATTGCCCTGCCAAGCCTCGAGGAGAATCCCGAGTTGTCCCTCGCAAGTAGGCAGGAGTCCTGACATGGCTGAACACACAGGAGTGTGGAAGGGCCATCCCCGTCGTAACTCGAGAATATACCCCAGGTTCCTGCCGCAACTCGAGAAAAACCATGAGACTTCCCCCTCGCCGCGAGATGAGGCCCGATTCCCCTGCACTGCGTGCAGAGCAATTCCGTGTTGCACATCACACATGAAAGGAGCCTTGATTTCCTTGATGGCACTCCAGAGAAACCCCAAGAACACTGTTTCAAGGCTAGAGGGATCCTGAGGTCACTGTAGCAACACGAAAGAGCTCCGTGGGCCAAAAATCAACTCGAGATGAGAGGTTAGTCCCTGGCTTCGACTTCAGAGGAATACCACCTTACCACAAGCACCTCAAGAGGAGGCTTCTCTCAGCTCTACGTATGTGAGAGGGACCCTGAGTTTGCGGCCTCAAGTGGAATGGACACCGCGATGCCCTGACGCGAAATAAGGCTGGATATCCCTGCAGTGACTTGAATGCAGGCTCGTCTTGCATCTCCCAAGATGAAAGGATGTCTGAATCCCCTGTGGAGACCACAGAGAAAGACCTAGTTCCCCACCTCATCGCGACCGGAGGCCTCACATCCTTTGAAAACTCCAGAGGTACGCGGAGATCAGTGCCTCCAAAGGAGACGATGCCTGACTCCTCGAGAAACTTGATAGGAGTCCCAGGATTCCTGTGGCACGTGGAAAGGGACCCTTGGTCTCCCGCCTCAGCTGGAGAGGCGTTCCAATTGCCCTGCCAAGCCTCCAGGAGAATCCCGAGTTGTCCCTCGCAACTAGGCAGGAGTCCTGACGTGGCTGAACAAACACGTGGGTGGAAGGGCCATCCCCGTCGTAACTCGAGAATATACCCCAGGTTCCCGCCGCAACTCGAGAAAAACCATGAGACTTCCCCCTCGCCGCGAGATGAGGCCCGATTCCCCTGTACTGCGTGCAGAGCAATTCCGTCTTGCACATCACACATGAAAGGAGCCTTGATTTCCTTGATGGCACTCCAGAGAAACCCCAAGAACACTGTTTCAAGGCTAGAGGGATCCTGAGGTCACTGTAGCAACACGAAAGAACTCTGTGGACCAAAAATCAACTCGAAAAGAGAGGTTAGTCCCTGGATTCGTCTCCAGAGGAATACCACCTTACCACAAGCACCTCAAGAGGAGGCTTCTCTCAGCTCTAGGTATGTGAGAGGGACCCTGAGTTTGCGGCCTCAAGTGGAATGGACACCGCGATGCTCTGACTCGAAATAAGGCCGGATATCCCTGCAGTGACTTCAATGCAGGCTCGTCTTGCATCTCCCAGGAAGAAAGGATGTCTGAATCCCCTGTGGAAAGCACAGAGAAAGACTTAGTTCCCCACCTCATCGCGACCGATAGCCTCACATCCTTTGAAAACTCCAGAGGTACGCGGAGATCAGTGCCTCCAAAGGAGACGATGCCTGACTCCTCGTGAAACTTGATAGGAGTCCCAGGATTCCTGTGGCACTTGGAAAGGGACCCTTGGTATCCCGCCTCAGCTGGAGAGGCGTCCGAATTGCCTTTCCAAGCCTCGAGGAGAATCCCGAGTTGTGTCTCGCAACTAGGCAAGAGTCCTGATGTGGCTGAACAAACACGTGTGTTGAAGGGCCATCCCCGTCGTAACTCGAGAATATACCCCAGGTTCCCGCCGCAACTCGAGAAAAACCATGAGACTTCCCCCTCGCCGCGAGATGAGGCCCGATTCCCCTGCACTGCGTGCAGAGCAATTCTGTGTTGCACATCACACATGAAAGGAGCCTTGATTTCCTTGATGGCACTCCAGAGAAACCCCAAGAACACTGTTTCAAGGCTAGAGGGATCCTGAGGTCACTGTAGCAACACGAAAGAGCTCCGTGGACCAAAAACCAACTCGAGATGAGAGGTTAGTCCCTGGCTTCGACTCCAGAGGAATACCACCTTACCACAAGCACCTCAAGAGGAGGCTTCTCTCAGCTCTAGGTATGTGAGAGGGACCCTGAGTTTGCGGCCTCAAGTGGAATGGACACCGCGATGCCCTGACTCGAAATAAGGCCGGATATCCCTGCAGTGACTGGAATGCAGGCTTGTCTTGCATCTCCCAAGACGAAAGGGTGTCTGAATCCCCTGTGGAGACCACAGAGAAACACCTAGTTCCCCACCTCATCGCGACAGGAGGCCTCAAATCCTTTGAAAACTCCCGAGGTATGTGGAGATCAGTGCCTCCAAAGGAGACGATGCCTGACTCCTCGTGAAACTTGATAGGAGACCCAGGATTCCTGTGGCACGTGGAAAGGGACCCTTGGTCTCCCGTCTCAGCTGGAGAGGCGTCCCAATTGCCCTGCCAAGCCTCGAGGAGAATCCCGAGTTGTCCCTCGCAAGTAGGCAGGAGTCCTGACATGGCTGAACACACAGGAGTGTGGAAGGGCCATCCCCGTCGTAACTCGAGAATATACCCCAGGTTCCCGCCGCAACTCGAGAAAAACCATGAGACTTCCCCCTCGCCGCGAGATGAGGCCCGATTCCCCTGCACTGCGTGCAGAGCAATTCCGTGTTGCACATCACACATGAAAGGAGCCTTGATTTCCTTGATGGCACTCCAGAGAAACCCCAAAAACACTGTTTCAAGGCTAGAGGGATCCTGAGGTCACTGTAGCAACACGAAAGAGCTCCGTGGGCCAAAAATCAACTCGAGATGAGAGGTTAGTCCCTGGCTTCGACTCCAGAGGAATACCACCTTACCACAAGCACCTCAAGAGGAGGCTTCTCTCAGCTCTAGGTATGTGAGAGGGACCCTGAGTTTGCGGCCTCAAGTGGAATGGACACCGCGATGCCCTGACGCGAAATAAGGCCGGATATCCCTGCAGTGACTGGAATGCAGGCTCGTCTTGCATCTCCCAAGACGAAAGGGTGTCTGAATCCCCTGTGGAGACCACAGAGAAAGACCTAGTTCCCCACCTCATCGCGACAGGAGGCTTCAAATCCTTTGAAAACACCAGAGGTATGCGGAGATCAGTGCCTCCAAAGGAGACGATGCCTGACTCCTCGTGAAACTTGATAGGAGACCCAGGATTCCTGTGGCACGTGGAAAGGGACCCTTGGTCTCCCGTCTCAGCTGGAGAGGCGTCCCAATTGCCCTGCAAAGCCTCGAGGAGAATCCCGAGTTGTCCCTCGCAACTAGGCAGGAGTCCTGACATGGCTGAACACACACGTGTGTGGGAGGGCCATCCCCGTCGTAACTCGAGAATATACCCCAGGTTCCCGCCGCAACTCGAGAAAAACCATGAGACTTCCCCCTCGCCGCGAGATGAGGCCCGATTCCCCTGCACTGCGTGCAGAGCAATTCTGTGTTGCACATCACACATGAAAGGAGCCTTTATTTCCTTGATGGCACTCCAGAGAAACCCCAAGAACACTGTTTCAAGGCTAGAGGGATCCTGAGGTCACTGTAGCAACACGAAAGAGCTCCGTGGGCCAAAAATCAACTCGAGATGAGAGGTTAGTCCCTGGCTTCGACTCCAGAGGAATACCACCTTACCACAAGCACCTCAAGAGGAGGCTTCTCTCAGCTCTAGGTATGTGAGAGGGACCCTGAGTTTGCGGCCTCAAGTGGAATGGACACCGCGATGCCCTGACGCGAAAAAAGGCTGGATATCCCTGCAGGTACTTGAATGCAGGCTCGTCTTGCATCTCCCAAGATGAAAGGATGTCTGAATCCCCTGTGGAGACCACAGAGAAAGACCTAGTTCCCCACCTCATCGCGACCGGAGGCCTCACATCATTTGAAAACTCCAGAGGTACGTGGAGATCAGTGCCTCCAAAGGAGACGATGCCTGACTCCTCGTGAAACTTGATAGGAGTCCCAGGATTCCTGTGGCACGTGGAAAGGGTCCCTTGGTCTCCCGCCTCAGCTGGAGAGGCGTCCCAATTGCCTTGCAAAGCCTCGAGGAGAATCCCGAGTTGTGTCTTGCAACTAGGCAAGAGACCTGACGTGGCTGAACAAACACGTGGGTGGAAGGGCCATCCCCGTCGTAACTCGAGAATATACCCCAGGTTCCTGCCGCAACTCGAGAAAAACCATGAGACTTCCCCCTCGCCGCGAGATGAGGCCCGATTCCCCTGCACTGCGTGCAGAGCAATTCTGTGTTGCACATCACACATGAAAGGAGCCTTGATTTCCTTGATGGCACTCCAGAGAAACCCCAAGAACACTGTTTCAAGGCTAGAGGGATCCTGAGGTCACTGTAGCAACACGAAAGAGCTCCGTGGACCAAAAATCAACTCGAGATGAGAGGTTAGTCCCTGGCTTCGACTCCAGAGGAATACCACCTTACCACAAGCACCTCAAGAGGAGGCTTCTCTCAGCTCTAGGTATGTGAGAGGGACCCTGAGTTTGCGGCCTCAAGTGGAATGGACACAGCGATGCCCTGACTCGAAATAAGGCCGGATATCCCTGCAGTGACTGGAATGCACGCTCGTCTTACATCTCACAAGACGAAAGGGTGTCTGAATCCCCTGTGGAGACCACAGAGAAAGACCTAGTTCCCCACCTTATCGCGACAGGAGGCCTCAAATCCTTTGAAAACTCCAGAGGTATGCAGAGATCAGTGCCTCCAAAGGAGACGATGCCTGACTCCTCGTGAAACTTGATAGGAGACCCAGGATTCCTGTGGCACGTGGAAAGGGACCCTTGGTCTCCCGTCTCAGCTGGAGAGGCGTCCCAATTGCCCTGCAAAGCCTCGAGGAGAATCCCGAGTTGTCCCTCGCAACTAGGCAGGAGTCCTGACATGGCTGAACACACACGTGTGTGGAAGGGCCATCCCCGTCGTAACTCGAGAATATACCCCAGGTTCCCGCCGCAACTCGAGAAAAACCATGAGACTTCCCCCTCGCCGCAAGATGAGGCCCGATTCCCCTGCACTGCGTGCAGAGCAATTCCGTGTTGCACATCACACATGAAAGGAGCCTTGATTTCCTTGATGGCACTCCAGAGAAACCCCAAGAACACTGTTTCAAGGCTAGAGGGATCCTGAGGTCACTGTAGCAACACGAAAGAGCTCCGTGGGCCAAAAATCAACTCGAGATGAGAGGTTAGTCCCTGGCTGCGACTCCAGAGGAATACCACCTTACCACAAGCACCTCAAGAGGAGGCTTCTCTCAGCTCTAGGTATGTGAAAGGGACCCTGAGTTTGCGGCCTCAAGTGGAATGGACACCGCGATGCCCTGACGCAAAATAAGGCTGGATATACCTGCAGTGACTTGAATGCAGGCTCGTCTTGCATCTCCCAAGATGAAAGGATGTCTGAATCCCCTGTGGAGACCACAGAGAAACACCTAGTTCCCCACGTCATCGCTACCGGAGGCCTCACATCCTTTGAAAACTCCAGAGGTACGCGGAGATCAGTGCCTCCAAAGGAGACGATGCCTGACTCCTCGTGAAACTTGATAGGAGTCCCAGGATTCTTGTGGCACGTGGAAAGGGACACTTGGTCTCCCGCCTCAGCTGGAGAGGCGTTCCAATTGCCGTGCCAAGCCTCGAGGAGAATCCCGAGTTGTCCCTCGCAACTAGGCAGGAGTCCTGACGTGGCTGAACAAACACGTGTGTGGAAGGGCCATCCCCGTCGTAACTCGAGAATATACCCCAGGTTCCCGCCGCAACTCGAGAAAAACCATGAGACTTCCCCCTCGATGCGAGATGAGGCCCGATTCCCCTGGACTGCGTGCAGAGCAATTCCGTCTTGCACATCACACATGAAAGGAGCCTTGATTTCCTTGATGGCACTCCAGAGAAACCCCAAGAACACTGTTTCAAGGCTAGAGGGATGCTGAGGTCACTGTAGCAACACGAAAGAACTCTGTGGACCAAAAATCAACTTGAAAAGAGAGGTTAGTCCCTGGATTCGTCTCCAGAGGAATATCACCTTACCACAAGCACCTCAAGAGGAGGCTTCTCTCAGCTCTAGGTATGTGAGAGGGACCCTGAGTTTGCGGCCTCAAGTGGAATGGACACCGCGATGCCCTGACTCGAAATAAGGCCGGATATCCCTGCAGTAACTTCAATGCAGGCTCGTCTTGCATCTCCCAGGACGAAAGGATGTCTCAATCCCCTGTGGAAAGCACAGAGAAAGACTTAGTTCCCCACCTCATCGCGACCGATAGCCTCACATCCTTTGAAAACTCCAGAGGTACGCGGAGATCAGTGCCTCCAAAGGAGACGATGCCTGACTCCTCGTGAAACTTGATAGGAGTCCCAGGATTCCTGTGGCACTTGGAAAGGGACACTTGGTCTCCCGCTTCAGCTGGAGAGGCGTCCCAATTGCCCTGCCAAGCCTCGAGTAGAATCCAGAGTTGTCCCTCGCAACTAGGCAGGAGTCCTGACGTCGCTGAAGAAACACGTGGGTAGAAGGGCCATCCCCGTCGTAACTCGAGACTATACCCCAGGTTCCCGCCGCAACTCGAGAAAAACCATGAGACTTCCCCCTCGCCGCGAGATGAGGCCCGATTCCCCTGCACTGCGTGCAGAGCAATTCCGTGTTGCACATCACACATGAAAGGAGCCTTGATTTCCTTGATGGCACTCCAGAGAAACCCCAAGAACACTGTTTCAAGGCTAGAGGGATCCTGAGGTCACTGTAGAAACACGAAAGAGCTCCGTGGACCAAAAATCAACTCGAGATGAGAGGTTAGTCCCTGGCTTCGACTCCAGAGGAATACCACCTTACCACAAGCACCTCAAGAGGAGGCTTCTCTCAGCTCTAGGTATGTGAGAGGGACGCTGAGTTTGCGGCCTCAAGTGGAATGGACACCGCGATGCCCTGACGCGAAATAAGGCTGGATATCCTTGCAGTGACTTGAATGCAGGCTCGTCTTGTATCTCCCAAGATGAAAGGATGTCTGAATCCCCTGTGGAGACCACAGAGAAAGACCTAGTTCCCCACCTCATCGCGACCGGAGGCCTCACATCCTTTGAAAACTCCAGAGGTACGCGGAGATCAGTGCCTCCAAAGGAGACGATGCCTGACTCCTCGAGAAACTTGATAGGAGTCCCAGGATTCCTGTGGCACGTGGAAAGGGACCCTTGGTCTCCCGCCTCAGCTGGAGAGGCGTCCCAATTGCCTTGCCAAGCCTCGAGGAGAATCCCGAGTTGTGTCTCGCAACTAGGCAAGAGTCCTGACGTGGCTGAACAAACACGTGTGTGGAACGGCCATCCCCGTCGTAACTCGAGAATATACCCCAGGTTCCCGCCGCAACTCGAGAAAAACCATGAGACTTCCCCCTCGCCGCGAGATGAGGCCCGATTCCCCTGCACTGCGTGCAGAGCAATTCTGTGTTGCACATCACACATGAAAGGAGCCTTGATTTCCTTGATGGCACTCCAGAGAAACCCCAAGAACACTGTTTCAAGGCTAGAGGGATCCTGAGGTCACTGTAGTAACACGAAAGAGCTCCGTGGACCAAAAACCAACTCGAGATGAGAGGTTAGTCCCTGGCTTCGACTCCAGAGGAATACCACCTTACCACAAGCACCTCAAGAGGAGGCTTCTCTCAGCTCTAGGTATGTGAGAGGGACCCTGAGTTTGCGGCCTCAAGTGGAATGGACACCGCGATGCCCTGACTCGAAAAAAGGCCGGATATCCCTGCAGTGACTGGAATGCAGGCTCGTCTTGCATCTCCCAAGACGAAAGGGTGTCTGAATCCCCTGTGGAGACCACAGAGAAAGACCTAGTTCCCCACCTCATCGCGACCGGAGGCCTCACATCCTTTGAAAACTCCAGAGGTACGCGGAGATCAGTGCCTCTAAAGGAGACGATGCCTGACTCCTCGTGAAACTTGATAGGAGTCCCAGGATTCTTGTGGCACGTGGAAGGGACCCTTGGTCTCCCGCCTCAGCTGGAGAGGCGTTCCAATTGCTCTGCCAAGCCTCGAGGAGAATCCCGAGTTGTGTCTCGCAACTAGGCAAGAGTCCTGACGTGGCTGAACAAACACGTGAGTGGAAGGGCCATCCCCATCGTAACTCGAGAATATACCCCAGGTTCCCGCCGCAACTCGAGAAAAACCATGAGACTTCCCCCTCGATGCGAGATGAGGCCCGATTCCCCTGTACTGCGTGCAGAGCAATTTCGTCTTGCACATCACACATCAAAGGAGCCTTGATTTCCTTGATGGCACTCCAGAGAAACCCCAAGAACACTGTTTCAAGGATAGAGGGATCCTGAGGTCACTGTAGCAACACGAAAGAACTCTGTGGACCAAAAATCAACTCGAAAAGAGAGGTTAGTCCCTGGATTCGTCTCCAGAGGAATACCACCTTACCACAAGCACCTCAAGAGGAGGCTTCTCTCAGCTCTAGGTATGTGAGAGGGACCCTGAGTTTGCGGCCTCAAGTGGAATGGACACCGCGATGCCCTGACTCGAAATAAGGCCGGATATCCCTGCAGTGACTTCAATGCAGGCTCGTCTTGCATCTCCCAGGACGAAAGGATGTCTGAATCCCCTGTGGAAAGCACAGAGAAAGACTTAGTTCCCCACCTCATCGCGACCGATAGCCTCACATCCTTTGAAAACTCCAGAGGTACGCGGAGATCAGTGCCTCCAAAGGAGACGATGCCTGACTCCTCGTGAAACTTGATAGGAGTCCCAGGATTCCTGTGGCACTTGGAAAGGGACACTTGGTCTCCCGCCTCAGCTGGAGAGGCGTCCCAATTGCCCTGCCAAGCCTCGAGGAGAATCCAGAGTTGTCCCTCGCAACTAGGCAGGAGTCCTGACATGGCTGAACACACACGTGGGTGGAAGGGCCATCCCCGTCGTAACTCGAGAATATACCCCAGGTTCCCGCCGCAACTCGAGAAAAACCATGAGACTTCCCCCTCGCCGCGAGATGAGGCCCGATTCCCCTGCACTGCGTGCAGAGCAATTCCATGTTGCACATCACACATGAAAGGAGCCTTGATTTCCTTGATGGCACTCCAGGGAAACCCCAAGAACACTCTTTCAAGGCTGGAGGGATCCTGAGGTCACTGTAGCAACACGAAAGAGCTCCGTGGGCCAAAAATCAACTCGAGATAGGAGGTTAGTCCCTGGCTTCGACTCCAGAGGTATACCACCTTACCACAAGCACCTCAAGAGGAGGCTTCTCTCAGCTCTAGGTATGTGAGAGGGACCCTGAGTTTGCGGCCTCAAGTGGAATGGACACCGCGATGCCCTGACTCGAAATAAGGCCGGATATCCCTGCAGTGACTGGAATGCAGGCTCGTCTTGCATCTCCCAAGACGAAAGGGTGTCTGAATCCCCTGTGGAGACCACAGAGAAAGACCTAGTTCCCCACCTCATCGCGACAGGAGGCCTCAAATCCTTTGAAAACTCCAGAGGTATGCGGAGATCAGTGCCTCCAAAGGAGACGATGCCTGACTCCTCGTGAAACTTGATAGGAGACCCAGGATTCCTGTGGCACGTGGAAAGGGACCCTTGGTCTCCCGCCTCAGCTGGAGAGGCGTCCCAATTGCCTTGCCAAGCCTCGAGGAGAATCCCGAGTTGTGTCTCGCAACTAGGCAAGAGTCCTGACGTGGCTGAACAAACACGTGGGTGGAAGGGCCATCCCCGTCGTAACTCGAGAATATACCCCAGGTTCCCGCCGCAACTCGAGAAAAACCATGAGACTTCCCCCTCGCCGCGAGATGAGGCCCGATTCCCCTGCACTGCGTGCAGAGCAATTCTGTGTTGCACATCACACATGAAAGGAGCCTTGATTTCCTTGATGGCACTCCAGAGAAACCCCAAGAACACTGTTTCAAGGATAGAGGGATCCTGAGGTCACTGTAGCAACAAGAAAGAACTCTGTGGACCAAAAATCAACTCGAAAAGAGAGGTTAGTCCCTGGATTCGTCTCCAGAGGAATACCACCTTACCACAAGCACCTCAAGAGGAGGCTTCTCTCAGCTCTAGGTATGTGAGAGGGACCCTGAGTTTGCGGCCTCAAGTGGAATGGACACCGCGATGCCCTGACTCGAAATAAGGCCGGATATCCCTGCAGTGACTTCAATGCAGGCTCGTCTTGCATCTCCCAGGACGAAAGGATGTCTGAATCCCCTGTGGAAAGCACAGAGAAAGACTTAGTTCCGAACCTCATCGCGACCGATAGCCTCACATCCTTTGAAAACTCCAGAGGTACGCGGAGATCAGTGCCTCCAAAGGAGACGATGCCTGACTCCTCGTGAAACTTGATAGGAGACCCAGGATTCCTGTGGCACGTGGAAAGGGACCCTTGGTCTCCCGTCTCAGCTGGAGAGGCGTCCCAATTGCCCTGCAAAGCCTCGAGGAGAATACCGAGTTGTCCCTCGCAACTAGGCAGGAGTCCTGACATGGCTGAACACACACGTGTGTGGAAGGGCCATCCCCGTCGTAACTCGAGAATATACCCCAGGTTCCCGCCGCAACTCGAGAAAAACCATGAGACTTCCCCCTTGCCGCGAGATGAGGCCCGATTCCTCTGCACGCAGTGCAGAGCAATTCCGTGTTGCACATCACACATGAAAGGAGCCTTGATTTCCTTGATGGCACTCCAGAGAAGCCCCAAGAACACTGTTTCAAGGCTAGAGGGATCCTGAGGTCACTGTAGCAACACGAAAGAGCTCCGTGGACCAAGAATCAACACGAGATGAGAGGTTAGTCCCTGGCTTCGACTCCTGAGGAATACCACCTTACCACAAGCACCTCAAGAGGAGGCTTCTCTCAGCTCTAGGTATGTGAGAGGGATCCTGAGTTTGCGGCCTCAAGTGGAATGGACACCGCGATGCCCTGACTCGAAATAAGGCCGGATATCCCTGCAGTGACTGGAATGCAGGCTCGTCTTGCATCTCCCAAGACGAAAGGGTGTCTGAATCCCCTGTGGAGACCACAGAGAAAGACCTAGTTCCCCACCTCATCGCGACAGGAGGCCTCAAATCCTTTGAAAACTCCAGAGGTATGCGGAGATCAGTGCCTCCAAAGGAGACGATGCCTGACTCCTCGTGAACCTTGATAGGAGACCCAGGATTCCTGTGGCACGTGGAAAGGGACCCTTGGTCTCCGTCTCAGCTGGAGAGGCGTCCCAATTGCCCTGCAAAGCCTCGAGGAGAATCCCGAGTTGTCCCTCGCAACTAGGCAGGAGTCCTGACATGGCTGAACACACACGTGTGTGGAAGGGCCATTCCCGTCGTAACTCGAGAATATACCCCAGGTTCCCGCCGCAACTCGAGAAAAACCATGAGACTTCCCCCTTGCCGCGAGATGAGGCCCGATTCCCCTGCACTGCGTGCAGAGCAATTCCGTGTTGCACATCACACATGAAAGGAGCCTTGATTTCCTTGATGGCACTCCAGAGAAGCCCCAAGAACACTGTTTCAAGGCTAGAGGGATCCTGAGGTCACTGTAGCAACACGAAAGAGCTCCGTGGACCAAGAATCAACACGAGATGAGAGGTTAGTCCCTGGCTTCGACTCCTGAGGAATACCACCTTACCAAAAGCACCTCAAGAGGAGGCTTCTCTCAGCTCTAGGTATGTGAAAGGGATCCTGAGTTTGCGGCCTCAAGTGGAATGGACACCGCGATGCCCTGACTCGAAATAAGGCTGGATATCCCTGCAGTGACTTGAATGCAGGCTCGTCTTGCATCTCCCAAGAAGAAAGGATGTCTGAATCCCCTGTGGAGACCACAGAGAAACACCTAGTTCCCCACCTCATCGCGACCGGAGGCCTCACATCCTTTGAAAACTCCAGAGGTACGCGGAGATCAGTGCCTCCAAAGGAGACGATGCCTGACTCCTCGTGAAACTTGATAGGAGTCCCAGGATTCTTGTGGCACGTGGAAAGGAACCCTTGGTCTCCGGCCTCAGCTGGAGAGGCGTTCCAATTGCCCTGCCAAGCCTCGAGGAGAATCCCGAGTTGTCCCTCGCAACTAGGCAGGAGTCCTGACGTGGCTGAACAAACACGTGTGTGGAAGGGCCATCCCCGTCGTAACTCGAGAATATACCCCAGGTTCCCGCCGCAACTCGAGAAAAACCATGAGACTTCCCCCTCGATGCGAGATGAGGCCCGATTCCCCTGTACTGTGTGCAGAGCAATTCCGTCTTGCACATCACACATGAAAGGAGCCTTGATTTCCTTCATGGCACTCCAGAGAAACCCCAAGAACACTGTTTCAAGGATAGAGGGATCCTGAGGTCACTGTAGCAACACGAAAGAACTCTGTGGACCAAAAATCAACTCGAAAAGAGAGGTTAGTCCCTGGATTCGTCTCCAGAGGAATACCACCTTACCACAAGCACCTCAAGAGGAGGCTTCTCTCAGCTCTAGGTATGTGAGAGGGACCCTGAGTTTGCGGCCTCAAGTGGAATGGACACCGCGATGCCCTGACTCGAAATAAGGCCGGATATCCCTGCAGTGACTTCAATGCAGGCTCGTCTTGCATCTCCCAGGACGAAAGGATGTCTGAATCCCCTGTGGAAAGCACAGAGAAAGACTTAGTTCCCCACCTCATCGCGACCTATAGCCTCACATCCTTTGAAAACTCCAGAGGTACGCGGAGATCAGTGCCTCCAAAGGAGACGATGCCTGACTCCTCGTGAAACTTGATAGGAGTCCCAGGATTCCTGTGGCACTTGGAAAGGGACACTTGGTCTCCCGCCTCAGCTGGAGAGGCGTCCCAATTGCCCTGCCAAGCCTCGAGGAGAATCCAGAGTTGTCCCTCGCAACTAGGCAGGAGTCCTGACGTCGCTGAAGAAACACGTGGGTGGAAGGGCCATCCCCGTCGTAACTCGAGAATATACCCAAGGTTCCTGCCGCAACTCGAGAAAAACCATGAGACTTCCCCCTCGCCGCGAGATGAGGCCCGATTCCCCTGCACTGCGTGCAGAGCAATTCCGTGTTGCACATCACACATGAAAGGAGCCTTGATTTCCTTGATGGCACTCCAGAGAAACCCCAAGAACACTGTTTCAAGGCTAGAGGGATCCTGAGGTCACTGTAGAAACACGAAAGAGCTCCGTGGACCAAAAATCAACTCGAGATGAGAGGTTAGTCCCTGGCTTCGACTCCGGAGGAATACCACCTTACCACAAGCACCTCAAGAGGAGGCTTCTCTCAGCTCTAGGTATGTGAGAGGGACCCTGAGTTTGCGGCCTCAAGTGGAATGGACACCGCGATGCCCTGACACGAAATAAGGCTGGATATCCCTGCAGTGACTTGAATGCAGGCTCGTCTTGCATCTCGCAAGATGAAAGGATGTCTGAATCCCCTGTGGAGACCATAGAGAAAGACCTAGTTTCCCACCTCATCGCGACCAGAGGCCTCACATCCTTTGAAAACTCCAGAGGTACGCGAAGATCAGTGCCTCCAAAGGAGACGATGCCTGACTCCTCGTGAAACTTGATAGGAGTCCCAGGATTCCTGTGGCACGTGGAAAGGGACCCTTGGTCTCCCGTCTCAGCTGGAGAGGCGTCCCAATTGCCTTGCCAAGCCTCGAGGAGAATCCCGAGTTGTGTCTCGCAACTAGGCAAGAGTCCTGACGTGGCTGAACAAACACGTGTGTGGAAGGGCCATCCCCGTCGTAACTCGAGAATATACCCCAGGTTCCCGCCGCAACTCGAGAAAAACCATGAGACTTCCCCCTCGCCGCGAGATGAGGCCCGATTCCCCTGCACTGCGTGCAGAGCAATTCTGTGTTGCACATCACACATGAAAGGAGCCTTGATTTCCTTGATGGCACTCCAGAGAAACCCCAAGAACACTGTTTCAAGGCTAGAGGGATCCTGAGGTCACTGTAGCAACACGAAAGAGCTCCGTGGGCCAAAAATCAACTCGAGATTAGAGGTTAGTCCCTGGCTTCGACTCCAGAGGAATACCACCTTACCACAAGCACCTCAAGAGGAGGCTTCTCTCAGCTCTAGGTATGTGAGAGGGACCCTGAGTTTGCGGCCTCAAGTGGAATGGACACCGCGATGCCCTGACTCGAAATAAGGCCGGATATCCCTACAGTGACTGGAATGCAGGCTCGTCTTGCATCTCCCAAGACGAAAGGGTGTCTGAATCCCCAGTGCAGACCACAGAGAAAGACCTAGTTCCCCACCTCATCGCGACAGGAGGCCTCAAATCCGTTGAAAACTCCAGAGGTATGCGGAGATCAGTGCCTCCAAAGGAGATGATGCCTGACTCCTCGTGAAACTTGATAGGAGACCCAGGATTCCTGTGGCACGTGGAAAGGGACCCTTGGTCTCCCGTCTCAGCTGGAGAGGCGTCCCAATTGCCCTGCAAAGCCTCGAGGAGAATCCCGAGTTGTCCCTCGCAACTAGGCAGGAGTCCTGACGTCGCTGAAGAAACACGTGGGTGGAAGGGCCATCCCCGTCGTAACTCGAGAATATACTCCAGGCCCCCACCGCAACTCGAGAAAAACCATGAGACTTCCCCCTCGCTGCGAGATGAGGCCCGATTCACCTGCACTGCGTGCAGAGCAATTCCGTGTTGCACATCACACATGAAAGGAGCCTTGATTTCCTTGATGGCACTCCAGAGAAACCCCAAGAACACTGTTTCAAGGCTAGAGGGATCCTGAGGTCACTGTAGCAACACGAAAGAGCTCCGTGGACCAAGAATCAACACGAGATGAGAGGTTAGTCCCTGGCTTCGACTCCTGAGGAATACCACCTTACCACAAGCACCTCAAGAGGAGGCTTCTCTCAGCTCTAGGTATGTGAGAGGGATCCTGAGTTTGCGTCCTCAAGTGGAATGGACACCGCGATGCCCTGACTCGAAATAAGGCCGATTATCCCTGCAGTGACTTGAATGCAGGCTCGTCTTGCATCTCCAAAGAAGAAAGGATGTCTGAATCCCCTGTGGAGACCACAGAGAAAGACCTAGTTCCCCACCTCATCGCGACCGGAGGCCTCAAATCCTTTGAAAACTCCAGAGGTACGCGGAGATCAGTGCCTCCAAAGGAGACGATGCCTGACTCCTCATGAAACTTGATAGGAGTCCCAGGATTCCTGTGGCACGTGGAAAGGGACACTTGGTCTCCCGCCTCAGCTGGAGAGGCGTTCCAATTGCCCTGCAAAGCCTCGAGGAGAATCCCGAGTTGTCCCTCGCAACTAGGCAGGAGTCCTGACGTCGCTGAAGAAACACGTGTGTGGAAGGGCCATCCCCGTCGTAACTCGAGAATATACCCCAGGTTCCCGCCGCAACTCGAGAAAAACCATGAGACTTCCCCCTCGCCGCGAGATGAGGCCCGATTCCCCTGCACTGCGTGCAGAGCAATTCCGTGTTGCACATCACACATGAAAGGAGCCTTGATTTCCTTGATGGCACTCCAGAGAAACCCCAAGAACACTGTTTCAAGGCTAGAGGGATCCTGAGGTCATTGTAGCAACACGAAAGAGCTCCGTGGGCCAAAAATCAACTCGAGATGAGAGGTTAGTCCCTGGCTTCGACTCCAGAGGAATACCACCTTACCACAAGCACCTCAAGAGGAGGCTTCTCTCAGCTCTAGGTATGTGAGAGGGACCCTGAGTTTGCGGCCTCAAGTGGAATGGAAACCGCGATGCCCTGACTCGAAATAAGGCTGGATATCCCTGCAGTGACTTGAATGCAGGCTCGTCTTGCATCTCCCAAGATGAAAGGATGTCTGAATCCCCTGTGGAGACCACAGAGAAAGACCTAGTTCCCCACCTCATCGCGACCGGAGGCCTCACATCCTTTGAAAACTCCAGAGGTACACGGAGATCAGTGCCTCCAAAGGAGACGATGCCTGACTCCTCGTGAAACTTGATAGGAGTCCCAGGATTCTTGTGGCACGTGGAAAGGGACCCTTGGTCTCTCGCCTCAGCTGGAGAGGCGTTCCAATTGCCCTGCCAAGCCTCGAGGAGAATCCCGAGTTGTCCCTCGCAACTAGGCAGGAGTCCTGACATGGCTGAACAAACACGTGGGTGGAAGGGCCATCCCCGTCGTAACTTGAGAATATATCCCAGGTTCCCGCCGCAACTCGAGAAAAACCATGAGACTTCCCCCTCGAAGCGAGATGAGGCCCGATTCCCCTGTACTGCGTGCAGAGCAATTCCGTGTTGCTCATCACACATGAAAGGAGCCTTGATTTCCTTGATGGCACTCCAGAGAAACCCCAAGAACACTTTTTCAAGGATAGAGGGATCCTGAAGTCACTGTAGCAACACGAAAGAACTCTGTGGACCAAAAATCAACTCGAAAAGAGAGGTTAGTCCCTGGATTCGTCTCCAGAGGAATACCACCTTACCACAAGCACCTCAAGAGGAGGCTTCTCTCAGCTCTAGGTATGTGAGAGGGACCCTGAGTTTGCGGCCTCAAGTGGAATGGACACCGCGATGCCCTGACTCGAAATAAGGCCGGATATCCTTGCAGTGACTGGAATGCAGGCTCGTCTTGCATCTCCCAGGACGAAAGGATGTCTGAATCCCCTGTGGAGACCACAGAGAAAGACCTAGTTCCCCACCTCACCGCGACCGGAGGCCTCACATCCTTTGAAAACTCCAGAGGTACGCGGAGATCAGTGCCTCCAAAGGAGACGATGCCTGACTCCTCGAGAAACTTGATAGGAGTCCCAGGATTCCTGTGGCACGTGGAAAGGGACCCTTGGTCTCCCGTCTCAGCTGGAGAGGCGTCCCAATTGCCTTGCCAAGCCTCGAGGAGAATCCCGAGTTGTGTCTCGCAACTAGGCAAGAGTCCTGACGTGGCTGAACAAACACGTGTGTGGAAGGGCCATCCCCGTCGTAACTCGAGAATATACCCCAGGTTCCCGCCGCAACTCGAGAAAAACCATGAGACTTCCCCCTCGCCGCGAGATGAGGCCCGATTCCCCTGCACTGCGTGCAGAGCAATTCCGTGTTGCACATCACACATGAAAGGAGCCTTGATTTCCTTGATGGCACTCCAGAGAAACCCCAAGAACACTGTTTCAAGGCTAGAGGGATCCTGAGGTCACTGTAGAAACACGAAAGAGCTCCGTGGACCAAAAATCAACTCGAGATGAGAGGTTAGTCCCTGGCTTCGACTCCGGAGGAATACCACCTTACCACAAGCACCTCAAGAGGAGGCTTCTCTCAGCTCTAGGTATGTGAGAGGGACCCTGAGTTTGCGGCCTCAAGTGGAATGGACACCGCGATGCCCTGACACGAAATAAGGCTGGATATCCCTGCAGTGACTTGAATGCAGGCTCGTCTTGCATCTCGCAAGATGAAAGGATGTCTGAATCCCCTGTGGAGACCATAGAGAAAGACCTAGTTTCCCACCTCATCGCGACCAGAGGCCTCACATCCTTTGAAAACTCCAGAGGTACGCGAAGATCAGTGCCTCCAAAGGAGACGATGCCTGACTCCTCGTGAAACTTGATAGGAGTCCCAGGATTCCTGTGGCACGTGGAAAGGGACCCTTGGTCTCCCGTCTCAGCTGGAGAGGCGTCCCAATTGCCTTGCCAAGCCTCGAGGAGAATCCCGAGTTGTGTCTCGCAACTAGGCAAGAGTCCTGACGTGGCTGAACAAACACGTGTGTGGAAGGGCCATCCCCGTCGTAACTCGAGAATATACCCCAGGTTCCCGCCGCAACTCGAGAAAAACCATGAGACTTCCCCCTCGCCGCGAGATGAGGCCCGATTCCCCTGCACTGCGTGCAGAGCAATTCTGTGTTGCACATCACACATGAAAGGAGCCTTGATTTCCTTGATGGCACTCCAGAGAAACCCCAAGAACACTGTTTCAAGGCTAGAGGGATCCTGAGGTCACTGTAGCAACACGAAAGAGCTCCGTGGGCCAAAAATCAACTCGAGATTAGAGGTTAGTCCCTGGCTTCGACTCCAGAGGAATACCACCTTACCACAAGCACCTCAAGAGGAGGCTTCTCTCAGCTCTAGGTATGTGAGAGGGACCCTGAGTTTGCGGCCTCAAGTGGAATGGACACCGCGATGCCCTGACTCGAAATAAGGCCGGATATCCCTACAGTGACTGGAATGCAGGCTCGTCTTGCATCTCCCAAGACGAAAGGGTGTCTGAATCCCCAGTGGAGACCACAGAGAAAGACCTAGTTCCCCACCTCATCGCGACAGGAGGCCTCAAATCCGTTGAAAACTCCAGAGGTATGCGGAGATCAGTGCCTCCAAAGGAGATGATGCCTGACTCCTCGTGAAACTTGATAGGAGACCCAGGATTCCTGTGGCACGTGGAAAGGGACCCTTGGTCTCCCGTCTCAGCTGGAGAGGCGTCCCAATTGCCCTGCAAAGCCTCGAGGAGAATCCCGAGTTGTCCCTCGCAACTAGGCAGGAGTCCTGACGTCGCTGAAGAAACACGTGGGTGGAAGGGCCATCCCCGTCGTAACTCGAGAATATACTCCAGGCCCCCACCGCAACTCGAGAAAAACCATGAGACTTCCCCCTCGCTGCGAGATGAGGCCCGATTCACCTGCACTGCGTGCAGAGCAATTCCGTGTTGCACATCACACATGAAAGGAGCCTTGATTTCCTTGATGGCACTCCAGAGAAACCCCAAGAACACTGTTTCAAGGCTAGAGGGATCCTGAGGTCACTGTAGCAACACGAAAGAGCTCCGTGGACCAAGAATCAACACGAGATGAGAGGTTAGTCCCTGGCTTCGACTCCTGAGGAATACCACCTTACCACAAGCACCTCAAGAGGAGGCTTCTCTCAGCTCTAGGTATGTGAGAGGGATCCTGAGTTTGCGTCCTCAAGTGGAATGGACACCGCGATGCCCTGACTCGAAATAAGGCCGATTATCCCTGCAGTGACTTGAATGCAGGCTCGTCTTGCATCTCCAAAGAAGAAAGGATGTCTGAATCCCCTGTGGAGACCACAGAGAAAGACCTAGTTCCCCACCTCATCGCGACCGGAGGCCTCAAATCCTTTGAAAACTCCAGAGGTACGCGGAGATCAGTGCCTCCAAAGGAGACGATGCCTGACTCCTCATGAAACTTGATAGGAGTCCCAGGATTCCTGTGGCACGTGGAAAGGGACACTTGGTCTCCCGCCTCAGCTGGAGAGGCGTTCCAATTGCCCTGCCAAGCCTCGAGGAGAATCCCGAGTTGTCCCTCGCAACTAGGCAGGAGTCCTGACGTCGCTGAAGAAACACGTGTGTGGAAGGGCCATCCCCGTCGTAACTCGAGAATATACCCCAGGTTCCCGCCGCAACTCGAGAAAAACCATGAGACTTCCCCCTCGCCGCGAGATGAGGCCCGATTCCCCTGCACTGCGTGCAGAGCAATTCCGTGTTGCACATCACACATGAAAGGAGCCTTGATTTCCTTGATGGCACTCCAGAGAAACCCCAAGAACACTGTTTCAAGGCTAGAGGGATCCTGAGGTCATTGTAGCAACACGAAAGAGCTCCGTGGGCCAAAAATCAACTCGAGATGAGAGGTTAGTCCCTGGCTTCGACTCCAGAGGAATACCACCTTACCACAAGCACCTCAAGAGGAGGCTTCTCTCAGCTCTAGGTATGTGAGAGGGACCCTGAGTTTGCGGCCTCAAGTGGAATGGAAACCGCGATGCCCTGACTCGAAATAAGGCTGGATATCCCTGCAGTGACTTGAATGCAGGCTCGTCTTGCATCTCCCAAGATGAAAGGATGTCTGAATCCCCTGTGGAGACCACAGAGAAAGACCTAGTTCCCCACCTCATCGCGACCGGAGGCCTCACATCCTTTGAAAACTCCAGAGGTACACGGAGATCAGTGCCTCCAAAGGAGACGATGCCTGACTCCTCGTGAAACTTGATAGGAGTCCCAGGATTCTTGTGGCACGTGGAAAGGGACCCTTGGTCTCCCGCCTCAGCTGGAGAGGCGTTCCAATTGCCCTGCCAAGCCTCGAGGAGAATCCCGAGTTGTCCCTCGCAACTAGGCAGGAGTCCTGACATGGCTGAACAAACACGTGGGTGGAAGGGCCATCCCCGTCGTAACTTGAGAATATATCCCAGGTTCCCGCCGCAACTCGAGAAAAACCATGAGACTTCCCCCTCGAAGCGAGATGAGGCCCGATTCCCCTGTACTGCGTGCAGAGCAATTCCGTGTTGCTCATCACACATGAAAGGAGCCTTGATTTCCTTGATGGCACTCCAGAGAAACCCCAAGAACACTTTTTCAAGGATAGAGGGATCCTGAAGTCACTGTAGCAACACGAAAGAACTCTGTGGACCAAAAATCAACTCGAAAAGAGAGGTTAGTCCCTGGATTCGTCTCCAGAGGAATACCACCTTACCACAAGCACCTCAAGAGGAGGCTTCTCTCAGCTCTAGGTATGTGAGAGGGACCCTGAGTTTGCGGCCTCAAGTGGAATGGACACCGCGATGCCCTGACTCGAAATAAGGCCGGATATCCTTGCAGTGACTGGAATGCAGGCTCGTCTTGCATCTCCCAGGACGAAAGGATGTCTGAATCCCCTGTGGAGACCACAGAGAAAGACCTAGTTCCCCACCTCACCGCGACCGGAGGCCTCACATCCTTTGAAAACTCCAGAGGTACGCGGAGATCAGTGCCTCCAAAGGAGACGATGCCTGACTCCTCGAGAAACTTGATAGGAGTCCCAGGATTCCTGTGGCACGTGGAAAGGGACCCTTGGTCTCCCGCCTCAGCTGGAGAGGCGTCCCAATTGCCTTGCCAAGCCTCGAGGAGAATCCCGAGTTGTGTCTCGCAACTAGGCAAGAGTCCTGACGTGGCTGAACAAACACGTGTGTGGAACGGCCATCCCCGTCGTAACTCGAGAATATACCCCAGGTTCCCGCCGCAACTCGAGAAAAACCATGAGACTTCCCCCTCGCCGCGAGATGAGGCCCGATTCCCCTGCACTGCGTGCAGAGCAATTCTGTGTTGCACATCACACATGAAAGGAGCCTTGATTTCCTTGATGGCACTCCAGAGAAACCCCAAGAACACTGTTTCAAGGCTAGAGGGATCCTGAGGTCACTGTAGTAACACGAAAGAGCTCCGTGGACCAAAAACCAACTCGAGATGAGAGGTTAGTCCCTGGCTTCGACTCCAGAGGAATACCACCTTACCACAAGCACCTCAAGAGGAGGCTTCTCTCAGCTCTAGGTATGTGAGAGGGACCCTGAGTTTGCGGCCTCAAGCGGAATGGACACCGCGATGCCCTGACTCGAAAAAAGGCCGGATATCCCTGCAGTGACTGGAATGCAGGCTCGTCTTGCATCTCCCAAGACGAAAGGGTGTCTGAATCCCCTGTGGAGACCACAGAGAAAGACCTAGTTCCCCACCTCATCGCGACCGGAGGCCTCACATCCTTTGAAAACTCCAGAGGTACGCGGAGATCAGTGCCTCTAAAGGAGACGATGCCTGACTCCTCGTGAAACTTGATAGGAGTCCCAGGATTCTTGTGGCACGTGGAAGGGACCCTTGGTCTCCCGCCTCAGCTGGAGAGGCGTTCCAATTGCTCTGCCAAGCCTCGAGGAGAATCCCGAGTTGTGTCTCGCAACTAGGCAAGAGTCCTGACGTGGCTGAACAAACACGTGAGTGGAAGGGCCATCCCCATCGTAACTCGAGAATATACCCCAGGTTCCCGCCGCAACTCGAGAAAAACCATGAGACTTCCCCCTCGATGCGAGATGAGGCCCGATTCCCCTGTACTGCGTGCAGAGCAATTTCGTCTTGCACATCACACATCAAAGGAGCCTTGATTTCCTTGATGGCACTCCAGAGAAACCCCAAGAACACTGTTTCAAGGATAGAGGGATCCTGAGGTCACTGTAGCAACAAGAAAGAACTCTGTGGACCAAAAATCAACTCGAAAAGAGAGGTTAGTCCCTGGATTCGTCTCCAGAGGAATACCACCTTACCACAAGCACCTCAAGAGGAGGCTTCTCTCAGCTCTAGGTATGTGAGAGGGACCCTGAGTTTGCGGCCTCAAGTGGAATGGACACCGCGATGCCCTGACTCGAAATAAGGCCGGATATCCCTGCAGTGACTTCAATGCAGGCTCGTCTTGCATCTCCCAGGAAGAAAGGATGTCTGAATCCCCTGTGGAAAGCACAGAGAAAGACTTAGTTCCGAACCTCATCGCGACCGATAGCCTCACATCCTTTGAAAACTCCAGAGGTACGCGGAGATCAGTGCCTCCAAAGGAGACGATGCCTGACTCCTCGTGAAACTTGATAGGAGACCCAGGATTCCTGTGGCACGTGGAAAGGGACCCTTGGTCTCCCGTCTCAGCTGGAGAGGCGTCCCAATTGCCCTGCAAAGCCTCGAGGAGAATACCGAGTTGTCCCTCGCAACTAGGCAGGAGTCCTGACATGGCTGAACACACACGTGTGTGGAAGGGCCATCCCCGTCGTAACTCGAGAATATACCCCAGGTTCCCGCCGCAACTCGAGAAAAACCATGAGACTTCCCCCTTGCCGCGAGATGAGGCCCGATTCCCCTGCACTCCGTGCAGAGCAATTCCGTGTTGCACATCACACATGAAAGGAGCCTTGATTTCCTTGATGGCACTCCAGAGAAGCCCCAAGAACACTGTTTCAAGGCTAGAGGGATCCTGAGGTCACTGTAGCAACACGAAAGAGCTCCGTGGACCAAGAATCAACACGAGATGAGAGGTTAGTCCCTGGCTTCGACTCCTGAGGAATACCACCTTACCACAAGCACCTCAAGAGGAGGCTTCTCTCAGCTCTAGGTATGTGAGAGGGATCCTGAGTTTGCGGCCTCAAGTGGAATGGACACCGCGATGCCCTGACTCGAAATAAGGCCGGATATCCCTGCAGTGACTGGAATGCAGGCTCGTCTTGCATCTCCCAAGACGAAAGGGTGTCTGAATCCCCTGTGGAGACCACAGAGAAAGACCTAGTTCCCCACCTCATCGCGACAGGTGGCCTCAAATCCTTTGAAAACTCCAGAGGTATGCGGAGATCAGTGCCTCCAAAGGAGACGATGCCTGACTCCTCGTGAACCTTGATAGGAGACCCAGGATTCCTGTGGCACGTGGAAAGGGACCCTTGGTCTCCGTCTCAGCTGGAGAGGCGTCCCAATTGCCCTGCAAAGCCTCGAGGAGAATCCCGAGTTGTCCCTCGCAACTAGGCAGGAGTCCTGACATGGCTGAACACACACGTGTGTGGAAGGGCCATTCCCGTCGTAACTCGAGAATATACCCCAGGTTCCCGCCGCAACTCGAGAAAAACCATGAGACTTCCCCCTTGCCGCGAGATGAGGCCCGATTCCCCTGCACTGCGTGCAGAGCAATTCCGTGTTGCACATCACACATGAAAGGAGCCTTGATTTCCTTGATGGCACTCCAGAGAAGCCCCAAGAACACTGTTTCAAGGCTAGAGGGATCCTGAGGTCACTGTAGCAACACGAAAGAGCTCCGTGGACCAAGAATCAACACGAGATGAGAGGTTAGTCCCTGGCTTCGACTCCTGAGGAATACCACCTTACCAAAAGCACCTCAAGAGGAGGCTTCTCTCAGCTCTAGGTATGTGAGAGGGATCCTGAGTTTGCGGCCTCAAGTGGAATGGACACCGTGATGCCCTGACTCGAAATAAGGCTGGATATCCCTGCAGTGACTTGAATGCAGGCTCGTCTTGCATCTCCCAAGAAGAAAGGATGTCTGAATCCCCTGTGGAGACCACAGAGAAACACCTAGTTCCCCACCTCATCGCGACCGGAGGCCTCACATCCTTTGAAAACTCCAGAGGTACGCGGAGATCAGTGCCTCCAAAGGAGACGATGCCTGACTCCTCGTGAAACTTGATAGGAGTCCCAGGATTCTTGTGGCACGTGGAAAGGAACCCTTGGTCTCCGGCCTCAGCTGGAGAGGCGTTCCAATTGCCCTGCCAAGCCTCGAGGAGAATCCCGAGTTGTCCCTCGCAACTAGGCAGGAGTCCTGACGTGGCTGAACAAACACGTGTGTGGAAGGGCCATCCCCGTCGTAACTCGAGAATATACCCCAGGTTCCCGCCGCAACTCGAGAAAAACCATGAGACTTCCCCCTCGATGCGAGATGAGGCCCGATTCCCCTGTACTGTGTGCAGAGCAATTCCGTCTTGCACATCACACATGAAAGGAGCCTTGATTTCCTTGATGGCACTCCAGAGAAACCCCAAGAACACTGTTTCAAGGATAGAGGGATCCTGAGGTCACTGTAGCAACACGAAAGAACTCTGTGGACCAAAAATCAACTCGAAAAGAGAGGTTAGTCCCTGGATTCGTCTCCAGAGGAATACCACCTTACCACAAGCACCTCAAGAGGAGGCTTCTCTCAGCTCTAGGTATGTGAGAGGGACCCTGAGTTTGCGGCCTCAAGTGGAATGGACACCGCGATGCCCTGACTCGAAATAAGGCCGGATATCCCTGCAGTGACTTCAATGCAGGCTCGTCTTGCATCTCCCAGGACGAAAGGATGTCTGAATCCCCTGTGGAAAGCACAGAGAAAGACTTAGTTCCCCACCTCATCGCGACCTATAGCCTCACATCCTTTGAAAACTCCAGAGGTACGCGGAGATCAGTGCCTCCAAAGGAGACGATGCCTGACTCCTCGTGAAACTTGATAGGAGTCCCAGGATTCCTGTGGCACTTGGAAAGGGACACTTGGTCTCCCGCCTCAGCTGGAGAGGCGTCCCAATTGCCCTGCCAAGCCTCGAGGAGAATCCAGAGTTGTCCCTCGCAACTAGGCAGGAGTCCTGACGTCGCTGAAGAAACACGTGGGTGGAAGGGCCATCCCCGTCGTAACTCGAGAATATACCCAAGGTTCCTGCCGCAACTCGAGAAAAACCATGAGACTTCCCCCTCGCCGCGAGATGAGGCCCGATTCCCCTGCACTGCGTGCAGAGCAATTCCGTGTTGCACATCACACATGAAAGGAGCCTTGATTTCCTTGATGGCACTCCAGAGAAACCCCAAGAACACTGTTTCAAGGCTAGAGGGATCCTGAGGTCACTGTAGAAACACGAAAGAGCTCCGTGGACCAAAAATCAACTCGAGATGAGAGGTTAGTCCCTGGCTTCGACTCCGGAGGAATACCACCTTACCACAAGCACCTCAAGAGGAGGCTTCTCTCAGCTCTAGGTATGTGAGAGGGACCCTGAGTTTGCGGCCTCAAGTGGAATGGACACCGCGATGCCCTGACACGAAATAAGGCTGGATATCCCTGCAGTGACTTGAATGCAGGCTCGTCTTGCATCTCGCAAGATGAAAGGATGTCTGAATCCCCTGTGGAGACCATAGAGAAAGACCTAGTTTCCCACCTCATCGCGACCAGAGGCCTCACATCCTTTGAAAACTCCAGAGGTACGCGAAGATCAGTGCCTCCAAAGGAGACGATGCCTGACTCCTCGTGAAACTTGATAGGAGTCCCAGGATTCCTGTGGCACGTGGAAAGGGACCCTTGGTCTCCCGTCTCAGCTGGAGAGGCGTCCCAATTGCCTTGCCAAGCCTCGAGGAGAATCCCGAGTTGTGTCTCGCAACTAGGCAAGAGTCCTGACGTGGCTGAACAAACACGTGTGTGGAAGGGCCATCCCCGTCGTAACTCGAGAATATACCCCAGGTTCCCGCCGCAACTCGAGAAAAACCATGAGACTTCCCCCTCGCCGCGAGATGAGGCCCGATTCCCCTGCACTGCGTGCAGAGCAATTCTGTGTTGCACATCACACATGAAAGGAGCCTTGATTTCCTTGATGGCACTCCAGAGAAACCCCAAGAACACTGTTTCAAGGCTAGAGGGATCCTGAGGTCACTGTAGCAACACGAAAGAGCTCCGTGGGCCAAAAATCAACTCGAGATTAGAGGTTAGTCCCTGGCTTCGACTCCAGAGGAATACCACCTTACCACAAGCACCTCAAGAGGAGGCTTCTCTCAGCTCTAGGTATGTGAGAGGGACCCTGAGTTTGCGGCCTCAAGTGGAATGGACACCGCGATGCCCTGACTCGAAATAAGGCCGGATATCCCTACAGTGACTGGAATGCAGGCTCGTCTTGCATCTCCCAAGACGAAAGGGTGTCTGAATCCCCAGTGGAGACCACAGAGAAAGACCTAGTTCCCCACCTCATCGCGACAGGAGGCCTCAAATCCGTTGAAAACTCCAGAGGTATGCGGAGATCAGTGCCTCCAAAGGAGATGATGCCTGACTCCTCGTGAAACTTGATAGGAGACCCAGGATTCCTGTGGCACGTGGAAAGGGACCCTTGGTCTCCCGTCTCAGCTGGAGAGGCGTCCCAATTGCCCTGCAAAGCCTCGAGGAGAATCCCGAGTTGTCCCTCGCAACTAGGCAGGAGTCCTGACGTCGCTGAAGAAACACGTGGGTGGAAGGGCCATCCCCGTCGTAACTCGAGAATATACTCCAGGCCCCCACCGCAACTCGAGAAAAACCATGAGACTTCCCCCTCGCTGCGAGATGAGGCCCGATTCACCTGCACTGCGTGCAGAGCAATTCCGTGTTGCACATCACACATGAAAGGAGCCTTGATTTCCTTGATGGCACTCCAGAGAAACCCCAAGAACACTGTTTCAAGGCTAGAGGGATCCTGAGGTCACTGTAGCAACACGAAAGAGCTCCGTGGACCAAGAATCAACACGAGATGAGAGGTTAGTCCCTGGCTTCGACTCCTGAGGAATACCACCTTACCACAAGCACCTCAAGAGGAGGCTTCTCTCAGCTCTAGGTATGTGAGAGGGATCCTGAGTTTGCGTCCTCAAGTGGAATGGACACCGCGATGCCCTGACTCGAAATAAGGCCGATTATCCCTGCAGTGACTTGAATGCAGGCTCGTCTTGCATCTCCAAAGAAGAAAGGATGTCTGAATCCCCTGTGGAGACCACAGAGAAAGACCTAGTTCCCCACCTCATCGCGACCGGAGGCCTCAAATCCTTTGAAAACTCCAGAGGTACGCGGAGATCAGTGCCTCCAAAGGAGACGATGCCTGACTCCTCATGAAACTTGATAGGAGTCCCAGGATTCCTGTGGCACGTGGAAAGGGACACTTGGTCTCCCGCCTCAGCTGGAGAGGCGTTCCAATTGCCCTGCCAAGCCTCGAGGAGAATCCCGAGTTGTCCCTCGCAACTAGGCAGGAGTCCTGACGTCGCTGAAGAAACACGTGTGTGGAAGGGCCATCCCCGTCGTAACTCGAGAATATACCCCAGGTTCCCGCCGCAACTCGAGAAAAACCATGAGACTTCCCCCTCGCCGCGAGATGAGGCCCGATTCCCCTGCACTGCGTGCAGAGCAATTCCGTGTTGCACATCACACATGAAAGGAGCCTTGATTTCCTTGATGGCACTCCAGAGAAACCCCAAGAACACTGTTTCAAGGCTAGAGGGATCCTGAGGTCATTGTAGCAACACGAAAGAGCTCCGTGGGCCAAAAATCAACTCGAGATGAGAGGTTAGTCCCTGGCTTCGACTCCAGAGGAATACCACCTTACCACAAGCACCTCAAGAGGAGGCTTCTCTCAGCTCTAGGTATGTGAGAGGGACCCTGAGTTTGCGGCCTCAAGTGGAATGGAAACCGCGATGCCCTGACTCGAAATAAGGCTGGATATCCCTGCAGTGACTTGAATGCAGGCTCGTCTTGCATCTCCCAAGATGAAAGGATGTCTGAATCCCCTGTGGAGACCACAGAGAAAGACCTAGTTCCCCACCTCATCGCGACCGGAGGCCTCACATCCTTTGAAAACTCCAGAGGTACACGGAGATCAGTGCCTCCAAAGGAGACGATGCCTGACTCCTCGTGAAACTTGATAGGAGTCCCAGGATTCTTGTGGCACGTGGAAAGGGACCCTTGGTCTCCCGCCTCAGCTGGAGAGGCGTTCCAATTGCCCTGCCAAGCCTCGAGGAGAATCCCGAGTTGTCCCGGGCAACTAGGCAGGAGTCCTGACATGGCTGAACAAACACGTGGGTGGAAGGGCCATCCCCGTCGTAACTTGAGAATATATCCCAGGTTCCCGCCGCAACTCGAGAAAAACCATGAGACTTCCCCCTCGAAGCGAGATGAGGCCCGATTCCCCTGTACTGCGTGCAGAGCAATTCCGTGTTGCTCATCACACATGAAAGGAGCCTTGATTTCCTTGATGGCACTCCAGAGAAACCCCAAGAACACTTTTTCAAGGATAGAGGGATCCTGAAGTCACTGTAGCAACACGAAAGAACTCTGTGGACCAAAAATCAACTCGAAAAGAGAGGTTAGTCCCTGGATTCGTCTCCAGAGGAATACCACCTTACCACAAGCACCTCAAGAGGAGGCTTCTCTCAGCTCTAGGTATGTGAGAGGGACCCTGAGTTTGTGGCCTCAAGTGGAATGGACACCGCGATGCCCTGACTCGAAATAAGGCCGGATATCCTTGCAGTGACTGGAATGCAGGCTCGTCTTGCATCTCCCAGGACGAAAGGATGTCTGAATCCCCTGTGGAGACCACAGAGAAAGACCTAGTTCCCCACCTCACCGCGACCGGAGGCCTCACATCCTTTGAAAACTCCAGAGGTACGCGGAGATCAGTGCCTCCAAAGGAGACGATGCCTGACTCCTCGTGAAACTTGATAGGAGTCCCAGGATTCCTGTGGCACGTGGAAAGGGACCCTTCGTCTCCCGCCTCAGCTGGAGAGGCGTCCCAATTGCCTTGCCAAGCCTCGAGGAGAATCCCGAGTTGTGTCTCGCAACTAGGCAAGAATCCTGACGTGGCTGAACAAACACATGTGTGGAAGGGCCATCCCCGTCGTAACTCGAGAATATACCCCAGGTTCCCGCCGCAACTCGAGAAAAACCATGAGACTTCCCCCTCGCCGCGAGATGAGGCCCGATTCCCCTGCACTGCGTGCAGAGCAATTCTGTGTTGCACATCACACATGAAAGGAGCCTTGATTTCCTTCATGGCACTCCAGAGAAACCCCAAGAACACTGTTTCAAGGCTAGAGGGATCCTAAGGTCACTGTAGCAACACAAAAGAGCTCCGTGGGCCAAAAATCAACTCGAGATGAGAGGTTAGTCCCTGGCTTCGACTCCAGAGGAATACCACCTTACCACAAGCACCTCAAGAGGAGGCATCTCTCAGCTTTAGGTATGTGAGAGGGACCCTGAGTTTGCGGCCTCAAGTGGAGTGGATACCGCGATGCCCTGACGCGAAATAAGGCTGGATATCCCTGCAATGACTTGAATGCAGGCTCGTCTTGCATCTCCCAAGATGAAAGGGTGTCTGAATCCCCTGTGGAGACCACAGAGAAAGACCTAGTTCCCCACTTCATCGCGACCGGAGGCCTCACATCCTTTGAAAACTCCAGAGGTACGCGGAGATCAGTGCCTCCAAAGGAGACGATGCCTGACTCCTCGTGAAACTTGATAGGAGTCCCAGGATTCCTGTGGCACTTGGAAAGGGACACTTGGTCTCCCGCCTCAGCTGGAGAGGCGTCCCAATTGCCCTGCAAAGCCTCGAGGAGAATCCAGAGTTGTCCCTCGCAACTAGGCAGGAGTCCTGACGTCGCTGAAGAAACACTTGGGTGGAAGGGCCATCCCCGTCGTAACTCGAGAATATACCCCAGGTTCCCGCCGCAACTCGAGAAAAACCATGAGACTTCCCCCTCGCCGCGAGATGAGGCCCGATTCCCCTGCACTGCGTGCAGAGCAATTCCGTGTTGCACATCACACATGAAAGGAGCCTTGATTTCCTTGATGGCACTCCAGAGAAACCCCAAGAACACTGTTTCAAGGCTAGAGGGATCCTGAGGTCACTGTAGCAACACGAAAGAGCTCCGTGGACCAAAAATCAACTCGAGATGAGAGGTTAGTCCCTGGCTTCGACTCCAGAGGAATACCACCTTACCACAAGCACCTCAAGAGGAGGCTTCTCTCAGCTCTAGGTATGTGAGAGGGACCCTGAGTTTGCGGCCTCAAGTGGAATTGACACCGCGATGCCCTGACGCGAAATAAGGCTGGATATCCCTGCAGTGACTTGAATGCAGGCTCTTCTTGCATCTCCCAAGATGAAAGGATGTCTGAATCCCCTGTGGAGACCACAGAGAAAGACCTAGTTCCCCACCTCATCGCGACCGGAGGCCTCACATCCTTTGAAAACTCCAGAGGTACGCGGAGATCAGTGCCTCCAAAGGAGACGATGCCTGACTCCTCGTGAAACTTGATAGGAGACTCAGGATTTCTGTGGCACGTGGAAAGGGACCCTTGGTCTCCCGTCTCAGCTGGAGAGGCGTCCCAATTGCCCTGCAAAGCCTCAAGGAGAATCCCGAGTTGTCCCTCGCAACTAGGCAGGAGTCCTTACGTCGCTGAAGAAACACGTGGGTGGAAGGGCCATCCCGGACGTAACTCGAGAATATACCCCAGGTTCCCGCCGCAACTCGAGAAAAACCATGAGACTTCCCCCTCGCCGCGAGATGAGGCCCGATTCCCCTGCACTGCGTGCAGAGCAATTCCGTGTTGCACATCACACATGAAACGAGCCTTGATTTCCTTGATGGCACTCCAGAGAAACCCCAAGAACACTGTTTCAAGGCTAGAGGGATCCTGAGGTCACTGTAGCAACACGAAAGAGCTCCGTGGGCCAAAAATCAACTCGAGATGAGAGGTTAGTCCCTGGCTTCGAATCCAGAGGAATACCACCTTACCACAAGCACCTCAAGAGGAGGCTTCTCTCAGCTCTAGGTATGTGAGAGGGACCCTGAGTTTGTGGCCTCAAGTGGAATGGACACCGCGATGCCCTGACTCGAAATAAGGCCGGATATCCCTGCAGTGACTTGAATGCAGGCTCGTCTTGCATCTCCCAAGAAGAAAGGATGTCTGAATCCCCTGTGGAAACCACAGAGAAACACCTAGTTCCCCACCTCATCGCGACCGGAGGCCTCACATCCTTTGAAAACTCCAGAGGTACGCGGAGATCAGTGCCTCCAAAGGAGACGATGCCTGACTCCTCGTGAAACTTGATAGGAGTCCCAGGATTCCTGTGGCACGTGGAAAGGGACCCTTGGTCTCCCGCCTCAGCTGGAGAGGCGTCCCAATTGCCCTGCCAAGCCTCGAGGAGAATCCAGAGTTGTCCCTCGCAACTAGGCAAGAGTCCTGACGTGGCTGAACAAACACGTGGGTGGAAGGGCCATCCCCGTGGTAACTCGAGAATATACCCCAGGTTCCCGCAGCAACTCGAGAAAAACCATGAGACTTCCCCCTCGCCGCGAGATGAGGCCCGATTCCCCTGCACTGCGTGCAGAGGAATTCCGTGTTGCACATCACACATGAAAGGAGCCTTGATTTCCTTCATGGCACTCCAGAGAAACCCCAAGAACACTGTTTCAAGGCTAGAGGGATCCTGAGGTCACTGTAGCAACACGAAAGAGCTCCGTGGACCAAGAATCAACACGAGATGAGAGGTTAGTCCCTGGCTTCGACTCCTGAGGAATACCACCTTACCACATGCACCTCAAGAGGAGGCTTCTCTCAGCTCTAGGTATGTGATAGGGACCCTGAGTTTGCGGCCTCAAGTGGAATGGACACCGCGATGCCCTGACTCGAAATAAGGCCGGATATCCCTGCAGTGACTTCAATGCAGGCTCGTCTTGCATCTCCCAGGACGAAAGGATATCTGAATCCCCTGTGGAAAGCACAGAGAAAGACTTAGTTCCCCACCTCATCGCGACCGATAGCCTCACATCCTTTGAAAACTCCAGAGGTACGCGGAGATCAGTGCCTCCAAAGGAGACGATGCCTGACTCCTCGTGAAACTTGATAGGAGTCCCAGGATTCCTGTGGCACGTGGAAAGGGACCCTTGGTCTCCCGCCTCAGCTGGAGAGGCGTCCCAATTGCCCTGCCAAGCCTCGAGGAGAATCCCGAGTTGTGTCTCGCAACTAGGCAAGAGTCCTGACGTGGCTGAACAAACACGTGGGTGGAAGGGCCATCCCCGTGGTAACTCGAGAATATACCCCAGGTTCCCGCAGCAACTCGAGAATAACCATGAGACTTCCCCCTCGCCGCGAGATGAGGCCCGATTCCCCTGCACTGCGTGCAGAGGAATTCTGTGTTGCACATCACACATGAAAGGAGCCTTGATTTCCTTCATGGCACTCCAGAGAAACCCCAAGAACACTGTTTCAAGGCTAGAGGGATCCTGAGGTCACTGTAGCAACACGAAAGAGCTCCGTGGACCAAAAATCAACTCGAGATGAGAGGTTAGTCCCTGGCTTCGACTCCAGAGGAATACCACCTTACCACAAGCACCTCAAGAGGAGGCTTCTCTCAGCTCTAGGTATGTGAGAGGGACCCTGAGTTTGCGGCCTCAAGTGGAATGGACACCGCGATGCCCTGACTCGAAATAAGGCCGGATATCCCTGCAGTGACTGGAATGCAGGCTCGTCTTGCATCTCCCAAGACGAAAGGGTGTCTGAATCCCCTGTGGAGACCACAGAGAAAGACCTAGTTCCCCACCTCATCGCGACAGGAGGCCTCAAATCCTTTGAAAACTCCAGAGATATGCGGAGATCAGTGCCTCCAAAGGAGACGATGCCTGACTCCTCGTGAAACTTGATAGGAGACCCAGGATTCCTGTGGCACGTGGAAAGGTACCCTTGGTCTCCCGTCTCAGCTGGAGAGGCGTCCCAATTGCCCTGCAAAGCCTCGAGGAGAATCCCGAGTTGTCCCTCGCAACTAGGCAGGAGTCCTGACGTCGCTGAAGAAACACGTGGGTGGAAGGGCCATCCCCGACGTAACTCGAGAATATACCCCAGGTTCCCGCCGCAACTCGAGAAAAACCATGAGACTTACCCCTCGCCGCGAGATGAGTCCCGATTCTCCTGCACTGCGTGCAGAGCAATTCCGTGTTGCACATCACACATGAAAGGAGCCTTGATTTCCTTGATGGCACTCCAGAGAAACCCCAAGAACACTGTTTCAAGGCTAGAGGGATCCTGAGGTCACTGTAGCAACACGAAAGAGCTCCGTGGACCAAGAATCAACACGAGATGAGAGGTTAGTCCCTGGCTTCGACTCCTGAGGAATACCACCTTACCACAAGCACCTCAAGAGGAGGCTTCTCTCAGCTCTAGGTATGTGAGAGGGATCCTGAGTTTGCGGCCTCAAGTGGAATTGACACCGCGATGCCCTGACTCGAAATAAGGCCGGATATCCCTGCAGTGACTTCAATGCAGGCTCGTCTTGCATCTCCCAAGAAGAAAGGATGTCTGAATCCCCTGTGGAGACCACAGAGAAACACCTAGTTCCCCACCTCATCGCGACCGGAGGCCTCACATCCTTTGAAAACTCCAGAGGTACGCGGAGATCAGTGCCTCCAAAGGAGACGATGCCTGACTCCTCGTGAAACTTGATAGGAGTCCCAGGATTCTTGTGGCACGTGGAAAGGGACCCTTGGTCTCCCGCCTCAGCTGGAGAGGCGTTCCAATTGCCCTGCCAAGCCTCGAGGAGAATCCCGAGTTGTCCCTCGCAACTAGGCAGGAGTCCTGACGTGGCTGAACAAACACGTGGGTGGAAGGGCCATCCCCGTCGTAACTCGAAAATATACCCCAGGTTCCCGCCGCAACTCGAGAAAAACCATGAGACTTCCCCCTCGATGCGAGATGAGGACCGATTCCCCTGTACTGCGTGCAGAGCAATTCCGTCTTGCACGTCACACATGAAAGGAGCCTTGATTTCCTTGATGGCACTCCAGAGAAACCCCAAGAACACTGTTTCAAGGCTAGAGGGATCCTGAGGTCACTGTAGCAACACGAAAGAACTCTGTGGACCAAAAATCAACTCGAAAAGAGAGGTTAGTCCCTGGATTCGTCTCCAGAGGAATACCACCTTACCACAAGCACCTCAAGAGGAGGCTTCTCTCAGCTCTAGGTATGTGAGAGGGACCCTGAGTTTGCGGCCTCAAGTGGAATGGACACCGCGATGCCCTGACTCGAAATAAGGCCGGATATCCCTGCAGTGACTTCAATGCAGGCTCGTCTTGCATCTCCCAGGACGAAAGGATGTCTGAATCCCCTGTGGAAAGCACAGAGAAAGACTTAGTTCCCCACCTCATCGCGACCGATAGCCTCACATCCTTTGAAAACTCCAGATGTACGCGGAGATCAGTGCCTCCAAAGGAGACGATGCCTGACTCCTCGTGAAACTTGATAGGAGTCCCAGGATTCCTGTGGCACGTGGAAAGGGACACTTGGTCTCCCGCCTCAGCTGGAGAGGCGTTCCAATTGCCCTGCCAAGCCTCGAGGAGAATCCCGAGTTGTCCCTCGCAACTAGGCAGGAGTCCTGACGTGGCTGAACAAACACGTGGGTGGAAGGGCCATCCCCGTCGTAACTCGAGAATATACCCCAGGTTCCCGTCGCAACTCGAGAAAAACCATGAGACTTCCCCCTCGATGCGAGATGAGGCCCGATTCCCCTGTACTGCGTGCAGAGCAATTCCGTCTTGCACATCACACATGAAAGGAGCCTTGATTTCCTTGATGGCACTCCAGAGAAACCCCAAGAACACTGTTTCAAGGATAGAGGGATCCTGAGGTCACTGTAGCAACACGAAAGAACTCTGTGGACCAAAAATCAACTCGAAAAGAGAGGTTAGTCCCTGGATTCGTCTCCAGAGGAATACCACCTTACCACAAGCACCTCAAGAGGAGGCTTCTCTCAGCTCTAGGTATGTGATAGGGACCCTGAGTTTGCGGCCTCAAGTGGAATGGACATCGCGATGCCCTGACTTGAAATAAGGCCGGATATCCCTGCAGTGACTTCAATGCAGGCTCGTCTTGCATCTCCCAGGACGAAAGGATATCTGAATCCCCTGTGGAAAGCACAGAGAAAGACTTAGTTCCCCACCTCATCGCGACCGATAGCCTCACATCCTTTGAAAACTCCAGAGGTACGCGGAGATCAGTGCCTCCAAAGGAGACGATGCCTGACTCCTCGTGAAACTTGATAGGAGTCCCAGGATTCCTGTGGCACGTGGAAAGGGACCCTTGGTCTCCCGCCTCAGCTGGAGAGGCGTCCCAATTGCCTTGCCAAGCCTCGAGGAGAATCCCGAGTTGTGTCTCGCAACTAGGCAAGAGTCCTGACGTGGCTGAACAAACACGTGGGTGGAAGGGCCATCCCCGTGATAACTCGAGAATATACCCCAGGTTCCCACAGCAACTCGAGAAAAACCATGAGACTTCCCCCTCGCCGCGAGATGAGGCCCGATTCCCCTGCACTGCGTGCAGAGGAATTCTGTGTTGCACATCACACATGAAAGGAGCCTTGATTTCCTTCATGGCACTCCAGAGAAACCCCAAGAACACTGTTTCAAGGCTAGAGGGATCCTGAGGTCACTGTAGCAACACGAAAGAGCTCCGTGGACCAAAAATCAACTCGAGATGAGAGGTTAGTCCCTGGCTTCGACTCCAGAGGAATACCACCTTACCACAAGCACCTCAAGAGGTGGCTTCTCTCAGCTCTAGGTATGTGAAAGGGACCCTGAGTTTGCGGCCTCAAGTGGAATGGACACCGCGATGCCCTGACTCGAAATAAGGCCGGATATCCCTGCAGTGACTGGAATGCAGGCTCGTCTTGCATCTCCCAAGACGAAAGGGTGTCTGAATCCCCTGTGGAGACCACAGAGAAAGACCTAGTTCCCCACCTCATCGCGACAGGAGGCCTCAAATCCTTTGAAAACTCCAGAGGTATGCGGAGATCAGTGCCTCCAAAGGAGACGATGCCTGACTTCTCGTGAAACTTGATAGGAGACCCAGGATTCCTGTGGCACGTGGAAAGGGACACTTGGTCTCCCGTCTCAGCTGGAGAGGCGTCCCAATTGCCCTGCAAAGCCTCGAGGAGAATCCCGAGTTGTCCCTCGCAACTAGGCAGGAGTCCTGACGTCGCTGAAGAAACACGTGGGTGGAAGGGCCATCCCCGTCGTAACTAGAGAATATACCCCAGGTTCCCGCCGCAACTCGAGAAAAACCATGAGACTTCCCCCTCGCCGCGAGATGAGGCCCGATTCCCCTGCACTGCGTGCAGAGCAATTCCGTGTTGCACATCACACATGAAAGGAGCCTTGATTTCCTTGATGGCACTCCAGAGAAACCCCAAGAACACTGTTTCAAGGCTAGAGGGATCCTGAGGTCACTGTAGCAACACGAAAGAGCTCCGTGGACCAAGAATCAACACGAGATGAGAGGTTAGTCCCTGGCTTCGACTCCTGAGGAATACCACCTTACCACAAGCACCTCAAGAGGAGGCTTCTCTCAGCTCTAGGTATGTGAGAGGGATCCTGAGTTTGCGGCCTCAAGTGGAATGGACACCGCGATGCCCTGACTCGAAATAAGGCCGGATATCCCTGCAGTGACTTGAATGCAGGCTCGTCTTGCATCTCCCAATAAGAAAGGATGTCTGAATCCCCTGTGGAGACCACAGAGAAACACCTAGTTCCCCACCTCATCGCGACCGGAGGCCTCACATCCTTTGAAAACTCCAGAGGTACGCGGAGATCAGTGCCTCCAAAGGAGACGATGCCTGACTCCTCGTGAAACTTGATAGGAGTCCCAGGATTCTTGTGGCACGTGGAAAGGGACCCTTGGTCTCCCGCCTCAGCTGGAGAGGCGTCCCAATTTCCCTGCCAAGCCTCGAGGAGAATCCCGAGTTGTCCCTCGCAACTAGGCAGGAGTCCTGACGTGGCTGAACAAACACGTGGGTGGAAGGGCCATCCCCGTCGTAACTCGAGAATATACCCCAGGTTCCCGTCACAACTCGAGAAAAACCATGAGACTTCCCCCTCGATGCGAGATGAGGCCCGATTCCCCTGTACTGCGTGCAGAGCAATTCCGTCTTGCACATCACACATGAAAGGAGCCTTGATTTCCTTAATGGCACTCCAGAGAAACCCCAAGAACACTGTTTCAAGGCTAGAGGGATCCTGAGGTCACTGTAGCAACACGAAAGAACTCTGTGGACCAAAAATCAACTCGAAAAGAGAGGTTAGTCCCTGGATTCGTCTCCAGAGGAATACCACCTTACCACAAGCACCTCAAGAGGAGGCTTCTCTCAGCTCTAGGTATGTGAGAGGGACCCTGAGTTTGCGGCCTCAAGTGGAATGGACACCGCGATGCCCTGACTCGAAATAAGGCCGGATATCCCTGCAGTGACTTGAATGCAGGCTCGTCTTGCATCTCCCAGGACGAAAGGATGTCTGAATCCCCTGTGGAAAGCACAGAGAAAGACTTAGTTCCCCACCTCATCGCGACCGATAGCCTCACATCCTTTGAAAACTCCAGAGGTACGCGGAGATCAGTGCCTCCAAAGGAGATGATGCCTGACTCCTCGTGAAACTTGATAGGAGTCCCAGGATTCCTGCGGCACTTGGAAAGGGACACTTGGTCTCCCGCCTCAGCTGGAGAGGCGTCCCAATTGCCCTAAAAAGCCTCGAGGAGAATCCAGAGTTGTCCCTCGCAACTAGGCAGGAGTCCTGACGTCGCTGAAGAAACACTTGAGTGGAAGGGCCATCCCCGTCGTAACTCGAGAATATACCCCAGGTTCCCGCCGCAACTCGAGAAAAACCATGAGACTTCCCCCTCGCCGCGAGATGAGGCCCGATTCCCCTGCACTGCGTGCAGAGCAATTCCGTCTTGCACATCACACATGAAAGGAGCCTTGATTTCCTTGATGGCACTCCAGAGAAACCCCAAGAACACTGTTTCAAGGCTAGAGGGATCCTGAGGTCACTGTAGCAACACGAAAGAGCTCCGTGGACCAAAAATCAACTCGAGATGAGAGGTTAGTCCCTGGCTTCGACTCCAGAGGAATACCTCCTTACCACAAGCACCTCAAGAGGAGGCTTCTCTCAGCTCTAGGTATGTGAGAGGGACCCTGAGTTTGCGGCCTCAAGTGGAATGGACACCGCGATGCCCTGACGCGAAATAAGGCTGGATATCCCTGCAGTGACTTGAATGCAGGCTCGTCTTGCATCTGCCAAGATGAAAGGATGTCTGAATCCCCTGTGGAGACCACAGAGAAAGACCTAGTTCCCCACCTCATCGCGACCGGAGGCCTCACATCCTTTGAAAACTCCAGAGGTACGCGGAGATCAGTGCCTCCAAAGGAGACGATGCCTGACTCCTCATGAAACTTGATAGGAGTCCCAGGATTCCTGTGGCACGTGGAAAGGGACCCTTGGTCTCCCGCCTCAGCTGGAGAGGCGTCCCAATTGCCTTGCAAAGCCTCGAGGAGAATCCCGAGTTGTGTCTCGCAACTAGGCAAGAGTCCTGACGTGGCTGAACAAACACGTGTGTGGAAGGGCCATCCCCGTCGTAACTCGAGAATATACCCCAGGTTCCCACTGCAACTCGAGAAAAACCATCAGACTTCCCCCTCGCCGCGAGATGAGGCCCGATTCCCCTGCACTGCGTGCAGAGCAATTTTGTGTTGCACATCACACATGAAAGGAGCCTTGGTTTCCTTCATGGCACTCCAGAGAAACCCCAAGAACACTGTTTCAAGGCTAGAGGGATCCTGAGGTCACTGTAGCAACACGAAAGAGCTCCGTGGACCAAAAATCAACTCGAGATGAGAGGTTAGTCCCTGGTTTCGACTCCAGAGGAATACCACCTTACCACAAGCACCTCAAGAGGAGGCTTCTCTCAGCTCTAGGTATGTGAGAGGGACCCTGAGTTTGCGGCCTCAAGTGGAATGGACACCGCGATGCCCTGACTCGAAATAAGGCCGGATATCCCTGCAGTGACTGGAATGCAGGCTCGTCTTGCATCTCCCAAGACGAAAGGGTGTCTGAATCCCCTATGGAGACCACAGAGAAAGACCTAGTTCCCCACCTCATCGCGACAGGAGGCCTCAAATCCTTTGAAAACTCCAGAGGTACGCGGAGATCAGTGCCTCCAAAGGAGACGATGCCTGACTCCTCGTGAAACTTGATAAGAGTCCCAGGATTCCTGTGGCACTTGGAAAGGGACACTTGGTCTCCCGCCTCAGCTGGAGAGGCGTCCCAATTGCCCTGCCAAGCCTCGAGGAGAATTCCGAGTTGTCCCTCGCAACTATGCAGGAGTCCTGACATGGCTGAACACACACGTGTGTGGAAGGGCCATCCCCGTCGTAACTCGAGAATATACCCCAGGTTCCCGCCGCAACTCGAGAAAAACCATGAGACTTCCCCCTCGCCGCGAGATGAGGCCCGATTCCCCTGCACTGCGTGCAGAGCAATTCCGTGTTGCACATCACACATGAAAGGAGCCTTGATTTCCTTGATGGCACTCCAGAGAAACCCCAAGAACACTGTTTCAAGGCTAGAGGGATCCTGAGGTCACTGTAGCAACACGAAAGAGCTCCGTGGACCAAGAATCAACACGAGATGAGAGGTTAGTCCCTGGCTTCGACTCCTGAGGAATACCACCTTACCACAAGCACCTCAAGAGGAGGCTTCTCTCAGCTCTAGGTATGTGAGAGGGACCCTGAGTTTGCGGCCTCAAGTGGAATGGACACCGCGATGCCCTGACGCGAAATAAGGCCGGATATCCCTGCAGTGACTTGAATGCAGACTCGTCTTGCATCTCCCAAGATGAAAGGATGTCTGAATCCCCTGTGGAGACCACAGAGAAAGACCTAGTTCCCCACCTCATCGCGACCGGAGGCCTCACATCCTTTGAAAATTCCAGAGGTACGCGGAGATCAGTGCCTCCAAAGGAGACGATGCCTGACTCCTCGTGAAACTTGATAGGAGTCCCAGGATTCCTGTGGCACGTGGAAAGGGACACTTGGTCTCCCGCCTCAGCTGGAGAGGCGTCCCAATTGCCTTGCCAAGCCTCGAGGAGAATCCCGAGTTGTGTCTCGCAACTAGGCAAGAGTCCTGACGTGGCTGAACACACACGTGTGTGGAAGGGCAATCCCCGTCGTAACTCGAGAATATACCCCAGGTTCCCGCCGCAACTCGAGAAAAACCATGAGACTTCCCCCTCGATGCGAGATGAGGCCCGATTCCCCTGTACTGCGTGCAGAGCAATTCCGTCTTGCACATCACACATGAAAGGAGCCTTGATTTCCTTGATGGCACTCCAGAGAATCCCAAAGAACACTGTTTCAAGGATAGAGGGATCCTGAGGTCACTGTAGCAACACGAAAGAACTCTGTGGACCAAAAATCAACTCGAAAAGAGAGGTTAGTCCCTGGATTCGTCTCCAGAGGAATACCACCTTACCACAAGCACCTCAAGAGGAGGCTTCTCTCAGCTCTAGGTATGTGAGAGGGACCCTGAGTTTGCGGCCTCAAGTGGAATGGACACCGCGATGCCCTGACTCGAAATAAGGCCGGATATCCCTGCAGTGACTTGAATGCAGGCTCGTCTTGCATCTCCCAAGACGAAAGGGTGTCTGAATCCCCTGTGGAGACCACAGAGAAAGACCTAGTTCCCCACCTCATCGCGACAGGAGGCCTCAAATCCTTTGAAAACTCCAGAGGTATGCGGAGATCAGTGCCTCCAAAGGAGACGATGCCTGACTCCTCGTGAAACTTGATAGGAGACCCAGGATTCCTGTGGCACGTGGAAAGGGACCCTTGGTCTCCCGTCTCAGCTGGAGAGGCGTCCCAATTGCCCTGCAAAGCCTCGAGGAGAATTCCGAGTTGTCCCTCGCAACTATGCAGGAGTCCTGACATGGCTGAACACACACGTGTGTGGAAGGGCCATCCCCGTCGTAACTCGAGAATATACCCCAGGTTCCCGCCGCAACTCGAGAAAAACCATGAGACTTCCCCCTCGCCGCGAGATGAGGCCGATTCCCCTGCACTGCGTGCAGAGCAATTCCGTGTTGCACATCACACATGAAAGGAGCCTTGATTTCCTTGATGGCACTCCAGAGAAACCCCAAGAACACTGTTTCAAGGCTAGAGGGATCCTGAGGTCACTGTAGCAACACGAAAGAGCTCCGTGGACCAAGAATCAACACGAGATGAGAGGTTAGTCCCTGGCTTCGACTCCTGAGGAATACCACCTTACCACAAGCACCTCAAGAGGAGGCTTCTCTCAGCTCTAGGTATGTGAGAGGGACCCTGAGTTTGCGGCCTCAAGTGGAATGGACACCGCGATGCCCTGACGCGAAATAAGGCTGGATATCCCTGCAGTGACTTGAATGCAGACTCGTCTTGCATCTCCCAAGATGAAAGGATGTCTGAATCCCCTGTGGAGACCACAGAGAAAGACCTAGTTCCCCACCTCATCGCGACCGGAGGCCTCACATCCTTTGAAAATTCCAGAGGTACGCGGAGATCAGTGCCTCCAAAGGAGACGATGCCTGACTCCTCGTGAAACTTGATAGGAGTCCCAGGATTCCTGTGGCACGTGGAAAGGGACACTTGGTCTCCCGCCTCAGCTGGAGAGGCGTCCCAATTGCCTTGCCAAGCCTCGAGGAGAATCCCGAGTTGTGTCTCGCAACTAGGCAAGAGTCCTGACGTGGCTGAACACACACGTGTGTGGAAGGGCCATCCCCGTCGTAACTCAAGAATATAACCCAGGTTCCCGCCGCAACTCGAGAAAAACCATGAGACTTCCCCCTCGATGCGAGATGAGGCCCGATTCCCCTGTACTGCGTGCAGAGCAATTCCGTCTTGCACATCACACATGAAAGGAGCCTTGATTTCCTTGATGGCACTCCAGAGAATCCCAAAGAACACTGTTTCAGGGATAGACGGATCCTGAGGTCACTGTAGCAACACGAAAGAACTCTGTGGACCAAAAATCAACTCGAAAAGAGAGGTTAGTCCCTGGATTCGTCTCCAGAGGAATACCACCTTACCACAAGCACCTCAAGAGGAGGCTTCTCTCAGCTCTAGGTATGTGAGAGGGACCCTGAGTTTGCGGCCTCAAGTGGAATGGACACCGCGATGCCCTGACTCGAAATAAGGCCGGATATCCCTGCAGTGACTTCAATGCAGGCTCGTCTTGCATCTCCCAGGACGAAAGGATGTCTGAATCCCCTGTGGAAAGCACAGAGAAAGACTTAGTTCCCCATATCATCGCGACCGATAGCCTCACATCCTTTGAAAACTCCAGAGGTACGCGGAGATCAGTGCCTCCAAAGGAGACGATGCCTGACTCCTCGTGAAACTTGATAGGAGTCCCAGGATTCCTGTGGCACTTGGAAAGGGACACTTGGTCTCCCGCCTCAGCTGGAGAGGCATCCCAATTGCCCTGCCAAGCCTCGAGGAGAATCCAGAGTTGTCCCTCGCAACTAGGCAGGAGTCCTGACGTGGCTGAAGAAACACGTGGGTGGAAGGGCCATCCCCGTCGTAACTCAAGAATATACCCCAGGTTCCCCCCGCAACTCGAGAAAAACCATGAGACTTCCCCCTCTCCGCGAGATGAGGCCCGATTCCCCTGCACTGCGTGCAGAGCAATTCCGTCTTGCACATCACACATGAAAGGAGCCTTGATTTCCTTGATGGCACTCCAGAGAAACCCCAAGAACACTGTTTCAAGGCTAGAGGGATCCTGAGGTCACTGTAGCAACACGAAAGAGCTCCGTGGGCCAAAAATCAACTCGAGATGAGAGGTTAGTCCCTGGCTTCGACTCCAGAGGAATACCACCTTACCACAAGCACCTCAAGAGGAGGCTTCTCTCAGCTCTAGGTATGTGAGAGGGACCCTGAGTTTGCGGCCTCAAGTGGAATGGACACCGCGATGCCCTGACTCGAAATAAGGCCGGATATCCCTGCAGTGACTGGAATGCAGGCTCGTCTTGCATCTCCCAAGACGAAAGGGTGTCTGAATCCCCTGTCGAGACCACAGAGAAAGACCTAGTTCCCCACCTCATCGCGACAGGAGGCCTCAAATGCTTTGAAAATTCCAGAGGTATGCGGATATCAGTGCCTCCAAAGGAGACGATGCCTGACTCCTCGTGAAACTTGATAGGAGACCCAGGATTCCTGTGGCACTTGGAAAGGGACACTTGGTCTCCCGTCTCAGCTGGAGGGGCGTCCCAATTGCCCTGCAAAGCCTCGAGGAGAATCCAGAGTTATCCCTCGCAACTAGGCAGGAGTCCTGACATGGCTGAACACACACGTGTGTGGAAGGGCCATCCCCGTCGTAACTCGAGAATATACCCCAGGTTCCCGCCGCAACTCGAGAAAAACCATGAGACTTCCCCCTCGCCGCGAGATGAGGCCCGATTCCCCTGCACTGCGTGCAGAGCAATTCCGTGTTGCACATCACACATGAAAGGAGCGTTGATTTCCTTGATGGCACTCCAGAGAAACCCCAAGAACACTGTTTCAAGGCTAGAGGGATCCTGAGGTCACTGTAGCAACACGAAAGAGCTCCGTGGGCCAAAAATCAACTCGAGATGAGAGGTTAGTCCCTGGCTTCGACTCCAGAGGAATACCACCTTACCACAAGCACCTCAAGAGGAGGCTTCTCTCAGCTCTAGGTATGTGAGAGGGACCCTGAGTTTGCGGCCTCAAGTGGAATGGACACCGCGATGCTCTGACGCGAAATAAGGCTGGATATCCCTGCAGTGACTTGAATGCAGGCTCGTCTTGCATCTCCCAAGAAGAAAGGATGTCTGAATCCCCTGTGGAGACCACAGAGAAACACCTAGTTCCCCACCTCATCGCGACCGGAGGCCTCACATCCTTTGAAAACTCCAGAGGTACGCGGAGATCAGTGCCTCCAAAGGAGACGATGCCTGACTCCTCGTGAAACTTGATAGGAGTCCCAGGATTCTTGTGGCACGTGGAAAGGGACCCTTGGTCTCCCGCCTCAGCTGGAGAGGCGTTCCAATTGCCCTGCCAAGCCTCGAGGAGAATCCCGAGTTGTCCCTCGCAACTAGGCAGGAGTCCTGACGTGGCTGAACAAACACGTGGGTGGAAGGGCCATCCCCGTCGTAACTCGAGAATATACCCCAGGTTCCCGTCGCAACTCGAGAAAAACCATGAGACTTCCCCCTCGATGCGAGATGAGGCCCGATTCCCCTGTACTGCGTGCAGAGCAATTCCGTCTTGCACATCACACATGAAAGGAGCCTTGATTTCCTTGATGGCACTCCAGAGAATCCCAAAGAACACTGTTTCAGGGATAGAGGGATCCTGAGGTCACTGTAGCAACACGAAAGAACTCTGTGGACCAAAAATCAACTCGAAAAGAGAGGTTAGTCCCTGGATTCGTCTCCAGAGGAATACCACCTTACCACAAGCACCTCAAGAGGAGGCTTCTCTCAGCTCTAGGTATGTGAGAGGGACCCTGAGTTTGCGGCCTCAAGTGGAATGGACACCGCGATGCCCTGACTCGAAATAAGGCCGAATATCCCTGCAGTGACTTCAATGCAGGCTCGTCTTGCATCTCCCAGGACGAAAGGATGTCTGAATCCCCTGTGGAAAGCACAGAGAAAGACTTAGTTCCCCACCTCATCGCGACCGATAGCCTCACATCCTTTGAAAACTCCAGAGGTACGCGGAGATCAGTGCCTCCAAAGGAGACGATGCCTGACTCCTCGTGAAACTTGATAGGAGTCCCAGGATTCCTGTGGCACTTGGAAAGGGACACTTGGTCTCCCGCCTCAGCTGGAGAGGCGTCCCAATTGCCCTGCCAAGCCTCGAGGAGAATCCCGAGTTGTCCCTCGCAACTAGGCAGGAGTCCTGACGTGGCTGAAGAAACACGTGGGTGGAAGGGCCATCCCCGTCGTAACTCGAGAATATACCCCAGGTTCCCGCCGCAACTCGAGAAAAACCATGAGACTTCCCCCTCGCAGCGAGATGAGGCCCGATTCCCCTGCACTGCGTGCAGAGCAATTCCGTCTTGCACATCACACATGAAAGGAGCCTTGATTTCCTTGATGGCACTCCAGAGAAACCCCAAGAACACTGTTTCAAGGCTAGAGGGATCCTGAGGTCACTGTAGCAACACGAAAGAGCTCCGTGGGCCAAAAATCAACTCGAGATGAGAGGTTAGTCCCTGGCTTCGACTCCAGAGGAATACCACCTTACCACAAGCACCTCAAGAGGAGGCTTCTCTCAGCTCTAGGTATGTGAGAGGGACCCTGAGTTTGCGGCCTCAAGTGGAATGGACACCGCGATGCCCTGACTCGAAATAAGGCCGGATATCCCTGCAGTGACTGGAATGCAGGCTCGTCTTGCATCTCCCAAGACGAAAGGGAGTCTGAATCCCCTGTGGAGACCACAGAGAAAGACCTAGTTCCCCACCTCATCGCGACAGGAGGCCTCAAATCCTTTGAAAATTCCAGAGGTATGCGGAGATCAGTGCTTCCAAAGGAGACGATGCCTGACTCCTCGTGAAACTTGATAGGAGACCCAGAATTCCTGTGGCACTTGGAAAGGGACACTTGGTCTCCCGTCTCAGCTGGAGGGGCGTCCCAATTGCCCTGCAAAGCCTCGAGGAGAATCCAGAGTTATCCCTCGCAACTAGGCAGGAGTCCTGACATGGCTGAACACACACGTGTGTGGAAGGGCCATCCCCGTCGTAACTCGAGAATATACCCCAGGTTCCCGCCGCAACTCGAGAAAAACCATGAGACTTCCCCCTCGCCGCGAGATGAGGCCCGATTCCCCTGCACTGCGTGTAGAGCAATTCCGTCTTGCACATCACACATGAAAGGAGCCTTGATTTCCTTCATGGCACTCCAGAGAAACCCCAAGAACACTGTTTCAAGGATAGAGGGATCCTGAGGTCACTGTAGCAAAACGAAAGAACTCTGTGGACTAAAAATCAACTCGAAAAGAGAGGTTAGTCCCTGGATTCGTCTCCAGAGGAATACCACCTTACCACAAGCACCTCAAGAGGAGGCTTCTCTCAGCTCTAGGTATGTGAGAGGGACCCTGAGTTTGCGGCCTCAAGTGGAATGGACACCGCGATGCCCTGACTCGAAATAAGGCCGGATATCCCTGCAGTGACTTCAATGCAGGCTCGTCTTGCATCTCCCAGGACGAAAGGATGTCTGAATCCCCTGTGGAAAGCACAGAGAAAGACTTAGTTCCCCACCTCATCGCGACCGGAGGCCTCACATCCTTTGAAAACTCCAGAGGTACGCGGAGATCAGTGCCTCCAAAGGAGACGATGCCTGACTCCTCGTGAAACTTGATAGGAGTCCCAGGATTCCTGTGGCACTTGGAAAGGGACACTTGGTCTCCCGTCTCAGCTGGAGAGGCGTCCCAATTGCTCTGCCAAGCCTCGAGGAGAATCCAGAGTTGTCCCTCGCAACTAGGCAGGAGTCCTGACGTCGCTGAAGAAACACGTGGGTGGAAGGGCCATCCCCGTCGTAACTCGAGAATATACCCCAGGTTCCCGCCGCAACTCGAGAAAAACCATGAGACTTCCCCCTCGCCGCGAGATGAGGCCCGATTCCCCTGCACTGCGTGCAGAGCAATTCCGTGTTGCACATCACACATGAAAGGAGCCTTGATTTCCTTGATGGCACTCCAGAGAAACCCCAAGAACACTGTTTCAAGGCTAGAGGGATCCGTAGGTCACTGTAGCAACACGAAAGAGCTCCGTGGGCCAAAAATCAACTCGAGATGAGAGGTTAGTCCCTGGCTTCGACTCCAGAGGAATACCACCTTACCACAAGCACCTCAAGAGGAGGCTTCTCTCAGCTCTAGGCATGTGAGAGGGACCCTGAGTTTGCGGCCTCAAGTGGAATGGACACCAAGATGCCCTGACGCGAAATAAGGCCGGATATCCCTGCAGTGACTTGAATGCAGGCTCGTCTTGCAACTCCCAAGAAGAAAGGATGTCTGAATCCCCTGTGGAGACCACAGAGAAACACCTAGTTCCCCACCTCATCGCGACCGGAGGCCTCACATCCTTTGAAAACTCCAGAGGTACGCGGAGATCAGTGCCTCCAAAGGAGACGATGCCTGACTCCTCGTGAAACTTGATAGGAGTCCCAGGATTCCTGTGGCACGTGGAAAGGGACCCTTGGTCTCCCGCCTCAGCTGGAGAGGCGTCCCAATTGCCTTGCCAAGCCTCGAGGAGAATCCCGAGTTGTGTCTCGCAACTAGGCAAGAGTCCTGACGTGGCTGAACAAACACGTGTGTGGAAGTGCCATCCCCGTCGTAACTCGAGAATATACCCTAGGTTCCCGCCGCAACTCGAGAAAAACCATGAGACTTCCCCCTCGCCGCGAGATGAGGCCCGATTCCCCTGCACTGCATGCAGAGCAATTCTGTGTTGCACATCACACATGAAAGGAGCCTTGATTTCCTTCATGGCACTCCAGAGAAACCCCAAGAACACTGTTTCAAGGCTAGAGGGATCCTGAGGTCACTGTAGCAACACGAAAGAGCTCCGTGGACCAAAAATCAACTCGAGATGAGAGGTTAGTCCCTGGCTTCGACTCCAGAGGAATACCACCTTACCACAAGCACCTCAAGAGGAGGCTTCTCTCAGCTCTAGGTATGTGAGAGGGACCCTGAGTTTGCGGCCTCAAGTGGAATGGACACCGCGATGCCCTGACTCGAAATAAGGCCGGATATCCCTGCAGTGACTGGAATGCAGGCTCGTCTTCCATCTCCCAAGACGAAAGGGTGTATGAATCCCCTGTGGAGACCACAGAGAAAGACCTAGTTCCCCACCTCATCGCGACAGGAGGCCTCAAATCCTTTGAAAACTCCAGAGGTATGCGGAGATCAGTGACTCCAAAGGAAACGATGCCTGACTCCTCGTGAAACTTGATAGGAGACCCAGGATTCCTGTGGCACGTGGAAAGGGACCCTTGGTCTCCCGTCTCAGCTGGAGAGGCGTTCCAATTGCCCTGCAAAGCCTCGAGGAGAATCCCGAGTTGTCCCTCGCAACTAGGCAGGAGTCCTGACATGGCTGAACACACACGTGTGTGGAAGGGCCATCCCCGTCGTAACTCGCGAATATACCCCAGGTTCCCGCCGCAACTCGAGAAAAACCATGAGACTTCCCCCTCGCGGCGAGATGAGGCCCGATTCCCCTGCACTGCGTGCAGAGCAATTCTGTGTTGCACATCACACATGAAAGGAGCCTTGATTTCCTTCATGGCACTCCAGAGAAACCCCAAGAACACTGTTTCAAGGCTAGAGGGATCCTGAGGTCACTGTAGCAACACGAAAGAGCTCCGTGGACCAAAAATCAACTCGAGATGAGAGGTTAGTCCCTGGCTTCGACTCCAGAGGAATACCACCTTACCACAAGCACCTCAAGAGGAGGCTTCTCTCAGCTCTAGGTATGTGAGAGGGACCCTGAGTTTGCGGCCTCAAGTGGAATGGACACCGCGATGCCCTGACTCGAAATAAGGCCGGATATCCCTGCAGGGACTGGAATGCAGGCTCGTCTTGCATCTCCCAAGACGAAAGGGTGTCTGAATCCCCTGTGGAGACCACAGAGAAAGACCTAGTTCCCCACCTCATCGCGACAGGAGGCCTCAAATCCTTTGAAAACTCCAGAGGTATGCGGAGATCAGTGCCTCCAAAGGAGACGATGCCTGACTCCTCGTGAAACTTGATAGGAGACCCAGGATTCCTGTGGCACGTGGAAAGGGACCCTTGGTTTCCCGTCTCAGCTGGAGAGGCGTCCCAATTGCCCTGCAAAGCCTCGAGGAGAATCCCGAGTTGTCCCTCGCAACTAGGCAAGAGTCCTGACGTCGCTGAAGAAACACGTGGGTGGAGGGCCATCCCCGTCCTAACTCGAGAATATACCCCAGGTTCCCGCCGCAACTCGAGAAAAACCCTGAGACTTCTCCCTCGCCGCGAGATGAGGCCCGATTCCCCTGCACTGCGTGCAGAGCAATTCCGTGTTGCACATCACACATGAAAGGAGCCTTGATTTCCTTCATGGCACTCCAGAGAAACCCCAAGAACACTGTTTCAAGGCTAGAGGGATCCTGAGGTAACTGTAGCAACACGAAAGAGCTCCGTGGACCAAGAATCAACACGAGATGAGAGGTTAGTCCCTGGCTTCGACTCCTGAGGAATACCACCTTACCACAAGCACCTCAAGAGGAGGCTTCTCTCAGCTCTAGGTATGTGAGAGGGATCCTGAGTTTGCGGCCTCAAGTGGAATGGACACCGCGATGCCCTGACTCGAAATAAGGCCGGATATCCCTGCAGTGACTTGAATGCAGGCTCGTCTTGCATCTCCCAAGAAGAAAGGATGTCTGAATCCCCTGTGGAGACCACAGAGAAACACCTAGTTCCCCACCTCATCGCGACCGGAGGCCTCACATCCTTTGAAAACTCCAGAGGTACGCGGAGATCAGTGCCTCCAAAGGAGACGATGCCTGACTCCTCGTGAAACTTGATAGGAGTCCCAGGATTCTTGTGGCACGTGGAAAGGGACCCTTGGTCTCCCGCCTCAGCTGGAGAGGCGTTCCAATTGCCCTGCCAAGCCTCGAGGAGAATCCCGAGTTGTCCCTCGCAACTAGGCAGGAGTCCTGACGTGGCTGAACAAACACGTGGGTGGAAGGGCCATCCCCGTCGTAACTCGAGAATATACCCCAGGTTCCCGCCGCAACTCGAGAAAAACCATGAGACTTCCCCCTCGATGCGAGATGAGGCCCGATTCCCCTGTACTGCGTGCAGAGCAATTCCGTGTTGCACATCACACATGAAAGGAGCCTTGATTTCCTTGATGGCACTCCAGAGAAACCCCAAGAACACTATTTCAAGGATAGAGGGATCCTGAGGTCACTGTAGCAACACGAAACAACTCTGTGGACCAAAAATGAACTCGAAAAGAGAGGTTAGTCCCTGGATTCGTCTCCAGAGGAATACCACCTTACCACAAGCACCTCAAGAGGAGGCTTCTCTCAGCTCTAGGTATGTGAGAGGGACCCTGAGTTTGCGGCCTCAAGTGGAATGGACACCGCGATGCCCTGACTCGAAATAAGGCCGGATATCCCTGCAGTGACTTCAATGCAGGCTCGTCTTGCATCTCCCAGGACGAAAGGATGTCTGAATCCCCTGTGGAAAGCACAGAGAAAGACTTAGTTCCCCACCTCATCGCGACCGATAGCCTCACATCCTTTGAAAACTCCAGAGGTACGCGGAGATCAGTGCCTCCAAAGGAGACGATGCCTGACTCCTCGTGAAACTTGATAGGAGTCCCAGGATTCCTGTGGCACTTGGAAAGGGACACTTGGTCTCCCGCCTCAGCTGGAGAGGCGTCCCAATTGCCCTGCCAAGCCTCGAGGAGAATCCAGAGTTGTCCCTCGCAACTAGGCAGGAGTCCTGACGTCGCTGAAGAAACACGTGGGTGGAAGGGCCATCCCCGTCGTAACTCGAGAATATACCCCAGGTTCCCGCCGCAACTCGAGAAAAACCATGAGACTTCCCCCTCGCCGCGAGATGAGGCCCGATTCCCCTGCACTGCGTGGAGAGCAATTCCGTGTTGCACATCACACATGAAAGGAGCCTTGATTTCCTTCATGGCACTCCAGAGAAACCCCAAGAACACTGTTTCAAGGCTAGAGGGATCCTGAGGTCACTGTAGCAACACGAAAGAGCTCCGTGGGCCAAAAATCAACTTGAGATGAGAGGTTAGTCCCTGGCTTCGACTCCAGAGGAATACCACCTTACCACAAGCACCTCAAGAGGAGGCTTCTCTCAGCTCTAGGTATGTGAGAGGGACCCTGTGTTTGCGGCCTCAAGTGGAATGGACACCGCGATGCCCTGACTCGAAATAAGGCCGGATATCCCTGCAGTGACTTGAATGCAGGCTCGTCTTGCATCTCCCAAGAAGAAAGGATGTCTGAATCCCCTGTGGAGACCACAGAGAAACACCTAGTTCCCCACCTCATCGCGACCGGAGGCCTCACATCCTTTGAAAACTCCAGAGGTACGCGGAGATCAGTGCCTCCAAAGGAGACGATGCCTGACTCCTCGTTAAACTTGATAGGAGTCCCAGGATTCTTGTGGCACGTGGAAAGGGACCCTTGGTCTCCCGCCTCAGCTGGAGAGGCGTTCCAATTGCCCTGCCAAGCCTCGAGGAGAATCCCGAGTTGTCCCTCGCAACTAGGCAGGAGTCCTGACGTGGCTGAACAAACACGTGGGTGGAAGGGCCATCCCCGTCGTAACTCGAGAATATACCCCAGGTTCCCGCCGCAACTCGAGAAAAACCATGAGACTTCCCCCTCGATGCGAGATGAGGCCCGATTCCCCTGTACTGCGTGCAGAGCAATTCCGTCTTGCACATCACACATGAAAGGAGCCTTGATTTCCTTGATGGCACTCCAGAGAAACCCCAAGAACACTATTTCAAGGATAGAGGGATCCTGAGGTCACTGTAGCAACACGAAAGAACTCTGTGGACCAAAATTGAACTCGAAAAGAGAGGTTAGTCCCTGGATTCGTCTCCAGAGGAATACCACCTTACCACAAGCACCTCAAGAGGAGGCTTCTCTCAGCTCTAGGTATGTGAGAGGGACCCTGAGTTTGCGGCCTCAAGTGGAATGGACACCGCGATGCCCTGACTCGAAATAAGGCCGGATATCCCTGCAGTGACTTCAATGCAGGCTCGTCTTGCATCTCCCAGGAAGAAAGGATGTCTGAATCCCCTGTGGAAAGCACAGAGAAAGACTTAGTTCCCCACCTCATCGCGACCGATAGCCTCACATCCTTTGAAAACTCCAGAGGTACGCGGAGATCAGTGCCTCCAAAGGAGACGATGCCTGACTCCTCGTGAAACTTGATAGGAGTCCCAGGATTCCTGTGGCACTTGGAAAGGGACACTTGGTCTCCCGCCTCAGCTGGAGAGGCGTCCCAATTGCCCTGCCAAGCCTCGAGGAGAATCCAGAGTTGTCCCTCGCAACTAGGCAGGAGTCCTGACGTCGCTGAAGAAACACGTGTGTGGAAGGGCCATCCCCGTCGTAACTCGAGAATATACCCCAGGTTCCCGCCGCAACTCGAGAAAAACCATGAGACTTCCCCCTCGCCGCGAGATGAGGCCCGATTCCCCTGTACTGCGTGGAGAGCAATTCCGTGTTGCACATCACACATGAAAGGAGCCTTGATTTCCTTGATGGCACTCCAGAGAAACCCCAAGAACACTGTTTCAAGGCTAGAGGGATCCTGAGGTCACTGTAGCAACACGAAAGAGCTCCGTGGGCCAAAAATCAACTCGAGATGAGAGGTTAGTCCCTGGCTTCGACTCCAGAGGAATACCACCTTACCACAAGCACCTCAAGAGGAGGCTTCTCTCAGCTCTAGGTATGTGAGAGGGACCCTGAGTTTGCGGCCTCAAGTGGAATGGACACCGCGATGCCCTGACGCGAAATAAGGCCGGATATAACTGCAGTGACTTGAATGCAGGCTCGTCTTGCATCTCCCAAGAAGAAAGGATGTCTGAATCCCCTGTGGAGACCACAGAGAAAGACCTAGTTCCCCACCTCATCGCGACCGGAGGCCTCACATCCTTTGAAAACTCCAGAGGTACGCGGAGATCAGTGCCTCCAAAGGAGACGATGCCTGACTCCTCGTGAAACTTGATAGGAGTCCCAGGATTCCTGTGGCACGTGGAAAGGGACCCTTGGTCTCCCGCCTCAGCTGGAGAGGCGTCCCAATTGCCTTGCCAAGCCTCGAGGAGAATCCCGAGTTGTGTCTCGCAACTAGGCAAGAGTCCTGACGTGGCTGAACAAACACGTGTGTGGAAGTGCCATCCCCGTCGTAACTCGAGAATATACCCTAGGTTCCCGCCGCAACTCGAGAAAAACCATGAGACTTCCCCCTCGCCGCGAGATGAGGCCCGATTCCCCTGCACTGCATGCAGAGCAATTCTGTGTTGCACATCACACATGAAAGGAGCCTTGATTTCCTTCATGGCACTCCAGAGAAACCCCAAGAACACTGTTTCAAGGCTAGAGGGATCCTGAGGTCACTGTAGCAACACGAAAGAGCTCCGTGGACCAAAAATCAACTCGAGATGAGAGGTTAGTCCCTGGCTTCGACTCCAGAGGAATACCACCTTACCACAAGCACCTCAAGAGGAGGCTTCTCTCAGCTCTAGGTATGTGAGAGGGACCCTGAGTTTGCGGCCTCAAGTGGAATGGACACCGCGATGCCCTGACTCGAAATAAGGCCGGATATCCCTGCAGTGACTGGAATGCAGGCTCGTCTTCCATCTCCCAAGACGAAAGGGTGTATGAATCCCCTGTGGAGACCACAGAGAAAGACCTAGTTCCCCACCTCATCGCGACAGGAGGCCTCAAATCCTTTGAAAACTCCAGAGGTATGCGGAGATCAGTGACTCCAAAGGAAACGATGCCTGACTCCTCGTGAAACTTGATAGGAGACCCAGGATTCCTGTGGCACGTGGAAAGGGACCCTTGGTCTCCCGTCTCAGCTGGAGAGGCGTTCCAATTGCCCTGCAAAGCCTCGAGGAGAATCCCGAGTTGTCCCTCGCAACTAGGCAGGAGTCCTGACATGGCTGAACACACACGTGTGTGGAAGGGCCATCCCCGTCGTAACTCGCGAATATACCCCAGGTTCCCGCCGCAACTCGAGAAAAACCATGAGACTTCCCCCTCGCGGCGAGATGAGGCCCGATTCCCCTGCACTGCGTGCAGAGCAATTCTGTGTTGCACATCACACATGAAAGGAGCCTTGATTTCCTTCATGGCACTCCAGAGAAACCCCAAGAACACTGTTTCAAGGCTAGAGGGATCCTGAGGTCACTGTAGCAACACGAAAGAGCTCCGTGGACCAAAAATCAACTCGAGATGAGAGGTTAGTCCCTGGCTTCGACTCCAGAGGAATACCACCTTACCACAAGCACCTCAAGAGGAGGCTTCTCTCAGCTCTAGGTATGTGAGAGGGACCCTGAGTTTGCGGCCTCAAGTGGAATGGACACCGCGATGCCCTGACTCGAAATAAGGCCGGATATCCCTGCAGGGACTGGAATGCAGGCTCGTCTTGCATCTCCCAAGACGAAAGGGTGTCTGAATCCCCTGTGGAGACCACAGAGAAAGACCTAGTTCCCCACCTCATCGCGACAGGAGGCCTCAAATCCTTTGAAAACTCCAGAGGTATGCGGAGATCAGTGCCTCCAAAGGAGACGATGCCTGACTCCTCGTGAAACTTGATAGGAGACCCAGGATTCCTGTGGCACGTGGAAAGGGACCCTTGGTTTCCCGTCTCAGCTGGAGAGGCGTCCCAATTGCCCTGCAAAGCCTCGAGGAGAATCCCGAGTTGTCCCTCGCAACTAGGCAAGAGTCCTGACGTCGCTGAAGAAACACGTGGGTGGAGGGCCATCCCCGTCCTAACTCGAGAATATACCCCAGGTTCCCGCCGCAACTCGAGAAAAACCCTGAGACTTCTCCCTCGCCGCGAGATGAGGCCCGATTCCCCTGCACTGCGTGCAGAGCAATTCCGTGTTGCACATCACACATGAAAGGAGCCTTGATTTCCTTCATGGCACTCCAGAGAAACCCCAAGAACACTGTTTCAAGGCTAGAGGGATCCTGAGGTAACTGTAGCAACACGAAAGAGCTCCGTGGACCAAGAATCAACACGAGATGAGAGGTTAGTCCCTGGCTTCGACTCCTGAGGAATACCACCTTACCACAAGCACCTCAAGAGGAGGCTTCTCTCAGCTCTAGGTATGTGAGAGGGATCCTGAGTTTGCGGCCTCAAGTGGAATGGACACCGCGATGCCCTGACTCGAAATAAGGCCGGATATCCCTGCAGTGACTTGAATGCAGGCTCGTCTTGCATCTCCCAAGAAGAAAGGATGTCTGAATCCCCTGTGGAGACCACAGAGAAACACCTAGTTCCCCACCTCATCGCGACCGGAGGCCTCACATCCTTTGAAAACTCCAGAGGTACGCGGAGATCAGTGCCTCCAAAGGAGACGATGCCTGACTCCTCGTGAAACTTGATAGGAGTCCCAGGATTCTTGTGGCACGTGGAAAGGGACCCTTGGTCTCCCGCCTCAGCTGGAGAGGCGTTCCAATTGCCCTGCCAAGCCTCGAGGAGAATCCCGAGTTGTCCCTCGCAACTAGGCAGGAGTCCTGACGTGGCTGAACAAACACGTGGGTGGAAGGGCCATCCCCGTCGTAACTCGAGAATATACCCCAGGTTCCCGCCGCAACTCGAGAAAAACCATGAGACTTCCCCCTCGATGCGAGATGAGGCCCGATTCCCCTGTACTGCGTGCAGAGCAATTCCGTGTTGCACATCACACATGAAAGGAGCCTTGATTTCCTTGATGGCACTCCAGAGAAACCCCAAGAACACTATTTCAAGGATAGAGGGATCCTGAGGTCACTGTAGCAACACGAAACAACTCTGTGGACCAAAAATGAACTCGAAAAGAGAGGTTAGTCCCTGGATTCGTCTCCAGAGGAATACCACCTTACCACAAGCACCTCAAGAGGAGGCTTCTCTCAGCTCTAGGTATGTGAGAGGGACCCTGAGTTTGCGGCCTCAAGTGGAATGGACACCGCGATGCCCTGACTCGAAATAAGGCCGGATATCCCTGCAGTGACTTCAATGCAGGCTCGTCTTGCATCTCCCAGGACGAAAGGATGTCTGAATCCCCTGTGGAAAGCACAGAGAAAGACTTAGTTCCCCACCTCATCGCGACCGATAGCCTCACATCCTTTGAAAACTCCAGAGGTACGCGGAGATCAGTGCCTCCAAAGGAGACGATGCCTGACTCCTCGTGAAACTTGATAGGAGTCCCAGGATTCCTGTGGCACTTGGAAAGGGACACTTGGTCTCCCGCCTCAGCTGGAGAGGCGTCCCAATTGCCCTGCCAAGCCTCGAGGAGAATCCAGAGTTGTCCCTCGCAACTAGGCAGGAGTCCTGACGTCGCTGAAGAAACACGTGGGTGGAAGGGCCATCCCCGTCGTAACTCGAGAATATACCCCAGGTTCCCGCCGCAACTCGAGAAAAACCATGAGACTTCCCCCTCGCCGCGAGATGAGGCCCGATTCCCCTGCACTGCGTGGAGAGCAATTCCGTGTTGCACATCACACATGAAAGGAGCCTTGATTTCCTTCATGGCACTCCAGAGAAACCCCAAGAACACTGTTTCAAGGCTAGAGGGATCCTGAGGTCACTGTAGCAACACGAAAGAGCTCCGTGGGCCAAAAATCAACTTGAGATGAGAGGTTAGTCCCTGGCTTCGACTCCAGAGGAATACCACCTTACCACAAGCACCTCAAGAGGAGGCTTCTCTCAGCTCTAGGTATGTGAGAGGGACCCTGTGTTTGCGGCCTCAAGTGGAATGGACACCGCGATGCCCTGACTCGAAATAAGGCCGGATATCCCTGCAGTGACTTGAATGCAGGCTCGTCTTGCATCTCCCAAGAAGAAAGGATGTCTGAATCCCCTGTGGAGACCACAGAGAAACACCTAGTTCCCCACCTCATCGCGACCGGAGGCCTCACATCCTTTGAAAACTCCAGAGGTACGCGGAGATCAGTGCCTCCAAAGGAGACGATGCCTGACTCCTCGTTAAACTTGATAGGAGTCCCAGGATTCTTGTGGCACGTGGAAAGGGACCCTTGGTCTCCCGCCTCAGCTGGAGAGGCGTTCCAATTGCCCTGCCAAGCCTCGAGGAGAATCCCGAGTTGTCCCTCGCAACTAGGCAGGAGTCCTGACGTGGCTGAACAAACACGTGGGTGGAAGGGCCATCCCCGTCGTAACTCGAGAATATACCCCAGGTTCCCGCCGCAACTCGAGAAAAACCATGAGACTTCCCCCTCGATGCGAGATGAGGCCCGATTCCCCTGTACTGCGTGCAGAGCAATTCCGTCTTGCACATCACACATGAAAGGAGCCTTGATTTCCTTGATGGCACTCCAGAGAAACCCCAAGAACACTATTTCAAGGATAGAGGGATCCTGAGGTCACTGTAGCAACACGAAAGAACTCTGTGGACCAAAATTGAACTCGAAAAGAGAGGTTAGTCCCTGGATTCGTCTCCAGAGGAATACCACCTTACCACAAGCACCTCAAGAGGAGGCTTCTCTCAGCTCTAGGTATGTGAGAGGGACCCTGAGTTTGCGGCCTCAAGTGGAATGGACACCGCGATGCCCTGACTCGAAATAAGGCCGGATATCCCTGCAGTGACTTCAATGCAGGCTCGTCTTGCATCTCCCAGGAAGAAAGGATGTCTGAATCCCCTGTGGAAAGCACAGAGAAAGACTTAGTTCCCCACCTCATCGCGACCGATAGCCTCACATCCTTTGAAAACTCCAGAGGTACGCGGAGATCAGTGCCTCCAAAGGAGACGATGCCTGACTCCTCGTGAAACTTGATAGGAGTCCCAGGATTCCTGTGGCACTTGGAAAGGGACACTTGGTCTCCCGCCTCAGCTGGAGAGGCGTCCCAATTGCCCTGCCAAGCCTCGAGGAGAATCCAGAGTTGTCCCTCGCAACTAGGCAGGAGTCCTGACGTCGCTGAAGAAACACGTGTGTGGAAGGGCCATCCCCGTCGTAACTCGAGAATATACCCCAGGTTCCCGCCGCAACTCGAGAAAAACCATGAGACTTCCCCCTCGCCGCGAGATGAGGCCCGATTCCCCTGTACTGCGTGGAGAGCAATTCCGTGTTGCACATCACACATGAAAGGAGCCTTGATTTCCTTGATGGCACTCCAGAGAAACCCCAAGAACACTGTTTCAAGGCTAGAGGGATCCTGAGGTCACTGTAGCAACACGAAAGAGCTCCGTGGGCCAAAAATCAACTCGAGATGAGAGGTTAGTCCCTGGCTTCGACTCCAGAGGAATACCACCTTACCACAAGCACCTCAAGAGGAGGCTTCTCTCAGCTCTAGGTATGTGAGAGGGACCCTGAGTTTGCGGCCTCAAGTGGAATGGACACCGCGATGCCCTGACGCGAAATAAGGCCGGATATAACTGCAGTGACTTGAATGCAGGCTCGTCTTGCATCTCCCAAGAAGAAAGGATGTCTGAATCCCCTGTGGAGACCACAGAGAAAGACCTAGTTCCCCACCTCATCGCGACCGGAGGCCTCACATCCTTTGAAAACTCCAGAGGTACGCGGAGATCAGTGCCTCCAAAGGAGATGATGCCTGACTCCTCGTGAAACTTGATAGGAGTCCCAGGATTCCTGTGGCACGTGGAAAGGGACCCTTGGTCTCCCGTCTCAGCTGGAGAGGCGTCCCAATTGCCTTGCCAAGCCTCGAGGAGAATCCCGAGTTGTGTCTCGCAACTAGGCAAGAGTCCTGACGTGGCTGAACAAACACGTGTGTGGAAGGGCCATCCCCGTGGTAACTCTAGAATATACCCCAGGTTCCCGCAGCAACTCGAGAAAAACCATGAGACTTCCCCATCGCCGCGAGATGAGGCCCGATTCCCCTGCACTGCGTGCAGAGGAATTCTGTGTTGCACATCACACATGAAAGGAGACTTGATTTCCTTCATGGCACTCCAGAGAAACCCCATGAACACTGTTTCAAGGCTAGAGGGATCCTGAGGTCACTGTAGCAACACGAAAGAGCTCCGTGGACCAAAAATCAACTCGAGATGAGAGGTTAGTCCCTGGCTTCGACTCCAGACGAATACCACCTTACCACAAGCACCTCAAGAGGAGGCTTCTCTCAGCTCTAGGTATGTGAGAGGGACCCTGAGTTTGCGGCCTCAAGTGGAATGGACACCGCGATGCCCTGACTCGAAATAAGGCCGGATATCCCTGCAGTGACTGGAATGCAGGCTCGTCTTGCATCTCCCAAGACGAAAGGGTGTCTGAATCCCCTGTGGAGACCACAGAGAAAGACCTAGTTCCCCACCTCATCGCGACAGGAGGCCTCAAATCCTTTGATAACTCCAGAGGTATGCAGAGATCAGTGCCTCCAAAGGAGACGATGCCTGACTCCTCGTGAAACTTGATAGGAGACCCAGGATTCCTGTGGCACGTGGAAAGGGACCCTTGGTCTCCCGTCTCAGCTGGAGAGGCGTCCCAATTGCCCTGCAAAGCCTCGAGGAGAATCCCGAGTTGTCCCTCGCAACTAGGCAGGAGTCCTGACGTCGCTGAAGAAACACTTGGGTGGAAGGGCCATCCCCGTCGTAACTCGAGAATATACCCCAGGTTCCCGCCGCAACTCGAGAAAAACCATGAGACTTCCCCCTCGCCGCAAGATGAGGCCCGATTCCCCTGCACTGCGTGCAGAGCAATTCCGTGTTGCACATCACACATGAAAGGAGCCTTGATTTCCTTCATGGCACTCCAGAGAAACCCCAAGAACACTGTTTCAAGGCTAGAGGGATCCTGAGGTAACTGTAGCAACACGAAAGAGCTCCGTGGACCAAGAATCAACACGAGATGAGAGGTTAGTCCCTGGCTTCGACTCTTGAGGAATACCACCTTACCACAAGCACCTCAAGAGGAGGCTTCTCTCAGCTCTAGGTATGTGAGAGGGATCCTGAGTTTGCGGCCTCAAGTGGAATGGACACCGCGATGCCCTGACTCGAAATAAGGCCGGATATCCCTGCAGTGACTTGAATGCAGGCTCGTCTTGCATCTCCCAATAAGAAAGGATGTCTGAATCCCCTGTGGAGACCACAGAGAAACACCTAGTTCCCCACCTCATCGCAACCGGAGGCCTCACATCCTTTGAAAACTCCAGAGGTACGCGGAGATCAGTGCCTCCAAAGGAGACGATGCCTGACTCCTCGTGAAACTTGATAGGAGTCCCAGGATTCTTGTGGCACGTGGAAAGGGACCCTTGGTCTCCCGCCTCAGCTGGAGAGGCGTTCCAATTGCCCTGCCCAGCCTCGAGGAGAATCCCGAGTTGTCCCTCGCAACTAGGCAGGAGTCCTGACGTGGCTGAACAAACTCGTGGGTGGAAGGGCCATCCCCGTCGTAACTCGAGAATATACCCCAGGTTCCCGCCGCAACTCGAGAAAAACCATGAGACTTCCCCCTCGATGCGAGATGAGGCCCGATTCCCCTGTACTGCGTGCAGAGCAATTCCGTCTTGCACATCACACATGAAAGGAGCCTTGATTTCCTTGATGGCACTCCAGAGAAACCCCAAGAACACTGTTTCAAGGATAGAGGGATCCTGAGGTCACTGTAGCAACACGAAAGAACTCTGTGGACCAAAAATCAACTCGAAAAGAGAGGTTAGTCCCTGGATTCGTCTCCAGAGGAATACCACCTTACCACAAGCACCTCAAGAGGAGGCTTCTCTCAGCTCCAGGTATGTGAGAGGGACCCTGAGTTTGCGGCCTCAAGTGGAATGGACACCGCGATGCCCTGACTCGAAATAAGGCCGGATATCCCTGCAGTGACTTCAATGCAGGCTCGTCTTGCATCTCCCAGGACGAAAGGATGTCTGAATCCCCTGTGGAAAGCACAGAGAAAGACTTAGTTCCCCACCTCATCGCGACCGATAGCCTCACATCCTTTGAAAACTCCAGAGGTACGCGGAGATCAGTGCCTCCAAAGGAGACGATGCCTGACTCCTCGTGAAACTGGATAGGAGTCCCAGGATTCCTGTGGCACTTGGAAAGGGACACTTGGTCTCCCGCCTCAGCTGGAGAGGCGTTCCAATTGCCCTGCCAAGCCTCGAAGAGAATCCAGAGTTGTCCCTCGCAACTAGGCAGGAGTCCTGACGTCGCTGAAGAAACACGTGGGTGGAAGGGCCATCCCCGTCGTAACTCGAGAATATACCCCAGGTTCCCGCCGCAACTCGAGAAAAACCATGAGACTTCCCCCTCGCCGCGAGATGAGGCCCGATTCCCCTGCACTGCGTGCAGAGCAATTCCGTGTTGCACATCACACATGAAAGGAGCCTTGATTTCCTTGATGGCACTCCAGAGAAACCCCAAGAACACTGTTTCAAGGCTAGAGGGATCCTGAGGTCACTGTAGCAACACGAAAGAGCTCCGTGGGCCAAAAATCAACTCGAGATGAGAGGTTAGTCCCTGGCTTCGACTCCAGAGGAATACCACCTTACCACAAGCACCTCAAGAGGAGGCTTCTCTCAGCTCTAGGTATGTGAGAGGGACCCTGAGTTTGCGGCCTCAAGTGGAATGGACACCGCGATGCCCTGACGCCAAATAAGGCTGGATATACCTGCAGTGACTTGAATGCAGGCTCGTCTTGCATCTCCCAAGATGAAAGGATGTCTGAATCCCCTGTGGAGACCACAGAGAAAGACCTAGTTCTACACCTCATCGCGACCGGAGGCCTCACATCCTTTGAAAACTCCAGAGGTACGCGGAGATCAGTGCCTCCAAAGGAGACGATGCCTGACTCCTCGTGAAACTTGATAGGAGTCCCAGGATTCCTGTGGCACTTGGAAAGGGACACTTGGTCTCCCGCCTCAGCTGGAGAGGCGTCCCAATTGCCTTGCCAAGCCTCGAGGAGAATCCCGAGTTGTGTCTCGCAACTAGGCAAGAGTCCTGACGTGGCTGAACACACACGTGGGTGGAAGGGCCATCCCCGTCGTAACTCGAGAATATACCCCAGGTTCGACCGCAACTTGAGAAAAACCATGAGACTTCCCCCTCGCCGCGAGATGAGGCCCGATTCCCCTGCACTGCGTGCAGAGCAATTCCGTGTTGCACATCACACATGAAAGGAGCCTTGATTTCCTTGATGGCACTCCAGAGAAACCCCAAGAACACTGTTTCAAGGATAGAGGGATCCTGAGGTCACTGTAGCAACACAAAAGAACACTGTGGACCAAAAATCAACTCGAAAAGAGAGGTTAGTCCCTGGATTCGTCTCCAGAGGAATACCACCTTACCACAAGCACCTCAAGAGGAGGCTTCTCTCAGCTCTAGGTATGTGAGAGGGACCCTGAGTTTGCGGCCTCAAGTGGAATGGACACCGCGATGCCCTGACTCGAAATAAGGCCGGATATCCCTGCAGTGACTTCAATGCAGGCTCGTCTTGCATCTCCCAGGACGAAAGGATGTCTGAATCCCCTGTGGAAAGCACAGAGAAAGACTTAGTTCCCCACCTCATCGCGACCGATAGCCTCACATCCTTTGAAAACTCCAGAGGTACGCGGAAATCAGTGCCTCCAAAGGAGACGATGCTTGACTCCTCTTGAATCTTGATAGGAGTCCCAGGATTCCTGTGGCACTTGGAAAGGGACACTTGGTCTCCCGCCTCAGCTGGAGAGGCGTCCCAATTGCCCTGCCAAGCCTCGAGGAGAATCCAGAGTTGACCCTCGCAACTAGGCAGGAGTCCTGACGTCGCTGAACAAACACGTGGGTGGAAGGGCCATCCCCGTCGTAATTCGAGAATATACCCCAGGTTCCCGCCGCAACTCGAGAAAAACCATGAGACTTCCCCCTCGCCGCGAGATGAGGCCCGATTCCCCTGCACTGCGTGCAGAGCAATTCCGTGTTGCACATCACACATGAAAGGAGCCTTGATTTCCTTGATGGCACTCCAGAGAAACCCCAAGAACACTGTTTCAAGGCTAGAGGGATCCTGAGGTCACTGTAGCAACACGAAAGAGCTCCGTGGGCCAAAAATCAACTCGAGATGAGAGGTTAGTCCCTGGCTTCGACTCCAGAGGAATACCACCTTACCACAAGCACCTCAAGAGGAGGCTTCTCTCAGCTCTAGGTATGTGAGAGGGACCCTGAGTTTGCGGCCTCAAGTGGAATGGACACCGTGATGCCCTGACTCGAAATAAGCCCGGATATCCCTGCAGTGACTTGAATGCAGGCTCGTCTTGCATCTCCCAAGAAGAAAGGATGTCTGAAACCCCTGTGCAGACCACAGAGAAACACCTAGTTCCCCACCTCATCGCGACCGGAGGCCTCACATCCTTTGAAAACTCCAGAGGTACGCGGAGATCAGTGCCTCCAAAGGAGACGATGCCTGACTCCTCGTGAAACTTGATAGGAGTCCCAGGATTCTTGTGGCACGTGGAAAGGGACCCTTGGTCTCCCGCCTCAGCTGGAGAGGCGTTCCAATTGCCCTGCCAAGCCTCGAGGAGAATTCCGAGTTGTCCCTCGCAACTAGGCAGGAGTCCTGACGTGGCTGAACAAACACGTGGGTGGAAGGGCCATCCCCGTCGTAACTCGAGAATATATCCCAGGTTCCCGCCGCAACTCGAGAAAAACCATGAGACTTCCCCCTCGATGCGAGATGAGGCCGGATTCCCCTGTACTGCGTGCAGAGCAATTCCGTCTTGCACATCACACATGAAAGGAGCCTTGATTTCCTTGATGGCACTCCAGAGAAACCCCAAGAACACTGTTTCAAGGCTAGAGGGATCCTGAGGTCACTGTAGCAACACGAAAGAACTCTGTGGACCAAAAATCAACTCGAAAAGAGAGGTTAGTCCCTGGATTCGTCTCCAGAGGAATACCACCTTACCACAAGCACCTCAAGAGGAGGCTTCTCTCAGCTCTAGGTATGTGAGAGGGACCCTGAGTTTGCGGCCTCAAGTGGAATGGACACCGCGATGCCCTGACTCGAAATAAGGCCGGATATCCCTGCAGTGACTGGAATGCAGGCTCGTCTTGCATCTCCCAAGACGAAAGGGTGTCTGAATCCCCTGTGGAGACCACAGAGAAAGACCTAGTTCCCCACCTCATCACGACAGGAGGACTCAAATCCTTTGAAAACTCCAGAGGTATGCGGAGATCAGTGCCTCCAAAGGAGACGATGCCTGACTCCTCGTGAAACTTGATAGGAGACCCAGGATTCCTGTGGCACGTGGAAAGGGACTCTTGGTCTCCCGTCTCAACTGGAGAGGCGTCCAAATTGCCCTGCAAAGCCTCGAGGAGAATCCCGAGTTGTCCCTCGCAACTAGGCAGGAGTCCTGACATGGCTGAACACACACGTGTGTGGAAGGGCCATCCCCGTCGTAACTCGAGAATATACCCCAGGTTCCCGCCGCAACTCGAGAAAAACCATGAGACTTCCCCCTCGCCGCGAGATGAGGCCCGATTCCCCTGCACTGCGTGCAGAGCAATTCCGTGTTGCACATCACACATGAAAGGAGCCTTGATTTCCTTGATGGCACTCCAGAGAAACCCCAAGAACACTGTTTCAAGGCTAGAGGGATCCTGAGGTCACTGTAGCAACACGAAAGAGCTCCGTGGACCAAGAATCAACACGAGATGAGAGGTTAGTCCCTGGCTTCGACTCCTGAGGAATACCACCTTACCACAAGCACCTCAAGAGGAGGCTTCTCTCAGCTCTAGGTATGTGAGAGGGATCCTGAGTTTGCGGCCTCAAGTGGAATGGACACCGCGATGCCCTGACTCGAAATAAGGCCGGATATCCCTGCAGTGACTTGAATGCAGGCTCGTCTTGCATCTCCCAAGAAGAAAGGATGTCTGAATCCCCTGTGGAGACCACAGAGAAAGACCTAGTTCCCCACCTCATCGCGACCGGAGGCCTCACATCCTTTGAAAACTCCAGAGGTACGCGGAGATCAGTGCCTCCAAAGGAGACGATGCCTGACTCCTCGTGAAACTTGATAGGAGTCCCAGGATTCTTGTGGCACGTGGAAAGGGACCCTTGGTCTCCCGCCTCAGCTGGAGAGGCGTTCCAATTGCCCTGCCAAGCCTCGAGGAGAATCCCGAGATGTCCCTCGCAACTAGGCAGGAGTCCTGACGTGGCTGAACAAACACGTGTGTGGAAGGGCCATCCCCGTCGTAACTCGAGAATATACCCCAGGTTCCCGCCGCAACGCGAGAAAAACCATGAGACTTCCCCCTCGATGCGAGATGAGGCCGGATTCCCCTGTACTGCGTGCAGAGCAATTCCGTCTTGCACATCACACATGAAAGGAGCCTTGATTTCCTTGATGGCCCTCCAGAGAAACCCCAAGAACACTGTTTCAAGGATAGAGGGATCCTGAGGTCACTGTAGCAACACGAAAGAACTCTGTGGACCAAAAATCAACTCGAAAAGAGAGGTTAGTCCCTGGATTCGTCTCCAGAGGAATACCACCTTACCACAAGCACCTCAAGAGGAGGCTTCTCTCAGCTCTAAGTATGTGAGAGGGACCCTGAGTTTGCGTCCTCAAGTGGAATGGACACCGCGATGCCCTGACTCGAAATAAGGCCGGATATCCCTGCAGTGACTTCAATGCAGGCTCGTCTTGCATCTCCCAGGACGAAAGGATGTCTGAATCCCCTGTGGAAAGCACAGAGAAAGACTTATTTCCCCACCTCATCGCGACCGATAGCCTCACATCCTTTGAAAACTCCAGAGGTACGCGGAGATCAGTGCCTCCAAAGGAGACGATGCCTGACTCCTCGTGAAACTTGATAGGAGTCCCAGGATTCCTGTGGCACTTGGAAAGGGACACTTGGTCTCCCGCCTCAGCTGGAGAGGCGTCCCAATTGCCCTGCCAAGCCTCGAGGAGAATCCAGAGTTGTCCCTCGCAACTAGGCAGGAGTCCTGACGTCGCTGAAGAAACACGTGGGTGGAAGGGCCATCCCCGTCGTAACTCGAGAATATACCCCAGGTTCCCGCCGCAACTCGAGAAAAACCATGAGACTTCCCCCTCGCCGCGAGATGAGGCCCGATTCCCCTGCACTGCGTGCAGAGCAATTCCGTGTTGCACATCACACATGAAAGGAGCCTTGATTTCCTTGATGGCACTCCAGAGAAACCCCAAGAACACTGTTTCAAGGCTAGAGGGATCCTGAGGTCACTGTAGCAACACGAAAGACCTCCGTGGGCCAAAAATCAACTCGAGATGAGAGGTTACTCCCTGGCTTCGACTCCTGAGGAATACCACCTTACCACAAGCACCTCAAGAGGAGGCTTCTCTCAGCTCTAGGTATGTGAGAGGGACCCTGAGTTTGCGGACTCAAGTGGAATGGACACCGCGATGCCCTGACGCGAAATAAGGCTGGATATCCCTGCAGTGACTTGAATGCAGGCTCGTCTTGCATCTCCCAAGATGAAAGGATGACTGAATCCCCTGTGGAGACCACAGAGAAAGACCTAGTTCCCCACCTCATCGCGACCGGAGGCCTCACATCCTTTGAAAACTCCAGAGGTACGCGGAGATCAGTGCCTCCAAAGGAGACGATGCCTGACTCCTCGTGAAACTTGATAGGAGTCCCAGGATTCCAGTGGCACGTGGAAAGGGCCCCTTGGTCTCCCGTCTCAGCTGGAGAGGCGTCCCAATTGCCTTGCCAAGCCTCGAGGAGAATCCCGAGTTGTGTCTCGCAACTAGGCAAGAGTCCTGACGTGGCTGAACAAACACGTGTGTGGAAGGGCCATCCCCGTCGTAACTCGAGAATATACCCCAGGTTCCCGCCGCAACTCGAGAAAAACCATGAGACTTCCCCCTCGCCGCGAGATGAGGCCCGATTCCCCTGCACTGCGTGCAGAGCAATTCCGTGTTGCACATCACACATGAAAGGAGCCTTGATTTCCTTGATGGCACTCCAGAGAAACCCCAAGAACACTGTTTCAAGGCTAGAGGGATCCTGAGGTCACTGTAGCAACACGAAAGAGCTCCGTGGGCCAAAAATCAACTCGAGATGAGAGGTTAGTCCCTGGCTTCGACTCCAGAGGAATACCACCTTACCACAAGCACCTCAAGAGGAGGCTTCTCTTAGCTCTAGGTATGTGAGAGGGACCCTGAGTTTGCGGCCTCAAGTGGAATGGACACCGCAATGCCCTGACTCGAAATAAGGCCGGATATCCCTGCAGTGACTGGAATGCAGGCTCGTCTTGCATCTCCCAAGACGAAAGGGTGTCTGAATCCCCTGTGGAGACCACAGAGAAAGACCTAGTTCCCCACCTCATCGCGACAGGAGGCCTCAAATCCTTTGAAAACTCCACAGGTATGCGGAGATCAGTGCCTCCAAAGGAGACGATGCCTGACTCCTCGTGAAACTTGATAGGAGACCCAGGATTCCTGTGGCACGTGGAAAGGGAACCTTGGTCTCCCGTCTCAGCTGGAGAGGCGTCCCAATTGCCCTGCAAAGCCTCGAGGAGAATCCCGAGTTGTCCCTCGCAACTAGGCAGGAGTCCTGACGTCGCTGAACACACACGTGTGTGAAAGTGCCATCCCCGTCGTAACTCGAGAATATACCCCAGGTTCCCGCCGCAACTCGAGAAAAACCATGAGACTTCCCCCTCGCCGCGAGATGAGGCCTGATTCCCCTGCACTGCATGCAGAGCAATTCCGTGTTGCACATCACACATGAAAGGAGCCTTGATTTCCTTGATGGCATTCCAGAGAAACCCCAAGAACACTGTTTCAAGGCTAGAGGGATCCTGAGGTCACTGTAGCAACACGAAAGAGCTCCGTGGACCAAGAATCAACACGAGATGAGAGGTTAGTCCCTGGCTTCGACTCCTGAGAAATACCACCTTACCACAAGCACCTCAAGAGGAGGCTTCTCTCAGCTCTAGGTATGGGAGAGGGACCCTGAGTTTGCGGCCTCAAGTGGAATGGACACCGCGATGCCCTGACGCGAAATAAAGCTGGATATCCCTGCAGTGACTTGAATGCAGGCTCGTCTTCCATCTCCCAAGATGAAAGGATGTCTGAATCCCCTGTGGAGACCACAGAGAAAGACCTAGTTCCCCACCTCATCGCGACCGGAGGCCTCACATCCTTTGAAAACTCCAGAGGTACGCGGAGATCAGTGCCTCCAAAGGAGACGATGCCTGACTCCTCGTGAAACTTGATAGGAGTCCCAGGTCCTGTGGCACGTGGAAAGGGACCCTTGGTCTCCCGCCTCAGCGGGAGAGGCGTCCCAATTGCCTTGCCAAGCCTCGAGGAGAATCCCGAGTTGTGTCTCGCAACTAGGCAAGAGTCCTGACGTGGCTGAACAAACACGTGTGTGGAAGGGCCATCCCCGTCGTAACTCGAGAATATACCCCAGGTTCCCGCCGCAACTCGAGAAAAACCATGAGACTTCCCCCCTCGCCGCGAGATGAGGCCCGATTCCCCTGCACTGCGTGCAGAGCAATTCTGTGTTGCACATCACACATGAAAGGAGCCTTGATTTCCTTGATGGCACTCCAGAGAAACCCCAAGAACACTGTTTCAAGGATAGAGGGATCCTGAGGTCACTGTAGCAACACGAAAGAGCTCCGTGGACCAAAAATCAACTCGAGATGAGAGGTTAGTCCCTGGCTTCGACTCCAGAGGAATACCACCTTACCACAAGCACCTCAAGAGGAGGCTTCTCTCAGCTCTAGGTATGTGAGAGGGACCCTGAGTTTGCGGACTCAAGTGGAATGGACACCGCGATGCCCTGACTCGAAATAAGGCCGGATATCCCTGTAGTGACTTCAATGCAGGCTCGTCTTGCATCTCCCAGGACGAAAGGATGTCTGAATCCCCTGTGGAAAGCACAGAGAAAGACTTAGTTCCCCACCTCATCGCGACCGATAGCCTCACATCCTTTGAAAACTCCAGAGGTACGCGGAGATCAGTGCCTCCAAAGGAGACCTCCTCGTGAAACTTGATAGGAGTCCCAGGTTTCCTGTGGCACTTGGAAAGGGACACTTGGTCTCCCGCCTCAGCTGGAGAGGCGTCCCAATTGCCCTGCCAAGCCTCGAGGAGAATCCAGGAGTTGTCCCTCGCAACTAGGCAAGAGTCCTGATGTGGGCTGAACAAACACGTGTGTGGAAGGGCCATCCCCGTCGTAACTCGAGAATATACCCCAGGTTCCCGCCGCAACTCGAGAAAAACCATGACACTTCCCCCTCGCCGCGAGATGAGGCCCGATTCCCCTGCACTGCGTGCAGAGCAATTCTGTGTTGCACATCACACATGAAAGGAGCCTTGATTTCCTTCATGGCACTCCAGAGAAAACCCAAGAACACTGTTTCAAGGCTAGAGGGATCCTAAGGTCACTGTAGCAACAAGAAAGAGCTCCGTGGACCAAAAATCAACTCGAGATGAGAGGTTAGTCCCTGGGTTCGACTCCAGAGGAATACCACCTTACCACAAGCACCTCAAGAGGAGGCTTCTCTCAGCTCTAGGTGTGTGAGAGGGACCCTGAGTTTGCGGCCTCAAGTGGAATGGACACCGCGATGCCCTGACTCGAAATAAGGCCGGATATCCCTGCAGTGACTGAATGCAGGCTCGTCTTCCATCTCCCAAGACGAAGAGGGTGTCTGAATCCGCTGTGGGAGACCACAGAGAAAGACCTAGTTCCCCACCTCATCGCGACAGGAGGCCTCAAATCCTTGAAAACTCCAGAGGTATGCGGAGATCAGTGCCTCCAAAGGAGACGATGCCTGATCTCCGCGTGAAACTTGATAGGAGACCCTGGATTCCTGTGGCACGTGGAAAGGGACCCTTGGTCTCCCGTCTCAGCTGGAGAGGCGTCCCAATTGCCCTGCAAAGCCTCGAGGAGAATCCCGAGTTGTCCCCTCGCAACTAGGCAGGAGTCCCCTGACGTCGCTGAACACACACGTGTGTGGAAGGGCCATCCCCGTCGTAACTCGAGAATATACCCCAGGTTCCCGCCGCAACTCGAGAAAAAACCATGAGACTTCCCCCTCGCCGCGAGATGAGGCCCGATTCCCCTGCACTGCATGCAGAGCAATTCCGTGTTGCACATCACACATGAAAGGAGCCTTGATTTCCTTGATGGCACTCCAGAGAAACCCCAAGAACACTGTTTCAAGGCTAGAGGGGATCCTGAGGTCACTGTAGCAACATGAAAGAGCTCCGTGGACACAGAATCAACACGAGATGAGAGGTTAGTCCCTGGCTTCGACTCCTGAGGAATGCCACCTTACCACAAGCACCTCAAGAGGAGGCTTCTTTCAGCTCTAGGTATGTGAGAGGGACCCTGAGTTTGCGGCCTCAAGTGGAGTGGACACCGCGATGCCCTGACGCGAAATAAGGCTGGATATCCCTGCAGTGACTTGAATGCAGGCTCGTCTTGCATCTCCCAAGATGAAAGGATGTCTGAATCCCCTGTGGAGACCACAGAGAAAGACCTAGTTCCCCACCTCATCGCGACCGGAGGCCTCACATCCTTTGAAAACTCCAGAGGTACGCGGAGATCAGTGCCTCCAAAGGAGACGATGCCTGACTCCTCGTGAAACTTGATAGGAGTCCCAGGATTCCTGTGGCACGTGGAAAGGGACCCTTGGTCTCCGGCCTCAGCTGGAGAGGCGTCCCAATTGCCTTGCCAAGCCTCGAGGAGAATCCTGAGTTGTGTCTCGCAACTAGGCAAGAGTCCTGACGTGGCTGAACAAACATGTGTGTGGAAGGGCCATCCCCGTCGTAACTCGAGAATATACCCCAGGTTCCCGCCGCAACTCGAGAAAAACCATGAGACTTCCCCCTCGCCGCGAGATGAGGCCCGATTCCCCTGCACTGCGTGCAGAGCAATTCTGTGTTGCACATCACACATGAAAGGAGCCTTGATTTCCTTCATGGCACTCCAGAGAAACCCCAAGAACACTGTTTCAAGGCTAGAGGGATCCTGAGGTGACTGTAGCAACACGAAAGAGCTCCGTGGACCAAAAATCAACACGAGATGAGACGTTAGTCCCTGGCTTCGACTCCAGAGGAATACCACCTTACCACAAGCACCTCAAGAGGAGGCTTCTCTCAGCTCTAGGTATGTGAGAGGGACCCTGAGTTTGCGGCCTCAAGTGGAATGGACACCGCGATGCCCTGACTCGAAATAAGGCCGGATATCCCTGCAGTGACTGGAATGCAGGCTCGTCTTGCATCTCCCAAGACGAAAGGGTGTCTTAATCCCCTGTGGAGACCGCAGAGAAAGACCTAGTTCCCCACCTCATCGCGACAGGAGGCCTCAAATCCTTTGAAAACTCCAGAGGTACGCGGAGATCAGTGCCTCCAAAGGAGACGATGCCTGACTCCTCGTGAAACTTGATAGGAGACCCAGGATTCCTGTGGCACGTGGAAAGGGACCCTTGGTCTCCCGTAACAGCTGGAGAGGCGTCCCAATTGCCCTGCAAAGCCTCGAGGAGAATCCCGAGTTGTCCCTCGCAACTAGGCAGGAGTCCTGACGTCGCTGAAGAAACACGTGTGTGGAAGGGCCATCCCCGTCGTAACTCGAGAATATACCCCAGGTTCCCGCCGCAACTCGAGAAAAACCATGAGACTTCCCCCTCGCCGCGAGATGAGGGCCGATTCCCCTGCACTGCGTGCAGAGCAATTCCGTGTTGCACATCACACATGAAAGGAGCCTTGATTTCCTTGATGGCACTCCAGAGAAACACCAAGAACACTGTTTCAAGGCTAGAGGGATCCTGAGGTCACTGTAGCAACACGAAAGAGCCCCGTGGACCAAGAATCCACACGAGATGAGAGGTTAGTCCCTGGCTTCGACTCCTGAGGAATACCACCTTACCACAAGCACCTCAAGAGGAGGCTTCTCTCAGCTCTAGGTATGTGAGAGGGATCCTGAGTTTGCGGCCTCAAGTGGAATGGACACCGCGATGCCCTGACTCGAAATAAGGCCGGATATCCCTGCAGTGACTTCAATGCAGGCTCGTCTTGCATCTCCCAAGAAGAAAGGATGTCTGAATCCCCTGTGGAGACCACAGAGAAAGACCTAGTTCCCCACCTCATCGCGACCGGAGGCCTCACATCCTTTGAAAACTCCAGAGGTACGCGGAGATCAGTGCCTCCAAAGGAGACGATGCCTGACTCCTCGTGAAACTTGATAGGAGTCCCAGGATTCTTGTGGCACGTGGAAAGGGACCCTTGGTCTCCCGCCTCAGCTGGAGAGGCGTTCCAATTGCCCTGCAAAGCCTCGAGGAGAATCCCGAGTTGTCCCTCGCAACTAGGCAGGAGTCCTGACGTGGCTGAACAAACACGTGGGTGGAAGGGCCATCCCCGTCGTAACTCGAGAATATACCCCAGGTTCCCGCCGCAACTCGAGAAAAACCATGAGACTTCCCCCTCGATGCGAGATGAGGCCCGATTCCCCTGTACTGCGTGCAGAGCAATTCCGTCTTGCACATCACACATGAAAGGAGCCTTGATTTCCTTGATGGCACTCCAGAGAAACCCCAAGAACACTGTTTCAAGGATAGAGGGATCCTGAGGTCACTGTAGCAACACGAAAGAACTCTGTGGACCAAAAATCAACTCGAAAAGAGAGGTTAGTCCCTGGATTCGTCTCCAGAGGAATACCACCTTACCACAAGCACCTCAAGAGGAGGCTTCTCTCAGCTCTAGGTATGTGAGAGGGACCCTGAGTTTGCGGCCTCAAGTGGAATGGACACCGCGATGCCCTGACTCGAAATAAGGCCGGATATCCCTGCAGTGACTTCAATGCAGGCTCGTCTTGCATCTCCCAGGACGAAAGGATGTCTGAATCCCCTGTGGAAAGCACAGAGAAAGACTTAGTTCCCCACCTCATCGCGACCGATAGCCTCACATCCTTTGAAAACTCCAGAGGTACGCGGAGATCAGTGCCTCCAAAGGAGTCGATGCCTGACTCCTCGTGAAACTTGATAGGAGTCCCAGGATTCCTGTGGCACTTGGAAAGGGAAACTTGGTCTCCCGCCTCAGCTGGAGAGGCGTCCCAATTGCCCTGCCAAGCCTCGAGGAGAATCCAGAGTTGTCCCTCGCAACTAGGCAGGAGTCCTGACGTCGCTGAAGAAACACGTGGGTGGAAGGGCCATCCCCGTCGTAACTCGAGAATATACCCCAGGTTCCGCTGCAACTCGAGAAAAACCATGAGACTTCCCCCTCGCCGCGAGATGAGGCCCGATTCCCCTGCACTGCGTGCAGAGCAATTCCGTGTTGCACATCACACATGAAAGGAGCCTTGATTTCCTTGATGGCACTCCAAAGAAACCCCAAGAACACTGTTTCAAGGCTAGAGGGATCCTGAGGTCACTGTAGCAACACGAAAGAGCTCCGTGGGCCAAAAATCAACTCGAGATGAGAGGTTAGTCCCTGGCTTCGACTCCAGAGGAATACCACCTTACCACAAGCACCTCAAGAGGAGGCTTCTCTCAGCTCTAGGTATGTGAGAGGGACCCTGAGTTTGCGGCCTCAAGTGGAGTGGACACCGCGATGCCCTGACGCGAAATAAGGCTGGATATCCCTGCAGTGACTTGAATGCAGGCTCGTCTTGCATCTCCCAAGATGAAAGGATGTCTGAATCCCCTGTGGAGACCACAGAGAAAGACCTAGTTCCCCACCTCATCGCGACCGGAGGCCTCACATCCTTTGAAAACTCCAGAGGTACGCGGAGATCAGTGCCTCCAAAGGAGACGATGCCTGACTCCTCGTGAAACTTGATAGGAGTCCCAGGATTCCTGTGGCACGTGGAAAGGGACCCTTGGTCTCCCGCCTCAGCTGGAGAGGCGTCCCAATTGCCTTGCCAAGCCTCGAGGAGAATCCTGAGTTGTGTCTCGCAACTAGGCAAGAGTCCTGACGTGGCTGAACAAACATGTGTGTGGAAGGGCCAGCCCCGTCTTAACTCGAGAATATACCCCAGGTTCCCGCCGCAACTCGAGAAAAACCATGAGACTTCCCCCTCGCCGCGAGATGAGGCCCGATTCCCCTGCACTGCGTGCAGAGCAATTCTGTGTTGCACATCACACATGAAAGGAGCCTTGATTTCCTTGATGGCACTCCAGAGAAACCCCAAGAACACTGTTTCAAGGCTAGAGGGATCCTGAGGTGACTGTAGCAACACGAAAGAGCTCCGTGGACCAAAAATCAACACGAGATGAGACGTTAGTCCCTGGCTTCGACTCCAGAGGAATACCACCTTACCACAAGCACCTCAAGAGGAGGCTTCTCTCAGCTCTACGTATGTGAGAGGGACCCTGAGTTTGCGGCCTCAAGTGGAATGGACACCGCGATGCCCTGACTCGAAATAAGGCCGGATATCCCTGCAGTGACTGGAATGCAGGCTCGTCTTGCATCTCCCAAGACGAAAGGGTGTCTTAATCCCCTGTGGAGACCGCAGAGAAAGACCTAGTTCCCCACCTCATCGCGACAGGAGGCCTCAAATCCTTTGAAAACTCCAGAGGTACGCGGAGATCAGTGCCTCCAAAGGAGACGATGCCTGACTCCTCGTGAAACTTGATAGGAGACCCAGGATTCCTGTGGCACGTGGAAAGGGACCCTTGGTCTCCCGTCTCAGCTGGAGAGGCGTCCCAATTGCCCTGCAAAGCCTCGAGGAGAATCCCGAGTTGTCCCTCGCAACTAGGCAGGAGTCCTGACGTCGCTGAAGAAACACGTGTGTGGAAGGGCCATCCCCGTCGTAACTCGAGAATATACCCCAGGTTCCCGCCGCAACTCGAGAAAAACCATGAGACTTCCCCCTCGCCGCGAGATGAGGCCCGATTCCCCTGCACTGCGTGCAGAGCAATTCCGTGTTGCACATCACACATGAAAGGAGCCTTGATTTCCTTGATGGCACTCCAGAGAAACCCCAAGAACACTGTTTCAAGGCTAGAGGGATCCTGAGGTCACTGTAGCAACACGAAAGAGCCCCGTGGACCAAGAATCCACACAAGATGAGAGGTTAGTCCCTGGCTTCGACTCCTGAGGAATACCACCTTACCACAAGCACCTCAAGAGGAGGCTTCTCTCAGCTCTAGGTATGTGAGAGGGATCCTGAGTTTGCGGCCTCAAGAGGAATGGACACCGCGATGCCCTGACTCGAAATAAGGCCGGATATCCCTGCAGTGACTTCAATGCAGGCTCGTCTTGCATCTCCAAAGAAGAAAGGATGTCTGATTCCCCTGTGGAGACCACAGAGAAAGACCTAGTTCCCCACCTCATCGCGACCGGAGGCCTCACATCCTTTGAAAACTCCAGAGGTACGCGGAGATCAGTGCCTCCAAAGGAGACGATGCCTGACTCCTCGTGAAACTTGATAGGAGTCCCAGGATTCTTGTGGCACGTGGAAAGGGACCCTTGGTCTCCCGCCTCAGCTGGAGAGGCGTTCCAATTGCCCTGCAAAGCCTCGAGGAGAATCCCGAGTTGTCCCTCGCAACTAGGCAGGAGTCCTGACGTGGCTGAACAAACACGTGGGTGGAAGGGCCATCCCCGTCGTAACTCGAGAATATACCCCAGGTTCCCGCCGCAACTCGAGAAAAACCATGAGACTTCCCCCTCGATGCGAGATGAGGCCCGATTCCCCTGTACTGCGTGCAGAGCAATTCCGTCTTGCACATCACACATGAAAGGAGCCTTGATTTCCTTGATGGCACTCCAGAGAAACCCCAAGAACACTGTTTCAAGGATAGAGGGATCCTGAGGTCACTGTAGCAACACGAAAGAACTCTGTGGACCAAAAATCAACTCGAAAAGAGAGGTTAGTCCCTGGATTCGTCTCCAGAGGAATACCACCTTACCACAAGCACCTCAAGAGGAGGCTTCTCTCAGCTCTAGGTATGTGAGAGGGACCCTGAGTTTGCGGCCTCAAGTGGAATGGACACCGCGATGCCCTGACTCGAAATAAGGCCGGATATCCCTGCAGTGACTGGAATGCAGGCTCGTCTTGCATCTCCCAAGACGAAAGGGTGTCTGAATGCCCTGTGGAGACCACAGAGAAAGATCTAGTTCCCCACCTCATCACGACAGGAGGACTCAAATCCTTTGAAAACTCCAGAGGTATGCGGAGATCAGTGCCTCCAAAGGAGACGATGCCTGACTCCTCGTGAAACTTGATAGGAGACCCAGGATTCCTGTGGCACGTGGAAAGGGACTCTTGGTCTCCCGTCTCAACTGGAGAGGCGTCCAAATTGCCCTGCAAAGCCTCGAGGAGAATCCCGAGTTGTCCCTCGCAACTAGGCAGGAGTCCTGACATGGCTGAACACACACGTGTGTGGAAGGGCCATCCCCGTCGTAACTCGAGAATATACCCCAGGTTCCCGCCGCAACTCGAGAAAAACCATGAGACTTCCCCCTCGCCGCGAGATGAGGCCCGATTCCCCTGCACTGCGTGCAGAGCAATTCCGTGTTGCACATCACACATGAAAGGAGCCTTGATTTCCTTGATGGCACTCCAGAGAAACCCCAAGAACACTGTTTCAAGGCTAGAGGGATCCTGAGGTCACTGTAGCAACACGAAAGAGCTCCGTGGACCAAGAATCAACACGAGATGAGAGGTTAGTCCCTGGCTTCGACTCCTGAGGAATACCACCTTACCACAAGCACCTCAAAAGGAGGCTTCTCTCAGCTCTAGGTATGTGAGAGGGATCCTGAGTTTGCGGCCTCAAGTGGAATGGACACCGCGATGCCCTGACTCGAAATAAGGCCGGATATCCCTGCAGTGACTTGAATGCAGGCTCGTCTTGCATCTCCCAAGAAGAAAGGATGTCTGAATCCCCTGTGGAGACCACAGAGAAAGACCTAGTTCCCCACCTCATCGCGACCGGAGGCCTCACATCCTTTGAAAACTCCAGAGGTACGCGGAGATCAGTGCCTCCAAAGGAGACGATGCCTGACTCCTCGTGAAACTTGATAGGAGTCCCAGGATTCTTGTGGCACGTGGAAAGGGACCCTTGGTCTCCCGCCTCAGCTGGAGAGGCGTTCCAATTGCCCTGCCAAGCCTCGAGGAGAATCCCGAGATGTCCCTCGCAACTAGGCAGGAGTCCTGACGTGGCTGAACAAACACGTGTGTGGAAGGGCCATCCCCGTCGTAACTCGAGAATATACCCCAGGTTCCCGCCGCAACGCGAGAAAAACCATGAGACTTCCCCCTCGATGCGAGATGAGGCCGGATTCCCCTGTACTGCGTGCAGAGCAATTCCGTCTTGCACATCACACATGAAAGGAGCCTTGATTTCCTTGATGGCCCTCCAGAGAAACCCCAAGAACACTGTTTCAAGGATAGAGGGATCCTGAGGTCACTGTAGCAACACGAAAGAACTCTGTGGACCAAAAATCAACTCGAAAAGAGAGGTTAGTCCCTGGATTCGTCTCCAGAGGAATACCACCTTACCACAAGCACCTCAAGAGGAGGCTTCTCTCAGCTCTAAGTATGTGAGAGGGACCCTGAGTTTGCGTCCTCAAGTGGAATGGACACCGCGATGCCCTGACTCGAAATAAGGCCGGATATCCCTGCAGTGACTTCAATGCAGGCTCGTCTTGCATCTCCCAGGACGAAAGGATGTCTGAATCCCCTGTGGAAAGCACAGAGAAAGACTTATTTCCCCACCTCATCGCGACCGATAGCCTCACATCCTTTGAAAACTCCAGAGGTACGCGGAGATCAGTGCCTCCAAAGGAGACGATGCCTGACTCCTCGTGAAACTTGATAGGAGTCCCAGGATTCCTGTGGCACTTGGAAAGGGACACTTGGTCTCCCGCCTCAGCTGGAGAGGCGTCCCAATTGCCCTGCCAAGCCTCGAGGAGAATCCAGAGTTGTCCCTCGCAACTAGGCAGGAGTCCTGACGTCGCTGAAGAAACACGTGGGTGGAAGGGCCATCCCCGTCGTAACTCGAGAATATACCCCAGGTTCCCGCCGCAACTCGAGAAAAACCATGAGACTTCCCCCTCGCCGCGAGATGAGGCCCGATTCCCCTGCACTGCGTGCAGAGCAATTCCGTGTTGCACATCACACATGAAAGGAGCCTTGATTTCCTTGATGGCACTCCAGAGAAACCCCAAGAACACTGTTTCAAGGCTAGAGGGATCCTGAGGTCACTGTAGCAACACGAAAGACCTCCGTGGGCCAAAAATCAACTCGAGATGAGAGGTTACTCCCTGGCTTCGACTCCTGAGGAATACCACCTTACCACAAGCACCTCAAGAGGAGGCTTCTCTCAGCTCTAGGTATGTGAGAGGGACCCTGAGTTTGCGGACTCAAGTGGAATGGACACCGCGATGCCCTGACGCGAAATAAGGCTGGATATCCCTGCAGTGACTTGAATGCAGGCTCGTCTTGCATCTCCCAAGATGAAAGGATGACTGAATCCCCTGTGGAGACCACAGAGAAAGACCTAGTTCCCCACCTCATCGCGACCGGAGGCCTCACATCCTTTGAAAACTCCAGAGGTACGCGGAGATCAGTGCCTCCAAAGGAGACGATGCCTGACTCCTCGTGAAACTTGATAGGAGTCCCAGGATTCCAGTGGCACGTGGAAAGGGCCCCTTGGTCTCCCGTCTCAGCTGGAGAGGCGTCCCAATTGCCTTGCCAAGCCTCGAGGAGAATCCCGAGTTGTGTCTCGCAACTAGGCAAGAGTCCTGACGTGGCTGAACAAACACGTGTGTGGAAGGGCCATCCCCGTCGTAACTCGAGAATATACCCCAGGTTCCCGCCGCAACTCGAGAAAAACCATGAGACTTCCCCCTCGCCGCGAGATGAGGCCCGATTCCCCTGCACTGCGTGCAGAGCAATTCCGTGTTGCACATCACACATGAAAGGAGCCTTGATTTCCTTGATGGCACTCCAGAGAAACCCCAAGAACACTGTTTCAAGGCTAGAGGGATCCTGAGGTCACTGTAGCAACACGAAAGAGCTCCGTGGGCCAAAAATCAACTCGAGATGAGAGGTTAGTCCCTGGCTTCGACTCCAGAGGAATACCACCTTACCACAAGCACCTCAAGAGGAGGCTTCTCTTAGCTCTAGGTATGTGAGAGGGACCCTGAGTTTGCGGCCTCAAGTGGAATGGACACCGCAATGCCCTGACTCGAAATAAGGCCGGATATCCCTGCAGTGACTGGAATGCAGGCTCGTCTTGCATCTCCCAAGACGAAAGGGTGTCTGAATCCCCTGTGGAGACCACAGAGAAAGACCTAGTTCCCCACCTCATCGCGACAGGAGGCCTCAAATCCTTTGAAAACTCCACAGGTATGCGGAGATCAGTGCCTCCAAAGGAGACGATGCCTGACTCCTCGTGAAACTTGATAGGAGACCCAGGATTCCTGTGGCACGTGGAAAGGGAACCTTGGTCTCCCGTCTCAGCTGGAGAGGCGTCCCAATTGCCCTGCAAAGCCTCGAGGAGAATCCCGAGTTGTCCCTCGCAACTAGGCAGGAGTCCTGACGTCGCTGAACACACACGTGTGTGAAAGTGCCATCCCCGTAGTAACTCGAGAATATACCCCAGGTTCCCGCCGCAACTCGAGAAAAACCATGAGACTTCCCCCTCGCCGCGAGATGAGGCCTGATTCCCCTGCACTGCATGCAGAGCAATTCCGTGTTGCACATCACACATGAAAGGAGCCTTGATTTCCTTGATGGCATTCCAGAGAAACCCCAAGAACACTGTTTCAAGGCTAGAGGGATCCTGAGGTCACTGTAGCAACACGAAAGAGCTCCGTGGACCAAGAATCAACACGAGATGAGAGGTTAGTCCCTGGCTTCGACTCCTGAGAAATACCACCTTACCACAAGCACCTCAAGAGGAGGCTTCTCTCAGCTCTAGGTATGTGAGAGGGACCCTGAGTTTGCGGCCTCAAGTGGAATGGACACCGCGATGCCCTGACGCGAAATAAAGCTGGATATCCCTGCAGTGACTTGAATGCAGGCTCGTCTTCCATCTCCCAAGATGAAAGGATGTCTGAATCCCCTGTGGAGACCACAGAGAAAGACCTAGTTCCCCACCTCATCGCGACCGGAGGCCTCACATCCTTTGAAAACTCCAGAGGTACGCGGAGATCAGTGCCTCCAAAGGAGACGATGCCTGACTCCTCGTGAAACTTGATAGGAGTCCCAGGATTCCTGTGGCACGTGGAAAGGGACCCTTGGTCTCCCGCCTCAGCGGGAGAGGCGTCCCAATTGCCTTGCCAAGCCTCGAGGAGAATCCCGAGTTGTGTTTCGCAACTAGGCAAGAGTCCTGACGTGGCTGAACAAACACGTGTGTGGAAGGGCCATCCCCGTCGTAACTCGAGAATATACCCCAGGTTCCCGCCGCAACTCGAGAAAAACCATGAGACTTCCCCCTCGCCGCGAGATGAGGCCCGATTCCCCTGCACTGCGTGCAGAGCAATTCTGTGTTGCACATCACACATGAAAGGAGCCTTGATTTCCTTGATGGCACTCCAGAGAAACCCCAAGAACACTGTTTCAAGGATAGAGGGATCCTGAGGTCACTGTAGCAACACGAAAGAGCTCCGTGGACCAAAAATCAACTCGAGATGAGAGGTTAGTCCCTGGCTTCGACTCCAGAGGAATACCACCTTACCACAAGCACCTCAAGAGGAGGCTTCTCTCAGCTCTAGGTATGTGAGAGGGACCCTGAGTTTGCGGACTCAAGTGGAATGGACACCGCGATGCCCTGACTCGAAATAAGGCCGGATATCCCTGCAGTGACTGGAATGCAGGCTCGTCTTGCATCTCCCAAGACGAAAGGGTGTCTGAATCCCCTGTGGAGACCACAGAGAAAGACCTAGTTCCCCACCTCATCGCGACAGGAGGCCTCAAATCCTTTGAAAACTCCAGAGGTATGCGGAGATCAGTGCCTCCAAAGGAGACGATGCCTGACTCCTCGTGAAACTTGATAGGAGACCCAGGATTCCTGTGGCACGTGGAAAGGGACCCTTGGTCTCCCGTCTCAGCTGGAGAGGCGTCCCAATTGCCCTGCAAAGCCTCGAGGAGAATCCCGAGTTGTCCCTCGCAACTAGGCAGGAGTCCTGACATGGCTGAACACACACGTGTGTGGAAGGGCCATCCCCGTCGTAACTCGAGAATATACCCCAGGTTCCCGCCGCAACTCGAGAAAAACCCTGAGACTTCCCCCTCGCCGCGAGATGAGGGCCGATTCCCCTGCACTGCGTGCAGAGCAATTCCGTGTTGCACATCACACATGAAAGGAGCCTTGATTTCCTTGATGGCACTCCAGAGAAACCCCAAGAACACTGTTTCAAGGCTAGAGGGATCCTGAGGTCACTGTAGCAACACGAAAGAGCTCCGTGGGCCAAAAATCAACTCGAGATGAGAGGTTAGTCCCTGGCTTCGACTCCAGAGGAATACCACCTTACCACAAGCACCTCAAGAGGAGGCTTCTCTCAGCTCTAGGTATGTGAGAGGGACCCTGAGTTTGCGGCCTCAAGTGGAATGGACACCGCGATGCCCTGACTCGAAATAAGGCCGGATATCCCTGTAGTGACTTCAATGCAGGCTCGTCTTGCATCTCCCAGGACGAAAGGATGTCTGAATCCCCTGTGGAAAGCACAGAGAAAGACTTAGTTCCCCACCTCATCGCGACCGATAGCCTCACATCCTTTGAAAACTCCAGAGGTACGCGGAGATCAGTGCCTCCAAAGGAGACGATGCCTGACTCCTCGTGAAACTTGATAGGAGTCCCAGGTTTCCTGTGGCACTTGGAAAGGGACACTTGGTCTCCCGCCTCAGCTGGAGAGGCGTCCCAATTGCCCTGCCAAGCCTCGAGGAGAATCCAGAGTTGTCCCTCGCAACTAGGCAAGAGTCCTGATGTGGCTGAACAAACACGTGTGTGGAAGGGCCATCCCCGTCGTAACTCGAGAATATACCCCAGGTTCCCGCCGCAACTCGAGAAAAACCATGACACTTCCCCCTCGCCGCGAGATGAGGCCCGATTCCCCTGCACTGCGTGCAGAGCAATTCTGTGTTGCACATCACACATGAAAGGAGCCTTGATTTCCTTCATGGCACTCCAGAGAAAACCCAAGAACACTGTTTCAAGGCTAGAGGGATCCTAAGGTCACTGTAGCAACAAGAAAGAGCTCCGTGGACCAAAAATCAACTCGAGATGAGAGGTTAGTCCCTGGCTTCGACTCCTGAGGAATGCCACCTTACCACAAGCACCTCAAGAGGAGGCTTCTTTCAGCTCTAGGTATGTGAGAGGGACCCTGAGTTTGCGGCCTCAAGTGGAGTGGACACCGCGATGCCCTGACGCGAAATAAGGCTGGATATCCCTGCAGTGACTTGAATGCAGGCTCGTCTTGCATCTCCCAAGATGAAAGGATGTCTGAATCCCCTGTGGAGACCACAGAGAAAGACCTAGTTCCCCACCTCATCGCGACCGGAGGCCTCACATCCTTTGAAAACTCCAGAGGTACGCGGAGATCAGTGCCTCCAAAGGAGACGATGCCTGACTCCTCGTGAACCTTGATAGGAGTCCCAGGATTCCTGTGGCACGTGGAAAGGGACCCTTGGTCTCCGGCCTCAGCTGGAGAGGCGTCCCAATTGCCTTGCCAAGCCTCGAGGAGAATCCTGAGTTGTGTCTCGCAACTAGGCAAGAGTCCTGACGTGGCTGAACAAACATGTGTGTGGAAGGGCCATCCCCGTCGTAACTCGAGAATATACCCCAGGTTCCCGCCGCAACTCGAGAAAAACCATGAGACTTCCCCCTCGCCGCGAGATGAGGCCCGATTCCCCTGCACTGCGTGCAGAGCAATTCTGTGTTGCACATCACACATGAAAGGAGCCTTGATTTCCTTCATGGCACTCCAGAGAAACCCCAAGAACACTGTTTCAAGGCTAGAGGGATCCTGAGGTGACTGTAGCAACACGAAAGAGCTCCGTGGACCAAAAATCAACACGAGATGAGACGTTAGTCCCTGGCTTCGACTCCAGAGGAATACCACCTTACCACAAGCACCTCAAGAGGAGGCTTCTCTCAGCTCTAGGTATGTGAGAGGGACCCTGAGTTTGCGGCCTCAAGTGGAATGGACACCGCGATGCCCTGACTCGAAATAAGGCCGGATATCCCTGCAGTGACTGGAATGCAGGCTCGTCTTGCATCTCCCAAGACGAAAGGGTGTCTTAATCCCCTGTGGAGACCGCAGAGAAAGACCTAGTTCCCCACCTCATCGCGACAGGAGGCCTCAAATCCTTTGAAAACTCCAGAGGTACGCGGAGATCAGTGCCTCCAAAGGAGACGATGCCTGACTCCTCGTGAAACTTGATAGGAGACCCAGGATTCCTGTGGCACGTGGAAAGGGACCCTTGGTCTCCCGTAACAGCTGGAGAGGCGTCCCAATTGCCCTGCAAAGCCTCGAGGAGAATCCCGAGTTGTCCCTCGCAACTAGGCAGGAGTCCTGACGTCGCTGAAGAAACACGTGTGTGGAAGGGCCATCCCCGTCGTAACTCGAGAATATACCCCAGGTTCCCGCCGCAACTCGAGAAAAACCATGAGACTTCCCCCTCGCCGCGAGATGAGGGCCGATTCCCCTGCACTGCGTGCAGAGCAATTCCGTGTTGCACATCACACATGAAAGGAGCCTTGATTTCCTTGATGGCACTCCAGAGAAACACCAAGAACACTGTTTCAAGGCTAGAGGGATCCTGAGGTCACTGTAGCAACACGAAAGAGCCCCGTGGACCAAGAATCCACACGAGATGAGAGGTTAGTCCCTGGCTTCGACTCCTGAGGAATACCACCTTACCACAAGCACCTCAAGAGGAGGCTTCTCTCAGCTCTAGGTATGTGAGAGGGATCCTGAGTTTGCGGCCTCAAGTGGAATGGACACCGCGATGCCCTGACTCGAAATAAGGCCGGATATCCCTGCAGTGACTTCAATGCAGGCTCGTCTTGCATCTCCCAAGAAGAAAGGATGTCTGAATCCCCTGTGGAGACCACAGAGAAAGACCTAGTTCCCCACCTCATCGCGACCGGAGGCCTCACATCCTTTGAAAACTCCAGAGGTACGCGGAGATCAGTGCCTCCAAAGGAGACGATGCCTGACTCCTCGTGAAACTTGATAGGAGTCCCAGGATTCTTGTGGCACGTGGAAAGGGACCCTTGGTCTCCCGCCTCAGCTGGAGAGGCGTTCCAATTGCCCTGCAAAGCCTCGAGGAGAATCCCGAGTTGTCCCTCGCAACTAGGCAGGAGTCCTGACGTGGCTGAACAAACACGTGGGTGGAAGGGCCATCCCCGTCGTAACTCGAGAATATACCCCAGGTTCCCGCCGCAACTCGAGAAAAACCATGAGACTTCCCCCTCGATGCGAGATGAGGCCCGATTCCCCTGTACTGCGTGCAGAGCAATTCCGTCTTGCACATCACACATGAAAGGAGCCTTGATTTCCTTGATGGCACTCCAGAGAAACCCCAAGAACACTGTTTCAAGGATAGAGGGATCCTGAGGTCACTGTAGCAACACGAAAGAACTCTGTGGACCAAAAATCAACTCGAAAAGAGAGGTTAGTCCCTGGATTCGTCTCCAGAGGAATACCACCTTACCACAAGCACCTCAAGAGGAGGCTTCTCTCAGCTCTAGGTATGTGAGAGGGACCCTGAGTTTGCGGCCTCAAGTGGAATGGACACCGCGATGCCCTGACTCGAAATAAGGCCGGATATCCCTGCAGTGACTTCAATGCAGGCTCGTCTTGCATCTCCCAGGACGAAAGGATGTCTGAATCCCCTGTGGAAAGCACAGAGAAAGACTTAGTTCCCCACCTCATCGCGACCGATAGCCTCACATCCTTTGAAAACTCCAGAGGTACGCGGAGATCAGTGCCTCCAAAGGAGTCGATGCCTGACTCCTCGTGAAACTTGATAGGAGTCCCAGGATTCCTGTGGCACTTGGAAAGGGAAACTTGGTCTCCCGCCTCAGCTGGAGAGGCGTCCCAATTGCCCTGCCAAGCCTCGAGGAGAATCCAGAGTTGTCCCTCGCAACTAGGCAGGAGTCCTGACGTCGCTGAAGAAACACGTGGGTGGAAGGGCCATCCCCGTCGTAACTCGAGAATATACCCCAGGTTCCGCTGCAACTCGAGAAAAACCATGAGACTTCCCCCTCGCCGCGAGATGAGGCCCGATTCCCCTGCACTGCGTGCAGAGCAATTCCGTGTTGCACATCACACATGAAAGGAGCCTTGATTTCCTTGATGGCACTCCAAAGAAACCCCAAGAACACTGTTTCAAGGCTAGAGGGATCCTGAGGTCACTGTAGCAACACGAAAGAGCTCCGTGGGCCAAAAATCAACTCGAGATGAGAGGTTAGTCCCTGGCTTCGACTCCAGAGGAATACCACCTTACCACAAGCACCTCAAGAGGAGGCTTCTCTCAGCTCTAGGTATGTGAGAGGGACCCTGAGTTTGCGGCCTCAAGTGGAGTGGACACCGCGATGCCCTGACGCGAAATAAGGCTGGATATCCCTGCAGTGACTTGAATGCAGGCTCGTCTTGCATCTCCCAAGATGAAAGGATGTCTGAATCCCCTGTGGAGACCACAGAGAAAGACCTAGTTCCCCACCTCATCGCGACCGGAGGCCTCACATCCTTTGAAAACTCCAGAGGTACGCGGAGATCAGTGCCTCCAAAGGAGACGATGCCTGACTCCTCGTGAAACTTGATAGGAGTCCCAGGATTCCTGTGGCACGTGGAAAGGGACCCTTGGTCTCCCGCCTCAGCTGGAGAGGCGTCCCAATTGCCTTGCCAAGCCTCGAGGAGAATCCTGAGTTGTGTCTCGCAACTAGGCAAGAGTCCTGACGTGGCTGAACAAACATGTGTGTGGAAGGGCCAGCCCCGTCTTAACTCGAGAATATACCCCAGGTTCCCGCCGCAACTCGAGAAAAACCATGACACTTCCCCCTCGCCGCGAGATGAGGCCCGATTCCCCTGCACTGCGTGCAGAGCAATTCTGTGTTGCACATCACACATGAAAGGAGCCTTGATTTCCTTCAAGCACTCCAGAGAAACCCCAAGAACACTGTTTCAAGGCTAGAGGGATCCTGAGGTGACTGTAGCAACACGAAAGAGCTCCGTGGACCAAAAATCAACACGAGATGAGACGTTAGTCCCTGGCTTCGACTCCAGAGGAATACCACCTTACCACAAGCACCTCAAGAGGAGGCTTCTCTCAGCTCTACGTATGTGAGAGGGACCCTGAGTTTAAGGCCTCAAGTGGAATGGACACCGCGATGCCCTGACTCGAAATAAGGCCGGATATCCCTGCAGTGACTGGAATGCAGGCTCGTCTTGCATCTCCCAAGACGAAAGGGTGTCTTAATCCCCTGTGGAGACCGCAGAGAAAGACCTAGTTCCCCACCTCATCGCGACAGGAGGCCTCAAATCCTTTGAAAACTCCAGAGGTACGCGGAGATCAGTGCCTCCAAAGGAGACGATGCCTGACTCCTCGTGAAACTTGATAGGAGACCCAGGATTCCTGTGGCACGTGGAAAGGGACCCTTGGTCTCCCGTCTCAGCTGGAGAGGCGTCCCAATTGCCCTGCAAAGCCTCGAGGAGAATCCCGAGTTGTCCCTCGCAACTAGGCAGGAGTCCTGACGTCGCTGAAGAAACACGTGTGTGGAAGGGCCATCCCCGTCGTAACTCGAGAATATACCCCAGGTTCCCGCCGCAACTCGAGAAAAACCATGAGACTTCCCCCTCGCCGCGAGATGAGGCCCGATTCCCCTGCACTGCGTGCAGAGCAATTCCGTGTTGCACATCACACATGAAAGGAGCCTTGATTTCCTTGATGGCACTCCAGAGAAACCCCAAGAACACTGTTTCAAGGCTAGAGGGATCCTGAGGTCACTGTAGCAACACGAAAGAGCCCCGTGGACCAAGAATCCACACAAGATGAGAGGTTAGTCCCTGGCTTCGACTCCTGAGGAATACCACCTTACCACAAGCACCTCAAGAGGAGGCTTCTCTCAGCTCTAGGTATGTGAGAGGGATCCTGAGTTTGCGGCCTCAAGAGGAATGGACACCGCGATGCCCTGACTCGAAATAAGGCCGGATATCCCTGCAGTGACTTCAATGCAGGCTCGTCTTGCATCTCCAAAGAAGAAAGGATGTCTGATTCCCCTGTGGAGACCACAGAGAAAGACCTAGTTCCCCACCTCATCGCGACCGGAGGCCTCACATCCTTTGAAAACTCCAGAGGTACGCGGAGATTAGTGCCTCCAAAGGAGACGATGCCTGACTCCTCGTGAAACTTGATAGGAGTCCCAGGATTCTTGTGGCACGTGGAAAGGGACCCTTGGTCTCCCGTCTCAGCTGGAGAGGCGTTCCAATTGCCCTGCCAAGCCTCGAGGAGAATCCCGAGTTGTCCCTCGCAACTAGGCAGGAGTCCTGACGTGGCTGAACAAACACGTGGGTGGAAGGGCCATCCCCGTCGTAACTCGAGAATATACCCCAGGTTCCCGCCGCAACTCGAGAAAAACCATGAGACTTCCCCCTCGATGCGAGATGAGGCCCGATTCCCCTGTACTGCGTGCAGAGCAATTCCGTCTTGCACATCACACATGAAAGGAGCCTTGATTTCCTTGATGGCACTCCAGAGAAACCCCAAGAACACTGTTTCAAGGATAGAGGGATCCTGAGGTAACTGTAGCAACACGAAAGAACTCTGTGGACCAAAAATCAACTCAAAAAGAGAGGTTAGTCCCTGGATTCGTCTCCAGAGGAATACCACCTTACCGCAAGCACCTCAAGAGGAGGCTTCTCTCAGGTCTCGGTATGTGAGAGGGACCCTGAGTTTGCGGCCTCAAGTGGAATGGACACCGCGATGCCCTGACTCGAAATAAGGCCGGATATCCCTGCAGTGACTTCAATGCAGGCTCGTCTTGCATCTCCCAGGACGAAAGGATGTCTGAATCCCCTGTGGAAATCACAGAGAAAGACTTAATTCCCCACCTCATCGCGACCGATAGCCTCACATCCTTTGAAAACTCCAGAGGTACGCGGAGATCAGTGCCTCCAAAGGAGACGATGCCTGACTCCTCGTGAAACTTGATAGGAGTCCCAGGATTCCTGTGGCACTTGGAAAGGGACACTTGGTCTCCCACCTCAGCTGGAGAGGCGTCCCAATTGCCCTGCCAAGCCTCGAGGAGAATCCCGAGTTGTCCCTCGCAACTAGGCAGGAGTCCTGACGTCGCTGAAGAAACACGTGGGTGGAAGGGCCATCCCCGTCGTAACTCGAGAATATACCCCAGGTTCCCGCCGCAACTCGAGAAAAACCATGAGACTTCCCCCTCGCCGCGAGATGAGGCCCGATTCCCCTGCACTGCGTGCAGAGCAATTCCGTGTTGCACATCACACATGAAAGGAGCCTTGATTTCCTTGATGGCACTCCAGAGAAACCCCAAGAACACTGTTTCAAGGCTAGAGGGATCCTGAGGTCACTGTAGCAACACGAAAGAGCTCCGTGGGCCAAAAATCAACTCGAGATGAGAGGTTAGTCCCTGGCTTCGACTCCAGAGGAATACCACCTTACCACAAGCACCTCAAGAGGAGGCTTCTCTCAGCTCTAGGTATGTGAGAGGGACCCTGAGTTTGCGGCCTCAAGTGGAATGGACACCGCGATGCCCTGACGCGAAATAAGGCTGGATATCCCTGCAGTGACTTGAATGCAGGCTCGTCTTGCATCTCCCAAGACGAAAGGGTGTCTGAATCCCCTGTGGAGACCACAAAGAAAGACCTAGTTCCCCACCTCATCGCGACAGGAGGCCTCAAATCCTTTGAAAACTCCAGAGGTATGCGGAGATCAGTGCCTCCAAAGGAGACGATGCCTGACTCCTCGTGAAACTTGATAGGAGACCCAGGATTCCTGTGGCACGTGGAAAGGGACCCTTGGTCTCCCGTCTCAGCTGGAGAGGCGTCCCAATTGCCCTACAAAGCCTCGAGGAGAATCCCGAGTTGTCCCTCGCAACTAGGCAGGAGTCCTGACGTCGCTGAAGAAACACGTGTGTGGAAGGGCCATCCCCGTCGTAACTCGAGAATATCCCCCAGGTTCCCGCCGCAACTCGAGAAAAACCATGAGACTTCCCCCTCGCCGCGAGATGAGGCCCGATTCCCCTGCACTGCGTGCAGAGCAATTCTGTGTTGCACATCACACATGAAAGGAGCCTTGATTTCCTTGATGGCACTCCAGAGAAACCCCAAGAACACTGTTTCAAGGCTAGAGGGATCCTGAGGTCACTGTAGCAACACGAAAGAGCTCCGTGGACCAAAAATCAACTCGAGATGAGAGGTTAGTCCCTGGCTTCGACTCCAGAGGAATACCACCTTACCACAAGCACCTCAAGAGGAGGCTTCTCTCAGCTCTATGTATGTGAGAGGGACCCTGAGTTTGCGGCCTCAAGTGGAATGGACACCGCGATGCCCTGACGCGAAATAAGGCTGGATATCCCTGCAGTGACTTGAAGGCAGGCTCGTCTTGCATCTCCCAAGATGAAAGGATGTCTGAATCCCCTGTGGAGACCACAGAGAAAGACCTAGTTCCCCACCTCATCGCGACCGGAGGCCTCACATCCTTTGAAAACTCCAGAGGTACGCGGAGATCAGTGCCTCCAAAGGAGACGACGCCTGACTCCTCGTGAAACTTGATAGGAGTCCCAGGATTCCTGTGGCACGTGGAAAGGGACCCTTGGTCTCCCGCCTCAGCTGGAGAGGCGTCCCAATTGCCTTGCCAAGCCTCGAGGAGAATCCCGAGTTGTGTCTCGCAACTAGGCAAGAGTCCTGACGTGGCTGAACAAACACGTGTGTGGAAGGGCCATCCCCGTCATAACTCGAGAATATACCCCAGGTTCCTGCCGCAACTCGAGAAAAACCATGAGACTTCCCCCTCGCCGCGAGATGAGGCCCGATTCCCCTGCACTGCGTGCAGAGCAATTCTGTGTTGCACATCACACATGAAAGGAGCCTTGATTTCCTTCATGGCACTCCAGAGAAACCCCAAGAACACTGTTTCAAGGCTAGAGGGATCCTGAGGGCACTGTAGCAACATGAAAGAGCTCTGTGGACCAAAAATCAACTCGAGATGAGAGGATAGTCCCTGGCTTCGACTCCAGAGGAATACCACCTTACCACAAGCACCTCAAGAGGAGGCTTCTCTCAGCTCTAGGTATGTGAGAGGGACCCTGAGTTTGTGGCCTCAAGTGGAATGGACACCGTGATGCCCTGACTCGAAATAAGGCCGGATATCCCTGCAGTGACTGGAATGCATGCTCGTCTTGCATCTCCCAAGACGAAAGGGTGTCTGAATCCCCTGTGGAGACCACAGAGAAAGACCTAGTTCCCCACCTCATCGCGACAGGAGGCCTCAAATCCTTTGAAAACTCCAGAGGGATGCGGAGATCAGTGCCTCCAAAGGAGACGATGCCTGACTCCTCGTGAAACTTGATAGGAGACCCAGGATTCCTGTGGCACGTGGAAAGGGACACTTGGTCTCCCGACTCAGCTGGAGAGGCGTCCCAATTGCCCTGCAAAGCCTCGAGGAGAATCCCGAGTTGTCCCTCGCAGCTAAGCAGGAGTCCTGGCGTCGCTGAAGAAACACGTGGGTGGAAGGGCCATCCCCGTCGTAACTCGAGAATATACCCCAGGTTCCCGCCGCAACTCGAGAAAAACCATGAGACTTCCCCCTCGCCGCGAGATGAGGCCCGATTCCCCTGCACTGCGTGCAGAGCAATTCCGTGTTGCACATCACACATGAAAGGAGCCTTGATTTCCTTCATGGCACTCCAGAGAAAACCCAAGAACACTGTTTCAAGGCTAGAGGGATCCTGAGGTCAGTGTAGCAACACGAAAGAGCTCCGTGGACCAAGAATCAACACGAGATGAGAGGTTAGTCCCTGGCTTCGACTCCAGAGGAATACCACCTTACCACAAGCACCACAAGAGGAGGCTTCTCTCAGCTCTAGGTATGTGAGAGGGACCCTGAGTTTGTGGCCTCAAGTGGAATGGACACCGTGTTGCCCTGACTCGAAATAAGGCCGGATATCCCTGCAGTGACTTCAATGCAGGCTCGTCTTGCATCTCCCAAGAAGAAAGGATGTCTGAATCCCCTGTGGAGACCACAGAGAAAGACCTAGTTCCCCACCTCATCGCGACCGGAGGCCTCACATCCTTTGAAAACTCCAGAGGTACGCGGAGATCAGTGCCTCCAAAGGAGACGATGCCTGACTCCTCGTGAAACTTGATAGGAGTCCCAGGATTCTTGTGGCACGTGGAAAGGGACCCTTGGTCTCCCGCCTCAGCTGGAGAGGCGTTCCAATTGCCCTGCAAAGCCTCGAGGAGAATCCCGAGTTGTCCCTCGCAACTAGGCAGGAGTCCTGACGTGGCTGAACAAACACGTGGGTGGAAGGGCCATCCCCGTCGTAACTCGAGAATATACCCCAGGTTCCCGCCGCAACTCGAGAAAAACCATGAGACTTCCCCCTCGATGCGAGATGAGGCCCGATTCCCCTGTACTGCGTGCAGAGCAATTCCGTCTTGCACATCACACATGAAAGGAGCCTTGATTTCCTTGATGGCACTCCAGAGAAACCCCAAGAACACTGTTTCAAGGATAGAGGGATCCTGAGGTCACTGTAGCAACACGAAAGAACTCTGTGGACCACAAATCAACTCGAAAAGAGAGGTTAGTCCCTGGATTCGTCTCCAGAGGAATACCACCTTACCACAAGCACCTCAAGAGGAGGCTTCTCTCAGCTCTAGGTATGTGAGAGGGACCCTGAGTTTGCGGCCTCAAGTGGAATGGACACCGCGATGCCCTGACTCGAAATAAGGCCGGATATCCCTGCAGTGACTTCAATGCAGGCTCGTCTTGCATCTCCCAGGACGAAAGGATGTCTGAATTCCCTGTGGAAAGCACAGAGAAAGACTTAGTTCCCCACCTCATCGCGACCGATAGCCTCACATCCTTTGAAAACTCCAGAGGTACGCGGAGATCAGTGCCTCCAAAGGAGACGATGCCTGACTCCTCGTGAAACTTGATAGGAGTCCCAGGATTCCTGTGGCACTTGGAAAGGGAAACTTGGTCTCCCGCCTCAGCTGGAGAGGCGTCCCTATTGCCCTGCCAAGCCTCGAGGAGAATCCAGAGTTGTCCCTCGCAACTAGGCAGGAGTCCTGACGTCGCTGAAGAAACACGTGGGTGGAAGGGCCATCCCCGTCGTAACTCGAGAATATACCCCAGGTTCCCGCCGCAACTCGAGAAAAACCATGAGACTTCCCCCTCGCCGCGAGATGAGGCCCGATTCCCCTGCACTGCGTGCAGAGCAATTCCGTGTTGCACATCACACATGAAAGGAGCCTTGATTTCCTTGATGGCACTCCAAAGAAACCCCAAGAACACTGATTCAAGGCTAGAGGGATCCTGAGGTCACTGTAGCAACACGAAAGAGCTCCGTGGGCCAAAAATCAACTCGAGATGAGAGGTTAGTCCCTGGCTTCGACTCCAGAGGAATACCACCTTACCACAAGCACCTCAAGAGGAGGCTTCTCTCAGCTCTAGGTATGTGAGAGGGACCCTGAGTTTGCGGCCTCAAGTGGAATGGACACCGCGATGCCCTGACGCGAAATAAGGCTGGATATCCCTGCAGTGACTTGAATGCAGGCTCGTCTTGCATCTCCCAAGATGAAAGGATGTCTGAATCCCCTGTGGAGACCACAGAGAAAGACCTAGTTCCCCACCTCATCGCGACCGGAGGCCTCACATCCTTTGAAAACTCCAGAGGTACGCGGAGATCAGTGCCTCCAAAGGAGACGATGCCTGACTCCTCGTGAAACTTGATAGGAGTCCCAGGATTCCTGTGGCACGTGGAAAGGGACCCTTGGTCTCCCGCCTCAGCTGGAGAGGCGTCCCAATTGCCTTGCCAAGCCTCGAGGAGAATCCTGAGTTGTGTCTCGCAACTAGGCAAGAGTCCTGACGTGGCTGAACAAACATGTGTGTGGAAGGGCCAGCCCCGTCGTAACTCGAGAATATACCCCAGGTTCCCGCCGCAACTCGAGAAAAACCATGAGACTTCCCCCTCGCCGCGAGATGAGGCCCGATTCCCCTGCACTGCGTGCAGAGCAATTCTGTGTTGCACATCACACATGAAAGGAGCCTTGATTTCCTTCAAGCACTCCAGAGAAACCCCAAGAACACTGTTTCAAGGCTAGAGGGATCCTGAGGTGACTGTAGCAACACGAAAGAGCTCCGTGGACCAAAAATCAACACGAGATGAGACGTTAGTCCCTGGCTTCGACTCCAGAGGAATACCACCTTACCACAAGCACCTCAAGAGGAGGCTTCTCTCAGCTCTACGTATGTGAGAGGGACCCTGAGTTTGCGGCCTCAAGTGGAATGGACACCGCGATGCCCTGACTCGAAATAAGGCCGGATATCCCTGCAGTGACTGGAATGCAGGCTCGTCTTGCATCTCCCAAGACGAAAGGGTGTCTGAATCCCCTGTGGAGACCGCAGAGAAAGACCTAGTTCCCCACCTCATCGCGACAGGAGGCCTCAAATCCTTTGAAAACTCCAGAGGTACGCGGAGATCAGTGCCTCCAAAGGAGACGATGCCTGACTCCTCGTGAAACTTGATAGGAGACCCAGGATTCCTGTGGCACGTGGAAAGGGACCCTTGGTCTCCCGTCTCAGCTGGAGAGGCGTCCCAATTGCCCTGCAAAGCCTCGAGGAGAATCCCGAGTTGTCCCTCGCAACTAGGCAGGAGTCCTGACGTCGCTGAAGAAACACGTGTGTGGAAGGGCCATCCCCGTCGTAACTCGAGAATATACCCCAGGTTCCCGCCGCAACTCGAGAAAAACCATGAGACTTCCCCCTCGCCGCGAGATGAGGCCCGATTCCCCTGCACTGCGTGCAGAGCAATTCCGTGTTGCACATCACACATGAAAGGAGCCTTGATTTCCTTGATGGCACTCCAGAGAAACCCCAAGAACACTGTTTCAAGGCTAGAGGGATCCTGAGGTTACTGTAGCAACACGAAAGAGCCCCGTGGACCAAGAATCCACACAAGATGAGAGGTTAGTCCCTGGCTTCGACTCCTGAGGAATAGCACCTTACCACAAGCACCTCAAGAGGAGGCTTCTCTCAGCTCTAGGTATGTGAGAGGGATCCTGAGTTTGCGGCCTCAAGAGGAATGGACACCGCGATGCCCTGACTCGAAATAAGGCCGGATATCCCTGCAGTGACTTCAATGCAGGCTCGTCTTGCATCTCCAAAGAAGAAAGGATGTCTGATTCCCCTGTGGAGACCACAGAGAAAGACCTAGTTCCCCACCTCATCGCGACCGGAGGCCTCACATCCTTTGAAAACTCCAGAGGTACGCGGAGATCAGTGCCTCCAAAGGAGACGATGCCTGACTCCTCGTGAAACTTGATAGGAGTCCCAGGATTCTTGTGGCACGTGGAAAGGGACCCTTGGTCTCCCGTCTCAGCTGGAGAGGCGTTCCAATTGCCCTGCCAAGCCTCGAGGAGAATCCCGAGTTGTCCCTCGCAACTAGGCAGGAGTCCTGACGTGGCTGAACAAACACGTGGGTGGAAGGGCCATCCCCGTCGTAACTCGAGAATATACCCCAGGTTCCCGCCGCAACTCGAGAAAAACCATGAGACTTCCCCCTCGATGCGAGATGAGGCCCGATTCCCCTGTACTGCGTGCAGAGCAATTCCGTCTTGCACATCACACATGAAAGGAGCCTTGATTTCCTTGATGGCACTCCAGAGAAACCCCAAGAACACTGTTTCAAGGATAGAGGGATCCTGAGGTAACTGTAGCAACACGAAAGAACTCTGTGGACCAAAAATCAACTCAAAAAGAGAGGTTAGTCCCTGGATTCGTCTCCAGAGGAATACCACCTTACCGCACGCACCTCAAGAGGAGGCTTCTCTCAGGTCTCGGTATGTGAGAGGGACCCTGAGTTTGCGGCCTCAAGTGGAATGGACACCGCGATGCCCTGACTCGAAATAAGGCCGGATATCCCTGCAGTGACTTCAATGCAGGCTCGTCTTGCATCTCCCAGGACGAAAGGATGTCTGAATCCCCTGTGGAAATCACAGAGAAAGACTTAATTCCCCACCTCATCGCGACCGATAGCCTCACATCCTTTGAAAACTCCAGAGGTACGCGGAGATCAGTGCCTCCAAAGGAGACGATGCCTGACTCCTCGTGAAACTTGATAGGAGTCCCAGGATTCCTGTGGCACTTGGAAAGGGACACTTGGTCTCCCACCTCAGCTGGAGAGGCGTCCCAATTGCCCTGCCAAGCCTCGAGGAGAATCCCGAGTTGTCCCTCGCAACTAGGCAGGAGTCCTGACGTCGCTGAAGAAACACGTGGGTGGAAGGGCCATCCCCGTCGTAACTCGAGAATATACCCCAGGTTCCCGCCGCAACTCGAGAAAAACCATGAGACTTCCCCCTCGCCGCGAGATGAGGCCCGATTCCCCTGCACTGCGTGCAGAGCAATTCCGTGTTGCACATCACACATGAAAGGAGCCTTGATTTCCTTGATGGCACTCCAGAGAAACCCCAAGAACACTGTTTCAAGGCTAGAGGGATCCTGAGGTCACTGTAGCAACACGAAAGAGCTCCGTGGGCCAAAAATCAACTCGAGATGAGAGGTTAGTCCCTGGCTTCGACTCCAGAGGAATACCACCTTACCACAAGCACCTCAAGAGGAGGCTTCTCTCAGCTCTAGGTATGTGAGAGGGACCCTGAGTTTGCGGCCTCAAGTGGAATGGACACCGCGATGCCCTGACGCGAAATAAGGCTGGATATCCCTGCAGTGACTTGAATGCAGGCTCGTCTTGCATCTCCCAAGACGAAAGGGTGTCTGAATCCCCTGTGGAGACCACAGAGAAAGACCTAGTTCCCCACCTCATCGCGACAGGAGGCCTCAAATCCTTTGAAAACTCCAGAGGTATGCGGAGATCAGTGCCTCCAAAGGAGACGATGCCTGACTCCTCGTGAAACTTGATAGGAGACCCAGGATTCCTGTGGCACGTGGAAAGGGACCCTTGGTCTCCCGTCTCAGCTGGAGAGGCGTCCCAATTGCCCTACAAAGCCTCGAGGAGAATCCCGAGTTGTCCCTCGCAACTAGACAGGAGTCCTGACGTCGCTGAAGAAACACGTGTGTGGAAGGGCCATCCCCGTCGTAACTCGAGAATATACCCCAGGTTCCCGCCGCAACTCGAGAAAAACCATGAGACTTCCCCCTCGCCGCGAGATGAGGCCCGATTCCCCTGCACTGCGTGCAGAGCAATTCTGTGTTGCACATCACACATGAAAGGAGCCTTGATTTCCTTGATGGCACTCCAGAGAAACCCCAAGAACACTGTTTCAAGGCTAGAGGGATCCTGAGGTCACTGTAGCAACACGAAAGAGCTCCGTGGACCAAAAATCAACTCGAGATGAGAGGTTAGTCCCTGGCTTCGACTCCAGAGGAATACCACCTTACCACAAGCACCTCAAGAGGAGGCTTCTCTCAGCTCTATGTATGTGAGAGGGACCCTGAGTTTGCGGCCTCAAGTGGAATGGACACCGCGATGCCCTGACGCGAAATAAGGCTGGATATCCCTGCAGTGACTTGAATGCAGGCTCGTCTTGCATCTCCCAAGATGAAAGGATGTCTGAATCCCCTGTGGAGACCACAGAGAAAGACCTAGTTCCCCACCTCATCGCGACCGGAGGCCTCACATCCTTTGAAAACTCCAGAGGTACGCGGAGATCAGTGCCTCCAAAGGAGACGACGCCTGACTCCTCGTGAAACTTGATAGGAGTCCCAGGATTCCTGTGGCACGTGGAAAGGGACCCTTGGTCTCCCGCCTCAGCTGGAGAGGCGTCCCAATTGCCTTGCCAAGCCTCGAGGAGAATCCCGAGTTGTGTCTCGCAACTAGGCAAGAGTCCTGACGTGGCTGAACAAACACGTGTGTGGAAGGGCCATCCCCGTCATAACTCGAGAATATACCCCAGGTTCCTGCCGCAACTCGAGAAAAACCATGAGACTTCCCCCTCGCCGCGAGATGAGGCCCGATTCCCCTGCACTGTGTGCAGAGCAATTCTGTGTTGCACATCACACATGAAAGGAGCCTTGATTTCCTTCATGGCACTCCAGAGAAACCCCAAGAACACTGTTTCAAGGCTAGAGGGATCCTGAGGGCACTGTAGCAACATGAAAGAGCTCTGTGGACCAAAAATCAACTCGAGATGAGAGGTTAGTCCCTGGCTTCGACTCCAGAGGAATACCACCTTACCACAAGCACCTCAAGAGGAGGCTTCTCTCAGCTCTAGGTATGTGAGAGGGACCCTGAGTTTGTGGCCTCAAGTGGAATGGACACCGTGATGCCCTGACTCGAAATAAGGCCGGATATCCCTGCAGTGACTGGAATGCATGCTCGTCTTGCATCTCCCAAGACGAAAGGGTGTCTGAATCCCCTGTGGAGACCACAGAGAAAGACCTAGTTCCCCACCTCATCGCGACAGGAGGCCTCAAATCCTTTGAAAACTCCAGAGGGATGCGGAGATCAGTGCCTCCAAAGGAGACGATGCCTGACTCCTCGTGAAACTTGATAGGAGACCCAGGATTCCTGTGGCACGTGGAAAGGGACACTTGGTCTCCCGACTCAGCTGGAGAGGCGTCCCAATTGCCCTGCAAAGCCTCGAGGAGAATCCCGAGTTGTCCCTCGCAGCTAAGCAGGAGTCCTGGCGTCGCTGAAGAAACACGTGGGTGGAAGGGCCATCCCCGTCGTAACTCGAGAATATACCCCAGGTTCCCGCCGCAACTCGAGAAAAACCATGAGACTTCCCCCTCGCCGCGAGATGAGGCCCGATTCCCCTGCACTGCGTGCAGAGCAATTCCGTGTTGCACATCACACATGAAAGGAGCCTTGATTTCCTTCATGGCACTCCAGAGAAAACCCAAGAACACTGTTTCAAGGCTAGAGGGATCCTGAGGTCAGTGTAGCAACACGAAAGAGCTCCGTGGACCAAGAATCAACACGAGATGAGAGGTTAGTCCCTGGCTTCGACTCCAGAGGAATACCACCTTACCACAAGCACCACAAGAGGAGGCTTCTCTCAGCTCTAGGTATGTGAGAGGGACCCTGAGTTTGTGGCCTCAAGTGGAATGGACACCGTGTTGCCCTGACTCGAAATAAGGCCGGATATCCCTGCAGTGACTTCAATGCAGGCTCGTCTTGCATCTCCCAAGAAGAAAGGATGTCTGAATCCCCTGTGGAGACCACAGAGAAAGACCTAGTTCCCCACCTCATCGCGACCGGAGGCCTCACATCCTTTGAAAACTCCAGAGGTACGCGGAGATCAGTGCCTCCAAAGGAGACGATGCCTGACTCCTCGTGAAACTTGATAGGAGTCCCAGGATTCTTGTGGCACGTGGAAAGGGACCCTTGGTCTCCCGCCTCAGCTGGAGAGGCGTTCCAATTGCCCTGCAAAGCCTCGAGGAGAATCCCGAGTTGTCCCTCGCAACTAGGCAGGAGTCCTGACGTGGCTGAACAAACACGTGGGTGGAAGGGCCATCCCCGTCGTAACTCGAGAATATACCCCAGGTTCCCGCCGCAACTCGAGAAAAACCATGAGACTTCCCCCTCGATGCGAGATGAGGCCCGATTCCCCTGTACTGCGTGCAGAGCAATTCCGTCTTGCACATCACACATGAAAGGAGCCTTGATTTCCTTGATGGCACTCCAGAGAAACCCCAAGAACACTGTTTCAAGGATAGAGGGATCCTGAGGTCACTGTAGCAACACGAAAGAACTCTGTGGACCACAAATCAACTCGAAAAGAGAGGTTAGTCCCTGGATTCGTCTCCAGAGGAATACCACCTTACCACAAGCACCTCAAGAGGAGGCTTCTCTCAGCTCTAGGTATGTGAGAGGGACCCTGAGTTTGCGGCCTCAAGTGGAATGGACACCGCGATGCCCTGACTCGAAATAAGGCCGGATATCCCTGCAGTGACTTCAATGCAGGCTCGTCTTGCATCTCCCAGGACGAAAGGATGTCTGAATTCCCTGTGGAAAGCACAGAGAAAGACTTAGTTCCCCACCTCATCGCGACCGATAGCCTCACATCCTTTGAAAACTCCAGAGGTACGCGGAGATCAGTGCCTCCAAAGGAGACGATGCCTGACTCCTCGTGAAACTTGATAGGAGTCCCAGGATTCCTGTGGCACTTGGAAAGGGAAACTTGGTCTCCCGCCTCAGCTGGAGAGGCGTCCCTATTGCCCTGCCAAGCCTCGAGGAGAATCCAGAGTTGTCCCTCGCAACTAGGCAGGAGTCCTGACGTCGCTGAAGAAACACGTGGGTGGAAGGGCCATCCCCGTCGTAACTCGAGAATATACCCCAGGTTCCCGCCGCAACTCGAGAAAAACCATGAGACTTCCCCCTCGCCGCGAGATGAGGCCCGATTCCCCTGCACTGCGTGCAGAGCAATTCCGTGTTGCACATCACACATGAAAGGAGCCTTGATTTCCTTGATGGCACTCCAAAGAAACCCCAAGAACACTGTTTCAAGGCTAGAGGGATCCTGAGGTCACTGTAGCAACACGAAAGAGCTCCGTGGGCCAAAAATCAACTCGAGATGAGAGGTTAGTCCCTGGCTTCGACTCCAGAGGAATACCACCTTACCACAAGCACCTCAAGAGGAGGCTTCTCTCAGCTCTAGGTATGTGAGAGGGACCCTGAGTTTGCGGCCTCAAGTGGAGTGGACACCGCGATGCCCTGACGCGAAATAAGGCTGGATATCCCTGCAGTGACTTGAATGCAGGCTCGTCTTGCATCTCCCAAGATGAAAGGATGTCTGAATCCCCTGTGGAGACCACAGAGAAAGACCTAGTTCCCCACCTCATCGCGACCGGAGGCCTCACATCCTTTGAAAACTCCAGAGGTACGCGGAGATCAGTGCCTCCAAAGGAGACGATGCCTGACTCCTCGTGAAACTTGATAGGAGTCCCAGGATTCCTGTGGCACGTGGAAAGGGACCCTTGGTCTCCCGCCTCAGCTGGAGAGGCGTCCCAATTGCCTTGCCAAGCCTCGAGGAGAATCCTGAGTTGTGTCTCGCAACTAGGCAAGAGTCCTGACGTGGCTGAACAAACATGTGTGTGGAAGGGCCAGCCCCGTCGTAACTCGAGAATATACCCCAGGTTCCCGCCGCAACTCGAGAAAAACCATGAGACTTCCCCCTCGCCGCGAGATGAGGCCCGATTCCCCTGCACTGCGTGCAGAGCAATTCTGTGTTGCACATCACACATGAAAGGAGCCTTGATTTCCTTCAAGCACTCCAGAGAAACCCCAAGAACACTGTTTCAAGGCTAGAGGGATCCTGAGGTGACTGTAGCAACACGAAAGAGCTCCGTGGACCAAAAATCAACACGAGATGAGACGTTAGTCCCTGGCTTCGACTCCAGAGGAATACCACCTTACCACAAGCACCTCAAGAGGAGGCTTCTCTCAGCTCTACGTATGTGAGAGGGACCCTGAGTTTGCGGCCTCAAGTGGAATGGACACCGCGATGCCCTGACTCGAAATAAGGCCGGATATCCCTGCAGTGACTTGAATGCAGGCTCGTCTTGCATCTCCCAAGACGAAAGGGTGTCTGAATCCCCTGTGGAGACCGCAGAGAAAGACCTAGTTCCCCACCTCATCGCGACAGGAGGCCTCAAATCCTTTGAAAACTCCAGAGGTACGCGGAGATCAGTGCCTCCAAAGGAGACGATGCCTGACTCCTCGTGAAACTTGATAGGAGACCCAGGATTCCTGTGGCACGTGGAAAGGGACCCTTGGTCTCCCGTCTCAGCTGGAGAGGCGTCCCAATTGCCCTGCAAAGCCTCGAGGAGAATCCCGAGTTGTCCCTCGCAACTAGGCAGGAGTCCTGACGTCGCTGAAGAAACACGTGTGTGGAAGGGCCATCCCCGTCGTAACTCGAGAATATACCCCAGGTTCCCGCCGCAACTCGAGAAAAACCATGAGACTTCCCCCTCGCCGCGAGATGAGGCCCGATTCCCCTGCACTGCGTGCAGAGCAATTCCGTGTTGCACATCACACATGAAAGGAGCCTTGATTTCCTTGATGGCACTCCAGAGAAACCCCAAGAACACTGTTTCAAGGCTAGAGGGATCCTGAGGTTACTGTAGCAACACGAAAGAGCCCCGTGGACCAAGAATCCACACAAGATGAGAGGTTAGTCCCTGGCTTCGACTCCTGAGGAATAGCACCTTACCACAAGCACCTCAAGAGGAGGCTTCTCTCAGCTCTAGGTATGTGAGAGGGACCCTGAGTTTGCGGCCTCAAGAGGAATGGACACCGCGATGCCCTGACTCGAAATAAGGCCGGATATCCCTGCAGTGACTTCAATGCAGGCTCGTCTTGCATCTCCAAAGAAGAAAGGATGTCTGATTCCCCTGTGGAGACCACAGAGAAAGACCTAGTTCCCCACCTCATCGCGACCGGAGGCCTCACATCCTTTGAAAACTCCAGAGGTACGCGGAGATCAGTGCCTCCAAAGGAGACGATGCCTGACTCCTCGTGAACCTTGATAGGAGTCCCAGGATTCTTGTGGCACGTGGAAAGGGACCCTTGGTCTCCCGCCTCAGCTGGAGAAGCGTTCCAATTGCCCTGCCAAGCCTCGAGGAGAATCCCGAGTTGTCCCTCGCAACTAGGCAGGAGTCCTGACGTGGCTGAACAAACACGTGGGTGGAAGGGCCATCCCCGTCGTAACTCGAGAATATACCCCAGGTTCCCGCCGCAACTCGAGAAAAACCATGAGACTTCCCCCTCGATGCGAGATGAGGCCCGATTCCCCTGTACTGCGTGCAGAGCAATTCCGTCTTGCACATCACACATGAAAGGAGCCTTGATTTCCTTGATGGCACTCCAGAGAAACCCCAAGAACACTGTTTCAAGGATAGAGGGATCCTGAGGTAACTGTAGCAACACGAAAGAACTCTGTGGACCAAAAATCAACTCAAAAAGAGAGGTTAGTCCCTGGATTCGTCTCCAGAGGAATACCACCTTACCGCAAGCACCTCAAGAGGAGGCTTCTCTCAGGTCTCGGTATGTGAGAGGGACCCTGAGTTTGCGGCCTCAAGTGGAATGGACACCGCGATGCCCTGACTCGAAATAAGGCCGGATATCCCTGCAGTGACTTCAATGCAGGCTCGTCTTGCATCTCCCAGGACGAAAGGATGTCTGAATCCCCTGTGGAAATCACAGAGAAAGACTTAATTCCCCACCTCATCTCGACAGGAGGCCTCACATCCTTTGAAAACTCCAGAGGTACGCGGAGATCAGTGCCTCCAAAGGAGACGATGCCTGACTCCTCGTGAAACTTGATAGGAGTCCCAGGATTCCTGTGGCACTTGGAAAGGGACACTTGGTCTCCCACCTCAGCTGGAGAGGCGTCCCAATTGCCCTGCCAAGCCTCGAGGAGAATCCCGAGTTGTCCCTCGCAACTAGGCAGGAGTCCTGACGTCGCTGAAGAAACACGTGGGTGGAAGGGCCATCCCCGTCGTAACTCGAGAATATACCCCAGGTTCCCGCCGCAACTCGAGAAAAACCATGAGACTTCCCCCTCGCCGCGAGATGAGGCCCGATTCCCCTGCACTGCGTGCAGAGCAATTCCGTGTTGCACATCACACATGAAAGGAGCCTTGATTTCCTTGATGGCACTCCAGAGAAACCCCAAGAACACTGTTTCAAGGCTAGAGGGATCCTGAGGTCACTGTAGCAACACGAAAGAGCTCCGTGGGCCAAAAATCAACTCGAGATGAGAGGTTAGTCCCTGGCTTCGACTCCAGAGGAATACCACCTTACCACAAGCACCTCAAGAGGAGGCTTCTCTCAGCTCTAGGTATGTGAGAGGGACCCTGAGTTTGCGGCCTCAAGTGGAATGGACACCGCGATGCCCTGACGCGAAATAAGGCTGGATATCCCTGCAGTGACTTGAATGCAGGCTCGTCTTGCATCTCCCAAGACGAAAGGGTGTCTGAATCCCCTGTGGAGACCACAAAGAAAGACCTAGTTCCCCACCTCATCGCGACAGGAGGCCTCAAATCCTTTGAAAACTCCAGAGGTATGCGGAGATCAGTGCCTCCAAAGGAGACGATGCCTGACTCCTCGTGAAACTTGATAGGAGACCCAGGATTCCTGTGGCACGTGGAAAGGGACCCTTGGTCTCCCGTCTCAGCTGGAGAGGCGTCCCAATTGCCCTACAAAGCCTCGAGGAGAATCCCGAGTTGTCCCTCGCAACTAGGCAGGAGTCCTGACGTGGCTGAACAAACACGTGTGTGGAAGGGCCATCCCCGTCGTAACTCGAGAATATACCCCAGGTTCCCGCCGCAACTCGAGAAAAACCATGAGACTTCCCCCTCGCCGCGAGATGAGGCCCGATTCCCCTGCACTGCGTGCAGAGCAATTCTGTGTTGCACATCACACATGAAAGGAGCCTTGATTTCCTTGATGGCACTCCAGAGAAACCCCAAGAACACTGTTTCAAGGCTAGAGGGATCCTGAGGTCACTGTAGCAACACGAAAGAGCTCCGTGGACCAAAAATCAACTCGAGATGAGAGGTTAGTCCCTGGCTTCGACTCCAGAGGAATACCACCTTACCACAAGCACCTCAAGAGGAGGCTTCTCTCAGCTCTAGGTATGTGAGAGGGACCCTGAGTTTGCGGCCTCAAGTGGAATGGACACCGCGATGCCCTGACGCGAAATAAGGCTGGATATCCCTGCAGTGACTTGAAGGCAGGCTCGTCTTGCATCTCCCAAGATGAAAGGATGTCTGAATCCCCTGTGGAGACCACAGAGAAAGACCTAGTTCCCCACCTCATCGCGACCGGAGGCCTCACATCCTTTGAAAACTCCAGAGGTACGCGGAGATCAGTGCCTCCAAAGGAGACGACGCCTGACTCCTCGTGAAACTTGATAGGAGTCCCAGGATTCCTGTGGCACGTGGAAAGGGACCCTTGGTCTCCCGCCTCAGCTGGAGAGGCGTCCCAATTGCCTTGCCAAGCCTCGAGGAGAATCCCGAGTTGTGTCTCGCAACTAGGCAAGAGTCCTGACGTGGCTGAACAAACACGTGTGTGGAAGGGCCATCCCCGTCATAACTCGAGAATATACCCCAGGTTCCTGCCGCAACTCGAGAAAAACCATGAGACTTCCCCCTCGCCGCGAGATGAGGCCCGATTCCCCTGCACTGCGTGCAGAGCAATTCTGTGTTGCACATCACACATGAAAGGAGCCTTGATTTCCTTCATGGCACTCCAGAGAAACCCTAAGAACACTGTTTCAAGGCTAGAGGGATCCTGAGGGCACTGTAGCAACATGAAAGAGCTCCGTGGACCAAAAATCAACTCGAGATGAGAGGTTAGTCCCTGGCTTCGACTCCAGAGGAATACCACCTTACCACAAGCACCTCAAGAGGAGGCTTCTCTCAGCTCTAGGTATGTGAGAGGGACCCTGAGTTTGTGGCCTCAAGTGGAATGGACACCGTGATGCCCTGACTCGAAATAAGGCCGGATATCCCTGCAGTGACTGGAATGCATGCTCGTCTTGCATCTCCCAAGACGAAAGGGTGTCTGAATCCCCTGTGGAGACCACAGAGAAAGACCTAGTTCCCCACCTCATCGCGACAGGAGGCCTCAAATCCTTTGAAAATTCCAGAGGGATGCGGAGATCAGTGCCTCCAAAGGAGACGATGCCTGACTCCTCGTGAAACTTGATAGGAGACCCAGGATTCCTGTGGCACGTGGAAAGGGACACTTGGTCTCCCGACTCAGCTGGAGAGGCGTCCCAATTGCCCTGCAAAGCCTCGAGGAGAATCCCGAGTTGTCCCTCGCAGCTAAGCAGGAGTCCTGGCGTCGCTGAAGAAACACGTGGGTGGAAGGGCCATCCCCGTCGTAACTCGAGAATATACCCCAGGTTCCCGCCGCAACTCGAGAAAAACCATGAGACTTCCCCCTCGCCGCGAGATGAGGCCCGATTCCCCTGCACTGCGTGCAGAGCAATTCCGTGTTGCACATCACACATGAAAGGAGCCTTGATTTCCTTCATGGCACTCCAGAGAAACCCCAAGAACACTGTTTCAAGGCTAGAGGGATCCTGAGGTCAGTGTAGCAACAAGAAAGAGCTCCGTGGACCAAGAATCAACACGAGATGAGAGGTTAGTCCCTGGCTTCGACTCCTGAGGAATACCACCTTACCACAAGCACCTCAAGAGGAGGCTTCTCTCAGGTGTAGGTATGTGAGAGGGATCCTGAGTTTGCGGCCTCAAGTGGAATGGACACCGCGATGCCCTGACTCTAAATAAGGCCGGATATTCCTGCAGTGACTTGAATGCAGGCTCGTCTTGCATCTCCCAAGACGAAAGGATGTCTGAATCCGCTGTGGAGACCACAGAGAAATACCTAGTTCCCCACCTCATCGCGACCGGAGGCCTCACATCCTTTGAAAACTCCAGAGGTACGCGGAGATCAGTGCCTCCAAAGGAGACGATGCCTGACTCCTCGTGAAACTTGATAGGAGTCCCAGGATTCTTGTGGCACGTGGAAAGGGTCGCTGGTCTCCCGCCTCAGCTGGAGAGGCGTTCCAAATGCCCTGCCAAGCCTCGAGGAGAATCCCGAGTTGTCCCTCGCAACTAGGCAGGAGTCCTGACGTGGCTGAACAAACACGTGGGTGGAAGGGCCATCCCCGTCGTAACTCGAGAATATACCCCAGGTTCCCGCCGCAACTCGAGAAAAACCATGAGACTTCCCCCTCGATGCGAGATGAGGCCCGATTCCCCTGTACTGTGTGCAGAGCAATTCCGTCTTGCACATCACACATGAAAGGAGCCTTGATTTCCTTGATGGCACTCCAGAGAAACGCCAAGAACACTGTTTCAAGGATAGAGGGATCCTGAGGTCACTGTAGCAACACGAAAGAACTCTGTGGACCAAAAATCAACTCGAAAAGAGAGGTTAGTCCCTGGATTCGTCTCCAGAGGAATACCACCTTACCACAAGCACCTCAAGAGGAGGCTTCTCTCAGCTCTAGGTATGTGAGAGGGACCCTGAGTTTGCGGCCTCAAGTGGAATGGACACCGCGATGCCCTGACTCGAAATAAGGCCGGATATCCCTGCAGTGACTTCAATGCAGGCTCGTCTTGCATCTCCCAAGACGAAAGGATGTCTGAATCCCCTGTGGAAAGCACAGAGAAAGACTGAGTTCCCCATCTCATCACGACCGATAGCCTCACATCCTTTGAAAATTCCAGAGGTACGCGGAGATCAGTGCCTCCAAAGGAGACGACGCCTGACTTCTCGTGAAACTTGATAGGAGTCCCAGGTTTCCTGTGGCACTTGGAAAGGGACTCTTGGTCTCCCGCCTCAGCTGGAGAGGCGTCCCAATTGCCCTGACAAGCCTCGAGGAGAATCCAGAGTTGTCCCTCGCAACTAGGCAGGAGTCCTGACGTCGCTGAAGAAACACGTGGGTGGAAGGGCCATCCCCGTCGTAACTCGAGAATATACCCCAGGTTCCCGCCGCAACTCGAGAAAAACCATGAGACTTCCCCCTCGCCGCGAGATGAGGCCCGATTCCCCTGCACTGCGTGCAGAGCAATTCCGTGTTGCACATCACACATGAAAGGAGCCTTGATTTCCTTGATGGCACTCCAGAGAAACCCCAAGAACACTGTTTCAAGGCTAGAGGGATCCTGAGGTCACTGTAGCAACACGAAAGAGCTCCGTGGGCCAAAAATCAACTCGAGATGAGAGGTTAGTCCCTGGCTTCGACTCCAGAGGAATACCACCTTACCACAAGCACCTCAAGAGGAGGCTTCTCTCAGCTCTAGGTATGTGAGAGGGACCCTGAGTTTGCGGCCTCAAGTGGAGTGGACACCGCGATGCCCTGACGCGAAATAAGGCTGGATATCCCTTCAGTGACTTGAATGCAGGCTCGTCTTGCATCTCCCAGGACGAAAGGATGTCTGAATCCCCTGTGGAGACCACAGAGAAAGACCTAGTTCCCCACCTCATCGCGACCGGAGGCCTCACATCCTTTGAAAACTCCAGAGGTACGCGGAGATCAGTGCCTCCAAAGGAGACGATGCCTGACTCCTCGTGAAACTTGATAGGAGTCCCAGGATTCCTGTGGCACGTGGAAAGGGACCCTTGGTCTCCCGCCTCAGCTGGAGAGGCGTCCCAATTGCCTTGCCAAGCCTCGAGGAGAATCCTGAGTTGTGTCTCGCAACTAGGCAAGAGTCCTGACGTGGCTGAACAAACATGTGTGTGGAAGGGCCAGCCCCGTCGTAACTCGAGAATATACCCCAGGTTCCCGCCGCAACTCGAGAAAAACCATGAGACTTCCCCCTCGCCGCGAGATGAGGCCCGATTCCCCTGCAATGCGTGCAGAGGAATTCTGTGTTGCACATCACACATGAAAGGAGCCTTGATTTCCTTCATGGCACTCCAGAGAAACCCCAAGAACACTGTTTCAAGGCTAGAGGGATCCTGAGGTGACTGTAGCAACACGAAAGAGCTCCGTGGACCAAAAATCAACACGAGATGAGACGTTAGTCCCTGGCTTCGACTCCAGAGGAATACCACCTTACCACAAGCACCTCAAGAGGAGGCTTCTCTCAGCTCTAGGTATGTGAGAGGGACCCTGAGTTTGCGGCCTCAAGTGGAATGGACACCGCGATGCCCTGACTCGAAATAAGGCCGGATATCCCTGCAGTGACTGGAATGCAGGCTCGTCTTGCATCTCCCAAGACGAAAGGGTGTCTTAATCCCCTGTGGAGACCGCAGAGAAAGACCTAGTTCCCCACCTCATCGCGACAGGAGGCCTCAAATCCTTTGAAAACTCCAGAGGTACGCGGAGATCAGTGCCTCCAAAGGAGACGATGCCTGACTCCTCGTGAAACTTGATAGGAGACCCAGGATTCCTGTGGCACGTGGAAAGGGACCCTTGGTCTCCCGTCTCAGCTGGAGAGGCGTCCCAATTGCCCTGCAAAGCCTCGAGGAGAATCCCGAGTTGTCCCTCGCAACTAGGCAGGAGTCCTGACGTCGCTGAAGAAACACGTGTGTGGAAGGGCCATCCCCGTCGTAACTCGAGAATATACCCCAGGTTCCCGCCGCAACTCGAGAAAAACCATGAGACTTCCCCCTCGCCGCGAGATGAGGCCCGATTCCCCTGCACTGCGTGCAGAGCAATTCCGTGTTGCACATCACACATGAAAGGAGCCTTGATTTCCTTGATGGCACTCCAGAGAAACCCCAAGAACACTGTTTCAAGGCTAGAGGGATCCTGAGGTCACTGTAGCAACACGAAAGAGCCCCGTGGACCAAGAATCCACACGAGATGAGAGGTTAGTCCCTGGCTTCGACTCCTGAGGAATACCACCTTACCACAAGCACCTCAAGAGGAGGCTTCTCTCAGCTCTAGGTATGTGAGAGGGATCCTGAGTTTGCGGCCTCAAGAGGAATGGACACCGCGATGCCCTGACTCGAAATAAGGCCGGATATCCCTGCAGTGACTTCAAGGCAGGCTCGTCTTGCATCTCCCAAGAAGAAAGGATGTCTGAATCCCCTGTGGAGACCACAGAGAAAGACCTAGTTCCCCACCTCATCGCGACCGGAGGCCTCACATCCTTTGAAAACTCCAGAGGTACGCGGAAATCAGTGCCTCCAAAGGAGACGATGCCTGACTCCTCGTGAAACTTGATAGGAGTCCCAGGATTCTTGTGGCACGTGGAAAGGGACCCTTGGTCTCCCGCCTCAGCTGGAGAGGCGTTCCAATTGCCCTGCCAAGCCTCGAAGAGAATCCCGAGTTGTCCCTCGCAACTAGGCAGGAGTCCTGACGTGGCTGAACAAACACGTGGGTGGAAGGGCCATCCCCGTCGTAACTCGAGAATATACCCCAGGTTCCCGCCGCAACTCGAGAAAAACCATGAGACTTCCCCCTCGATGCGAGATGAGGCCCGATTCCCCTGTACTGCATGCAGAGCAATTCCGTCTTGCACATCACACATGAAAGGAGCCTTGATTTCCTTGATGGCACTCCAGAGAAACCCCAAGAACACTGTTTCAAGGATAGAGGGATCCTGAGGTAACTGTAGCAACACGAAAGAACTCTGTGGACCAAAAATCAACTCAAAAAGAGAGGTTAGTCCCTGGATTCGTCTCCAGAGGAATACCACCTTACCACAAGCACCTCAAGAGGAGGCTTCTCTCAGGTCTCGGTATGTGAGAGGGACCCTGAGTTTGCGGCCTCAAGTGGAATGGACACCGCGATGCCCTGACTCGAAATAAGGCCGGATATCCCTGCAGTGACTTCAATGCAGGCCCGTCTTGCATCTCCCAGGACGAAAGGATGTCTGAATCCCCTGTGGAAAGCACAGAGAAAGACTTAATTCCCCACCTCATCGCGACCGATAGCCTCACATCCTTTGAAAACTCCAGAGGTACGCGGAGATCAGTGCCTCCAAAGGAGACGATGCCTGACTCCTCGTGAAACTTGATAGGAGTCCCAGGATTCCTGTGGCACTTGGAAAGGGACACTTGGTCTCCCACCTCAGCTGGAGAGGCGTCCCAATTGCCCTGCCAAGCCTCGAGGAGAATCCAGAGTTGTCCCTCGCAACTAGGCAGGAGTCCTGACGTCGCTGAAGAAACACGTGGGTGGAAGGGCCATCCCCGTCGTAACTCGAGAATATACCCCAGGTTCCCGCCGCAACTCGAGAAAAACCATGAGACTTCCCCCTCGCCGCGAGATGAGGCCCGATTCCCCTGCACTGCGTGCAGAGCAATTCCGTGTTGCACATCACACATGAAAGGAGCCTTGATTTCCTTGATGGCACTCCAGAGAAACCCCAAGAACACTGCTTCAAGGCTAGAGGGATCCTGAGGTCACTGTAGCAACACGAAAGAGCTCCGTGGGCCAAAAATCAACTCGAGATGAGAGGTTAGTCCCTGGCTTCGACTCCAGAGGAATACCACCTTACCACAAGCACCTCAAGAGGAGGCTTCTCTCAGCTCTAGGTATGTGAGAGGGACCCTGAGTTTGCGGCCTCAAGTGGAATGGACACCGCGATGCCCTGACGCGAAATAAGGCTGGCTATCCCTGCAGTGACTTGAATGCAGGCTCGTCTTGCATCTCCCAAGACGAAAGGGTGTCTGAATCCCCTGTGGAGACCACAAAGAAAGACCTAGTTCCCCACCTCATCGCGACAGGAGGCCTCAAATCCTTTGAAAACTCCAGAGGTATGCGGAGATCAGTGCCTCCAAAGGAGACGATGCCTGACTCCTCGTGAAACTTGATAGGAGACCCAGGATTCCTGTGGCACGTGGAAAGGGACTCTTGGTCTCCCGTCTCAGCTGGAGAGGCGTCCCAATTGCCCTGCAAAGCCTCGAGGAGAATCCCGAGTTGTGTCTCGTAACTAGGCAGGAGTCCTGACGTCGCTGAAGAAACACGTGGGTGGAAGGGCCATCCCCGTCGTAACTCGAGAATATACCCCAGGTTCCCGCCGCAACTCGAGAAAAACCATGAGACTTCCCCCTCGCCGCGAGATGAGGCCCGATTCCCCTGCACTGCGTGCAGAGCAATTCCGTGTTGCACATCACACATGAAAGGAGCCTTGATTTCCTTGATGGCACTCCAGAGAAACCCCAAGAACACTGTTTCAAGGCTAGAGGGATCCTGAGGTCACTGTAGCAACACGAAAGAGCTCCGTGGACCAAAAATCAACTCGAGATGAGAGGTTAGTCCCTGGCTTCGACTCCAGAGGAATACAACCTTACCACAAGCACCTCAAGAGGAGGCTTCTCTCAGCTCTAGGTATGTGAGAGGGATCCTGAGTTTGCGGCCTCAAGAGGAATGGACACCGCGATGCCCTGACTCGAAATAAGGCCGGATATCCCTGCAGTGACTTCAATGCAGGCTCGTCTTGCATCTCCCAAGAAGAAAGGATGTCTGATTCCCCTGTGGAGACCACAGAGAAAGACCTAGTTCCCCACCTCATCGCGACCGGAGGCCTCACATCCTTTGAAAACTCCAGAGGTACGCGGAGATCAGTGCCTCCAAAGGAGACGATGCCTGACTCCTCGTGAAACTTGATAGGAGTCCCAGGATTCTTGTGGCACGTGGAAAGGGACCCTTGGTCTCCCGCCTCAGCTGGAGAGGCGTTCCAATTGCCCTGCCAAGCCTCGAGGAGAATCCCGAGTTGTCCCTCGCAACTAGGCAGGAGTCCTGACGTGTCTGAACAAACACGTGGGTGGAAGGGCCATCCCCGTCGTAACTCGAGAATATACCCCAGGTTCCCGCCGCAACTCGAGAAAAACCATGAGACTTCCCCCTCGATGCGAGATGAGGCCCGATTCCCCTGTACTGCGTGCAGAGCAATTCCGTCTTGCACATCACACATGAAAGGAGCCTTGATTTCCTTGATGGCACTCCAGAGAAACCCCAAGAACACTGTTTCAAGGATAGAGGGATCCTGAGGTAACTGTAGCAACACGAAAGAACTCTGTGGACCAAAAATCAACTCAAAAAGAGAGGTTAGTCCCTGGATTCGTCTCCAGAGGAATACCACCTTACCACAAGCACCTCAAGAGGAGGCTTCTCTCAGCTCTAGGTATGTGAGAGGGACCCTGAGTTTGCGGCCTCAAGTGGAATGGACACCGCGATGCCCTGACTCGAAATAAGGCCGGATATCCCTGCAGTGACTTCAATGCAGGCTCGTCTTCCATCTCCCAGGACGAAAGGATGTCTGAATCCCCTGTGGAAATCACAGAGAAAGACTTAATTCCCCACCTCATCGCGACCGATAGCCTCACATCCTTTGAAAACTCCAGAGGTACGCGGAGATCAGTGCCTCCAAAGGAGACGATGCCTGACTCCTCGTGAAACTTGATAGGAGTCCCAGGATTCCTGTGGCACTTGGAAAGGGACACGTGGTCTCCCACCTCAGCTGGAGAGGCGTCCCAATTGCCCTGCCAAGCCTCGAGGAGAATCCAGAGGTGTCCCTCGCAACTAGGCAGGAGTCCTGACGTCGCTGAAGAAACACGTGGGTGGAAGGGCCATCCCCGTCGTAACTCGAGAATATACCCCAGGTTCCCGCCGCAACTCGAGAAAAACCATGAGACTTCCCCCACGCCGCGAGATGAGGCCCGATTCCCCTGCACTGCGTGCAGAGCAATTCCGTGTTGCACATCACACATGAAAGGAGACTTGATTTCCTTGATGGCACTTCAGAGAAACCCCAAGAACACTGTTTCAAGGCTAGAGGGATCCTGAGGTCACTGTAGCAACACGAAAGAGCTCCGTGGACCAAAAATCAACTCGAGATGAGAGGTTAGTCCCTGGCTTCGACTCCAGAGGTATACCACCTTACCACAAGCACCTCAAGAGGAGGCTTCTCTCAGCTCTAGGTATGTGAGAGGGACCCTGAGTTTGCGGCCTCAAGTGGAATGGACACCGCGATGCCCTGACGCGAAATAAGGCTGGATATCCCTGCAGTGACTTGAATGCAGGCTCGTCTTGCATCTCCCAAGACGAAAGGGTGTCTGAATCCCCTGTGGAGACCACCGAGAAAGACCTAGTTCCCCACCTCATCGCGACAGGAGGCCTCAAATCCTTTGAAAACTCCAGAGGTATGCGGAGATCAGTGCCTCCAAAGGAGACGTTGCCTGACTCCTCGTGAAACTTGATAGGAGACCCAGGATTCCTGTGGCACGTGGAAAGGGACCCTTGGTCTCCCGTCTCAGCTGGAGAGGCGTCCCAATTGCCCTACAAAGCCTCGAGGAGAATCCCGAGTTGTCCCTCGCAACTAGGCAGGAGTCCTGACGTCGCTGAAGAAACACGTGTGTGGAAGGGCCATCCCCGTCGTAACTCGAGAATATACCCCAGGTTCCCGCCGCAACTCGAGAAAAACCATGAGACTTCCCCCTCGCCGCGAGATGAGGCCCGATTCCCCTGCACTGCGTGCAGAGCAATTCTGTGTTGCACATCACACATGAAAGGAGCCTTGATTTCCTTGATGGCACTCCAGAGAAACCCCAAGAACACTGTTTCAAGGCTAGAGGGATCCTGAGGTCACTGTAGCAACACGAAAGAGCTCCGTGGACCAAAAATCAACTCGAGATGAGAGGTTAGTCCCTGGCTTCGACTCCAGAGGAATACCACCTTACCACAAGCACCTCAAGAGGAGGCTTCTCTCAGCTCTAGGTATGTGAGAGGGACCCTGAGTTTGCGGCCTCAAGTGGAATGGACACCGCGATGCCCTGACGCGAAATAAGGCTGGATATCCCTGCAGTGACTTGAAGGCAGGCTCGTCTTGCATCTCCCAAGATGAAAGGATGTCTGAATCCCCTGTGGAGACCACAGAGAAAGACCTAGTTCCCCACCTCATCGCGACCGGAGGCCTCACATCCTTTGAAAACTCCAGAGGTACGCGGAGATCAGTGCCTCCAAAGGAGACGATGCCTGACTCCTCGTGAAACTTGATAGGAGACCCAGGATTCCTGTGGCACGTGGAAAGGGACACTTGGTCTCCCGACTCAGCTGGAGAGGCGTCCCAATTGCCCTGCAAAGCCTCGAGGAGAATCCCGAGTTGTCCCTCGCAGCTAGGCAGGAGTCCTGGCGTCGCTGAAGAAACACGTGGGTGGAAGGGCCATCCCCGTCGTAACTCGAGAATATACCCCAGGTTCCCGCCGCAACTCGAGAAAAACCATGAGACTTCCCCCTCGCCGCGAGATGAGGCCCGATTCCCCTGCACTGCGTGCAGAGCAATTCCGTGTTGCACATCACACATGAAAGGAGCCTTGATTTCCTTCATGGCACTCCAGAGAAACCCCAAGAACACTGTTTCAAGGCTAGAGGGATCCTGAGGTCACTGTAGCAACACGAAAGAGCTCCGTGGACCAAGAATCAACACGAGATGAGAGGTTAGTCCCTGGCTTCGACTCCTGAGGAATACCACCTTACCACAAGCACCTCAAGAGGAGGCTTCTTTCAGCTGTAGGTATGTGAGAGGGATCCTGAGTTTGCGGCCTCAAGTGGAATGGACACCGCGATGCCCTGACTCGAAATAAGGCCGGATATCCCTGCAGTGACTTGAATGCAGGCTCGTCATGCATCTCCCAAGACGAAAGGATGTCTGAATCCGCTGTGGAGACCACAGAGAAATACCTAGTTCCCCACCTCATCGCGACCGGAGGCCTCACATCCTTTGAAAACTCCAGAGGTACGCGGAGATCAGTGCCTCCAAAGGAGACGATGCCTGACTCCTCGTGAAACTTGATAGGAGTCCCAGGATTCTTGTGGCACGTGGAAAGGGTCGCTGGTCTCCCGCCTCAGCTGGAGAGGCGTTCCAAATGCCCTGCCAAGCCTCGAGGAGAATCCCGAGTTGTCCCTCGCAACTAGGCAGGAGTCCTGACGTGGCTGAACAAACACGTGGGTGGAAGGGCCATCCCCGTCGTAACTCGAGAATATACCCCAGGTTCCCGCCGCAACTCGAGAAAAACCATGAGACTTCCCCCTCGATGCGAGATGAGGCCCGATTCCCCTGTACTGTGTGCAGAGCAATTCCGTCTTGCACATCACACATGAAAGGAGCCTTGATTTCCTTGATGGCACTCCAGAGAAACCCCAAGAACACTGTTTCAAGGATAGAGGGATCCTGAGGTCACTGTAGCAACACGAAAGAACTCTGTGGACCAAAAATCAACTCGAAAAGAGAGGTTAGTCCCTGGATTCGTCTCCAGAGGAATACCACCTTACCACAAGCACCTCAAGAGGAGGCTTCTCTCAGCTCTAGGTATGTGAGAGGGACCCTGAGTTTGCGGCCTCAAGTGGAATGGACACCGCGATGCCCTGACGCGAAATAAGGCCGGATATCCCTGCAGTGACTTCAATGCAGGCTCGTCTTGCATCTCCCAAGACGAAAGGATGTCTGAATCCCCGGTGGAAAGCACAGAGAAAGACTGAGTTCCCCATCTCATCACGACCGATAGCCTCACATCCTTTGAAAACTCCAGAGGTACGCGGAGATCAGTGCCTCCAAAGGAGACGACGCCTGACTTCTCGTGAAACTTGATAGGAGTCCCAGGTTTCCTGTGGCACTTGGAAAGGGACTCTTGGTCTCCCGCCTCAGCTGGAGAGGCGTCCCAATTGCCCTGCCAAGCCTCGAGGAGAATCCAGAGTTGTCCCTCGCAACTAGGCAGGAGTCCTGACGTCGCTGAAGAAACACGTGGGTGGAAGGGCCATCCCCGTCGTAACTCGAGAATATACCCCAGGTTCCCGCCGCAACTCGAGAAAAACCATGAGACTTCCCCCTCGCCGCGAGATGAGGCCCGATTCCCCTGCACTGCGTGCAGAGCAATTCCGTGTTGCACATCACACATGAAAGGAGCCTTGATTTCCTTGATGGCACTCCAGAGAAACCCTAAGAACACTGTTTCAAGGCTAGAGGGATCCTGAGGTCACTGTAGCAACACGAAAGAGCTCCGTGGGCCAAAAATCAACTCGAGATGAGAGGTTAGTCCCTGGCTTCGACTCCAGAGGAATACCACCTTACCACAAGCACCTCAAGAGGAGGCTTCTCTCAGCTCTAGGTATGTGAGAGGGACCCTGAGTTTGCGGCCTCAAGTGGAGTGGACACCGCGATGCCCTGACGCGAAATAAGGCTGGATATCCCTTCAGTGACTTGAATGCAGGCTCGTCTTGCATCTCCCAAGATGAAAGGATGTCTGAATCCCCTGTGGAGACCACAGAGAAAGACCTAGTTCCCCACCTCATCGCGACCGGAGGCCTCACATCCTTTGAAAACTCCAGAGGTACGCGGAGATCAGTGCCTCCAAAGGAGACGATGCCTGACTCCTCGTGAAACTTGATAGGAGTCCCAGGATTCCTGTGGCACGTGGAAAGGGACCCTTGGTCTCCCGCCTCAGCTGGAGAGGCGTCCCAATTGCCTTGCCAAGCCTCGAGGAGAATCCTGAGTTGTGTCTCGCAACTAGGCAAGAGTCCTGACGTGGCTGAACAAACATGTGTGTGGAAGGGCCAGCCCCGTCGTAACTCGAGAATATACCCCAGGTTCCCGCCGCAACTCGAGAAAAACCATGAGACTTCCCCCTCGCCGCGAGATGAGGCCCGATTCCCCTGCACTGCGTGCAGAGCAATTCTGTGTTGCACATCACACATGAAAGGAGCCTTGATTTCCTTCATGGCACTCCAGAGAAACCCCAAGAACACTGTTTCAAGGCTAGAGGGATCCTGAGGTGACTGTAGCAACACGAAAGAGCTCCGTGGACCAAAAATCAACACGAGATGAGACGTTAGTCCCTGGCTTCGACTCCAGAGGAATACCACCTTACCACAAGCACCTCAAGAGGAGGCTTCTCTCAGCTCTAGGTATGTGAGAGGGACCCTGAGTTTGCGGCCTCAAGTGGAATGGACACCGCGATGCCCTGACTCGAAATAAGGCCGGATATCCCTGCAGTGACTGGAATGCAGGCTCGTCTTGCATCTCCCAAGACGAAAGGGTGTCTTAATCCCCTGTGGAGACCGCAGAGAAAGACCTAGTTCCCCACCTCATCGCGACAGGAGGCCTCAAATCCTTTGAAAACTCCAGAGGTACGCGGAGATCAGTGCCTCCAAAGGAGACGATGCCTGACTCCTCGTGAAACTTGATAGGAGACCCAGGATTCCTGTGGCACGTGGAAAGGGACCCTTGGTCTCCCGTCTCAGCTGGAGAGGCGTCCCAATTGCCCTGCAAAGCCTCGAGGAGAATCCCGAGTTGTCCCTCGCAACTAGGCAGGAGTCCTGACGTCGCTGAAGAAACACGTGTGTGGAAGGGCCATCCCCGTCGTAACTCGAGAATATACCCCAGGTTCCCGCCGCAACTCGAGAAAAACCATGAGACTTCCCCCTCGCCGCGAGATGAGGCCCGATTCCCCTGCACTGCGTGCAGAGCAATTCCGTGTTGCACATCACACATGAAAGGAGCCTTGATTTCCTTGATGGCACTCCAGAGAAACCCCAAGAACACTGTTTCAAGGCTAGAGGGATCCTGAGGTCACTGTAGCAACACGAAAGAGCCCCGTGGACCAAGAATCCACACGAGATGAGAGGTTAGTCCCTGGCTTCGACTCCTGAGGAATACCACCTTACCACAAGCACCTCAAGAGGAGGCTTCTCTCAGCTCTAGGTATGTGAGAGGGATCCTGAGTTTGCGGCCTCAAGAGGAATGGACACCGCGATGCCCTGACTCGAAATAAGGCCGGATATCCCTGCAGTGACTTGAATGCAGGCTCGTCTTGCATCTCCCAAGAAGAAAGGATGTCTGAATCCCCTGTGGAGACCACAGAGAAAGACCTAGTTCCCCACCTCATTGCGACCGGAGGCCTCACATTCTTTGAAAACTCCAGAGGTACGCGGAGATCAGTGCCTCCAAAGGAGACGATGCCTGACTCCTCGTGAAACTTGATAGGAGTCCCAGGATTCTTGTGGCACGTGGAAAGGGACCCTTGGTCTCCCGCCTCAGCTGGAGAGGCGTTCCAATTGCCCTGCCAAGCCTCGAAGAGAATCCCGAGTTGTCCCTCGCAACTAGGCAGGAGTCCTGACGTGGCTGAACAAACACGTGGGTGGAAGGGCCATCCCCGTCGTAACTCGAGAATATACCCCAGGTTCCCGCCGCAACTCGAGAAAAACCATGAGACTTCCCCCTCGATGCGAGATGAGGCCCGATTCCCCTGTACTGCATGCAGAGCAATTCCGTCTTGCACATCACACATGAAAGGAGCCTTGATTTCCTTGATGGCACTCCAGAGAAACCCCAAGAACACTGTTTCAAGGATAGAGGGATCCTGAGGTAACTGTAGCAACACGAAAGAACTCTGTGGACCAAAAATCAACTCAAAAAGAGAGGTTAGTCCCTGGATTCGTCTCCAAAGGAATACCACCTTACCACAAGCACCTCAAGAGGAGGCTTCTCTCAGGTCTCGGTATGTGAGAGGGACCCTGAGTTTGCGGCCTCAAGTGGAATGGACACCGCGATGCCCTGACTCGAAATAAGGCCAGATATCCCTGCAGTGACTTCAATGCAGGCTCGTCTTGCATCTCCCAGGACGAAAGGATGTCTGAATCCCCTGTGGAAAGCACAGAGAAAGACTTAATTCCCCACCTCATCGCGACCGATAGCCTCACATCCTTTGAAAACTCCAGAGGTACGCGGAGATCAGTGCCTCCAAAGGAGACGATGCCTGACTCCTCGTGAAACTTGATAGGAGTCCCAGGATTCCTGTGGCACTTGGAAAGGGACACTTGGTCTCCCACCTCAGCTGGAGAGGCGTCCCAATTGCCCTGCCAAGCCTCGAGGAGAATCCAGAGTTGTCCCTCGCAACTAGGCAGGAGTCCTGACGTCGCTGAAGAAACACGTGGGTGGAAGGGCCATCCCCGTCGTAACTCGAGAATATACCCCAGGTTCCCGCCGCAACTCGAGAAAAACCATGAGACTTCCCCCTCGCCGCGAGATGAGGCCCGATTCCCCTGCACTGCGTGCAGAGCAATTCCGTGTTGCACATCACACATGAAAGGAGCCTTGATTTCCTTGATGGCACTCCAGAGAAACCCCAAGAACACTGCTTCAAGGCTAGAGGGATCCTGAGGTCACTGTAGCAACACGAAAGAGCTCCGTGGGCCAAAAATCAACTCGAGATGAGAGGTTAGTCCCTGGCTTCGACTCCAGAGGAATACCACCTTACCACAAGCACCTCAAGAGGAGGCTTCTCTCAGCTCTAGGTATGTGAGAGGGACCCTGAGTTTGCGGCCTCAAGTGGAATGGACACCGCGATGCCCTGACGCGAAATAAGGCTGGATATCCCTGCAGTGACTTGAAGGCAGGCTCGTCTTGCATCTCCCAAGATGAAAGGATGTCTGAATCCCCTGTGGAGACCACAGAGAAAGACCTAGTTCCCCACCTCATCGCGACAGGAGGCCTCACATCCTTTGAAAACTCCAGAGGTACGCGGAGATCAGTGCCTCCAAAGGAGACGACGCCTGACTCCTCGTGAAACTTGATAGGAGTCCCAGGATTCTTGTGGCACGTGGAAAGGGACCCTTGGTCTCCCGCCTCAGCTGGAGAGGCGTCCCAATTGCCTTGCCAAGCCTCGAGGAGAATCCCGAGTTGTGTCTCGCAACTAGGCAAGAGTCCTGACGTGGCTGAACAAACACGTGTGTGGAAGGGCCATCCCCGTCATAACTCGAGAATATACCCCAGGTTCCTGCCGCAACTCGAGCAAAACCATGAGACTTCCCCCTCGCCGCGAGATGAGGCCCGATTCCCCTGCACTGCGTGCAGAGCAATTCTGTGTTGCACATCACACATGAAAGGAGCCTTGATTTCCTTCATGGCACTCCAGAGAAACCCCAAGAACACTGTTTCAAGGCTAGAGGGATCCTGAGGTCACTGTAGCAACATGAAAGAGCTCTGTGGACCAAAAATCAACTCGAGATGAGAGGTTAGTCCCTGGCTTCGACTCCAGAGGAATACCACCTTACCACAAGCACCTCAAGAGGAGGCTTCTCTCAGCTCTAGGTATGTGAGAGGGACCCTGAGTTTGTGGCCTCAAGTGGAATGGACACCGTGATGCCCTGACTCGAAATAAGGCCGGATATCCCTGCAGTGACTGGAATGCATGCTCGTCTTGCATCTCCCAAGACGAAAGGGTGTCTGTATCCCCTGTGGAGACCACAGAGAAAGACCTAGTTCCCCACCTCATCGCGACAGGAGGCCTCAAATCCTTTGAAAACTCCAGAGGGATGCGGAGATCAGTGCCTCCAAAGGAGACGATGCCTGACTCCTCGTGAAACTTGATAGGAGACCCAGGATTCCTGTGGCACGTGGAAAGGGACACTTGGTCTCCCGACTCAGCTGGAGAGGCGTCCCAATTGCCCTGCCAAGCCTCGAGGAGAATCCCGAGTTGTCCCTCGCAGCTAGGCAGGAGTCCTGGTGTCGCTGAAGAAACACGTGGGTGGAACGGCCATCCCCGTCGTAACTCGAGAATATACCCCAGGTTCCCGCCGCAACTCGAGAAAAACCATGAGACTTCCCCCTCGCCGCGAGATGAGGCCCAATTCCCCTGCACTGCGTGCAGAGCAATTCCGTGTTGCACATCACACATGAAAGGAGCCTTGATTTCCTTGATGGCACTCCAGAGAAACCCCAAGAACACTGTTTCAAGGCTAGAGGGATCCTGAGGTCACTGTAGCAACACGAAAGAGCTCCGTGGACCAAGAATCAACACGAGATGAGAGGTTAGTCCCTGGCTTCGACTCCTGAGGAATACCACCTTACCACAAGCACCTCAAGAGGAGGCTTCTCTCAGCTGTAGGTATGTGAGAGGGATCCTGAGTTTGCGGCCTCAAGTGGAATGGACACCGCGATGCCCTGACTCGAAATAAGGCCGGATATCCCTGCAGTGACTTGAATGCAGGCTCGTCTTGCATCTCCCAAGATGAAAGGATGTCTGAATCCGCTGTGGAGACCACAGAGAAATACCTAGTTCCCCACCTCATCGCGACCGGAGGCCTCACATCCTTTGAAAACTCCAGAGGTACGCAGAGATCAGTGCCTCCAAAGGAGACAATGCCTGACTCCTCGTGAAACTTGATAGGAGTCCCAGGATTCTTGTGGCACGTGGAAAGGGTCGCTGGTCTCCCGCCTCAGCTGGAGAGGCGTTCCAAATGCCCTGCCAAGCCTCGAGGAGAATCCCGAGTTGTCCCTCGCAACTAGGCAGGAGTCCTGACGTGGCTGAACAAACACGTGGGTGGAAGGGCCATCCCCGTCGTAACTCGAGAATATACCCCAGGTTCCCGCCGCAACTCGAGAAAAACCATGAGACTTCCCCCTCGATGCAAGATGAGGCCCGATTCCCCTGTACTGTGTGCAGAGCAATTCCGTCTTGCACATCACACATGAAAGGAGCCTTTATTTCCTTGATGGCACTCCAGAGAAACCCCAAGAACACTATTTCAAGGATAGAGGGATCCTGAGGTCACTGTAGCAACACGAAAGAACTCTGTGGACCAAAAATCAACTCGAAAAGAGAGGTTAGTCCCTGGATTCGTCTCCAGAGGAATACCACCTTACCACAAGCACCTCAAGAGGAGGCTTCTCTCAGCTCTAGGTATGTGAGAGGGACCCTGAGTTTGCGGCCTCAAGTGGAATGGACACCGCGATGCCCTGACTCGAAATAAGGCCGGATATCCCTGCAGTGACTTCAATGCAGGCTCGTCTTGCATCTCCCAAGACGAAAGGATGTCTGAATCCCCTGTGGAAAGCACAGAGAAAGACTGAGTTCCCCATCTCATCACGACCGATAGCCTCACATCCTTTGAAAACTCCAGAGGTACGCGGAGATCAGTGCCTCCAAAGGAGACGACGCCTGACTTCTCGTGAAACTTGATAGGAGTCCCAGGTTTCCTGTGGCACTTGGAAAGGGACTCTTGGTCTCCCGCCTCAGCTGGAGAGGCGTCCCAATTGCCCTGCCAAGCCTCGAGGAGAATCCAGAGTTGTCCCTCGCAACTAGGCAGGAGTCCTGACGTCGCTGAAGAAACACGTGGGTGGAAGGGCCATCCCCGTCGTAACTCGAGAATATACCCCAGGTTCCCGCCGCAACTCGAGAAAAACCATGAGACTTCCCCCTCGCCGCGAGATGAGGCCCGATTCCCCTGCACTGCGTGCAGAGCAATTCCGTGTTGCACATCACACATGAAAGGAGCCTTGATTTCCTTGATGGCACTCCAGAGAAACCCCAAGAACACTGTTTCAAGACTAGAGGGATCCTGAGGTCACTGTAGCAACACGAAAGAGCTCCGTGGCCCAAAAATCAACTCGAGATGAGAGGTTAGTCCCTGGCTTCGACTCCAGAGGAATACCACCTTACCACAAGCACCTCAAGAGGAGGCTTCTCTCAGCTCTAGGTATGTGAGAGGGACCCTGAGTTTGCGGCCTCAAGTGGAGTGGACACCGCGATGCCCTGACGCGAAATAAGGCTGGATATCCCTTCAGTGACTTGAATGCAGGCTCGTCTTGCATCTCCCAAGATGAAAGGATGTCTGAATCCCCTGTGGAGACCACAGAGAAAGACCTAGTTCCCCACCTCATCGCGACCGGAGGCCTCACATCCTTTGAAAACTCCAGAGGTACGCGGAGATCAGTGCCTCCAAAGGAGACGATGCCTGACTCCTCGTGAAACTTGATAGGAGTCCCAGGATTCCTGTGGCACGTGGAAAGGGACCCTTGGTCTCCCGCCTCAGCTGGAGAGGCGTCCCAATTGCCTTGCCAAGCCTCGAGGAGAATCCTGAGTTGTGTCTCGCAACTAGGCAAGAGTCCTGACGTGGCTGAACAAACATGTGTGTGGAAGGGCCAGCCCCGTCGTAACTCGAGAATATACCCCAGGTTCCCGCCGCAACTCGAGAAAAACCATGAGACTTCCCCCTCGCCGCGAGATGAGGCCCGATTCCCCTGCACTGCGTGCAGAGCAATTCTATGTTGCACATCACACATGAAAGGAGCCTTGATTTCCTTCATGGCACTCCAGAGAAACCCCAAGAACACTGTTTCAAGGCTAGAGGGATCCTGAGGTCACTGTAGCAACACGAAAGAGCTCCGTGGACCAAACATCAACACGAGATGAGACGTTAGTCCCTGGCTTCGACTCCAGAGGAATACCACCTTACCACAAGCACCTCAAGAGGAGGCTTCTCTCAGCTCTAGGTATGTGAGAGGGACCCTGAGTTTGCGGCCTCAAGTGGAATGGACACCGCGATGCCCTGACTCGAAATAAGGCCGGATATCCCTGCAGTGACTGGAATGCAGGCTCGTCTTGAATCTCCCAAGACGAAAGGGTGTCTTAATCCCCTGTGGAGACCGCAGAGAAAGACCTAGTTCCCCACCTCATCGCGACAGGAGGCCTCAAATCCTTTGAAAACTCCAGAGGTACGCGGAGATCAGTGCCTCCAAAGGAGACGATGCCTGACTCCTCGTGAAACTTGATAGGAGACCCAGGATTCCTGTGGCACGTGGAAAGGGACCCTTGGTCTCCCGTCTCAGCTGGAGAGGCGTCCCAATTGCCCTGCAAAGCCTCGAGGAGAATCCCGAGTTGTCCCTCGCAACTAGGCAGGAGTCCTGACGTCGCTGAAGAAACACGTGTGTGGAAGGGCCATCCCCGTCGTAACTCGAGAATATACCCCAGGTTCCCGCCGCAACTCGAGAAAAACCATGAGACTTCCCCCTCGCCGCGAGATGAGGCCCGATTCCCCTGCACTGCGTGCAGAGCAATTCCGTGTTGCACATCACACATGAAAGGAGCCTTGATTTCCTTGATGGCACTCCAGAGAAACCCCAAGAACACTGTTTCAAGGCTAGAGGGATCCTGAGGTCACTGTAGCAACACGAAAGAGCCCCGTGGACCAAGAATCCACACGAGATGAGAGGTTAGTCCCTGGCTTCGACTCCTGAGGAATACCACCTTACCACAAGCACCTCAAGAGGAGGCTTCTCTCAGCTCTAGGTATGTGAGAGGGATCCTGAGTTTGCGGCCTCAAGAGGAATGGACACCGCGATGCCCTGACTCGAAATAAGGCCGGATATCCCTGCAGTGACTTGAATGCAGGCTCGTCTTGCATCTCCCAAGAAGAAAGGATGTCTGAATGCCCTGTGGAGACCACAGAGAAAGACCTAGTTCCCCACCTCATCGCGACCGGAGGCCTCACATCCTTTGAAAACTCCAGAGGTACGCGGAGATCAGTGCCTCCAAAGGAGACGATGCCTGACTCCTCGTGAAACTTGATAGGAGTCCCAGGATTCTTGTGGCACGTGGAAAGGGACCCTTGGTCTCCCGCCTCAGCTGGAGAGGCGTTCCAATTGCCCTGCCAAGCCTCGAAGAGAATCCCGAGTTGTCCCTCGCAACTAGGCAGGAGTCCTGACGTGGCTGAACAAACACGTGGGTGGAAGGGCCATCCCCGTCGTAACTCGAGAATATACCCCAGGTTCCCGCCGCAACTCGAGAAAAACCATGAGACTTCCCCCTCGATGCGAGATGAGGCCCGATTCCCCTGTACTGCATGCAGAGCAATTCCGTCTTGCACATCACACATGAAAGGAGCCTTGATTTCCTTGATGGCACTCCAGAGAAACCCCAAGAACACTGTTTCAAGGATAGAGGGATCCTGAGGTAACTGTAGCAACACGAAAGAACTCTGTGGACCAAAAATCAACTCAAAAAGAGAGGTTAGTCCCTGGATTCGTCTCCAGAGGAATACCACCTTACCACAAGCACCTCAAGAGGAGGCTTCTCTCAGGTCTCGGTATGTGAGAGGGACCCTGAGTTTGCGGCCTCAAGTGGAATGGACACCGCGATGCCCTGACTCGAAATAAGGCCGGATATCCCTGCAGTGACTTCAATGCAGGCTCGTCTTGCATCTCCCAGGACGAAAGGATGTCTGAATCCCCTGTGGAAAGCACAGAGAAAGACTTAATTCCCCACCTCATCGCGACCGATAGCCTCACATCCTTTGAAAACTCCAGAGGTACGCAGAGATCAGTGCCTCCAAAGGAGACGATGCCTGACTCCTCGTAAAACTTGATAGGAGTCCCAGGATTCTTGTGGCACTTGGAAAGGGACACTTGGTCTCCCACCTCAGCTGGAGAGGCGTCCCAATTGCCCTGCCAAGCCTCGAGGAGAATCCAGAGTTGTCCCTCGCAACTAGGCAGGAGTCCTGACGTCGCTGAAGAAACACGTGGGTGGAAGGGCCATCCCCGTCGTAACTCGAGAATATACCCCAGGTTCCCGCCGCAACTCGAGAAAAACCATGAGACTTCCCCCTCGCCGCGAGATGAGGCCGGATTCCCCTGCACTGCGTGCAGAGCAATTCCGTGTTGCACATCACACATGAAAGGAGCCTTGATTTCCTTGATGGCACTCCAGAGAAACCCCAAGAACACTGTTTCAAGGCTAGAGGGATCCTGAGGTCACTGTAGCAACACGAAAGAGCTCCGTGGGCCAAAAATCAACTCGAGATGAGAGGTTAGTCCCTGGCTTCGACTCCAGAGGAATACCACCTTACCACAAGCACCTCAAGAGGAGGCTTCTCTCAGCTCTAGGTATGTGAGAGGGACCCTGAGTTTGCGGCCTCAAGTGGAATGGACACCGCGATGCCCTGACGCGAAATAAGGCTGGCTATCCCTGCAGTGACTTGAATGCAGGCTCGTCTTGCATCTCCCAAGACGAAAGGATGTCTGAATCCCCTGTGGAGACCACAAAGAAAGACCTAGTTCCCCACCTCATCGCGACAGGAGGCCTCAAATCCTTTGAAAACTCCAGAGGTATGCGGAGATCAGTGCCTCCAAAGGAGACGATGCCTGACTCCTCGTGAAACTTGATAGGAGACCCAGGATTCCTGTGGCACGTGGAAAGGGACCCTTGGTCTCCCGTCTCAGCTGGAGAGGCGTCCCAATTGCCCTGCAAAGCCTCGAGGAGAATCCCGAGTTGTCCCTCGCAACTAGGCAGGAGTCCTGACGTCGCTGATGAAACACGTGTGTGGAAGGGCCATCCCCGTCGTAACTCGAGAATATACCCCAGGTTCCCGCCGCAACTCGAGAAAAACCATGAGACTTCCCCCTCGCCGTGAGATGAGGCCCGATTCCCCTGCACTGCGTGCAGAGCAATTCCGTGTTGCACATCACACATGAAAGGAGCCTTGATTTCCTTGATGGCACTCCAGAGAAACCCCAAGAACACTGTTTCAAGGCTAGAGGGATCCTGAGGTCACTGTAGCAACACGAAAGAGCTCCGTGGACCAAAAATCAACTCGAGATGAGAGGTTAGTCCCTGGCTTCGACTCCAGAGGAATACCACCTTACCACAAGCACCTCAAGAGGAGGCTTCTCTCAGCTCTAGGTATGTGAGAGGGACCCTGAGTTTGCGGCCTCAAGTGGAATGGACACCGCGATGCCCTGACGCGAAATAAGGCTGGATATCCCTGCAGTGACTTGAAGGCAGGCTCGTCTTGCATCTCCCAAGATGAAAGGATGTCTGAATCCCCTGTGGAGACCACAGAGAAAGACCTAGTTCCCCACCTCATCGCGACCGGAGGCCTCACATCCTTTGAAAACTCCTGAGGTACGCGGAGATCAGTGCCTCCAAAGGAGACGATGCCTGACTCCTCGTGAAACTTGATAAGAGTCCCAGGATTCCTGTGGCACGTGGAAAGGGACCCTTGGTCTCCCGCCTCAGCTGGAGAGGCGTCCCAATTGCCTTGCCAAGCCTCGAGGAGAATCCCGAGTTGTGTATCGCAACTAGGCAAGAGTCCTGACGTGGCTGAACAAACACGTGTGTGGAAGGGCCATCCCCGTCGTAACTCGAGAATATACCCCAGGTTCCCGCCGCAACTCGAGAAAAACCATGAGACTTCCCCCTCGCCGCGAGATGAGGCCCGATTCCCCTGCACTGCATGCAGAGCAATTCTGTGTTGCACATCACACATGAAAGGAGCCTTGATTTCCTTCATGGCACTCCAGAGAAACCCCAAGAACACTGTTTCAAGGCTAGAGGGATCCTGAGGTCACTGTATCAACATGAAAGAGCTCTGTGGACCAAAAATCAACTCGAGATGAGAGGTTAGTCCCTGGCTTCGACTCCAGAGGAATACCACCTTACCACAAGCACCTCTAGAGGAGGCTTCTCTCAGCTCTAGGTATGTGAGAGGGACCCTGAGTTTGTGGCCTCAAGTGGAATGGACACCGAGATGCCCTGACTCGAAATAAGGCCGGATATCCCTGCAGTGACTGGAATGCAGGCTCGTCTTGCATCTCCCAAGACGAAAGGGTGTCTGAATCCCCTGTGGAGACCACAGAGAAAGACCTAGTTCCCCACCTCATCGCGACAGGAGGCCTCAAATCCTTTGAAAACTCCAGAGGGATGCGGAGATCAGTGCCTCCAAAGGAGACGATGCCTGACTCCTCGTGAAACTTGATAGGAGACCCAGGATTCCTGTGGCACGTGGAAAGGGACCCTTGGTCTCCCGCCTCAGCTGGAGAGGCGTCCCAATTGCCTTGCCAAGCCTCGAGGAGAATCCCGAGTTGTGTCTCGCAACTAGGCAAGAGTCCTGACGAGGCTGAACAAACACGTGTGTGGAAGGGCCATCCCCGTCGTAACTCGAGAATATACCCCAGGTTCCCGCCGCAACTCGAGAAAAACCATGAGACTTCCCCCTCGCCGCGAGATGAGGCCCGATTCCCCTGCACTGCGTGCAGAGCAATTCTGTGTTGCATATCACACAAGAAAGGAGCCTTGATTCCCTTCATGGCACTCCAGAGAAAGCCCAAGAACACTGTTTCAAGGTTAGAGGGATCCTGAGGTCACTGTAGCAACACGAAAGAGCTCCGTGGAGCAAAAATCAACTCGAGATGAGAGGTTAGTCCCTGGCTTCGACTCCAGAGGAATACCACCTTACCACAAGCACCTCAAGAGGAGGCTTCTCTCAGCTCTAGGTATGTGAGAGGAACCCTGAATTTGTGGCCTCAAGTGGAATGGACACCGCGATGCCCTGACTCGAAATAAGGCCGGATATCCCTGCAGTGACTTGAATGCAGGCTCGTCTTGCATCTCCCAAGACGAAAGGGTGTCTGAATCCCCTGTTGAGACCACAGAGAAAGACCTAGTTCCCCACCTCATCGCGACAGGAGGCCTCAAATCCTGTGAAAACTCCAGAGGTATGCGGAGATCAGTGCCTCCAAAGGAGACGATGCCTGACTCCTCGTGAAACTTGATAGGAGACCCAGGATTCCTGTGGCACGTGGAAAGGGACCCTTGGTCTCCCGTCTCAGCTGGAGAGGCGTCCCAATTGCCCTACAAAGCCTCGAGGAGAATCCCGAGTTGTCCCTCGCAACTAGGCAGGAGACCTGACGTCGCTGAAGAAACACGTGGGTGGAAGGGCCATCCCCGTCGTAACTCGAGAATATACCCCAGGTTCCCGCCGCAACTCGAGACAAACCATGAGACTTCCCCCTCGCCGCGAGATGAGGCCCGATTCCCCTGCACTGCGTGCAGAGCAATTCCGTGTTGCACATCACACATGAAAGGAGCCTTGATTTCCTTGATGGCACTCCAGAGAAACCCCTAGAACACTGTTTCAAGGCTAGAGGGATCCTGAGGTCACTGTAGCAACACGAAAGAGCTCCGTGGACCAAGAATCAACACGAGATGAGAGGTTAGTTCCTGGCTTCGACTCCTGAGGAATACCACATTACCACAAGCACCTCAAGAGGAGGCTTCTCTCAGCTCTAGGTATGTGAGAGGGACCCTGAGTTTGCGGCCTCAAGTGGAATGGACACCGCGATACCCTGACTCGAAATAAGGCCGGATATCCCTGCAGTGACTGGAATGCAGGCTCGTCTTGCATCTCCCAGGACGAAAGGGTGTCTGAATCCCCTGTGGAGACCACAGAGAAAGACCTAGTTCCCCACCTCATCGCAACAGGCGGCCTCAAATCCTTTGAAAACTCCAGAGGTATGCGGAGATCAGTGCCTCCAAAGGAGACGATGCCTGACTCCTCGTGAAACTTGATAGGAGACCCAGGATTCCTGTGGCACGTGGAAAGGGACACTTGGTCTCCCGTCTCAGCTGGAGAGGCGTCCCAATTACCCTGCAAAGCCTCGAGGAGAATCCCCAGTTGTCCCTCGCAACTAGGCAGGAGTCCTGACATGGCTGAACACACACATGTGTGGAAGGGCCATCCCCGTCGTAACTCGAGAATATACCCCAGGTTCCCGCCGCAACTCGAGAAAAACCATGAGACTTCCCCCTCGCCGCGAGATGAGGCCCGATTCCCCTGCACTGCGTGCAGAGCAATTCCGTGTTGCACATCACACATGAAAGGAGCCTTAATTTCCTTCATGGCACTCCAGAGAAACCCCAAGAACACTCTTTCAAGGCTGGAGGGATCCTGAGGTCACTGTAGCAACACGAAAGAGCTCCGTGGACCAAGAATCAACACGAGATGAGAGGTTAGTCCCTGGCTTCGACTCCTGAGGAATACCACCTTACCACAAGCACCTCAAGAGGAGGCTTCTCTCAGCTCTAGGTATGTGAGAGGGACCCTGAATTTGTGGCCTCAAGTGGAATGGACACCGCGATGCCCTGACTCGAAATAAGGCCGGATATCCCTGCAGTGACTTGAATGCAGGCTCGTCTTGCATCTCCCAAGACGAAAGGGTGTCTGAATCCCCTGTGGAGACCACAGAGAAAGACCTAGTTCCCCACCTCATCGCGACAGGAGGCCTCAAATCCTTTGAAAACTCCAGAGGTATGCGGAGATCAGTGCCTCCAAATGAGACGATGCCTGACTCCTCGTGAAACTTGATAGGAGACCCAGGATTCCTGTGGCACGTGGAAAGGGACACTTGGTCTCCCGTCTCAGCTGGAGAGGCGTCCCAATTGCCCTACAAAGCCTCGAGGAGAATCCCGAGTTGTCCCTCGCAACTAGGCAGGAGACCTGACGTCGCTGAAGAAACACGTGGGTGGAAGGGCCATCCCCGTCGTAACTCGAGAATATACCCCAGGTTCCCGCCGCAACTCGAGAAAAACCATGAGACTTCCCCCTCGCCGCGAGATGAGGCCCGATTCCCCTGCACTGCGTGCAGAGCAATTCCGTGTTGCACATCACACATGAAAGGAGCCTTAATTTCCTTGATGGCACTCCAGAGAAACCCCAAGAACACTCTTTCAAGGCTAGAGGGATCCTGAGGTCACTGTAGCAACACGAAAGAGCTCCGTGGACCAAGAATCAACACGAGATGAGAGGTTAGTCCCTGGCTTCGACTCCTGAGGAATACCACCTTACCACAAGCACCTCAAGAGGAGGCTTCTCTCAGCTGTAGGTATGTGAGAGGGATCCTGAGTTTGCGGCCTCAAGTGGAATGGACACCGCGATGCCCTGACTCGAAATAAGGCCGGATATCCCTGCAGTGACTTGAATGCAGGCTCGTCTTGCATCTCCCAAGAAGAAAGGATGTCTGAATCCCCTGTGGAGACCACAGAGAAAGACCTAGTTCCCCACCTCATCGCGACCGGAGGCCTCACATCCTTTGAAAACTCCAGAGGTACGCGGAGATCAGTGCCTCCAAAGGAGACGATGCCTGACTCCTCGTGAAACTTGATAGGAGTCCCAGGATTCTTGTGGCACGTGGAAAGGGACGCTGGTCTCCCGCCTCAGCTGGAGAGGCGTTCCAATTGCCCTGCCAAGCCTCGAGGAGAATCCCGAGTTGTCCCTCGCAACTAGGCAGGAGTCCTGACGTGGCTGAACAAACACGTGGGTGGAAGGGCCATCCCCGTCGTAACTCGAGAATATACCCCAGGTTCCCGCCGCAACTCGAGAAAAACCATGAGACTTCCCCCTCGATGCGAGATGAGGCCCGATTCCCCTGTACTGTGTGCAGAGCAATTCCGTCTTGCACATCACACATGAAAGGAGCCTTTATTTCCTTGATGGCACTCCAGAGAAACCCCAATAACACTGTTTCAAGGATAGAGGGATCCTGAGGTCACTGTAGCAACACGAAAGAACTCTGTGGACCAAAAATCAACTCGAAAAGAGAGGTTAGTCCCTGGATTCGTCTCCAGAGGAATACCACCTTACCACAAGCACCTCAAGAGGAGGCTTCTCTCAGCTCTAGGTATGTGAGAGGGACCCTGAGTTTGCGGCCTCAAGTGGAATGGACACCGCGATGCCCTGACTCGAAATAAGGCCGGATATCCCTGCAGTGACTTCAATGCAGGCTCGTCTTGCATCTCCCAAGACGAAAGGATGTCTGAATCCCCTGTGGAAAGCACAGAGAAAGACTGAGTTCCCCACCTCATCACGACCGATAGCCTCACATCCTTTGAAAACTCCAGAGGTACGCGGAGATCAGTGCCTCCAAAGGAGACGACGCCTGACTTCTCGTGAAACTTGATAGGAGTCCCAGGTTTCCTGTGGCACTTGGAAAGGGACTCTTGGTCTCCCGCCTCAGCTGGAGAGGCGTCCCAATTGCCCTGCCAAGCCTCGAGGAGAATCCAGAGTTGTCCCTCGCAACTAGGCAGGAGTCCTGACGTCGCTGAAGAAACACGTGGGTGGAAGGGCCATCCCCGTCGTAACTCGAGAATATACCCCAGGTTCCCGCCGCAACTCGAGAAAAACCATGAGACTTCCCCCTCGCTGCGAGATGAGGCCCGATTCCCCTGCACTGCGTGCAGAGCAATTCCGTGTTGCACATCACACATGAAAGGAGCCTTGATTTCCTTGATGGCACTCCAGAGAAACCCCAAGAACACTGTTTCAAGGCTAGAGGGATCCTGAGGTCACTGTAGCAACACGAAAGAGCTCCGTGGCCCAAAAATCAACTCGAGATGAGAGGTTAGTCCCGGGCTTCGACTCCAGAGGAATACCACCTTACCACAAGCACCTCAAGAGGAGGCTTCTCTCAGCTCTAGGTATGTGAGAGGGACCCTGAGTTTGCGGCCTCAAGTGGAATGGACACCGCGATGCCCTGACGCGAAATAAGGCTGGATATCCCTGCAGTGACTTGAATGCAGGCTCGTCTTGCATCTCCCAAGATGAAAGGATGTCTGAATCCCCTGTGGAGACCACAGAGAAAGACCTAGTTCCCCACCTCATCGCGACCGGAGGCCTCACATCCTTTGAAAACTCCAGAGGTATGCGGAGATCAGTGCCTCCAAAGGAGACGATGCCGGACTCCTCGTGAAACTTGATAGGAGTCCCAGGATTCCTGTGGCACGTGGAAAGGGATCCTTGGTCTCCCACCTCAGCTGGAGAGGCGTCCCAATTGCCTTGCCAAGCCTCGAGGAGAATCCCGAGTTGTGTCTCGCAACTAGGCAAGAGTCCTGACGAGGCTGAACAAACACGTGTGTGGAAGGGCCATCCCCGTCGTAACTCGAGAACATACCCCAGGTTCCCGCCGCAACTCGAGAAAAACCATGAGACTTCCCCCTCGCCGTGAGATGAGGCCCGATTCCCCTGCACTGCGTGCAGAGCAATTCCGTGTTGCACATCACACATGAAAGGAGCCTTGATTTCCTTGATGGCACTCCAGAGAAACCCCAAGAACACTGTTTCAAGGCTAGAGGGATCCTGAGGTCACTGTAGCAACACGAAAGAGCTCCGTGGGCCAAAAATCAACTCGAGATGAGAGGTTAGTCCCTGGCTTCGACTCCAGAGGAATACCACCTTACCACAAGCACCTCAAGAGGAGGCTTCTCTCAGCTCTAGGTATGTGAGAGGGACCCTGAGTTTGCGGCCTCAAGTGGAATGGACACCGCGATGCCCTGACGCGAAATAAGGCTGGATATCCCTGCAGTGACTTGAATGCAGGCTCGTCTTGCATCTCCCAAGATGAAAGGGTGTCTGAGTCCCCTGTGGAGACCACAGAGAAAGACCTAGTTCCCCACCTCATCGCGACCGGAGGCCTCACATCTTTTGAAAACTCCAGAGGTACGCGGAGATCAGTGCCTCCAAAGGAGACGATGTCTGACTCCTCGTGTAACTTGATAGGAGACCCAGGATTCCTGTGGCACGTGGAAAGGGACACTTGGTCTCCCGTCTCAGCTGGAGAGGCGTCCCAGTTGCCCTACAAAGCCTCGAGGAGAATCCCGAGTTGTCCCTCGCAACTAGGCAGGAGACCTGACGTCGCTGAAGAAACACGTGGGTGGAAGGGCCATCCCCGTCGTAACTCGAGAATATACCCCAGGTTCCCGCCGCAACTCGAGAAAAACCATGAGACTTCCCCCTCGCCGCGAGATGAGGCCCGATTCCCCTGCACTGCGTTCAGAGCAATTCCGTGTGGCACATCACACATGAAAGGAGCCTTGATTTCCTTGATGGCACTCCAGAGAAACCCCTAGAACACTGTTTCAAGGCTAGAGGGATCCTGAGGTCACTGTAGCAACACGAAAGAGCTCCGTGGACCAAGAATCAACACGAGATGACAGGTTAGTCCCTGGCTTCGACTCCAGAGGAATACCACCTTACCACAAGCACCTCAAGAGGAGGCTTCTCTCAGCTGTAGGTATGTGAGAGGGATCCTGAGTTTGCGGCCTCAATTGGAATGGACACCGCGATGCCCTGACGCGAAATAAGGCTGGATATCCCTGCAGTGACTTGAATGCAGGATCGTCTTGCATCTCCCAAGATGAAAGGATGTCTGAATCCCCTGTGGAGACCACAGAGAAAGACCTAGTTCCCCACCTCATCGCGACCGGAGGCCTCACATCCTTTGAAAACTCCAGAGGTACGCGGAGATCAGTGCCTCCAAAGGAGACGATGCCTGACTCCTCGTGAAACTTGATAGGAGTCCCAGGATTCCTGTGGCACTTGGAAAGGGACACTTGGTCTCCCGCCTCAGCTGGAGAGGCGTCCCAATTGCCCTGCCAAGCCTCGAGGAGAATCCAGAGTTGTCCCTCGCAACTAGGCAGGAGTCCTGACGTCGCTGAAGAAACACGTGGGTGGAAGGGCCATCCCCGTCGTAACTCGAGAATATACCCCAGGTTCCCGCCGCAACTCGAGAAAAACCATGAGACTTCCCCCTCGATGCGAGATGAGGCCCGATTCCCCTGTACTGCATGCAGAGCAATTCCGTCTTGCACATCACACATGAAAGGAGCCTTGATTTCCTTGATGGCACTCCAGAGAAACCCAAAAACACTGTTTCAAGGATAGAGGGATCCTGAGGTCACTGTAGCAACACGAAAGAACTCTGTGGACCAAAAATCAACTCAAAAAGAGAGGTTAGTCCCTGGATTCGTCTCCAGAGGAATACCACCTTACCACAAGCACCTCAAGAGGAGGCTTCTCTCAGCTCCAGGTATGTGAGAGGGACCCTGAGTTTGCGGCCTCAAGTGGAATGGACACCGCGATGCCCTGACTCGAAATAAGGCCGGATATCCCTGCAGTGACTTGAATGCAGGCTCGTCTTGCGTCCTCCAGGACGAAAGGATGTCTGAATCCCCTGTGGAAAGCACAGAGAAAGACTTAGTTCCCCACCTCATCGCGACCGATAGCCTCACATCCTTTGAAAACTCCAGAGGTACGCGGAGATCAGTGCCTCCAAAGGAGACGATGCCTGACTCCTCGTGAAACTTGATAGGAGACCCAGGATTCCTGTGGCACGTGGAAAGGGACACTTGGTCTCCCGCCTCAGCTGGAGAGGCGTCCCAATTGCCTTGCCAAGCCTCGAGGAGAATCCAGAGTTGTGTCTAGCAACTAGGCAAGAGTCCTGACGTGGCTGAACAAACACGTGTGTGGAAGGGCCATCCCCGTCGTAACTCGAGAATATACCCCAGGTTCCCGCCGCAACTCGAGAAAAACCATGAGACTTCCCCCTCGCCGCGAGATGAGGCCCGATTCCCCTGCACTGCGTGCAGAGCAATTCTGTGTTGCACATCACACATGAAAGGAGCCTTGATTTCCTTCATGGCACTCCAGAGAAACCCCAAGAACACTGTTTCAAGGCTAGAGTGATCCTGAGGTCACTGTAGCAACACGAAAGAGCTCCGTGGACCAAAAATCAACTCGAGATGAGAGGTTAGTCCCTGGCTTCGACTCCAGAGGAATACCACCTTACCACAAGCACCTCAAGAGGAGGCTTCTCTCAGCTCTAGGTATGTGAGAGGGACCCTGAGTTTGCGGCCTCAAGTGGAATGGACACCGCGATGCCCTGACTCGAAATAAGGCCGGATATCCCTGCAGTGACTGTAATGCAGGCTCGTCTTGCATCTCCCAAGACGAAAGGGTGTCTGAATCCCCTGTGGAGACCACAGAGAAAGACCTAGTTCCCCACCTCATCGCGACAGGAGGCCTCAAATCCTTTGAAAACTCCAGAGGTATGCGGAGATGAGTGCCTCCAAAGGAGACGATGCCTGACTCCTCGTGAAACTTGATAGGAGACCCAGGATTCCTGTGGCACGTGGAAAGGGACCCTTGGTCTCCCGTCTCAGCTGGAGAGGCGTCCCAATTGCCCTGCAAAGCCTCGAGGAGAATCCCGAGTTGTCCCTCGCAACTAGGCAGGAGTCCTGACGTGGCTGAACAAACACGTGGGTGAAAGGGCCATCCCCGTCGTAACTCGAGAATATACCCCAGGTTCCCGCCGCAACTCGAGAAAAACCATGAGACTTCCCCCTCGCCGCGAGATGAGGCCCGATTCCCCTGCACTGCGTGCAGAGCAATTTCGTGTTGCACATCACACATGAAAGGAGCCTTGATTTCCTTGATGGCACTCCAGAGAAACCCCAAGAACACTGTTTCAAGGCTAGAGGGATCCTGAGGTCACTGTAGCAACACGAAAGAGCTCCGTGGACCAAGAATCAACACGAGATGAGAGGTTAGTCCCTGGCTTCAACTCCAGAGGAATACCACCTTACCACAAGCACCTCAAGAGGAGGCTTCTCTCAGCTCTAGGTATGTGAGAGGGACCCTGAGTTTGCGGCCTCAAGTGGAATGGACACCGCGATGCCCTGACTCGAAATAAGGCCGGATATCCCTGCAGTGACTTGAATGCAGGCTCGTCTTGCATCTCCCAAGAAGAAAGGATGTCTGAATCCCCTGTGGAGACCACAGAGAAACACCTAGTTCCACACCTCATCGCGACCAGAGGCCTCACATCCTTTGAAAACTCCAGAGGTACGCGGAGATCAGTGCCTCCAAAGGAGACAATGCCTGACTCCTCGTGAAACTTGATAGGAGGTCCAGGATTCTTGTGGCACGTGGAAAGGGACCCTTGGTCTCCCGCCTCAGCTGGAGAGGCGTCCCAATTGCCCTGCCAAGCCTCGAGGAGAGTCCAGAGTTGTCCCTCGCAACTAGGCAGGAGTCCTGACGTCGCTGAAGAAACACGTGGGTGGAAGGGCCATCCCCATCGTAACTCGAGAATATACCCCAGGTTCCCGCCACAACTCGAGAAAAACCATGAGACTTCCCCCTCGCCGCGAGATGAGGCCCGATTCCCCTGCACTGCGTGCAGAGCAATTCCGTGTTGCACATCACACATGAAAGGAGCCTTGATTTCCTTGATGGCACTCCAGAGAAACCCCAAGAACACTGTTTCAAGGCTAGAGGGATCCTGAGGTCACTGTAGCAACACGAAAGAGCTCCGTGGGCCAAAAATCAACTCGAGATGAGAGGTTAGTCCCTGGCTTCGACTCCAGAGGAATACCACCTTACCACAAGCACCTCAAGAGGAGGCTTCTCTCAGCTCTAGGTATGTGAGAGGGACCCTGAGTTTGCGGCCTCAAGTGGAATGGACACCGCGATGCCCTGACGCGAAATAAGGCTGGATATCCCTGCAGTGACTTGAATGCAGGCTCGTCTTGCATCTCCCAAGATGAAAGGGTGTCTGAGTCCCCTGTGGAGACCACAGAGAAAGACCTAGTTCCCCACCTCATCGCGACCGGAGGCCTCACATCCTTTGAAAACTCCAGAGGTACGCGGAGATCAGTGCCTCCAAAGGAGACGATGCCTGACTCCTCGTGAAACTTGATAGGAGTCCCAGGATTCCTGTGGCACTTGGAAAGGGACACTTGGTCTCCCGCCTCAGCTGGAGAGGCGTCCCAATTGCCCTGCCAAGCCTCGAGGAGAATCCAGAGTTGTCCCTCGCAACTAGGCAGGAGTCCTGACGTCGCTGAAGAAACACGTGGGTGGAAGGGCCATCCCCGTCGTAACTCGAGAATATACCCCAGGTTCCCGCCGCAACTCGAGAAAAACCATGAGACTTCCCCCTCGATGCGAGATGAGGCCCGATTCCCCTGTACTGCATGCAGAGCAATTCCGTCTTGCACATCACACATGAAAGGAGCCTTGATTTCCTTGATGGCACTCCAGAGAAACCCAAAAACACTGTTTCAAGGATAGAGGGATCCTGAGGTCACTGTAGCAACACGAAAGAACTCTGTGGACCAAAAATCAACTCAAAAAGAGAGGTTAGTCCCTGGATTCGTCTCCAGAGGAATACCACCTTACCACAAGCACCTCAAGAGGAGGCTTCTCTCAGCTCCAGGTATGTGAGAAGGACCCTGAGTTTGCGGCCTCAAGTGGAATGGACACCGCGATGCCCTGACTCGAAATAAGGCCGGATATCCCTGCAGTGACTTGAATGCAGGCTCGTCTTGCGTCCTCCAGGACGAAAGGATGTCTGAATCCCCTGTGGAAAGCACAGAGAAAGACTTAGTTCCCCACCTCATCACGACCGATAGCCTCACATCCTTTGAAAACTCCAGAGGTACGCGGAGATCAGTGCCTCCAAAGGAGACGATGCCTGACTCCTCGTGAAACTTGATAGGAGACCCAGGATTCCTGTGGCACGTGGAAAGGGACACTTGGTCTCCCGCCTCAGCTGGAGAGGCGTCCCAATTGCCTTGCCAAGCCTCGAGGAGAATCCAGAGTTGTGTCTAGCAACTAGGCAAGAGTCCTGACGTGGCTGAACAAACACGTGTGTGGAAGGGCCATCCCCGTCGTAACTCGAGAATATACCCCAGGTTCCCGCCGCAACTCGAGAAAAACCATGAGACTTCCCCCTCGCCGCGAGATGAGGCCCGATTCCCCTGCACTGCGTGCAGAGCAATTCTATGTTGCACATCACACATGAAAGGAGCCTTGATTTCCTTCATGGCACTCCAGAGAAACCCCAAGAACACTGTTTCAAGGCTAGAGGGATCCTGAGGTCACTGTAGCAACACGAAAGAGCTCCGTGGACCAAAAATCAACTCGAGATGAGAGGTTAGTCCCTGGCTTCGACTCCAGAGGAATACCACCTTACCACAAGCACCTCAAGAGGAGGCTTCTCTCAGCTCTAGGTATGTGAGAGGGACCCTGAGTTTGCGGCCTCAAGTGGAATGGACACCGCGATGCCCTGACTCGAAATAAGGCCGGATATCCCTGCAGTGACTGTAATGCAGGCTCGTCTTGCATCTCCCAAGACGAAAGGGTGTCTGAATCCCCTGTGGAGACCACAGAGAAAGACCTAGTTCCCCACCTCATCGCGACAGGAGGCCTCAAATCCTTTGAAAACTCCAGAGGTATGCGGAGATGAGTGCCTCCAAAGGAGACGATGCCTGACTCCTCGTGAAACTTGATAGGAGACCCAGGATTCCTGTGGCACGTGGAAAGGGACCCTTGGTCTCCCGTCTCAGCTGGAGAGGCGTCCCAATTGCCCTGCAAAGCCTCGAGGAGAATCCCGAGTTGTCCCTCGCAACTAGGCAGGAGTCCTGACGTGGCTGAACAAACACGTGGGTGGAAGGGCCATCCCCGTCGTAACTCGAGAATATACCCCAGGTTCCCGCCGCAACTCGAGAAAAACCATGAGACTTCCCCCTCGCCGCGAGATGAGGCCCGATTCCCCTGCACTGCGTGCAGAGCAATTTCGTGTTGCACATCACACATGAAAGGAGCCTTGATTTCCTTGATGGCACTCCAGAGAAACCCCAAGAACACTGTTTCAAGGCTAGAGGGATCCTGAGGTCACTGTAGCAACACGAAAGAGCTCCGTGGACCAAGAATCAACACGAGATGAGAGGTTAGTCCCTGGCTTCGACTCCAGAGGAATACCACCTTACCACAAGCACCTCAAGAGGAGGCTTCTCTCAGCTCTAGGTATGTGAGAGGGACCCTGAGTTTGCGGCCTCAAGTGGAATGGACACCGCGATGCCCTGACTCGAAATAAGGCCGGATATCCCTGCAGTGACTTGAATGCAGGCTCGTCTTGCATCTCCCAAGAAGAAAGGATGTCTGAATCCCCTGTGGAGACCACAGAGAAACACCTAGTTCCACACCTCATCGCGACCAGAGGCCTCACATCCTTTGAAAACTCCAGAGGTACGCGGAGATCAGTGCCTCCAAAGGAGACAATGCCTGACTCCTCGTGAAACTTGATAGGAGTCCCAGGATTCTTGTGGCACGTGGAAAGGGACCCTTGGTCTCCCGCCTCAGCTGGAGAGGCGTCCCAATTGCCCTGCCAAGCCTCGAGGAGAGTCCAGAGTTGTCCCTCGCAACTAGGCAGGAGTCCTGACGTCGCTGAAGAAACACGTGGGTGGAAGGGCCATCCCCATCGTAACTCGAGAATATACCCCAGGTTCCCGCCGCAACTCGAGAAAAACCATGAGACTTCCCCCTCGCCGCGAGATGAGGCCCGATTCCCCTGCACTGCGTGCAGAGCAATTCCGTGTTGCACATCACACATGAAAGGAGCCTTGATTTCCTTGATGGCACTCCAGAGAAACCCCAAGAACACTGTTTCAACGCTAGAGGGATCCTGAGGTCACTGTAGCAACACGAAAGAGCTCCGTGGCCAAAAATCAACTCGAGATGAGAGGTTAGTCCCTGGCTTCGACTCCAGAGGAATACCACCTTACCACAAGCACCTCAAGAGGAGGCTTCTCTCAGCTCTAGGTATGTGAGAGGGACCCTGAGTTTGCGGCCTCAAGTGGAATGGACACCGCGATGCCCTGACGCGAAATAAGGCTGGATATCCCTGCAGTGACTTGAATGCAGGCTCGTCTTGCATCTCCCAAGATGAAAGGGTGTCTGAGTCCCCTGTGGAGACCACAGAGAAAGACCTAGTTCCCCACCTCATCGCGACCGGAGGCCTCACATCCTTTGAAAACTCCAGAGGTACGCGGAGATCAGTGCCTCCAAAGGAGACGATGCCTGACTCCTCGTGAAACTTGATAGGAGTGCCAGGATTCCTGTGGCACGTGGAAAGGTACCCTTGGTCTCCCGCCTCAGCTGGAGAGGCGTCCCAATTGCCCTGCCAAGCCTCGAGGAGAATCCCGAGTTGTGTCTCGCAACTAGGCAAGAGTCCTGACGTGGCTGAACAAACACGTGTGTGGAAGGGCCATCCCCGTCGTAACTCGAGAATATACCCCAGGTTCCCGCCGCAACTCGAGAAAAACCATGAGACTTCCCCCTCACCGCGAGATGAGGCCCGATTCCCCTGCACTGCGTGCAGAGCAATTCTGTGTTGCACATCACACATGAAAGGAGCCTTGATTTCCTTGATGGCACTCCAGAGAAACCCCAAGAACACTGTTTCAAGGCTAGAGGGATCCTGAGGTCACTGTAGCAACACGAAAGAGCTCCGTGGACCAAGAATCAACACGAGATGAGAGGTTAGTCCCTGGCTTCGACTCCTGAGGAATACCACCTTACCACAAGCACCTCAAGAGGAGGCTTCTCTCAGCTATAGGTATGTGAGAGGGACCCTGAATTTACGGCCTCAAGTGGAATGGACACCGCGATGCCCTGACGCGAAATAAGGCCGGATATCCCTGCAGTGACTGGAATGCAGGCTCGTCTTGAATCTCCCAAGACGAAAGGGTGTCTGAATCCCCTGTGGAGACCACAGAGAAACACCTAGTTCCCCACCTCATCGCGACCGGAGGCCTCAAATCCTTTGAAAACTCCAGAGGTATGCGGAGATCAATGCCTCCAAAGGAGACGATGCCTGACTCCTCGTGAAACTTGATAGGAGTCCCAGGATTCTTGTGGCACGTGGAAAGGGACACTTGGTCTCCCGTCTCAGCTGGAGAGGCGTCCCAATTGCGCTGCCAAGCCTCGAGGAGAATCCCGAGTTGTCCCTCGCAACTAGGCAGGAGTCCTGACGTGGCTGAACAAACACATGGGTGGAAGGACCATCCCCATCGTAACTCGAGAATATACCCCAGGTTCCCGCCGCAACTCGAGAAAAACCATGAGACTTCCCCCTCGATGCGAGATGAGGCCCGATTCCCCTGTACTGCGTGCAGAGCAATTCCGTCTTGCACATCACACATGAAAGGAGCCTTGATTTCCTTGATGGCACTCCAGAGAAACCCCAAGAACACTGTTTCAAGGATAGAGGGATCCTGAGGTCACTGTAGCAACACGAAAGAACTCTGTGGACCAAAAATCAACTCGAAAAGAGAGGTTAGTCCCAGGATTCGTCTCCAGAGGAATACCACCTTACGACAAGCACCTCAAGAGGAGGCTTCCCTCAGCTCTAGGTATGTGAGAGGGACCCTGAGTTTGCGGCCTCAAGAGGAATGGACACCGCGATGCCCTGACTCGAAATAAGGCCGGATATCCCTGCAGTGACTTCAATGCAGGCTCGTCTTGCATCTCCCAGGACGAAAGGATGTCTGAATCCCCTGTGGAAAGCACAGAGAAAGACTTAGTTCCCCACCTCATCGCGACCGATAGCCTCACATCCTTTGAAAACTCCAGAGGTACGCGGAGATCAGTGCCTCCAAAGGAGACGATGCCTGACTCCTCGTGAAATTTGATAGGAGTCCCAGGATTCCTGTGGCACTTGGAAAGGGACACTTGGTCTCCCGCCTCAGCTGGAGAGGCGTCCCAATTGCCTTGCCAAGCCTCGAGGAGAATCCAGAGTTGTCCCTCGCAACTAGGCAGGAGTCCTGACGTCGCTGAAGAAACACGTGGGTGGAAGGGCCATCCCCGTCGTAACTCGAGAATATACCCCAGGTTCCCGCCGCAACTCGAGAAAAACCATGAGACTTCCCCCTCGCCGCGAGATGAGGCCCGATTCCCCTGCACTGCGTGCAGAGCAATTCTGTGTTGCACATCACACATGAAAGGAGCCTTGATTTCCTTCATGGCACTCCAGAGAAACCCCAAGAACACTGTTTCAAGGCTAGAGGGATCCTGAGGTCACTGTAGCAATACGAAAGAGCTCCGTGGACCAAAAATCAACTCAAGATGAGAGGTTAGTCCCTGGCTTCGACTCCAGAGGAATACCACATTACCACAAGCACCTCAAGAGGAGGCTTCTCTCAGCTCTAGGTATGTGAGAGGGATCCTGAGTTTGCGGCCTCAAGTGGAATGGACACCGCGATGCCCTGACTCGAAATAAGGCCGGATATCCCTGCAGTGACTGGAATGCAGGCTCGTCTTGCATCTCCCAAGACGAAAGGGTGTCTGAATCCCCTGTGGAGACCACAGAGAAAGACCTAGTTCCCCACCTCATCTCGACAGGAGGCCTCACATCCTTTGAAAACTCCAGAGGTATGCGGAGATCAGTGCCTCCAAAGGAGACGATGCCTGACTCCTCGTGAAACTTGATAGGAGACCCAGGATTCCTGTGGCACGTGGAAAGGGACACTTGGTCTCCCGTCTCAGCTGGAGAGGCGTCCCAATTGCCCTGCAAAGCCTCGAGGAGAATCCCGAGTTGTCCCTCGCAACTAGGCAGGAGTCCTGACGTCGCTGAAGAAACACGTGGGTGGAAGGGCCATCCCCGTCGTAACTCGAGAATATACCCCAGGTTCCCGCCGCAACTCGAGAAAAACCATGAGACTTCCCCCTCGCCGCGAGATGAGGCCCGATTCCCCTGCACTGCGTGCAGAGCAATTCCGTGTTGCACATCACACATGAAAGGAGCCTTGATTTCCTTGTTGGCACTCCAGAGAAACCCCAAGAACACAGTTTCAAGGCTACAGGGATCCTGAGGTCACTGTAGCAACACGAAAGAGCTCCGTGGACCAAGAATCAACACGAGATGAGAGGTTACTCCCTGGCTTCGACTCCTGAGGAATACCACCTTACCACAAGCACCTCAAGAGGAGGCTTCTCTCAGCTCTAGGTATGTGAGAGGGATCCTGAGTTTGCGGCCTCAAGTGGAATGGACACCGCGATGCCCTGACTCGGAATAAGGCCGGATATCCCTGCAGTGACTTGAATGCAGGCTCGTCTTGCATCTCCCAAGAAGAAAGGATGTCTGAATCCCCTGTGGAGACCACAGAGAAAGACCTAGTTCCCCACCTCATCGCGACCGGAGGCCTCACATCCTTTGAAAACTCCAGAGGTACGCGGAGATCAGTGCCTCCAAAGGAGACGATGCCTGACTCCTCGTGAAACTTGATAGGAGTCCCAGGATTCTTGTGGCACGTGGAAAGGGACCCTTGGTCTCCCGCCTCAGCTGGAGAGGCGTTCCAATTGCCCTGCCAAGCCTCGAGGAGAATCCCGAGTTGTCCCTCGCAACTAGGCAGGAGTCCTGACGTGGCTGAACAAACACGTGGGTGGAAGGGCCATCCCCGTCGTAACTCGAGAATATACCCCAGGTTCCCGCCGCAACTCGAGAAAAACCATGAGACTTCCCCCTCGCCGCGAGATGAGGCCCGATTCCCCTGCACTGCGTGCAGAGCAATTCTGTGTTGCACATCACACATGAAAGGAGCCTTGATTTCCTTCATGGCACTCCAGAGAAACCCCAAGAACACTGTTTCAAGGCTAGAGGGATCCTGAGGTCACTGTAGCAATACGAAAGAGCTCCGTGGACCAAAAATCAACTCAAGATGAGAGGTTAGTCCCTGGCTTCGACTCCAGAGGAATACCACCTTACCACAAGCACCTCAAGAGGAGGCTTCTCTCAGCTCTAGGTATGTGAGAGGGATCCTGAGTTTGCGGCCTCAAGTGGAATGGACACCGCGATGCCCTGACTCGAAATAAGGCCGGATATCCCTGCAGTGACTGGAATGCAGGCTCGTCTTGCATCTCCCAAGACGAAAGGGTGTCTGAATCCCCTGTGGAGACCACAGAGAAAGACCTAGTTCCCCACCTCATCTCGACAGGAGGCCTCACATCCTTTGAAAACTCCAGAGGTATGCGGAGATCAGTGCCTCCAAAGGAGACGATGCCTGACTCCTCGTGAAACTTGATAGGAGACCCAGGATTCCTGTGGCACGTGGAAAGGGACACTTGGTCTCCCGTCTCAGCTGGAGAGGCGTCCCAATTGCCCTGCAAAGCCTCGAGGAGAATCCCGAGTTGTCCCTCGCAACTAGGCAGGAGTCCTGACGTCGCTGAAGAAACACGTGGGTGGAAGGGCCATCCCCGTCGTAACTCGAGAATATACCCCAGGTTCCCGCCGCAACTCGAGAAAAACCATGAGACTTCCCCCTCGCCGCGAGATGAGGCCCGATTCCCCTGCACTGCGTGCAGAGCAATTCCGTGTTGCACATCACACATGAAAGGAGCCTTGATTTCCTTGTTGGCACTCCAGAGAAACCCCAAGAACACAGTTTCAAGGCTACAGGGATCCTGAGGTCACTGTAGCAACACGAAAGAGCTCCGTGGACCAAGAATCAACACGAGATGAGAGGTTACTCCCTGGCTTCGACTCCTGAGGAATACCACCTTACCACAAGCACCTCAAGAGGAGGCTTCTCTCAGCTCTAGGTATGTGAGAGGGACCCTGAGTTTGCGGCCTCAAGTGGAATGGACACCGCGATGCCCTGACTCGAAATAAGGCCGGATATCCCTGCAGTGACTTCAATGCAGGCTCGTCTTGCATCTCCCAGGACGAAAGGATGTCTGAATCCCCTGTGGAAAGCACAGAGAAAGACTAAGTTCCCCACCTCAAAGCGACCGGAGGCCTCACATCCTTTGAAAACTCCAGAGGTATGCGGAGATCAGTGCCTCCAAAGGAGACGATGCCTGACTCCTCGTGAAACTTGATAGGAGTCCCAGGATTCTTGTGGCACGTGGAAAGGGACCCTTGGTCTCCCGCCTCAGCTGGAGAGGCGTTCCAATTGCCCTGCCAAGCCTCGAGGAGAATCCCGAGTTGTCCCTCGCAACTAGGCAGGAGTCCTGACGTGGCTGAACAAACACGTGGGTGGAAGGGCCATCCCCGTCGTAACTCGAGAATATACCCCAGGTTCCCGCCGCAACTCGAGAAAAACCATGAGACTTCCCCCTCGATGCGAGGTGAGGCCCGATTCCCCTGTACTGCGTGCAGAGCAATTCCGTCTTGCACATCACACATGAAAGGAGCCTTGATTTCCTTGATGGCACTTCAGAGAAACCCCAAGAACACTTTTTCAAGGATAGAGGGATCGTGAGGTCACTGTAGCAACACGAAAGAACTCTGTGGACCAAAAATCAACTCGAAAAGAGAGGTTAGTCCCTGGATTCGTCTCCAGAGGAATACCACCTTACCACGAGCACCTCAAGAGGAGGCTTCTCTCAGCTCTAGGTATGTGAGAGGGACCCTGAGTTTGCGGCCTCAAGTGGAATGGACACCGCAATGCCCTGACTCAAAATAAGGCCGGATATCCCTGCAGTGACTTCAATGCAGGCTCTTCTTGCATCTCCCAGGACGAAAGGATGTCTGAATCCCCTGTGGAAAGCACAGAGAAAGACTTAGTTCCCCACCTCATCGCGACCGATAGCCTCACATCCTTTGAAAACTCCAGAGGTACGCGGAGATCAGTGCCTCCAAAGGAGACGATGCCTGACTCCTCGTGAAACTTGATAGGAGTCCCAGGATTCCTGTGGCACTTGGAAAGGGACCCTTGGTCTCCCGCCTCAGCTGGAGAGGCGTTCCAATTGCCCTGTCAAGCCTCGAGGAGAATCCCGAGTTGTCCCTCGCAACTAGGCAGGAGTCCTGACCTGGCTGAACAAACACGTGGGTGGAAGGGCCATCCCCGTCGTAACTCGAGAATATACCCCAGGTTCCCGCCGCAACTCGAGAAAAACCATGAGACTTCCCCCTCGATGCGAGGTGAGGCCCGATTCCCCTGTACTGCGTGCAGAGCAATTCCGTCTTGCACATCACACATGAAAGGAGCCTTGATTTCATTGATGGCACTCCAGAGAAACCCCAAGAACACTGTTTCAAGGATAGAGGGATCCTGAGGTCACTGTAGCAACAAGAAAGAACTCTGTGGACCAAAAATCAACTCGAAAAGAGAGGTTAGTCCCTGGATTCGTCTCCAGAGGAATACCACCTAACCACAAGCACCTCAAGAGGAGGCTTCTCTCAGCTCTAGGTATGTGAGAGGGACCCTGAGTTTGCGGCCTCAAGTGGAATGGACACCGCGATGCCCTGACTCGAAATAAGGCCGGATATCCCTGCAGTGACTTCAATGCAGGCTCGTCTTGCATCTCCCAGGACGAAAGGATGTCTGAATCCCCTGTGGAAAGCACAGAGAAAGACTTAGTTCCCCACCTCATCGCGACCGATAGCCTCACATCCTTTGAAAACTCCAGAGGTACGCGGAGATCAGTGCCTCCAAAGGAGACGATGCCTGACTCCTCGTGAAACTTGATAGGAGTCCCAGGATTCCTGTGGCACTTGGAAAGTGACACTTGGTCTCCCGCCTCAGCTGGAGAGGCGTCCCAATTGCCCTGCCAAGCCTCGAGGAGAATCCAGAGTTGTCCCTCACAACTAGGCAGGAGTCCTGACGTGGCTGAACAAACACGTGGGTGGAAGGGCCATCCCCATCGTAACTCGAGAATATACCCCAGGTTCCCGCCGCAACTCGAGAAAAACCATGAGACTTCCCCCTCGCCGCGAGATGAGGCCCGATTCCCCTGCACTGCGTGCAGAGCAATTCGGTGTTGCACATCACACATGAAAGGAGCCTTGATTTCCTTCATGGCACTCCAGAGAAACCCCAAGAACACTGTTTCAAGGCTAGAGGGATCCGTAGGTCACTGTAGCAACACGAAAGAGCTCCGTGGGCCAAAAATCAACTCGAGATGAGAGGTTAGTCCCTGGCTTCGACTCCAGAGGAATACCACCTTACCACAAGCACCTCAAGAGGAGGCTTCTCTCAGCTCTAGGTATTTGAGAGGGACCCTGAGTTTGCGGCCTCAAGTGGAATGGACACCGCGATGCCCTGACGCGAAATAAGGCTGGATATCCCTGCAGTGACTTGAATGCAGGCTCGTTTTGCATCTCCCAAGATGAAAGAATGTCTGAATCCCCTGTGGAGACCACAGAGAAAGACCTAGTTCCCCACCTCATCGCGACCGGAGGCCTCACATCCTTTGAAAACTCCAGAGGTACGCGGAGATCAGTGCCTCCAAAGGAGACGATGCCTGACTCCTCGTGAAACTTGATAGGAGTCCCAGGATTCCTGTGGCACGTGGAAAGGGACCCTTGGTCTCCCGCCTCAGCTGGAGAGGCGTCCCAATTGCCCTGCCAAGCCTCGAGGAGAATCCCGAGTTGTGTCTCGCAACTAGGCAAGAGTCCTGACGTGGCTGAACACACACGTGTGTGGAAGGGCCATCCCCGTCGTAACTCGAGAATATACCCCAGGTTCCCGCCGCAACTCGAGAAAAACCATGAGACTTCCCCCTCGCCGCGAGATGAGGCCCGATTCCCCTGCACTGCGTGCAGAGCAATTCTGTGTTGCACATCACACATGAAAGGAGCCTTGATTTCCTTGATGGCACTCCAGAGAAACCCCAAGAACACTGTTTCAAGGCTAGAGGGATCCTGAGGTCACTGTAGCAACACGAAAGAGCTCCGTGGACCAAGAATCAACACGAGATGAGAGGTTAGTCCCTGGCTTCGACTCCTGAGGAATACCACCTTACCACAAGCACCTCAAGAGGAGGCTTCTCTCAGCTCTAGGTATGTGAGAGGGATCCTGAGTTTGCGGCCTCAAGTGGAATGGACACCGTGATGCCCTGACTCGAAATAAGGCCGGATATCCCTGCAGTGACTTGAATGCAGGCTCGTCTTGCATCTCCCAAGAAGAAAGGATGTCTGAATCCCCTGTGGAGACCACAGAGAAACACCTAGTTCCCCACCTCATCGCGACCGGAGGCCTCACATCCTTTGAAAACTCCAGAGGTACGCGGAGATCAGTGCCTCCAAAGGAGACGATGCCTGACTCCTCGTGAAACTTGATAGGAGTCCCAGGATTCTTGTGGCACGTGGAAAGGGACCCTTGGTCTCCCGCCTCAGCTGGAGAGGCGTCCCAATTGCCTTGCCAAGCCTCGAGGAGAATCCCGAGTTGTGTCTCGCAACTAGGCAGGAGTCCTGACGTGGCTGAACAAACACGTGTGTGGAAGGGCCATCCCCGTCGTAACTCGAGAATATACCCCAGGTTCCCGCCGCAACTCGAGAAAAACCATGAGACTTCCCCCTCTATGCGAGATGAGGCCCGATTCCCCTGTACTGCGTGCAGAGCAATTCCGTCTTGCACATCACACATGAAAGGAGCCTTGATTTCCTTGATGGCACTCCAGAGAAACCCCAAGAACACTGTTTCAAGGCTAGAGGGATCCTAGGTCACTGTAGCAACACGAAAGAACTCTGTGGACCAAAAATCAACTCGAAAAGAGAGGTTAGACCCTGGATTCGTCTCCAGAGGAATACGACCTTACCACAAGCACCTCAAGAGGAGGCTTCTCTCAGCTCTAGGTATGTGAGAGGGACCCTGAGTTTGCGGCCTCAAGTGGAATGGACACCGCGATGCCCTGACTCGAAATAAGGCCGGATATCCCTGCAGTGACTTCAATGCAGGCTCGTCTTGCATCTCCCAAGACGAAAGGATGTCTGAATCCCCTGTGGAAAGCACAGAGAAAGACTTAGTTCCCCACCTCATCGAGACCGGAGGCCTCACATCCTTTGAAAACTCCAGAGGTACGCAGAGATCAGTGCCTCCAAAGGAGACGATGCCTGACTCCTCGTGAAACTTGATAGGAGTCCCAGGATTCCTGTGGCACTTGGAAAGGGACACTTGGTCTCCCGCCTCAGCTGGAGAGGCGTCCCAATTGCCCTGCCAAGCCTCGAGGAGAATCCAGAGTTGTCCCTCGCAACTAGGCAGGAGTCCTGACGTCGCTGAAGAAACACGTGGGTGGAAGGGCCATCCCCGTCGTAACTCGAGAATATACCCCAGGTTCCGCCGCAACTCGAGAAAAACCATGAGACTTCCCCCTCGCCGCGAGATGAGGCCCGATTCCCCAGCACTGCGTGCAGAGCAATTCCGTGTTGCACATCACACATGAAAGGAGCCTTGATTTCCTTGATGGCACTCCAGAGAAACCCCAAGAACACTGTTTCAAGGCTAGAGGGATCCTGAGGTCACTGTAGCAACACGAAAGAGCTCCGTGGACCAAAAATCAACTCGAGATGAGAGGTTAGTCCCTGGCTTCGACTCCAGAGGAATACCACCTTACCACAAGCACCTCAAGAGGAGGCTTCTCTCAGCTCTAGGTATGTGAGAGGGACCCTGAGTTTGCGGCCTCAAGTGGAATGGACACCGCGATGCCCTGACGCGAAATAAGGCTGGATATCCCTGCAGTGACTTGAATGCAGGCTCGTCTTGCATCTCCCAAGATGAAAGGATGTCTGAATCCCCTGTGGAGACCACAGAGAAAGACCTAGTTCCCCACCTCATCGCGACCGGAGGCCTCACATCCTTTGAAAACTCCAGAGGTACGCGGAGATCAGTGCCTCCAAAGGAGACGATGCCTGACTCCTCGTGAAACTTGATAGGAGTCCCAGGATTCCTGTGGCACGTGGAAAGGGACCCTTGGTCTCCCGCCTCAGCTGGAGAGGCGTCCCAATTGCCTTGCCAAGCCTCGAGGAGAATCCCGAGTTGTGTCTCGCAACTAGGCAAGAGTCCTGACGTGGCTGAACAAACACGTGTGTGGAAGGGCCATCCCCGTCGTAACTCGAGAATATACCCCAGGTTCCCGCCGCAACTCGAGAAAAACCTTGAGACTTCCCCCTCGCCGCGAGATGAGGCCCGATTCCCCTGCACTGCATGCAGAGCAATTCTGTGTTGCACATCACACATGAAAGGAGCCTTGATTTCCTTCATGGCACTCCAGAGAAACCCCAAGAACACTGTTTCAAGGCTAGAGGGATCCTGAGGTCACTGTAGCAACACGAAAGAGCTCCGTGGACCAAAAATCAACTCGAGATGAGAGGTTAGTCCCTGGCTTCGACTCCAGAGGAATACCACCTTACCACAAGCACCTCAAGAGGAGGCTTCTCTCAGCTCTAGGTATGTGAGAGGGACCCTGAGTTTGTGGCCTCAAGTGGAATGGACACCGCGATGCCCTGACTCGAAATAAGGCCGGATATCCCTGCAGTGACTGGAATGCAGGCTCGTCTTGCATCTCCCAAGACGAAAGGGTGTCTGAATCCCCTGTGGAGACCACAGAGAAAGACCTAGTTCCCCACCTCATCGCGACAGGAGGCCACAAATCCTTTGAAAACTCCAGAGGTATGCGGAGATCAGTGCCTCCAAAGGAGACGATGCCTGACTCCTCGTGCAACTTCATAGGAGACCCAGGATTCCTGTGGCACGTGGAAAGGGACCCTTGGTCTCCCGTCTCAGCTGGAGAGGCGTCCCAATTGCCCTGCAAAGCCTCGAGGAGAATCCCGAGTTGTCCCTCGCAACTAGACAGGAGTCCTGACGTGGCTGAACAAACACGTGGGTGGAAGGGCCATCCCCGTCGTAACTCGAGAATATACCCCAGGTTCCCGCCGCAACTCGAGAAAAACCATGAGACTTCCCCCTCGCCGCGAGATGAGGCCCGATTCCCCTGCACTGCGTGCAGAGCAATTCCGTGTTGCACATCACACATGAAAGGAGCCTTGATTTCCTTGATGGCACTCCAGAGAAACCCCAAGAACACTGTTTCAAGGCTAGAGGGATCCTGAGGTCACTGTAGCAACACGAAAGAGCTCCGTGGACCAAGAATCAACTCGAGATGAGAGGTTAGTCCCTGGCTTCGACTCCTGAGGAATACCACCTCACCACAAGCAACTCAAGAGGAGGCTTCTCTCAACTCTAGGTATGTGAGAGGGATCCTGAGATTGCGGCCTCAAGGGGAAAGGACACCGCGATGCCCTGACTCGAAATAAGGCCGGATATCCCTGCAGTGACTTGAATGCAGGCTCGTCTTGCATCTCCCAAGAAGAAAGGATGTCTGAATCCCCTGTGGAGACCACAGAGAAACACCTAATTCCCCACCTCATCGCGACTGGAGGCCTCACATCCTTTGAAAACTCCAGAGGTATGCGGAGATCAGTGCCTCCAAAGGAGACGATGCCTGACTCCTCGTGAAACTTGATAGGAGACCCAGGATTCCTGTGGCACGTGGAAAGGGACACTTGGTCTCCCGTCTCAGCTGGAGAGGCGTCCCAATTGCCCTGCAAAGCCTCGAGGAGAATCCCGAGTTGTCCCTCGCAACTAGGCAGGAGTCCTGACATGGCTGAACACACACGTTTGTGGAAGGGCCATCCCCGTCGTAACTTGAGAATATACCCCAGGTTCCCGCCGCAACTCGAGAAAAACCATGAGACTTCCCCCTCGCCGCGAGATGAGGCCCGATTCCCCTGCACTGCGTGCAGAGCAATTCCGTCTTGCACATCACACATGAAAGGAGCCTTGATTTCCTTCATGGCACTCCAGAGAAACCCCAAGAACACTGTTTCAAGGCTAGAGGGATCCTGAGGTCACTGTAGCAACACGAAAGAGCTCCGTGGACCAAGAATCAACACGAGATGAGAGGTTAGTCCCTGGCTTCGACTCCTGAGGAATACCACCTTACCACAAGCACCTCAAGAGGAGGCTTCTCTCAGCTCTAGGTATGTGAGAGGGATCCTGAGTTTGCGGCCTCAAGTGGAATGGACACCGCGATGCCCTGACTCGAAATAAGGCCGGATATCCCTGCAGTGACTTGAATGCAGGCTCGTCTTGCATCTTCCAAGAAGAAAGGATGTCTGAATCCCCTGTGGAGACCACAGAGAAACACCTAGTTCCCCACCTCATCGCGACCGGAGGCCTCACATCCTTTGAAAACTCCAGAGGTACGCGGAGATCAGTGCCTCCAAAGGAGACGATGCCTGACTCCTCGTGAAACTTGATAGGAGTCCCAGGATTCTTGTGGCACGTGGAAAGGGACCCTTGGTCTCCCGCCTCAGCTGGAGAGGCGTTCCAATTGCCGTGCCCAGCCTCGAGGAGAATCCCGAGTTGTCCCTCGCAACTAGGCAGGAGTCCTGACGTGGCTGAACAAACACGTGGGTGGAAGGGCCATCCCCGTCGTAACTCGAGAATATACCCCAAGTTCCCGCCGCAACTCGAGAAAAACCATGAGACGTCCCCCTCGATGCGAGATGAGGCCCGATTCCCCTGTACTGCGTGCAGAGCAATTCCGTCTTGCACATCACACATGAAAGGAGCCTTGATTTCCTTGATGGCACTCCAGAGAAACCCCAAGAACACTGTTTCAAGGCTAGAGGGATCGTGAGGTCACTGTAGCAACACGAAAGAACTCTGTGGACCAAAAATCAACTCGAAAAGAGAGGTTAGTCCCTGGATTCGTCTACAGAGGAATACCACCTTACCACAAGCACCTCAAGAGGAGGCTTCTCTCAGCTCTAGGTATGTGAGAGGGACCCTGAGTTTGCGGCCTCAAGTGGAATGGACACCGCGATGCCCTGACTCGAAATAAGGCCGGATATCCCTGCAGTGACTTCAATGCAGGCTCGTCTTGCATCTCCCAGGAGGAAAGGATGTCTGAATCCCCTGTGGAAAGCACAGAGAAAGACTTAGTTCCCCACCTCATCGCGACCGATAGCGTCACATCCTTTGAAAACTCCAGAGGTACGCGGAGATCAGTGCCTCCAAAGGAGACGATGCCTGACTCCTCGTGAAACTTGATAGGAGTCCCAGGATACCTGTGGCACTTGGAAAGGGACACTTGGTCTCCCGCCTCAGCTGGAGAGGCGTCCCAATTGCCCTGCCAAGCCTCGAGGAGAATCCAGAGTTGTCCCTCGCAACTAGGCAGGAGTCCTGACGTCGCTGAAGAAACACGTGGGTGGAAGGGCCATCCCCGTCGTAACTCGAGAATATACCCCAGGTTCCCGCCGCAACTCGAGAAAAACCATGAGACTTCCACCTCGCCGCGAGATGAGGCCTGATTCCCCTGCACTGCGTGCAGAGCAATTCCGTGTTGCACATCACACATGAAAGGAGCCTTGATTTCCTTGATGGCACTCCAGAGAAACCCCAAGAACACTGTTTCAAGGCTAGAGGGATCCTGAGGTCACTGTAGCAACACGAAAGAGCTCCGTGGGCCAAAAATCAACTTGAGATGAGAGGTTAGTCCCTGGCTTCGACTCCAGAGGAATACCACCTTACCACAAGCACCTCAAGAGGAGGCTTCTCTCAGCTCTAGGTATGTGAGAGGGACCCTGAGTTTGCGGCCTCAAGTGGAATGGACACCGCGGTGCCCTGACGCGAAATAAGGCTGGATATCCCTGCAGTGACTTGAATGCAGGCTCGTCTTGCATCTCCCAAGATGAAAGGATGTCTGAATCCCCTGTGGAGACCACAGAGAAAGACCTAGTTCCCCACCTCATCGCGACCGGAGGCCTCACATCCTTTGAAAACTCCAGAGGTATGCGGAGATCAGTGCCTCCAAAGGAGACGATGCCTGACTCCTCGTGAAACTTGATAGGAGTCCCAGGATTCCTGTGGCACGTGGAAAGGGACCCTTAGTCTCCCGCCTCAGCTGGAGAGGCGTCCCAATTGCCTTGCCATGCCTCGAGGAGAATCCCGAGTTGTGTCTCGCAACTAGGCAAGAGTCCTGACATGGCTGAACAAACACGTGTGTGGAAGGGCCATCCCCGTCGTAACTCGAGAATATACCCCAGGTTCCCGCCGCAACTCGAGAAAAACCATGAGACTTCCCCCTCGCCGCGAGATGAGGCCCGATTCCCCTGCACTGCGTGCAGAGCAATTCTGTGTTGCACATCACACATGAAAGGAGCCTTGATTTCCTTGATGGCACTCCAGAGAAACCCCAAGAACACTGTTTCAAGGCTAGAGGGATCCTGAGGTCCCTGTAGCAACACGAAAGAGCTCCGTGGACCAAAAATCAACTCGAGATGAGAGGTTAGTCCCTGGCTTCGACTCCAGAGGAATACCACCTTACCACAAGCACCTCAAGAGGAGGCTTCTCTCAGCTCTAGGTATGTGAGAGGGACCCTGAGTTTTCGGCCTCAAGTGGAATGGACACCGCGATGCCCTGACTCGAAATAAGGCTGGATATCCCTGCAGTGACTGGAATGCAGGCTCGTCTTGCATCTCCCAAGACGAAAGGGTGTCTGAATCCCCTGTGGAGACCACAGAGAAAGACCTAGTTCCCCACCTCATCGCGACAGGAGGCCTCAAATCCTTTGAAAACTCCAGAGGTATGCGGAGATCAGTGCCTCCAAAGGAGACGATGCCTGACTCCTCGTGAAACTTGATAGGAGACCCAGGATTCCTGTGGCACGTGGAAAGGGACCCTTGGTCTCCCGTCTCAGCTGGAGAGGCGTCCCAATTGCCCTGCAAAGCCTCGAGGAGAATCCCGAGTTGTCCCTCGCAACTAAGCAGGAGTCCTGACGTGGCTGAACAAACACGTGTGTGGAAGGGCCATCCCCGTCTTATCTCGAGAATATACCCCAGGTTCCCGCCGCAACTCGAGAAAAACCATGAGACTTCCCCCTCGCCGCGAGATGAGGCCCGATTCCCCTGCACTGCGTGCAGAGCAATTCTGTGTTGCACATCACACATGAAAGGAGCCTTGATTTCCTTGATGGCACTCCAGAGAAACCCCAAGATAACTGTTTCAAGGCTAGAGGGATCCTGAGGTCACTGTAGCAACACGAAAGAGCTCCGTGGGCCAAAAATCAACTCGAGATGAGAGGTTAGTCCCTGGCTTCGACTCCAGAGGAATACCACCTTACCACAAGCACCTCAAGAGGAGGCTTCTCTCAGCTCTAGGTATGTGAGAGGGACCCTGAGTTTGCGGCCTCAAGTGGAATGGACACCGCGATGCCCTGACTCGAAATAAGGCCGGATATCCCTGCAGTGACTTCAATGCAGGCTCGTCATGCATTTCCCAGGACGAAAGGATGTCTGAATCCCCTGTGGAAAGCACAGAGAAAGACTTAGTTCCCCACCTCATCGCGACCGATAGCGTCACATCCTTTGAAAACTCCAGAGGTACGCGGAGATCAGTGCCTCCAAGGGAGACGATTCCTGACTCCTCGTGAAACTTGATAGGAGTCCCAGGATTCCTGTGGCACTTGGAAAGGGACACTTGGTCTCCCGCCTCAGCTGGAGAGGCGTCCCAATTGCCCTGCCAAGCCTCGAGGAGAATCCAGAGTTGTCCCTCGCAACTAGGCAGGAGTCCTGACGTCGCTGAACAAACACGTGGGTGGAAGGGCCATCCCCGTCGTAACTCGAGAACATACCTCAGGTTCCCGCCGCAACTCGAGAAAAACCATGAGACTTCCCCCTCGATGCGAGATGAGGCCCGATTCCACTGTACTGCGTGCAGAGCAATTCCGTCTTGCACATCACACATGAAAGGAGCCTTGATTTCCTTGATGGCACTCCAGAGAAACCCCAAGAACACTGTTTCAAGGATAGAGGGATCCTGAGGTCACTGTAGCAACACGAAAGAACTCTGTGGACCAAAAATCAACTCGAAAAGATAGGTTAGTCCCTGGATTCGTCTCCAGAGGAATACCACCTTACCACAAGCACCTCCAGAGGAGGCTTCTCTCAGCTCTAGGTATGTGAGAGGGACCCTGAATTTGCGGCCTCAAGTGGAATGGACACCGCGATGCCCTGACTCGAAATAAGGCTGGATATCCCTGCAGTGACTTCAATGCAGGCTCGTCTTGCATTTCCCAGGACGAAAGGATGTCTGAATCCCCTGTGGATAGCACAGAGAAAGACTTAGTTCCCCACCTCATCGCGACCGATAGCCTCACATCCTTTGAAAACTCCAGAGGTACGCGGAGATCAGTGCCTCCAAAGGAGACGATGCCTGACTCCTCGTGAAACTTGATAGGAGTCCCAGGATTCCTGTGGCACTTGGAAAGGGACACTTGGTCTCCCGCCTCAGCTGGAGAGGCGTCCCAATTGCCCTGCCAAGCCTCGAGGAGAATCCCGAGTTGTGTCTCGCAACTAGGCAAGAGTCCTGACGTGGCTGAACAAACACGTGTGTGGAAGGGCCATCCCCGTCGTAACTCGAGAATATACCCCAGGTTCCCGCCGCAACTCGAGAAAAACCATGAGACTTCCCCCTCGCCGCGAGATGAGGCCCGATTCCCCTGCACTGCGTGCAGAGCAATTCCGTGTTGCACATCACACATGAAAGGAGCCTTGATTTCCTTGATGGCACTCCAGAGAAACCCCAAGAACACTGTTTCAAGGCTAGAGGGATCCTGAGGTCACTGTAGCAACACGAAAGAGCTCCGTGGGCCAAAAATCAACTCGAGATGAGAGGTTAGTCCCTGGCTTCGTCTCCAGAGGAATACCACCTTACCACAAGCACCTCAAGAGGAGGCTTCTCTCAGCTCTAGGTATGTGAGAGGGACCCTGAGTTTGCGGCCTCAAGTGGAATGGACACCGCGATGCCCGGACGCGAAATAAGGCTGGATATCCCTGCAGTGACTTGAATGCAGGCTCGTCTTGCATCTCCCAAGATGAAAGGATGTCTGAATCCCCTGTGGAGACCACAGAGAAAGACCAAGTTCCCCACCTCATCGCGACCGGAGGCCTCACATCCTTTGGAAACTCCAGAGGTACGCGGAGATCAGTGCCTCCAAAGGAGACGATGCCTGACTCCTCGTGAAACTTGATAGGAGTCCCAGGATTCCTGTGGCACGTGGAAAGGGACCCTTGGTCTCCCGCCTCAGCTGGAGAGGCGTCCCAATTGCCTTGCCAAGCCTCGAGGAGAATCCCGAGTTGTGTCTCGCAACTAGGCAAGAGTCCTGACGTGGCTGAACAAACACGTGTGTGGAAGGGCCATCCCCGTCGTAACTCGAGAATATACCCCAGGTTCCCGCCGCAACTCGAGAAAAACCATGAGACTTCCCCCTCGCCGCGAGATGAGGCCCGATTCCCCTGCACTGTGTGCAGAGCAATTCTGTGTTGCACATCACACATGAAAGGAGCCTTGATTTCCTTCATGGCACTCCAGAGAAACCCCAAGAACACTGTTTCAAGGCTAGAGGGATCCTGAGGTCACTGTAGCAACACGAAAGAGCTCCGTGGACCAAAAATCAACTCGAGATGAGAGGTTAGTCCCTGGCTTCGACTCCAGAGGAATACCACCTTACCACAAGCACCTCAAGAGGAGGCTTCTCTCAGCTCTAGGTATGTGAGAGGGACTCTGAGTTTGCGGCCTCAAGTGGAATGGACACCGCGATGCCCTGACTCGAAATAAGGCCGGATATCCCTGCAGTGACTGGAATGCAGGCTCGTCTTGCATCTCCCAAGAAGAAAGGATGTCTGAATCCCCTGTGGAGACCACAGAGAAACACCTAGTTCCCCACCTCATCGCGACCGGAGGCCTCACATCCTTTGAAAACTCCAGAGGTACGCGGAGATCAGTGCCTCCAAAGGAGACGATGCCTGACTCCTCGTGAAACTTGATAGGAGTCCCAGGATTCTTGTGGCACGTGGAAAGGGACCCTTGGTCTCCCGCCTCAGCTGGAGAGGCGTTCCAATTGCCGTGCCCAGCCTCGAGGAGAATCCCGAGTTGTCCCTCGCAACTAGGCAGGAGTCCTGACGTGGCTGAACAAACACGTGGGTGGAAGGGCCATCCCCGTCGTAACTCGAGAATATACCCCAAGTTCCCGCCGCAACTCGAGAAAAACCATGAGACGTCCCCCTCGATGCGAGATGAGGCCCGATTCCCCTGTACTGCGTGCAGAGCAATTCCGTCTTGCACATCACACATGAAAGGAGCCTTGATTTCCTTGATGGCACTCCAGAGAAACCCCAAGAACACTGTTTCAAGGCTAGAGGGATCGTGAGGTCACTGTAGCAACACGAAAGAACTCTGTGGACCAAAAATCAACTCGAAAAGAGAGGTTAGTCCCTGGATTCGTCTACAGAGGAATACCACCTTACCACAAGCACCTCAAGAGGAGGCTTCTCTCAGCTCTAGGTATGTGAGAGGGACCCTGAGTTTGCGGCCTCAAGTGGAATGGACACCGCGATGCCCTGACTCGAAATAAGGCCGGATATCCCTGCAGTGACTTCAATGCAGGCTCGTCTTGCATCTCCCAGGAGGAAAGGATGTCTGAATCCCCTGTGGAAAGCACAGAGAAAGACTTAGTTCCCCACCTCATCGCGACCGATAGCCTCACATCCTTTGAAAACTCCAGAGGTACGCGGAGATCAGTGCCTCCAAAGGAGACGATGCCTGACTCCTCGTGAAACTTGATAGGAGTCCCAGGATACCTGTGGCACTTGGAAAGGGACACTTGGTCTCCCGCCTCAGCTGGAGAGGCGTCCCAATTGCCCTGCCAAGCCTCGAGGAGAATCCAGAGTTGTCCCTCGCAACTAGGCAGGAGTCCTGACGTCGCTGAAGAAACACGTGGGTGGAAGGGCCATCCCCGTCGTAACTCGAGAATATACCCCAGGTTCCCGCCGCAACTCGAGAAAAACCATGAGACTTCCACCTCGCCGCGAGATGAGGCCTGATTCCCCTGCACTGCGTGCAGAGCAATTCCGTGTTGCACATCACACATGAAAGGAGCCTTGATTTCCTTGATGGCACTCCAGAGAAACCCCAAGAACACTGTTTCAAGGCTAGAGGGATCCTGAGGTCACTGTAGCAACACGAAAGAGCTCCGTGGGCCAAAAATCAACTTGAGATGAGAGGTTAGTCCCTGGCTTCGACTCCAGAGGAATACCACCTTACCACAAGCACCTCAAGAGGAGGCTTCTCTCAGCTCTAGGTATGTGAGAGGGACCCTGAGTTTGCGGCCTCAAGTGGAATGGACACCGCGGTGCCCTGACGCGAAATAAGGCTGGATATCCCTGCAGTGACTTGAATGCAGGCTCGTCTTGCATCTCCCAAGATGAAAGGATGTCTGAATCCCCTGTGGAGACCACAGAGAAAGACCTAGTTCCCCACCTCATCGCGACCGGAGGCCTCACATCCTTTGAAAACTCCAGAGGTACGCGGAGATCAGTGCCTCCAAAGGAGACGATGCCTGACTCCTCGTGAAACTTGATAGGAGTCCCAGGATTCCTGTGGCACGTGGAAAGGGACCCTTAGTCTCCCGCCTCAGCTGGAGAGGCGTCCCAATTGCCTTGCCATGCCTCGAGGAGAATCCCGAGTTGTGTCTCGCAACTAGGCAAGAGTCCTGACATGGCTGAACAAACACGTGTGTGGAAGGGCCATCCCCGTCGTAACTCGAGAATATACCCCAGGTTCCCGCCGCAACTCGAGAAAAACCATGAGACTTCCCCCTCGCCGCGAGATGAGGCCCGATTCCCCTGCACTGCGTGCAGAGCAATTCTGTGTTGCACATCACACATGAAAGGAGCCTTGATTTCCTTGATGGCACTCCAGAGAAACCCCAAGAACACTGTTTCAAGGCTAGAGGGATCCTGAGGTCCCTGTAGCAACACGAAAGAGCTCCGTGGACCAAAAATCAACTCGAGATGAGAGGTTAGTCCCTGGCTTCGACTCCAGAGGAATACCACCTTACCACAAGCACCTCAAGAGGAGGCTTCTCTCAGCTCTAGGTATGTGAGAGGGACCCTGAGTTTTCGGCCTCAAGTGGAATGGACACCGCGATGCCCTGACTCGAAATAAGGCTGGATATCCCTGCAGTGACTGGAATGCAGGCTCGTCTTGCATCTCCCAAGACGAAAGGGTGTCTGAATCCCCTGTGGAGACCACAGAGAAAGACCTAGTTCCCCACCTCATCGCGACAGGAGGCCTCAAATCCTTTGAAAACTCCAGAGGTATGCGGAGATCAGTGCCTCCAAAGGAGACGATGCCTGACTCCTCGTGAAACTTGATAGGAGACCCAGGATTCCTGTGGCACGTGGAAAGGGACCCTTGGTCTCCCGTCTCAGCTGGAGAGGCGTCCCAATTGCCCTGCAAAGCCTCGAGGAGAATCCCGAGTTGTCCCTCGCAACTAAGCAGGAGTCCTGACGTGGCTGAACAAACACGTGTGTGGAAGGGCCATCCCCGTCTTATCTCGAGAATATACCCCAGGTTCCCGCCGCAACTCGAGAAAAACCATGAGACTTCCCCCTCGCCGCGAGATGAGGCCCGATTCCCCTGCACTGCGTGCAGAGCAATTCTGTGTTGCACATCACACATGAAAGGAGCCTTGATTTCCTTGATGGCACTCCAGAGAAACCCCAAGATAACTGTTTCAAGGCTAGAGGGATCCTGAGGTCACTGTAGCAACACGAAAGAGCTCCGTGGGCCAAAAATCAACTCGAGATGAGAGGTTAGTCCCTGGCTTCGACTCCAGAGGAATACCACCTTACCACAAGCACCTCAAGAGGAGGCTTCTCTCAGCTCTAGGTATGTGAGAGGGACCCTGAGTTTGCGGCCTCAAGTGGAATGGACACCGCGATGCCCTGACTCGAAATAAGGCCGGATATCCCTGCAGTGACTTCAATGCAGGCTCGTCATGCATTTCCCAGGACGAAAGGATGTCTGAATCCCCTGTGGAAAGCACAGAGAAAGACTTAGTTCCCCACCTCATCGCGACCGATAGCGTCACATCCTTTGAAAACTCCAGAGGTACGCGGAGATCAGTGCCTCCAAGGGAGACGATTCCTGACTCCTCGTGAAACTTGATAGGAGTCCCAGGATTCCTGTGGCACTTGGAAAGGGGACACTTGGTCTCCCGCCTCAGCTGGAGAGGCGTCCCAATTGCCCTGCCAAGCCTCGAGGAGAATCCAGAGTTGTCCCTCGCAACTAGGCAGGAGTCCTGACGTCGCTGAACAAACACGTGGGTGGAAGGGCCATCCCCGTCGTAACTCGAGAACATACCTCAGGTTCCCGCCGCAACTCGAGAAAAACCATGAGACTTCCCCCTCGATGCGAGATGAGGCCCGATTCCACTGTACTGCGTGCAGAGCAATTCCGTCTTGCACATCACACATGAAAGGAGCCTTGATTTCCTTGATGGCACTCCAGAGAAACCCCAAGAACACTGTTTCAAGGATAGAGGGATCCTGAGGTCACTGTAGCAACACGAAAGAACTCTGTGGACCAAAAATCAACTCGAAAAGATAGGTTAGTCCCTGGATTCGTCTCCAGAGGAATACCACCTTACCACAAGCACCTCCAGAGGAGGCTTCTCTCAGCTCTAGGTATGTGAGAGGGACCCTGAATTTGCGGCCTCAAGTGGAATGGACACCGCGATGCCCTGACTCGAAATAAGGCTGGATATCCCTGCAGTGACTTCAATGCAGGCTCGTCTTGCATTTCCCAGGACGAAAGGATGTCTGAATCCCCTGTGGATAGCACAGAGAAAGACTTAGTTCCCCACCTCATCGCGACCGATAGCCTCACATCCTTTGAAAACTCCAGAGGTACGCGGAGATCAGTGCCTCCAAAGGAGACGATGCCTGACTCCTCGTGAAACTTGATAGGAGTCCCAGGATTCCTGTGGCACTTGGAAAGGGACACTTGGTCTCCCGCCTCAGCTGGAGAGGCGTCCCAATTGCCCTGCCAAGCCTCGAGGAGAATCCCGAGTTGTGTCTCGCAACTAGGCAAGAGTCCTGACGTGGCTGAACAAACACGTGTGTGGAAGGGCCATCCCCGTCGTAACTCGAGAATATACCCCAGGTTCCCGCCGCAACTCGAGAAAAACCATGAGACTTCCCCCTCGCCGCGAGATGAGGCCCGATTCCCCTGCACTGCGTGCAGAGCAATTCCGTGTTGCACATCACACATGAAAGGAGCCTTGATTTCCTTCATGGCACTCCAGAGAAACCCCAAGAACACCGTTTCAAGGCTAGAGGGATCCTGAGGTCACTGTAGCAACACGAAAGAGCTCCGTGGGCCAAAAATCAACTCGAGATGAGAGGTTAGTCCCTGGCTTCGTCTCCAGAGGAATACCACCTTACCACAAGCACCTCAAGAGGAGGCTTCTCTCAGCTCTAGGTATGTGAGAGGGACCCTGAGTTTGCGGCCTCAAGTGGAATGGACACCGCGATGCCCGGACGCGAAATAAGGCTGGATATCCCTGCAGTGACTTGAATGCAGGCTCGTCTTGCATCTCCCAAGATGAAAGGATGTCTGAATCCCCTGTGGAGACCACAGAGAAAGACCAAGTTCCCCACCTCATCGCGACCGGAGGCCTCACATCCTTTGGAAACTCCAGAGGTACGCGGAGATCAGTGCCTCCAAAGGAGACGATGCCTGACTCCTCGGGAAACTTGATAGGAGTCCCAGGATTCCTGTGGCACGTGGAAAGGGACCCTTGGTCTCCCGCCTCAGCTGGAGAGGCGTCCCAATTGCCTTGCCAAGCCTCGAGGAGAATCCCGAGTTGTGTCTCGCAACTAGGCAAGAGTCCTGACGTGGCTGAACAAACACGTGTGTGGAAGGGCCATCCCCGTCGTAACTCGAGAATATACCCCAGGTTCCCGCCGCAACTCGAGAAAAACCATGAGACTTCCCCCTCGCCGCGAGATGAGGCCCGATTCCCCTGCACTGTGTGCAGAGCAATTCTGTGTTGCACATCACACATGAAAGGAGCCTTGATTTCCTTCATGGCACTCCAGAGAAACCCCAAGAACACTGTTTCAAGGCTAGAGGGATCCTGAGGTCACTGTAGCAACACGAAAGAGCTCCGTGGACCAAAAATCAACTCGAGATGAGAGGTTAGTCCCTGGCTTCGACTCCAGAGGAATACCACCTTACCACAAGCACCTCAAGAGGAGGCTTCTCTCAGCTCTAGGTATGTGAGAGGGACTCTGAGTTTGCGGCCTCAAGTGGAATGGACACCGCGATGCCCTGACTCGAAATAAGGCCGGATATCCCTGCAGTGACTGGAATGCAGGCTCGTCTTGCATCTCCCAAGACGAAAGGGTGTCTGAATCCCCTGTGGAGACCACAGAGAAAGACCTAGTTCCCCACCTCATCGCGACAGGAGGCCTCACATCCTTTGAAAACTCCAGAGGTACGCGGAGATCAGTGCCTCCAAAGGAGACGATGCCTGACTCCTCGTGAAACTTGATAGGAGTCCCAGGATTCTTGTGGCACGTGGAAAGGGACCCTTGGTCTCCCGCCTCAGCTGGAGAGGCGTTCCAATTGCCGTGCCAAGCCTCGAGGAGAATCCCGAGTTGTCCCTCGCAACTAGGCAGGAGTCCTGACGTGGCTGAACAAACACGTGGGTGGAAGGGCCATCCCCGTCGTAACTCGAGAATATACCCCAGGTTCCCGCCGCAACTCGAGAAAAACCATGAGACTTCCCCCTCGATGCGAGATGAGGCCCGATTCCACTGTACTGCGTGCAGAGCAATTCCGTCTTGCACATCACACATGAAAGGAGCCTTGATTTCCTTGATGGCACTCCAGAGAAACCCCAAGAACACTGTTTCAAGTATAGAGGGATCCTGAGGTCACTGTAGCAACACGAAAGAACTCTGTGGACCAAAAATCAACTCGAAAAGAGAGGTTAGTCCCTGGATTCGTCTCCAGAGGAATACCACCTTACCACAAGCACCTCAAGAGGAGGCTTCTCTCAGCTCTAGGTATGTGAGAGGGACCCTGAATTTGCGGCCTCAAGTGGAATGGACACCGCGATGCCCTGACTCGAAATAAGGCTGGATATCCCTGCAGTGACTTCAATGCAGGCTCGTCTTGCATTTCCCAGGACGAAAGGATGTCTGAATCCCCTGTGGATAGCACAGAGAAAGACTTAGTTCCCCACCTCATCGCGACCGATAGCCTCACATCCTTTGAAAACTCCAGAGGTACGCGGAGATCAGTGCCTACAAAGGAGACGATGCCTGACTCCTCGTGAAACTTGATAGGAGTCCCAGGATTCCTGTGGCACTTGGAAAGGGACACTTGGTCTCCCGCCTCAGCTGGAGAGGCGTCCCAATTGCCCTGCCAAGCCTCGAGGAGAATCCAGAGTTGTCCCTCGCAACTAGGCAAGAGTCCTGACGTGGCTGAACAAACACGTGTGTGGAAGGGCCATCCCCGTCGTAACTCGAGAATATACCCCAGGTTCCCGCCGCAACTCGAGAAAAACCATGAGACTTCCCCCTCGCCGCGAGATGAGGCCCGATTCCCCTGCACTGTGTGCAGAGCAATTCTGTGTTGCACATCACACATGAAAGGAGCCTTGATTTCCTTCATGGCACTCCAGAGAAACCCCAAGAACACTGTTTCAAGGCTAGAGGGATCCTGAGGTCACTGTAGCAACACGAAAGAGCTCCGTGGACCAAAAATCAACTCGAGATGAGAGGTTAGTCCCTGGCTTCGACTCCAGAGGAATACCACCTTACCACAAGCACCTCAAGAGGAGGCTTCTCTCAGCTCTAGGTGAGAGGGACCCTGAGTTTGCGGCCTCAAGTGGAATGGACACCGCGATGCCCTGACTCGAACTAAGGCCGGATATCCCTGCAGTGACTTGAATGCAGGCTCGTCTTGCATCTCCCAAGACGAATGGGTGTCTGAATCCCCTGTGGAGACCACAGAGAAAGACCTAGTTCCCCACCTCATCGCGACAGGAGGCCTCAAATCCTTTGAAAACTCCAGAGGTATGCGGAGATCAGTGCCTCCAAAGGAGACGATGCCTGACTCCTCGTGAAACTTGATAGGAGACCCAGGATTCCTGTGGCACGTGGAAAGGGACCCTTGGTCTCCCGTCTCAGCTGGAGAGGCGTCCCAATTGCCCTGCAAAGCCTCGAGGAGAATCCCGAGTTGTCCCTCGCAACTAGGCAGGAGTCCTGACGTCGCGGAAGAAACACGTGTGTGGAAGGGCCATCCCCGTCGTAACTCGAGAATATACCCCAGGTTCCCGCCGCAACTCGAGAAAAACCATGAGACTTCCCCCTCGCCGCGAGATGAGGCCCGATTCCCCTGCACTGCGTGCAGAGCAATTCCGTGTTGCACATCACACATGAAAGGAGCCTTGATTTCCTTGATGGCACTCCAGAGAAACCCCAAGAACACTGTTTCAAGGCTAGAGGGATCCTGAGGTCACTGTAGCAACACGAAAGAGCTCCGTGGGCCAAAAATCAACTCGAGATGAGAGGTTAGTCCCTGGCTTCGACTCCAGAGGAATACCACCTTACCACAAGCACCTCAAGAGGAGGCTTCTCTCAGCTCTAGGTATGTGAGAGGGACCCTCAGTTTGCGGCCTCAAGTGGAATGGACACCGCGATGCCCTGACTCGAAATAAGGCCGGATATCCCTGCAGTGACTGGAATGCAGGCTCGTCTTGCATCTCCCAAGACGAAAGGGTGTCTGAATCCCCTGTGGAGACCACAGAGAAAGACCTAGTTCCCCACCTCATCGCGACAGGAGGCCTCAAATCCTTTGAAAACTCCAGAGGTATGCGGAGATCAGTGCCTCCAAAGGAGACGATGCCTGACTCCTCGTGAAACTTGATAGGAGACCCAGGATTCCTGTGGAACGTGGAAAGGGACCCTTGGTCTCCCGTCTCAGCTGGAGAGGCGTCCCAATTGCCCTGCAAAGCCTCGAGGAGAATCCGAAGTTGTCCCTCGCAACTAGGCAGGAGTCCTGACGTCGCTGAAGAAACACGTGTGTGGAAGGGCCATCCCCGAGGTAACTCGAGAATATACCCCAGGTTCCCGCCGCAACTCGAGAAAAACCATGAGACTGCCCCCTCGATGCGAGATGAGGCCCGATTCCCCTGTACTGCGTGCAGAGCAATTCCGTCTTGCACATCACACATGAAAGGAGCCTTGATTTCCTTGATGGCACTCCAGAGAAACCCCAAGAACACTGTTTCAAGGATAGAGGGATCCTGAGGTCACTGTAGCAACACGAAAGAACTCTGTGGACCAAAAATCAACTCGAAAAGAGAGGTTAGTCCCTGGATTCGTCTCCAGAGGAATACCACCTTACCACAAGCACTTCAAGAGGAGGCTTCTCTCAGCTCTAGGTATGTGAGAGGGACCCTGAGTTTGCGGCCTCAAGTGGAATGGACACCGCGATGCCCTGACTCGAAATAAGGCCGGATATCCCTGCAGTGACTTCAATGCAGGCTCGTCTTGCATCTCTCAGGACGAAAGGATGTCTGAATCCCCTGTGGAAAGCACAGAAAAAGACTTAGTTCCCCACCTCATCGCGACCGATAGCCTCACATCCTTTGAAAACTCCAGAGGTACGCGGAGATCAGTGCCTCCAAAGGAGACGATGCCTGACTCCTCGTGAAACTTGATAGGAGTCCCAGGATTCCTGTGGCACTTGGAAAGGGACACTTGGTCTCCCGCCTGAGCTGGAGAGGCGTCCCAATTGCCCTGCCAAGCCTCGAGGAGAATCCAGAGTTGTCCCTCGCAACTAGGCAGGAGTCCTGACGTCGCTGAAGAAACACGTGGGTGGAAGGGCCATCCCCGTCGTAACTCGAGAATATACCCCAGGTTCCCGCCGCAACTCGAGAAAAACCATGAGACTTCCCCCTCGCCGCGAGATGAGGCCTGATTCCCCTGCAATGCGTGCAGAGCGATTCCGTGTTGCACATCACACATGAAAGGAGCCTTGATTTCCTTGATGGCACTCCAGAGAAACCCCAAGAACACTGTTTCAAGGCTAGAGGGATCCTGAGGTCACTGTAGCAACACGAAAGAGCTCCGTGGGCCAAAAATCAACTCGAGATGAGAGGTTAGTCCCTGGCTTCGACTCCAGAGGAATACCACCTTACCACAAGCACCTCAAGAGGAGGCTTCACTCAGCTCTAGGTATGTGAGAGGGACCCTGAGTTTACGGCCTCAAGTGGAATGGACACCGCGATGCCCTGACGCGAAATAAGGCCGGATATCCCTGCAGTGACTTGAATGCAGGCTCGTCTTGCATCTCCCAAGATGAAAGGATGTCTGAATCCCCTGTGGAGACCACAGAGAAAGACCTAGTTCCCCACCTCATCGCGACCGGAGGCCTCACATCCTTTGAAAACTCCAGAGGTACGCGGAGATCAGTGCCTACAAAGGAGACGATGCCTGACTCCTCGTGAAACTTGATAGGAGTCCCAGGATTCTTGTGGCACGTGGAAAGGGACCCTTGGTCTCCCGCCTCAGCTGGAGAGGCGTTCCAATTGCCGTGCCAAGCCTCGAGGAGAATCCCGAGTTGTCCCGCGCAACTAGGCAGGAGTCCTGACGTGGCTGAACCAACACGTGGGTGGAAGGGCCATCCCAGTCGTAACTCGAGAATATACCCCAGGTTCCCACCGCAACTCGAGAAAAACCATGAGACTGCCCCCTCGATGCGAGATGAGGCCCGATTCCCCTGTACTGCGTGCAGAGCAATTCCGTGTTGCACATCACACATGAAAGGAGCCTTGATTTCCTTGATGGCACTCCAGAGAAACCCCAAGAACACTGTTTCAAGGATAGAGGGATCCTGAGGTCACTGTAGCAACACGAAAGAACTCTGTGGACCAAAAATCAACTCGAAAAGAGAGGTTAGTCCCTGGATTCGTCTCCAGAGGAATACCACCTTACCACAAGCACCTCAAGAGGAGGCTTCTCTCAGCTCTAGGTATGTGAGAGGGACCCTGAGTTTGCGGCCTCAAGTGGAATGGACACCGCGATGCCCTGACTCGAAATAAGGCCGGATATCCCTGCAGTGACTTCAATGCAGGCTCGTCTTGAATCTCCCAGGACGAAAGGATGTCTGAATCCCCTGTGGAAAGCACAGAAAAAGACTTAGTTCCCCACCTCATCGCGACTGATAGCCTCACATCCTTTGAAAACTCCAGAGGTACGCGGAGATCAGTGCCTCCAAAGGAGACGATGCCTGACTCCTCGTGAAACTTGATAGGAGTCCCAGGATTCCTGTGGCACTTGGAAAGGGACACTTGGTCTCCCGCCTGAGCTGGAGAGGCGTCCCAATTGCCCTGCCAAGCCTCGAGGAGAATCCAGAGTTGTCCCTCGCAACTAGGCAGGAGTCCTGACGTCGCTGAAGAAACACGTGGGTGGAAGGGCCATCCCCGTCGTAACTCGAGAATATACCCCAGGTTCCCACCGCAACTCGAGAAAAACCATGAGACTTCCACCTCGCCGCGAGATGAGGCCTGATTCCCCTGCACTGCGTGCAGAGCAATTCCGTGTTGCACATCACACATGAAAGGAGCCTTGATTTCCTTGATGGCACTCCAGAGAAACCCCAAGAACACTGTTTCAAGGCTAGAGGGATCCTGAGGTCACTGTAGCAACACGAAAGAGCTCCGTGGGCCAAAAATCAACTTGAGATGAGAGGTTAGTCCCTGGCTTCGACTCCAGAGGAATACCACCTTACCACAAGCACCTCAAGAGGAGGCTTCTCTCAGCTCTAGGTATGTGAGAGGGACCCTGAGTTTGCGGCCTCAAGTGGAATGGACACCGCGGTGCCCTGACGCGAAATAAGGCTGGATATCCCTGCAGTGACTTGAATGCAGGCTCGTCTTGCATCTCCCAAGATGAAAGGATGTCTGAATCCCCTGTGGAGACCACAGAGAAAGACCTAGTTCCCCACCTCATCGCGACCGGAGGCCTCACATCCTTTGAAAACTCCAGAGGTACGCGGAGATCAGTGCCTCCAAAGGAGACGATGCCTGACTCCTCGTGAAACTTGATAGGAGTCCCAGGATTCCTGTGGCACGTGGAAAGGGACCCTTAGTCTCCCGCCTCAGCTGGAGAGGCGTCCCAATTGCCTTGCCATGCCTCGAGGAGAATCCCGAGTTGTGTCTCGCAACTAGGCAAGAGTCCTGACATGGCTGAACAAACACGTGTGTGGAAGGGCCATCCCCGTCGTAACTCGAGAATATACCCCAGGTTCCCGCCGCAACTCGAGAAAAACCATGAGACTTCCCCCTCGCCGCGAGATGAGGCCCGATTCCCCTGCACTGCGTGCAGAGCAATTCTGTGTTGCACATCACACATGAAAGGAGCCTTGATTTCCTTGATGGCACTCCAGAGAAACCCCAAGAACACTGTTTCAAGGCTAGAGGGATCCTGAGGTCCCTGTAGCAACACGAAAGAGCTCCGTGGACCAAAAATCAACTCGAGATGAGAGGTTAGTCCCTGGCTTCGACTCCAGAGGAATACCACCTTACCACAAGCACCTCAAGAGGAGGCTTCTCTCAGCTCTAGGTATGTGAGAGGGACCCTGAGTTTTCGGCCTCAAGTGGAATGGACACCGCGATGCCCTGACTCGAAATAAGGCTGGATATCCCTGCAGTGACTGGAATGCAGGCTCGTCTTGCATCTCCCAAGACGAAAGGGTGTCTGAATCCCCTGTGGAGACCACAGAGAAAGACCTAGTTCCCCACCTCATCGCGACAGGAGGCCTCAAATCCTTTGAAAACTCCAGAGGTATGCGGAGATCAGTGCCTCCAAAGGAGACGATGCCTGACTCCTCGTGAAACTTGATAGGAGACCCAGGATTCCTGTGGCACGTGGAAAGGGACCCTTGGTCTCCCGTCTCAGCTGGAGAGGCGTCCCAATTGCCCTGCAAAGCCTCGAGGAGAATCCCGAGTTGTCCCTCGCAACAAAGCAGGAGTCCTGACATGGCTGAACAAACACGTGTGTGGAAGGGCCATCCCCGTCTTATCTCGAGAATATACCCCAGGTTCCCGCCGCAACTCGAGAAAAACCATGAGACTTCCCCCTCGCCGCGAGATGAGGCCCGATTCCCCTGCACTGCGTGCAGAGCAATTCTGTGTTGCACATCAGACATGAAAGGAGCCTTGATTTCCTTGATGGCACTCCAGAGAAACCCCAAGAACACTGTTTCAAGGCTAGAGGGATCCTGAGGTCACTGTAGCAACACGAAAGAGCTCCGTGGGCCAAAAATCAACTCGAGATGAGAGGTTAGTCCCTGGCTTCGACTCCAGAGGAATACCACCTTACCACAAGCACCTCAAGAGGAGGCTTCTCTCAGCTCTAGGTATGTGAGAGGGACCCTGAGTTTGCAGCCTCAAGTGGAATGGACACCGCGATGCCCTGACTCGAAATAAGGCCGGATATCCCTGCAGTGACTTCAATGCAGGCTCGTCATGCATTTCCCAGGACGAAAGGATGTCTGAATCCCCTGTGGAAAGCACAGAGAAAGACTTAGTTCCCCACCTCATCGCGACCGATAGCGTCACATCCTTTGAAAACTCCAGAGGTACGCGGAGATCAGTGCCTCCAAGGGAGACGATGCCTGACTCCTCGTGAAACTTGATAGGAGTCCCAGGATTCCTGTGGCACTTGGAAAGGGACACTTGGTCTCCCGCCTCAGCTGGAGAGGCGTCCCAATTGCCCTGCCAAGCCTCGAGGAGAATCCAGAGTTGTCCCTCGCAACTAGGCAGGAGTCCTGACGTCGCTGAACAAACACGTGGGTGGAAGGGCCATCCCCGTCGTAACTCGAGAACATACCTCAGGTTCCCGCCGCAACTCGAGAAAAACCATGAGACTTCCCCCTCGATGCGAGATGAGGCCCGATTCCACTGTACTGCGTGCAGAGCAATTCCGTCTTGCACATCACACATGAAAGGAGCCTTGATTTCCTTGATGGCACTCCAGAGAAACCCCAAGAACACTGTTTCAAGGATAGAGGGATCCTGAGGTCACTGTAGCAACACGAAAGAACTCTGTGGACCAAAAATCAACTCGAAAAGAGAGGTTAGTCCCTGGATTCGTCTCCAGAGGAATACCACCTTACCACAAGCACCTCAAGAGGAGGCTTCTCTCAGCTCTAGGTATGTGAGAGGGACCCTGAATTTGCGGCCTCAAGTGGAATGGACACCGCGATGCCCTGAATCGAAATAAGGCTGGATATCCCTGCAGTGACTTCAATGCAGGCTCGTCTTGCATTTCCCAGGACGAAAGGATGTCTGAATCCCCTGTGGATAGCACAGAGAAAGACTTAGTTCCCCACCTCATCGCGACCGATAGCCTCACATCCTTTGAAAACTCCAGAGGTACGCGGAGATCAGTGCCTCCAAAGGAGACGATGCCTGACTCCTCGTGAAACTTGATAGGAGTCCCAGGATTCCTGTGGCACTTGGAAAGGGACACTTGGTCTCCCGCCTCAGCTGGAGAGGCGTCCCAATTGCCCTGCCAAGCCTCGAGGAGAATCCCGAGTTGTGTCTCGCAACTAGGCAAGAGTCCTGACGTGGCTGAACAAACACGTGTGTGGAAGGGCCATCCCCGTCGTAACTCGAGAATATACCCCAGGTTCCCGCCGCAACTCGAGAAAAACCATGAGACTTCCCCCTCGCCGCGAGATGAGGCCCGATTCCCCTGCACTGCGTGCAGAGCAATTCCGTGTTGCACATCACACATGAAAGGAGCCTTGATTTCCTTGATGGCACTCCAGAGAAACCCCAAGAACACTGTTTCAAGGCTAGAGGGATCCTGAGGTCACTGTAGCAACACGAAAGAGCTCCGTGGGCCAAAAATCAACTCGAGATGAGAGGTTAGTCCCTGGCTTCGTCTCCAGAGGAATACCACCTTACCACAAGCACCTCAAGAGGAGGCTTCTCTCAGCTCTAGGTATGTGAGAGGGACCCTGAGTTTGCGGCCTCAAGTGGAATGGACACCGCGATGCCCGGACGCGAAATAAGGCTGGATATCCCTGCAGTGACTTGAATGCAGGCTCGTCTTGCATCTCCCAAGATGAAAGGATGTCTGAATCCCCTGTGGAGACCACAGAGAAAGACCAAGTTCCCCACCTCATCGCGACCGGAGGCCTCACATCCTTTGGAAACTCCAGAGGTACGCGGAGATCAGTGCCTCCAAAGGAGACGATGCCTGACTCCTCGTGAAACTTGATAGGAGTCCCAGGATTCCTGTGGCACGTGGAAAGGGACCCTTGGTCTCCCGCCTCAGCTGGAGAGGCGTCCCAATTGCCTTGCCAAGCCTCGAGGAGAATCCCGAGTTGTGTCTCGCAACTAGGCAAGAGTCCTGACGTGGCTGAACAAACACGTGTGTGGAAGGGCCATCCCCGTCGTAACTCGAGAATATACCCCAGGTTCCCGCCGCAACTCGAGAAAAACCATGAGACTTCCCCCTCGCCGCGAGATGAGGCCCGATTCCCCTGCACTGTGTGCAGAGCAATTCTGTGTTGCACATCACACATGAAAGGAGCCTTGATTTCCTTCATGGCACTCCAGAGAAACCCCAAGAACACTGTTTCAAGGCTAGAGGGATCCTGAGGTCACTGTAGCAACACGAAAGAGCTCCGTGGACCAAAAATCAACTCGAGATGAGAGGTTAGTCCCTGGCTTCGACTCCAGAGGAATACCACCTTACCACAAGCACCTCAAGAGGAGGCTTCTCTCAGCTCTAGGTATGTGAGAGGGACTCTGAGTTTGCGGCCTCAAGTGGAATGGACACCGCGATGCCCTGACTCGAAATAAGGCCGGATATCCCTGCAGTGACTGGAATGCAGGCTCGTCTTGCATCTCCCAAGACGAAAGGGTGTCTGAATCCCCTGTGGAGACCACAGAGAAAGACCTAGTTCCCCACCTCATCGCGACAGGAGGCCTCACATCCTTTGAAAACTCCAGAGGTACGCGGAGATCAGTGCCTCCAAAGGAGACGATGCCTGACTCCTCGTGAAACTTGATAGGAGTCCCAGGATTCTTGTGGCACGTGGAAAGGGACCCTTGGTCTCCCGCCTCAGCTGGAGAGGCGTTCCAATTGCCGTGCCAAGCCTCGAGGAGAATCCCGAGTTGTCCCTCGCAACTAGGCAGGAGTCCTGACGTGGCTGAACAAACACGTGGGTGGAAGGGCCATCCCCGTCGTAACTCGAGAATATACCCCAGGTTCCCGCCGCAACTCGAGAAAAACCATGAGACTTCCCCCTCGATGCGAGATGAGGCCCGATTCCACTGTACTGCGTGCAGAGCAATTCCGTCTTGCACATCACACATGAAAGGAGCCTTGATTTCCTTGATGGCACTCCAGAGAAACCCCAAGAACACTGTTTCAAGTATAGAGGGATCCTGAGGTCACTGTAGCAACACGAAAGAACTCTGTGGACCAAAAATCAACTCGAAAAGAGAGGTTAGTCCCTGGATTCGTCTCCAGAGGAATACCACCTTACCACAAGCACCTCAAGAGGAGGCTTCTCTCAGCTCTAGGTATGTGAGAGGGACCCTGAATTTGCGGCCTCAAGTGGAATGGACACCGCGATGCCCTGACTCGAAATAAGGCTGGATATCCCTGCAGTGACTTCAATGCAGGCTCGTCTTGCATTTCCCAGGACGAAAGGATGTCTGAATCCCCTGTGGATAGCACAGAGAAAGACTTAGTTCCCCACCTCATCGCGACCGATAGCCTCACATCCTTTGAAAACTCCAGAGGTACGCGGAGATCAGTGCCTACAAAGGAGACGATGCCTGACTCCTCGTGAAACTTGATAGGAGTCCCAGGATTCCTGTGGCACTTGGAAAGGGACACTTGGTCTCCCGCCTCAGCTGGAGAGGCGTCCCAATTGCCCTGCCAAGCCTCGAGGAGAATCCAGAGTTGTCCCTCGCAACTAGGCAAGAGTCCTGACGTGGCTGAACAAACACGTGTGTGGAAGGGCCATCCCCGTCGTAACTCGAGAATATACCCCAGGTTCCCGCCGCAACTCGAGAAAAACCATGAGACTTCCCCCTCGCCGCGAGATGAGGCCCGATTCCCCTGCACTGTGTGCAGAGCAATTCTGTGTTGCACATCACACATGAAAGGAGCCTTGATTTCCTTCATGGCACTCCAGAGAAACCCCAAGAACACTGTTTCAAGGCTAGAGGGATCCTGAGGTCACTGTAGCAACACGAAAGAGCTCCGTGGACCAAAAATCAACTCGAGATGAGAGGTTAGTCCCTGGCTTCGACTCCAGAGGAATACCACCTTACCACAAGCACCTCAAGAGGAGGCTTCTCTCAGCTCTAGGTGAGAGGGACCCTGAGTTTGCGGCCTCAAGTGGAATGGACACCGCGATGCCCTGACTCGAACTAAGGCCGGATATCCCTGCAGTGACTTGAATGCAGGCTCGTCTTGCATCTCCCAAGACGAAAGGGTGTCTGAATCCCCTGTGGAGACCACAGAGAAAGACCTAGTTCCCCACCTCATCGCGACAGGAGGCCTCAAATCCTTTGAAAACTCCAGAGGTATGCGGAGATCAGTGCCTCCAAAGGAGACGATGCCTGACTCCTCGTGAAACTTGATAGGAGACCCAGGATTCCTGTGGCACGTGGAAAGGGACCCTTGGTCTCCCGTCTCAGCTGGAGAGGCGTCCCAATTGCCCTGCAAAGCCTCGAGGAGAATCCCGAGTTGTCCCTCGCAACTAGGCAGGAGTCCTGACGTCGCGGAAGAAACACGTGTGTGGAAGGGCCATCCCCGTCGTAACTCGAGAATATACCCCAGGTTCCCGCCGCAACTCGAGAAAAACCATGAGACTTCCCCCTCGCCGCGAGATGAGGCCCGATTCCCCTGCACTGCGTGCAGAGCAATTCCGTGTTGCACATCACACATGAAAGGAGCCTTGATTTCCTTGATGGCACTCCAGAGAAACCCCAAGAACACTGTTTCAAGGCTAGAGGGATCCTGAGGTCACTGTAGCAACACGAAAGAGCTCCGTGGGCCAAAAATCAACTCGAGATGAGAGGTTAGTCCCTGGCTTCGACTCCAGAGGAATACCACCTTACCACAAGCACCTCAAGAGGAGGCTTCTCTCAGCTCTAGGTATGTGAGAGGGACCCTCAGTTTGCGGCCTCAAGTGGAATGGACACCGCGATGCCCTGACTCGAAATAAGGCCGGATATCCCTGCAGTGACTGGAATGCAGGCTCGTCTTGCATCTCCCAAGACGAAAGGGTGTCTGAATCCCCTGTGGAGACCACAGAGAAAGACCTAGTTCCCCACCTCATCGCGACAGGAGGCCTCAAATCCTTTGAAAACTCCAGAGGTATGCGGAGATCAGTGCCTCCAAAGGAGACGATGCCTGACTCCTCGTGAAACTTGATAGGAGACCCAGGATTCCTGTGGAACGTGGAAAGGGACCCTTGGTCTCCCGTCTCAGCTGGAGAGGCGTCCCAATTGCCCTGCAAAGCCTCGAGGAGAATCCGAAGTTGTCCCTCGCAACTAGGCAGGAGTCCTGACGTCGCTGAAGAAACACGTGTGTGGAAGGGCCATCCCCGAGGTAACTCGAGAATATACCCCAGGTTCCCGCCGCAACTCGAGAAAAACCATGAGACTGCCCCCTCGATGCGAGATGAGGCCCGATTCCCCTGTACTGCGTGCAGAGCAATTCCGTGTTGCACATCACACATGAAAGGAGCCTTGATTTCCTTGATGGCACTCCAGAGAAACCCCAAGAACACTGTTTCAAGGATAGAGGGATCCTGAGGTCACTGTAGCAACACGAAAGAACTCTGTGGACCAAAAATCAACTCGAAAAGAGAGGTTAGTCCCTGGATTCGTCTCCAGAGGAATACCACCTTACCACAAGCACTTCAAGAGGAGGCTTCTCTCAGCTCTAGGTATGTGAGAGGGACCCTGAGTTTGCGGCCTCAAGTGGAATGGACACCGCGATGCCCTGACTCGAAATAAGGCCGGATATCCCTGCAGTGACTTCAATGCAGGCTCGTCTTGCATCTCTCAGGACGAAAGGATGTCTGAATCCCCTGTGGAAAGCACAGAAAAAGACTTAGTTCCCCACCTCATCGCGACCGATAGCCTCACATCCTTTGAAAACTCCAGAGGTACGCGGAGATCAGTGCCTCCAAAGGAGACGATGCCTGACTCCTCGTGAAACTTGATAGGAGTCCCAGGATTCCTGTGGCACTTGGAAAGGGACACTTGGTCTCCCGCCTGAGCTGGAGAGGCGTCCCAATTGCCCTGCCAAGCCTCGAGGAGAATCCAGAGTTGTCCCTCGCAACTAGGCAGGAGTCCTGACGTCGCTGAAGAAACACGTGGGTGGAAGGGCCATCCCCGTCGTAACTCGAGAATATACCCCAGGTTCCCGCCGCAACTCGAGAAAAACCATGAGACTTCCCCCTCGCCGCGAGATGAGGCCCGATTCCCCTGCAATGCGTGCAGAGCGATTCCGTGTTGCACATCACACATGAAAGGAGCCTTGATTTCCTTGATGGCACTCCAGAGAAACCCCAAGAACACTGTTTCAAGGCTAGAGGGATCCTGAGGTCACTGTAGCAACACGAAAGAGCTCCGTGGGCCAAAAATCAACTCGAGATGAGAGGTTAGTCCCTGGCTTCGACTCCAGAGGAATACCACCTTACCACAAGCACCTCAAGAGGAGGCTTCACTCAGCTCTAGGTATGTGAGAGGGACCCTGAGTTTACGGCCTCAAGTGGAATGGACACCGCGATGCCCTGACGCGAAATAAGGCCGGATATCCCTGCAGTGACTTGAATGCAGGCTCGTCTTGCATCTCCCAAGATGAAAGGATGTCTGAATCCCCTGTGGAGACCACAGAGAAAGACCTAGTTCCCCACCTCATCGCGACCGGAGGCCTCACATCCTTTGAAAACTCCAGAGGTACGCGGAGATCAGTGCCTACAAAGGAGACGATGCCTGACTCCTCGTGAAACTTGATAGGAGTCCCAGGATTCTTTTGGCACGTGGAAAGGGACCCTTGGTCTCCCGCCTCAGCTGGAGAGGCGTTCCAATTGCCGTGCCAAGCCTCGAGGAGAATCCCGAGTTGTCCCGCGCAACTAGGCAGGAGTCCTGACGTGGCTGAACCAACACGTGTGTGGAAGGGCCATCCCAGTCGTAACTCGAGAATATACCCCAGGTTCCCACCGCAACTCGAGAAAAACCATGAGACTGCCCCCTCGATGCGAGATGAGGCCCGATTCCCCTGTACTGCGTGCAGAGCAATTCCGTGTTGCACATCACACATGAAAGGAGCCTTGATTTCCTTGATGGCACTCCAGAGAAACCCCAAGAACACTGTTTCAAGGATAGAGGGATCCTGAGGTCACTGTAGCAACACGAAAGAACTCTGTGGACCAAAAATCAACTCGAAAAGAGAGGTTAGTCCCTGGATTCGTCTCCAGAGGAATACCACCTTACCACAAGCACCTCAAGAGGAGGCTTCTCTCAGCTCTAGGTATGTGAGAGGGACCCTGAGTTTGCGGCCTCAAGTGGAATGGACACCGCGATGCCCTGACTCGAAATAAGGCCGGATATCCCTGCAGTGACTTCAATGCAGGCTCGTCTTGAATCTCCCAGGACGAAAGGATGTCTGAATCCCCTGTGGAAAGCACAGAAAAAGACTTAGTTCCCCACCTCATCGCGACTGATAGCCTCACATCCTTTGAAAACTCCAGAGGTACGCGGAGATCAGTGCCTCCAAAGGAGACGATGCCTGACTCCTCGTGAAACTTGATAGGAGTCCCAGGATTCCTGTGGCACTTGGAAAGGGACACTTGGTCTCCCGCCTGAGCTGGAGAGGCGTCCCAATTGCCCTGCCAAGCCTCGAGGAGAATCCAGAGTTGTCCCTCGCAACTAGGCAGGAGTCCTGACGTCGCTGAAGAAACACGTGGGTGGAAGGGCCATCCCCGTCGTAACTCGAGAATATACCCCAGGTTCCCGCCGCAACTCGAGAAAAACCATGAGACTTCCCCCTCGCCGCGAGATGAGGCCCGATTCCCCTGCAATGCGTGCAGAGCGATTCCGTGTTGCACATCACACATGAAAGGAGCCTTGATTTCCTTGATGGCACTCCAGAGAAACCCCAAGAACACTGTTTCAAGGCTAGAGGGATCCTGAGGTCACTGTAGCAACACGAAAGAGCTCCGTGGGCCAAAAATCAACTCGAGATGAGAGGTTAGTCCCTGGCTTCGACTCCAGAGGAATACCACCTTACCACAAGCACCTCAAGAGGAGGCTTCACTCAGCTCTAGGTATGTGAGAGGGACCCTGAGTTTACGGCCTCAAGTGGAATGAACACCGCGATGCCCTGACGCGAAATAAGGCCGGATATCCCTGCAGTGACTTCAATGCAGGCTCGTCTTGCATCTCCCAAGATGAAAGGATGTCTGAATCCCCTGTGGAGACCACAGAGAAAGACCTAGTTCCCCACCTCATCGCGACCGGAGGCCTCACATCCTTTGAAAACTCCAGAGGTACGCGGAGATCAGTGCCTCCAAAGGAGACGATGCCGGACTCCTCGTGAAACTTGATAGGAGTCCCAGGATTCTTGTGGCACGTGGAAAGGGACCCTTGGTCTCCCGCCTCAGCTGGAGAGGCGTTCCAATTGCCGTGCCAAGCCTCGAGGAGAATCCCGAGTTGTCCCGCGCAACTAGGCAGGAGTCCTGACGTGGCTGAACAAACACGTGGGTGGAAGGGCCATCCCCGTCGTAACTCGAGAATATACCCCAGGTTCCCGCCGCAACTCGAGAAAAATCATGAGACTTCCCCCTCGATGCGAGATGAGGCCCGATTCCACTGTACTGCGTGCAGAGCAATTCCGTCTTGCACATCACACATGAAAGGAGCCTTGATTTCCTTGATGGCACTCCAGAGAAACCCCAAGAACACTGTTTCAAGGCTAGAGGGATCCTGAGGTCACTGTAGCAACACGAAAGAACTCTGTGGACCAAAAATCAACTCGAAAAGAGAGGTTAGTCCCTGGATTCGTCTCCAGAGGAATACCACCTTACCACAAGCACCTCAAGAGGAGGCTTCTCTCAGCTCTAGGTATGTGAGAGGGACCCTGAATTTGCGGCCTCAAGTGGAATGGACACCGCGATGCCCTGACTCGAAATAAGGCTGGATATCCCTGCAGTGACTTCAATGCAGGCTCGTCTTGCATCTCCCAGGACGAAAGGATGTCTGAATCCCCTGTGGATAGCACAGAGAAAGACTTAGTTCCCCACCTCATCGCGACCGATAGCCTCACATCCTTTGAAAACTCCAGAGGTACGCGGAGATCAGTGCCTCCAAAGGAGACGATGCCTGACTCCTCGTGAAACTTGATAGGAGTCCCAGGATTCCTGTGGCACTTGGAAAGGGACACTTGATCTCCCGCCTCAGCTGGAGAGGCGTCCCAATTGCCCTGCCAAGCCTCGAGGAGAATCCAGAGTTGTCCCTCGCAACTAGGCAAGAGTCCTGACGTGGCTGAACAAACACGTGTGTGGAAGGGCCATCCCCGTCGTAACTCGAGAATATACCCCAGGTTCCCGCCGCAACTCGAGAAAAACCATGAGACTTCCCCCTCGCCGCGAGATGAGGCCCGATTCCCCTGCACTGTGTGCAGAGCAATTCCGTGTTGCACATCACACATGAAAGGAGCCTTGATTTCCTTCATGGCACTCCAGAGAAACCCCAAGAACACTGTTTCAAGGCTAGAGGGATCCTGAGGTCACTGTAGCAACACGAAAGAGCTCCGTGGACCAAAAATCAACTCGAGATGAGATGTTAGTCCCTGGCTTCGACTCCAGAGGAATACCACCTTACCACAAGCACCTCAAGAGGAGGCTTCTCTCAGCTCTAGGTATGTGAGAGGGACCCTGAGTTTGCGGCCTCAAGTGAAATGGACACCGCGATGCCCTGACTCGAAATAAGGCCGGGTATCCCTGCAGTGACTGGAATGCAGGCTCGTCTTGCATCTCCCAAGACGAAAGGGTGTCTGAATCCCCTGTGGAGACCACAGAGAAAGACCTAGTTCCCCACCTCATCGCGACAGGAGGCCTCAAATCCTTTGAAAACTCCAGAGGTATGCGGAGATCAGTGCCTCCAAAGGAGACGATGCCTGACTCCTCGTGAAACTTGATAGGAGACCCAGGATTCCTGTGGCACGTGGAAAGGGACCCTTGGTCTCCCGTCTCAGCTGGAGAGGCGTCCCAATTGCCCTGCAAAGCCTCGAGGAGAATCCCGAGTTGTTCCTCGCAACTAGGCAGGAGTCCTGACGTCGCTGAAGAAACACGTGTGTGGAAGGGCCATCCCCGTCGTAACTCGAGAATATACCCCAGGTTCCCGCCGCAACTCGAGAAAAACCATGAGACTTCCCCCTCGCCGCGAGATGAGGCCCGATTCCCCTGCACTGCGTGCAGAGCAATTCCGTGTTGCACATCACACATGAAAGGAGCCTTGATTTCCTTGATGGCACTCCAGAGAAACCCCAAGAACACTGTTTCAAGGCTAGAGGGATCCTGAGGTCACTGTAGCAACACGAAAGAGCTCCGTGGACCAAGAATCAACACGAGATGAGAGGTTAGTCCCTGGCTTCGACTCCTGAGGAATACCACCTTACTACAAGCACCTCAAGAGGAGGCTTCTCTCAGCTCTAGGTATGTGAGAGGGATCCTGAGTTTGCGGCCTCAAGTGGAATGGACACCGCGATGCCCTGACTCGAAATAAGGCCGGATATCCCTGCAGTGACTTGAATGCAGGCTCGTCTTGCATCTCCCAAGAAGAAAGGATGTCTGAATCCCCTGTGGAGACCACAGAGAAACACCTAATTCCCCACCTCATCGCGACCGGAGGCCTCACATCCTTTGAAAACTCCAGAGGTACGCGGAGATCAGTGCCTCCAATGGAGACGATGCCTGACTCCTCGTGAAACTTGATAGGAGTCCCAGGATTCTTGTGGCACGTGGAAAGGGACCCTTGGTCTCCCGCCTCAGATGGAGAGGCGTTCCAATTGCCCTGCCAAGCCTCGAGGAGAATCCAGAGTTGTCCTTCGCAACTCGGCAGGAGTCCTGACGTGGCTGAACCAACACGTGGGTGGAAGGGCCATCCCAGTCGTAACTCGAGAATATACCCCAGGTTCCCGCCGCAACTCGAGAAAAACAATGAGACTTCCCCCTCCATGCGAGATGAGGCCCGATTCCCCTGTACTGCGTGCAGAGCAATTCCGTCTTGCACATCACACATGAAAGGAGCCTTGATTTCCTTGATGGCACTCCAGAGAAACCCCAAGAACACTGTTTCAAGGATAGAGGGATCCTGAGGTCACTGTAGCAACACGAAAGAACTCTGTGGACCAAAAATCAACTCGAAAAGAGAGGTTAGTCCCTGGATTCGTCTCCAGAGGAATACCACCTTACCACAAGCACCTCAAGAGGAGGCTTCTCTCAGCTCTAGGTATGTGAGAGGGACCCTGAGTTTGCGGCCTCAAGTGGAATGGACACCGCGATGCCCTGACTCGAAATAAGGCCGGATATCCCTGCAGTGACTTCAATGCAGGCTCGTCTTGCATCTCCCAGGACGAAAGGATGTCTGAATCCCCTGTGGAAAGCACAGAGAAAGACTTAGTTCCCCACCTCATCTCGACCGATAGCCTCACATCCTTTGAAAACTCCAGAGGTACACGGAGATCAGTGCCTCCAAAGGAGACGATGCCTGACTCCTCGTGAAACTTGATAGGAGTCCCAGGATTCCTGTGGCACTTGGAAAGGGACACTTGGTCTCCCGCCTGAGCTGGAGAGGCGTCCCAATTGCCCTGCCAAGCCTCGAGGAGAATCCAGAGTTGTCCCTCGCAACTAGGCAGGAGTCCTGACGTCGCTGAAGAAACACGTGGGTGGAAGGGCCATCCCCGTCGTAACTCGAGAATATACCCCAGGTTCACGCCGCAACTCGAGAAAAACCATGAGACTTCCCACTCGATGCGAGATGAGGCCCGATTCCCCTGCACTGCGTGCAGAGCAATTCCGTCTTGCACATCACACATGAAAGGAGCCTTGATTTCCTTTATGGCACTCCAGAGAAACCCCAAGAACACTGTTTCAAGGCTAGAGGTATCCTGAGGTCACTGTAGCAACACGAAAGAGCTCCGTGGGCCAAAAATCAACTCGAGATGAGAGGTTAGTCCCTGGCTTCGACTCCAGAGGAATACCACCTTACCACAAGCACCTCAAGAGGAGGCTTCTCTCAGCTCTAGGTATGTGAGAGGGACCCTGAGTTGCGGCCTCAAGTGGAATGGACACCGCGATGCCCTGACTCGAAATAAGGCCGGATATCCCTGCAGTGACTGGAATGCAGGCTCGTCTTGCATCTCCCAAGACGAAAGGGTGTCTGAATCCCCTGTGGAGACCACAGAGAAAGACCTAGTTCCCCACCTCATCGCGACAGGAGGCCTCAAATCCTTTGAAAACTCCAGAGGTATGCGGAGATCAGTGCCTCCAAAGGAGACGATGCCTGACTCCTCGTGAAACTTGATAGGAGACCCAGGATTCCTGTGGCACGTGGAAAGGGACCCTTGGTCTCCCGTCTCAGCTGGAGAGGCGTCCCAATTGCCCTGCAAAGCCTCGAGGAGAATCCCGAGTTGTCCCTCGCAACTAGGCAGGAGTCCTGACGTCGCTGAAGAAACACGTGTGTGGAAGGGCCATTCCCGTCGTAACTCGAGAATATACCCCAGGTTCCCGCCGCAACTCGAGAAAAACCATGAGACTTCCCCCTCGCCGCGAGATGAGGCCCGATTCCCCTGCACTGCGTGCAGAGCAATTCCGTGTTGCACATCACACATGAAAGGAGCCTTGATTTCCTTGATGGCACTCCAGAGAAACCCCAAGAACACTGTTTCAAGGCTAGAGGGATCCTGAGGTCACTGTAGCAACACGAAAGAGCTCCGTGGCCCAAAAATCAACTCGAGATGAGAGGTTAGTCCCTGGCTTCGACTCCAGAGGAATACCACCTTACCACAAGCACCTCAAGAGGAGGCTTCTCTCAGCTCTAGGTATGTGAGAGGGACCCTGAGTTTGCGGCCTCAAGTGGAATGGACACCGCGATGCCCTGACTCGAAATAAGGCCGGATATCCCTGCAGTGACTGGAATGCAGGCTCGTCTTGCATCTCCCAAGACGAAAGGGTGTCTGAATCCCCTGTGGAGACCACAGAGAAAGACCTAGTTCCCCACCTCATCGCGACAGGAGGCCTCAAATCCTTTGAAAACTCCAGAGGTATGCGGAGATCAGTGCCTCCAAAGGAGACGATGCCTGACTCCTCGTGAAACTTGATAGGAGACCCAGGATTCCTGTGGCACGTGGAAAGGGACCCTTGGTCTCCCGTCTCAGCTGGAGAGGCGTCCCAATTGCCCTGCAAAGCCTCGAGGAGAATCCCGAGTTGTCCCTCGCAACTAGGCAGGAGTCCTGACGTCGCTGAAGAAACACGTGTGTGGAAGGGCCATCCCCGTCGTAACTCGAGAATATACCCCAGGTTCCCGCCGCAACTCGAGAAAAACCATGAGACTTCCCCCTCGCCGCGAGATGAGGCCCGATTCCCCTGCACTGCGTGCAGAGCAATTCCGTGTTGCACATCACACATGAAAGGAGCCTTGATTTCCTTGATGGCACTCCAGAGAAACCCCAAGAACACTGTTTCAAGGCTAGAGGGATCCTGAGGTCACTGTAGCAACATGAAAGAGCTCCGTGGACCAAGAATCAACACGAGATGAGAGGTTAGTCCCTGGCTTCGACTCCTGAGGAATACCACCTTACCACAAGCACCTCAAGAGGAGGCTTCTCTCAGCTCTAGGTATGTGAGAGGGATCCTGAGTTTGCGGCCTCAAGTGGAATGGACACCGCGATGCCCTGACTCGAAATAAGGCCGGATATCCCTGCAGTGACTTGAATGCAGGCTCGTCTTGCATCTCCCAAGAAGAAACGATGTCTGAATCCCCTGTGGAGACCACAGAGAAACACCTAATTCCCCACCTCATCGCGACCGGAGGCCTCACATCCTTTGAAAACTCCAGAGGTACGCGGAGATCAGTGCCTCCAAAGGAGACGATGCCTGACTCCTCGTGAAACTTGATAGGAGTCCCTGGATTCTTGTGGCACGTGGAAAGGAACCCTTGGTCTCCCGCCTCAGCTGGAGAGGCGTTCCAATTGCCGTGCCAAGCCTCGAGGAGAATCCCGAGTTGTCCCTCGCAACTAGGCAGGAGTCCTGACGTGGCTGAACAAACACGTGGGTGGAAGGGCCATCCCCGTCGGAACTCGAGAATATACCCCAGGTTCCCGCCGCAACTCGAGAAAAACCATGAGACTTCCCCCTCGATGCGAGATGAGGCCCGATTCCACTGTACTGCGTGCAGAGCAATTCCGTCTTGCACATCACATATGAAAGGAGCTTTGATTTCCTTCATGGCACTCCAGAGAAACCCCAAGAACACAGTTTCAAGGATAGAGGGATCCTGAGGTCACTGTAGCAACACGAAAGAACTCTGTGGACCAAAAATCAAGTCGAAAAGAGAGGTTAGTCCCTGGATTCGTCTCCAGAGGAATACCACCTTACCACAAGCACCTCAAGAGGAGGCTTCTCTCAGCTCTAGGTATGTGAGAGGGACCCTGAGTTTGCGGCCTCAAGTGGAATGGACACCGCGATGCCCTGACTCGAAATAAGGCTGGATATCCCTGCAGTGACTTCAATGCAGGCTCGTCTTGCATTTCCCAGGACGAAAGGATGTCTGAATCCCCTGTGGATAGCACAGAGAAAGACTTAGTTCCCCACCTCATCGCGACCGATAGCCTCACATCCTTTGAAAACTCCAGAGGTACGCGGAGATCAGTGCCTCCAAAGGAGACGATGCCTGACTCCTCGTGAAACTTGATAGGAGTCCCAGGATTCCTGTGGCACTTGGAAAGGGACACTTGGTCTCCCGCCTCAGCTGGAGAGGCGTCCCAATTGCCCTCCCAAGCCTCGAGGAGAATCCAGAGTTGTCCCTCGCAACTAGGCAGGAGTCCTGACATCGCTGAAGAAACACGTGGGTGGAAGGGCCATCCCCGTCGTAACTCGAGAATATACCCCAGGTTCCCGCCGCAACTCGAGAAAAACCATGAGACTTCCCCCTCGCCGCGAGATGAGGCCCGATTCCCCTGCACTGCGTGCAGAGCAATTCCGTGTTGCACATCACACATGAAAGGAGCCTTGATTTCCTTGATGGCACTCCAGAGAAACCCCAAGAACACTGTTTCAAGGATAGAGGGATCCTGAGGTCACTGTAGTAACACGAAAGAACTCTGTGGACCAAAAATCAACTCGAAAAGAGAGGTTAGTCCCTGGATTCGTCTCCAGAGGAATACCACCTTACCACAAGCACCTCAAGAGGAGGCTTCTCTCAGCTCTAGGTATGTGAGAGGGACCCTGAATCTGCGGCCTCAAGTGGAATGGACACCGCGATGCCCTGACTCGAAATAAGGACGGATATCCCTGCAGTGACGGGAATGCAGGCTCGTCTTGCATCTCCCAAGACGAAAGGATGTCTGAATCCCCTGTGGAGACCACAGAGAAAGGCCTAGTTCCCCACCTCATCGCGACCCGATGCCTCACATCCTTTGAAAACTCCAGAGGTACGCGGAGATCAGCGCCTCCAAAGGAGACGATGCCTGACTCCTCGTGAAACTTGATAGGAGACCCAGGATTCCTGTGGCACGTGGAAAGGGACCCTTGGTCTCCCGTCTCAGCTGGAGAGGCGTCCCAATTGCCCTGCAAAGCCTCGAGGAGAATCCAGAGTTGTCCCTCGCAACTAGGCAGGAGTCCTGACGTCGCTGAAGAAACACGTGGGTGGAAGGGCCATCCCCGTCGTAACTCGAGAATATACCCCAGGTTCCCGCCGCAACTCGAGAAAAACCATGAGACTTCCCCCTCGCCGCGAGATGAGGCCCGATTCCCCTGCACTGCGTGCAGAGCAATTCCGTGTTGCACATCACACATGAAAGGAGCCTTGATTTCCTTGATGGCACTCCAGAGAAACCCCAAGAACACTGTTTCAAGGCTAGAGGGATCCTGAGGTCACTGTAGCAACACGAAAGAGCTCCGTGGGCCAAAAATCAACTCGAGATGAGAGGTTAGTCCCTGGCTTCGACTCCAGAGGAATACCACCTTACCACAAGCACCTCAAGAGGAGGCTTCTCTCAGCTCTAGGTATGTGAGAGGGACCCTGAGTTTGCGGCCTCAAGTGGAATGGACACCGCGATGCCCTGACTCGAAATAAGGCCGGATATCCCTGCAGTGACTTGAATGCAGGCTCGTCTTGCATCTCCCAAGAAGAAAGGATGTCTGAATCCCCTGTGGAGACCACAGAGAAACACCTAGTTCCCCACCTCATCGCGACCGGAGGCCTCACATCCTTTGAAAACTCCAGAGGTACGCGGAGATCAGTGCCTCCAAAGGAGACGATGCCTGACTCCTCGTGAAACTTGATAACAGTCCCAGGATTCTTGTGGCACGTGGAAAGGGACCCTTGGTCTTGCGCCTCAGCTGGAGAGGCGTTCCAATTGCCCTGCCAAGCCTCGAGGAGAATCCCGAGTTGTCCCTCGCAACTAGGCAGGAGTCCTGACGTGGCTGAACAAACACGTGGGTGGAAGGTTCATCCCCGTCGTAACTCGAGAATATACCCCAGGTTCCCGCCGCAACTCGAGAAAAACCATGAGACTTCCCCCTCGCCGCGAGATGAGGCCCGATTCCCCTGCACTGCGTGCAGAGCAATTCCGTGTTGCACATCACACATGAAAGGAGCCTTGATTTCCTTGATGGCACTCCAGAGAAACCCCAAGAACACTGTTTCAAGGCTAGAGGGATCCTGAGGTCACTGTAGCAACACAAAAGAGCTCCGTGGGCCAAAAATCAACTCGAGATGAGAGGTTCGTCCCTGGCTTCGACTCCAGAGGAATACCACCTTACCACAAGCACCTCAAGAGGAGGCTTTTCTCAGCTCTAGGTATGTGAGAGGGACCCTGAGTTTGCGGCTTCAAGTGGAATGGACACCGCGATGCCCTGACGCGAAATAAGGCTAGATATCCCTGCAGTGACTTGAATGCAGGCTCGTCTTGCATCTCCCAAGATGAAAGGATGTCTGAATCCCCTGTGGAGACCACAGAGAAAGACCTAGTTCCCCACCTCATCGCGACCGATAGCCTCACATCCTTTGAAAACTCCAGAGGTACGCGGAGATCAGTGCCTCCAAAGGAGACGATGCCTGACTCCTCGTGAAACTTGATAGGAGTCCCAGGATTCCTGTGGCACGTGGAAAGGGACCCTTGGTCTCCCGCCTCAGCTGGAGAGGCGTCCCAATTGCCTTGCCAAGCCTCGAGGAGAATCCCGAGTTGTGTCTCGCAACTAGGCAAGAGTCCTGACGTGGCTGAACAAACACGTGTGTGGAAGGGCCATCCCCGTCGTAACTCGAGAATATACCCCAGGTTCCCGCCGCAACTCGAGAAAAACCATGAGACTTCCCCCTCGCCGCGAGATGAGGCCCGATTCCCCTGCACTGCGTGCAGAGCAATTCTGTGTTGCACATCACACATGAAAGGAGCCTTGATTTCCTTCATGGCACTCCAGAGAAACCCCAAGAACACTGTTTCAAGGCTAGAGGGATCCTGAGGTCACTGTAGCAACACGAAAGAGCTCCGTGGACCAAAAATCAACTCGAGATGGGAGGTTCGTCCCTGGCTTCGACTCCAGAGGAATACCACCTTACCACAAGCACCTCAAGAGGAGGCTTCTCTCAGCTCTAGGTATGTGAGAGGGACCCTGAGTTTGCGGCCTCAAGTGGAATGGACACCGCGATGCCCTGACTCGAAATAAGGCCGGATATCCCTGCAGTGACTGGAATGCAGGCTCGTCTTGCATCTCCCAAGACGAAAGGGTGTCTGAATCCCCTGTGGAGACCACAGAGAAAGACCTAGTTCCCCACCTCATCGCGACAGGAGGCCTCAAATCCTTTGAAAACTCCACAGGTATGCGGAGATCAGTGCCTCCAAAGGAGACGATGCCTGACTCCTCGTGAAACTTGATAGGAGACCCAGGATTCCTGTGGCACGTGGAAAGGGACCCTTGGTCTCCCGTCTCAGCTGGAGAGGCGTCCCAATTGCCCTGCAAAGCCTCGAGGAGAATCCCGAGTTGTCCCTCTCAACTAGGCAGGAGTCCTGATGTCGCTGAAGAAACACGTGTGTGGAAGGGCCATCCCCGTCGTAACACGAGAATATACCCCTGGTTCCCGCCGCAACTCGAGAAAAACCATGAGACTTCCCCCTCGCCGGGAGATGAGGAACGATTCCCCTGCACTGCGTGCAGAGCAATTCCGTGTTGCACATCACACATGAAAGGAGCCTTGATTTCCTTCATGGCACTCCAGAGAAACCCCAAGAACACTGTTTCAAGGCTAGAGGGATCCTGAGGTGACTGTAGCAACACGAAAGAGCTCCGTAGACCAAGAATCAACACGAGATGAGAGGTTAGTCCCTGGCTTCGACTCCTGAGGAATACCACCTTACCACAAGCACCTCAAGAGTAGGCTTCTCTCAGCTCTAGGTATGTGAGAGGGATCCTGAGTTTGCGGCCTCAAGTGGAATGGACACCGCGATGCCCTGACTCGAAATAAGGCAGGATATCCCTGGAGTCAATTGAATGCAGGCTCGTCTTGCATCTCGCAAGAAGAAAGGATGTCTGAATCCCCTGTGGAGACCACAGAGAAAGACCTAGTTCCCCACCTCATCGCGACCGGAGGCCTCACATCCTTTGAAAATTCCAGAGGTACGCGGAGATCAGTGCCTCCAAAGGAGACGATGCCTGACTCCTCGTGAAACTTGATAGGAGTCCCAGGATTCTTGTGGCACGTGGAAAGGGACCCTTGGTCTCCCGCCTCAGCTGGAGAGGCGTTCCAATTGCCCTGCCAAGCCTCGAGGAGAATCCCGAGTTGTCCCTCGCAACTAGGCAGGAGTCCTGACGTGGCTGAACAAACACGTGGGTGGAAGGGCCATCCCCGTCGTAACTCGAGAGTATACCCCAGGTTCCCGCCGCAACTCGAGAAAAACCATGAGACTTCCCCCTCGATGCGAGATGAGGCCCGATTCCCCTGTACTGCGTGCAGAGCAATTCCGTCTTGCACATCACACATGAAAGGAGCCTTGATTTCCTTGATGGCACTCCAGAGAAACCCCAAGAACACTGTTTCAAGGATAGAGGGATCCTGAGGTCACTGTAGCAACACGAAAGAACTCTGTGGACCAAAAATCAACTCGAAAAGAGAGGTTAGTCCCTGGATTCGTGTCCAGAGGAATACCACCTTACCACAAGCACCTCAAGAGGAGGCTTCTCTCAGCTCTAGGTATGTGAGAGGGACCCTGAGTTTGCGGCCTCAAGTGGAATGGACACCGCGATGCCCTGACTCGAAATAAGGCCGGATATCCCTGCAGTGACTTCAATGCAGGCTCGTCTTGCATCCCCGAGGACGAAAGGATGTCTGAATCCCCTGTGGAAAGCACAGAGAAAGATTTAGTTCCCCACCTCATCGCGACCGATAGCCTCACATCCTTTGAAAACTCCAGAGGTACGCGGAGATCAGTGCCTCCAAAGGAGACGATGCCTGACTCCTCGTGAAACTTGATAGGAGTCCCAGGATTCCTGTGGCACTTGGAAAGGGACACTTGGTCTCCCGCCTGAGCTGGAGAGGCATCCCAATTGCCCTGCCAAGCCTCGAGGAGAATCCAGAGTTGTCCCTCGCAACTAGGCAGGAGTCCTGACGTCGCTGAAGAAACACGTGGGTGGAAGGGCCATCCACGTCGTAACTCGAGAATATACCCCAGGTTCCCGCCGCAACTCAAGAAAAACCATGAGACTTCCCCCTCGCCGCGAGATGAGGCCCGATTCCCCTGCACTGCGTGCAGAGCAATTCCGTGTTGCACATCACACATGAAAGGAGCCTTGATCTCCTTGATGGCACTCCAGAGAAACCCCAAGAACACTGTTTCAAGGCTAGAGGGATCCTGAGGTCACTGTAGCAACACGAAAGAGCTCCGTGGGCCAAAAATCAACTCGAGATGAGAGGTTAGTCCCTGGCTTCGACTCCAGAGGAATACCACCTTACCACAAGCACCTCAAGAGGAGGCTTCTCTCAGCTCTAGGTATGTGAGAGGGACCCTGAGTTTGCGGCCTCAAGTGGAATGGACACCGCGATGCCCTGACGCGAAATAAGGCTGGATATCCCTGCAGTGACTTGAATGCAGGCTCGTCTTGCATCTCCCAAGACGAAAGGATGTCTGAATCCCCTGTGGAGACCACAGAGAAAGACCTAGTTCCCCACCTCATCGCGACCGGAGGCCTCACATCCTTTGAAAACTCCAGAGGTATGCGGAGATCAGTGCCTCCAAAGGAGACGATGCCTGACTCCTCGTGAAACTTGATAGGAGTCCCAGGATTCCTGTGGCACGTGGAAAGGGACACTTGGTCTCCCGCCTCAGCTGGAGAGGCGTCCCAATTAGCCTGCCAAGCCTCGAGGAGAATCCCGAGTTGTGTCTCGCAACTAGGCAAGAGTCCTGACATGGCTGAACACACACGTGGGTGGAAGGGCCATCCCCGTCGTAACTCGAGAATATACCCCAGGTTCCCGCCGCAACTCGAGAAAAACCATGAGACTTCCCCCTCGCCGCGAGATGAGGCCCGATTCCCCTGCACTGCGTGCAGAGCAATTCTGTGTTGCACATCACACATGAAAGGAGCCTTGATTTCCTTCATGGCACTCCAGAGAAACCCCAAGAACACTGTTTCAAGGATAGAGGGATCCTGAGGTAACTGTAGCAACACGAAAGAACTCTGTGGACCAAAAATCAACTAGAAAAGAGAGGTTAGTCCCTGGATTCGTCTCCAGAGGAATACCACCTTAGCACAAGCACCACAAGAGGAGGCTTCTCTCAGCTCTAGGTATGTGAGAGGGACCCTGAGTTTGCGGCCTCAAGTGGAATGGACACCGTGATGCCCTGACTCGAAATAAGGCCGGATATCCCTGCAGTGACTTCAATGCAGGCTCGTCTTGCATCTCCCAGGACGAAAGGATGTCTGAATCCCCTGTGGAAAGTACAGAGAAAGACTTAGTTCCCCACCTCATCGCGACCGATAGCCTCACATCCTTTGAAAACTCCAGAGGTACGCGGAGATCAGTGCCTCCAAAGGAGACGATGCCTGACTCCTCGTGAAACTTGATAGGAGTCCCAGGATTCCTGTGGCACTTGGAAAGGGACACTTGGTCTCCCGCCTCAGCTGGAGAGGCGTCCTAATTGCCCTGCCAAGCCTCGAGGAGAATCCAGAGTTGTCCCTCGCAACTAGGCAGGAGTCCTGACGTCGCTGAAGAAACACGTGGGTGGAAGGGCCATCCCCGTCGTAACTCGAGAATATACCCCAGGTTCCCGCCGCAACTCGAGAAAAACCATGAGACTTCCCCCTCGCCGCGAGATGAGGCCCGATTTCCCTGCACTGCGTGCAGAGCAATTCCGTGTTGCACATCACACATGAAAGGAGCCTTGATTTTTTTGATGGCACTCCAGAGAAACCCCAAGAACACTGTTTCAAGGCTAGAGGGATCCTGAGGTCACTGTAGCAACACGAAAGAGCTCCGTGGGCCAAAATTCAACTCGAGATGAGAGGTTAGTCCCTGGCTTCGACTCCAGAGGAATACCACATTACCACAAGCACCTCAAGAGGAGGCTTCTCTCAGCTCTATGTATGTGAGAGGGTCCCTGAGTTTGCGGCCTCAAGTGGAATGGACACCGCGATGCCCTGACGCGAAATAAGGCTGGATATCCCTGCAGTGACTTGAATGCAGGCTCGTCTTGCATCTCCCAAGATGAAAGGATGTCTGAATCCCCTGTTGAGACCACAGAGAAACACCTAGTTCCCCACCTCATCGCGACCGGAGGCCTCACATCCTTTGAAAACTCCAGAGGTACGCGGAGATCAGTGCCTCCAAAGGAGATGATGCCTGACTCCTCGTGAAACTTGATAGGAGTCCCAGGATTCCTGTGGCACGTGGAAAGGGACCCTTTGTCTCCCGCCTCAGCTGGAGAGGCGTCCCAATTGCCTTGCCAAGCCTCGAGGAGAATCCCGAGTTGTGTCTCGCAACTAGGCAAGAGTCCTGACGTGGCTGAACAAACACGTGTGTGGAAGGGCCATCCCCGTCGTAACTCGAGAATATACCCCAGGTTCCCGCCGCAACTCGAGAAAAACCATGAGACTTCCCCCTCGCCGCGAGATGAGGCCCGATTCCCCTGCACTGCGTGCAGAGCAATTCTGTGTTGCACATCACACATGAAAGGAGCCTTGATTTCCTTCATGGCACTCCAGAGAAACCCCAAGAACACTGTTTCAAGGCTAGAGGGATCCTGAGGTCACTGTAGCAACACGAAAGAGCTCCGTGGACCAAGAATCAACACGAGATGAGAGGTTAGTCCCTGGCTTCGACTCCTGAGGAATACCACCTTACCACAAGCACCTCAAGAGGAGGCTTCTCTCAGCTCTAGGTATGTGAGAGGGATCCTGAGTTTGCGGCCTCAAGTGGAATGGACACCGCGATGCCCTGACTCGAAATAAGGCCGGATATCCCTGCAGTGACTTGAATGCAGGCTCGTCTTGCATCTCCCAAGACGAAAGGATGTCTGAATCCCATGTGGAGACCACAGAGAAAGACCTAGTTCCCCACCTCATCGCGACCGGAGGCCTCACATCCTTTGAAAACTCCAGAGGTACGCGGAGATCAGTGCCTCCAAAGGAGACGATGCCTGACTCCTCGTGAAACTTGATAGGAGTCCCAGGATTCTTGTGGCACGTGGAAAGGGACCCTTGGTCTCCCGCCTCAGCTGGAGAGGCGTTCCAATTGCCCTGCCAAGCCTCGAGGAGAATCCCGAGTTGTCCCTCGCAACTAGGCAGGAGTCCTGACGTGGCTGAACAAACACGTGTGTGGAAGGGCCATCCCCGTCGTAACTCGAGAATATACCCCAGGTTCCCGCCGCAACTCGAGAAAAACCATGAGACTTCCCCCTCGATGCGAGATGAGGCCCGATTCCCCTGTACTGCGTGCAGAGCAATTCCGTGTTGCACATCAGACATGAAAGGAGCCTTGATTTCCTTGATGGCACTCCAGAGAAACCCCAAGAACACTGTTTCAAGGCTAGAGGGATCCTGAGGTCACTGTAGCAACACGAAAGAACTCTGTGGACCAAAAATCAACTCGAAAAGAGAGGTTAGTCCCTGGATTCGTCTCCAGAGGAATACCACCTTACCACAAGCACCTCAAGAGGAGGCTTCTCTCAGCTCTAGGTATGTGAGAGGGACCCTGAGTTTGCGGCCTCAAGTGGAATGGACACCGCGATGCCCTGACTCGAAATAAGGCCGGTTATCCCTGCAGTGACTTCAATGCAGGCTCGTCTTGCATCTCCCAGGACGAAAGGATGTCTGAATTCCCTGTGGAAAGCACAGAGAAAGACTTAGTTCCCCACCTCATCGCGACCGATAGCCTCACATCCTTTGAAAACTCCAGAGGTACGCGGAGATCAGTGCCTCCAAAGGAGACGATGCCTGACTCCTCGTGAAACTTGATAGGAGTCCCAGGATTCCTGTGGCACGTGGAAAGGGACCCTTGGTCTCCCGCCTCAGCTGGAGAGGCGTCCCAATTGCTTTGCCAAGCCTCGAGGAGAATCCCGAGTTGTGTCTCGCAACTAGGCAAGAGTCCTGACATGGCTGAACAAACACGTGTGTGGAAGGGCCATCCCCGTCGTAACTCGAGAATATACCCCAGGTTCCCGCCGCAACTCGAGAAAAACCATGAGACTTCCCCCTCGCCGTGAGATGAGGCCCGATTCCCCTGCACTGCGTGCAGAGCAGTTACGTGTTGCACATCACACATGAAAGGAGCCTTGATTTCTTTGATGGCACTCCAGAGAAACCCCAAGAACACTGTTTCAAGGCTAGAGGGATCCTGAGGTCACTGTAGCAACACGAAAGAGCTCCGTGGGCCAAAAATCAACTCGAGATGAGAGGTTAGTCCCTGGCTTCGACTCCAGAGGAATACCACCTTACCACACGCACCTCAAGAGGAGGCTTCTCTCAGCTCTAGGTATGTGAGAGGGACCCTGAGTTTGCGGCCTCAAGTGGAATGGACACCGCGATGCCCTGACTCGAAATAAGGCCGGATATCCCTGCAGTGACTAGAATGCAGGCTCGTCTTGCATCTCCCAAGACGAAAGGGTGTCTGAATCCCCTGTGGAGACCACAGAGAAAGACCTAGTTTCCCACCTCATCGCGACAGGAGGCCTCAAATCCTTTGAAAACTCCAGAGGTATGCGAAGATCAGTGCCTCCAAAGGAGACGATGCCTGACTCCTCGTGAAACTTGATAGGATTCCCAGGATTCCTGTGGCACGTGGAAAGGGACCCTTGGTCTCCCGTCTCAGCTGGAGAGGCATCCCAATTGCCCTGCAAAGCCTCGAGGAGAATCCCGAGTTGTCTCTCGCAACTAGGCAGGAGTCCTGACGTCGCTGAAGAAACACGTGTGTGGAAGGGCCATCCCCGTCATAACTCGAGAATATACCCCAGGTTCCCGCCGCAACTCGAGAAAAACCATGAGACTTCCCCCTCGCCGCGAGATGAGGCCCGATTCCCCTGCACTGCGTGCAGAGCAATTCCGTGTTGCACATCACACATGAAAGGAGCCTTGATTTCCTTGATGGCACTCCAGAGAAACCCCAAGAACACTGTTTCAAGGCTAGAGGGATCCTGAGGTCACTGTAGCAACACGAAAGAGCTCCGTGGACCAAGAATCAACACGAGATGAGAGGTTAGTCCCTGGCTTCGACTCCTGAGGAATACCACCTTACCACAAGCACCTCAAGAGGAGGCTTCTCTCAGCTCTAGGTATGTGAGAGGGATCCTGAGTTTGCGGCCTCAAGCGGAATGGACACCGCGATGCCCTGACTCGAAATAAGGCCGGATATCCCTGCAGTGACTTGAATGCAGGCTCGTCTTGCATCTCCCAAGAAGAAAGGATGTCTGAATCCCCTGTGGAGACCACAGAGAAAGACCTAGTTCCCCACGTCATCGCGACCGGAGGCCTCACATCCTTTGAAAACTCCAGAGGTACGCGGAGATCAGTGCCTCCAAAGGAGACGATGCCTAAATCCTCGTGAAACTTGATAGGAGTCCCAGGATTCTTGTGGCACGTGGAAAGGGACCCTTGGTCTCCCGCCTCAGCTGGAGACGCGTTCCAATTGCCGTGCCAAGCCTCGAGGAGAATCCCGAGTTGTCCCTCGCAACTACGCAGGAGTCCTGACGTGGCTGAACAAACACGTGGGTGGAAGGGCCATCCCCGTCGTAACTCGAGAATATACCCCAGGTTCCCGCCGCAACTCGAGAAAAACCATGAGACTTCCCCCTCGATGCGAGATGAGGCCCGATTCCCCTGTACTGCGTGCAGAGCAATTCCGTGTTGCACATCACACATGAAAGGAGCCTTGATTTCCTTGATGGCACTCCAGAGAAACCCCAAAAACACTGTTTCAAGGATAGAGGGATCCTGAGGTCACTGTAGTAACACGAAAGAACTCTGTGGACCAAAAATCAACTCGAAAAGAGAGGTTAGTCCCTGGATTCGTCTCCAGAGGAATACCACCTTACCACAAGCACCTCAAGAGGAGGCTTCTCTCAGCTCTAGGTATGTGAGAGGGACCCTGAATCTGCGGCCTCAAGTGGAATGGACACCGCGATGCCCTGACTCGAAATAAGGACGGATATCCCTGCAGTGACGGGAATGCAGGCTCGTCTTGCATCTCCCAAGACGAAAGGATGTCTGAATCCCCTGTGGAGACCACAGAGAAAGGCCTAGTTCCCCACCTCATCGCGACCCGATGCCTCACATCCTTTGAAAACTCCAGAGGTACGCGGAGATCAGCGCCTCCAAAGGAGACGATGCCTGACTCCTCGTGAAACTTGATAGGAGACCCAGGATTCCTGTGGCACGTGGAAAGGGACCCTTGGTCTCCCGTCTCAGCTGGAGAGGCGTCCCAATTGCCCTGCAAAGCCTCGAGGAGAATCCCGAGTTGTCCCTCGCAACTAGGCAGGAGTCCTGACGTCGCTGAAGAAACACGTGGGTGGAAGGGCCATCCCCGTCGTAACTCGAGAATATACCCCAGGTTCCCGCCGCAACTCGAGAAAAACCATGAGACTTCCCCCTCGCCGCGAGATGAGGCCCGATTCCCCTGCACTGCGTGCAGAGCAATTCCGTGTTGCACATCACACATGAAAGGAGCCTTGATTTCCTTGATGGCACTCCAGAGAAACCCCAAGAACACTGTTTCAAGGCTAGAGGGATCCTGAGGTCACTGTAGCAACACGAAAGAGCTCCGTGGGCCAAAAATCAACTCGAGATGAGAGGTTCGTCCCTGGCTTCGACTCCAGAGGAATACCACCTTACCACAAGCACCTCAAGAGGAGGCTTTTCTCAGCTCTAGGTATGTGAGAGGGACCCTGAGTTTGCGGCTTCAAGTGGAATGGACACCGCGATGCCCTGACGCGAAATAAGGCTGGATATCCCTGCAGTGACTTGAATGCAGGCTCGTCTTGCATCTCCCAAGATGAAAGGATGTCTGAATCCCCTGTGGAGACCACAGAGAAACACCTAGTTCCCCACCTCATCGCGACCGGAGGCCTCACATCCTTTGAAAACTCCAGAGGTACGCGGAGATCAGTGCCTCCAAAGGAGACGATGCCTGACTCCTCGTGAAACTTGATAGGAGTCCCAGGATTCCTGTGGCACGTGGAAAGGGACCCTTGGTCTCCCGCCTCAGCTGGAGAGGCGTCCCAATTGCCTTGCCAAGCCTCGAGGAGAATCCCGAGTTGTGTCTCGCAACTAGGCAAGAGTCCTGACGTGGCTGAACAAACACGTGTGTGGAAGGGCCATCCCCGTCGTAACTCGAGAATATACCCCAGGTTCCCGCCGCAACTCGAGAAAAACCATGAGACTTCCCCCTCGCCGCGAGATGAGGCCCGATTCCCCTGCACTGCGTGCAGAGCAATTCTGTGTTGCACATCACACATGAAAGGAGCCTTGATTTCCTTCATGGCACTCCAGAGAAACCCCAAGAACACTGTTTCAAGGCTAGAGGGATCCTGAGGTCACTGTAGCAACACGAAAGAGCTCCGTGGACCAAAAATCAACTCGAGATGAGAGGTTCGTCCCTGGCTTCGACTCCAGAGGAATACCACCTTACCACAAGCACCTCAAGAGGAGGCTTCTCTCAGCTCTAGGTATGTGAGAGGGACCCTGAGTTTGCGGCCTCAAGTGGAATGGACACCGCGATGCCCTGACTCGAAATAAGGCCGGATATCCCTGCAGTGACTGGAATGCAGGCTCGTCTTGCATCTCCCAAGACGAAAGGGTGTCTGAATCCCCTGTGGAGACCACAGAGAAAGACCTAGTTCCCCACCTCATCGCGACAGGAGGCCTCAAATCCTTTGAAAACTCCACAGGTATGCGGAGATCAGTGCCTCCAAAGGAGACGATGCCTGACTCCTCGTGAAACTTGATAGGAGACCCAGGATTCCTGTGGCACGTGGAAAGGGACCCTTGGTCTCCCGTCTCAGCTGGAGAGGCGTCCCAATTGCCCTGCAAAGCCTCGAGGAGAATCCCGAGTTGTCCCTCTCAACTAGGCAGGAGTCCTGATGTCGCTGAAGAAACACGTGTGTGGAAGGGCCATCCCCGTCGTAACACGAGAATATACCCCAGGTTCCCGCCGCAACTCGAGAAAAACCATGAGACTTCCCCCTCGCCGGGAGATGAGGAACGATTCCCCTGCACTGCGTGCAGAGCAATTTCGTGTTGCACATCACACATGAAAGGAGCCTTGATTTCCTTGATGGCACTCCAGAGAAACCCCAAGAACACTGTTTCAAGGCTAGAGGGATCCTGAGGTGACTGTAGCAACACGAAAGAGCTCCGTAGACCAAGAATCAACACGAGATGAGAGGTTAGTCCCTGGCTTCGACTCCTGAGGAATACCACCTTACCACAAGCACCTCAAGAGTAGGCTTCTCTCAGCTCTAGGTATGTGAGAGGGATCCTGAGTTTGCGGCCTCAAGTGGAATGGACACCGCGATGCCCTGACTCGAAATAAGGCAGGATATCCCTGGAGTGAATTGAATGCAGGCTCGTCTTGCATCTCGCAAGAAGAAAGGATGTCTGAATCCCCTGTGGAGACCACAGAGAAAGACCTAGTTCCCCACCTCATCGCGACCGGAGGCCTCACATCCTTTGAAAATTCCAGAGGTACGCGGAGATCAGTGCCTCCAAAGGAGACGATGCCTGACTCCTCGTGAAACTTGATAGGAGTCCCAGGATTCTTGTGGCACGTGGAAAGGGACCCTTGGTCTCCCGCCTCAGCTGGAGAGGCGTTCCAATTGCCCTGCCAAGCCTCGAGGAGAATCCCGAGTTGTCCCTCGCAACTAGGCAGGAGTCCTGACATGGCTGAACAAACACGTGGGTGGAAGGGCCATCCCCGTCGTAACTCGAGAATATACCCCAGGTTCCCGCCGCAACTCGAGAAAAACCATGAGACTTCCCCCTCGCCGCGAGATGAGGCCCGATTCCCCTGCACTGCGTGCAGAGCAATTCCGTGTTGCACATCACACATGAAAGGAGCCTTGATCTCCTTGATGGCACTCCAGAGAAACCCCAAGAACACTGTTTCAAGGCTAGAGGGATCCTGAGGTCACTGTAGCAACACGAAAGAGCTCCGTGGGCCAAAAATCAACTCGAGATGAGAGGTTAGTCCCTGGCTTCGACTCCAGAGGAATACCACCTTACCACAAGCACCTCAAGAGGAGGCTTCTCTCAGCTCTATGTATGTGAGAGGGTCCCTGAGTTTGCGGCCTCAAGTGGAATGGACACCGCGATGCCCTGACGCGAAATAAGGCTGGATATCCCTGCAGTGACTTGAATGCAGGCTTGTCTTGCATCTCCCAAGATGAAAGGATGTCTGAATCCCCTGTGGAGACCACAGAGAAACACCTAGTTCCCCACCTCATCGCGACCGGAGGCCTCACATCCTTTGAAAACTCCAGAGGTACGCGGAGATCAGTGCCTCCAAAGGAGATGATGCCTGACTCCTCGTGAAACTTGATAGGAGTCCCAGGATTCCTGTGGCACGTGGAAAGGGACCCTTTGTCTCCCGCCTCAGCTGGAGAGGCGTCCCAATTGCCTTGCCAAGCCTCGAGGAGAATCCCGAGTTGTGTCTCGCAACTAGGCAAGAGTCCTGACGTGGCTGAACAAACACGTGTGTGGAAGGGCCATCCCCGTCGTAACTCGAGAATATACCCCAGTTCCCGCCGCAACTCAAGAAAAACCATGAGACTTCCCCCTCGCCGCGAGATGAGGCCCGATTCCCCTGCACTGCGTGCAGAGCAATTCTGTGTTGCACATCACACATGAAAGGAGCCTTGATTTCCTTCATGGCACTCCAGAGAAACCCCAAGAACACTGTTTCAAGGCTAGAGGGATCCTGAGGTCACTGTAGCAACACGAAAGAGCTCCGTGGACCAAGAATCAACACGAGATGAGAGGTTAGTCCCTGGCTTCGACTCCTGAGGAATACCACCTTACCACAAGCACCTCAAGAGGAGGCTTCTCTCAGCTCTAGGTATGTGAGAGGGATCCTGAGTTTGCGGCCTCAAGTGGAATGGACACCGCGATGCCCTGACTCGAAATAAGGCCGGATATCCCTGCAGTGACTTGAATGCAGGCTCGTCTTGCATCTCCCAAGACGAAAGGATGTCTGAATCCCATGTGGAGACCACAGAGAAAGACCTAGTTCCCCACCTCATCGCGACCGGAGGCCTCACATCCTTTGAAAACTCCAGAGGTACGCGGAGATCAGTGCCTCCAAAGGAGACGATGCCTGACTCCTCGTGAAACTTGATAGGAGTCCCAGGATTCTTGTGGCACGTGGAAAGGGACCCTTGGTCTCCCGCCTCAGCTGGAGAGGCGTTCCAATTGCCCTGCCAAGCCTCGAGGAGAATCCCGAGTTGTCCCTCGCAACTAGGCAGGAGTCCTGACGTGGCTGAACAAACACGTAGGTGGAAGGGCCATCCCCGTCGTAACTCGAGAATATACCCCAGGTTCCCGCCGCAACTCGAGAAAAACCATGAGACTTCCCCCTCGATGCGAGATGAGGCCCGATTCCCCTGTACTGCGTGCAGAGCAATTCCGTCTTGCACATCACACATGAAAGGAGCCTTGATTTCCTTGATGGCACTCCAGAGAAACCCCAAGAACACTGTTTCAAGGCTAGAGGGATCCTGAGGTCACTGTAGCAACACGAAAGAACTCTGTGGACCAAAAATCAACTCGAAAAAAGAGGTTAGTCCCTGGATTCGTCTCCAGAGGAATACCACCTTACCACAAGCACCTCAAGAGGAGGCTTCTCTCAGCTCTAGGTATGTGAGAGGGACCCTGAGTTTGCGGCCTCAAGTGGAATGGACACCGCGATGCCCTGACTCGAAATAAGGCCGGTTATCCCTGCAGTGACTTCAATGCAGGCTCGTCTTGCATCTCCCAGGACGAAAGGATGTCTGAATCCCCTGTGGAAAGCACAGAGAAAGACTTAGTTCCCCACCTCATCGCGACCGATAGCCTCACATCCTTTGAAAACTCCAGAGGTACGCGGAGATCAGTGCCTCCAAAGGAGACGATGCCTGACTCCTCGTGAAACTTGATAGGAGTCCCAGGATTCCTGTGGCACGTGGAAAGGGACCCTTGGTCTCCCGCCTCAGCTGGAGAGGCGTCCCAATTGCTTTGCCAAGCCTCGAGGAGAATCCCGAGTTGTGTCTCGCAACTAGGCAAGAGTCCTGACGTGGCTGAACAAACACGTGTGTGGAAGGGCCATCCCCGTCGTAACTCGAGAATATACCCCAGGTTCCCGCCGCAACTCGAGAAAAACCATGAGACTTCCCCCTCGCCGCGAGATGAGGCCCGATTCCCCTGCACTGCGTTCAGAGCAATTCCGTGTTGCACATCACACATGAAAGGAGCCTTGATCTCCTTGATGGCACTCCAGAGAAACCCCAAGAACACTGTTTCAAGGCTAGAGGGATCCTGAGATCACTGTAGCAACACGAAAGAGCTCCGTGGGCCAAAAATCAACTCGAGATGAGAGGTTAGTCCCTGGCTTCGACTCCAGAGGAATACCACCTTACCACAAGCACCTCAAGAGGAGGCTTCTCTCAGCTCTAGGTATGTGAGAGGGACCCTGAGTTTGCGGCCTCAAGTGGAATGGACACCGCGATGCCCTGACTCGAAATAAGGCCGGATATCCCTGCAGTGACTGGAATGCAGGCTCGTCTTGCATCTCCCAAGACGAAAGGGTGTCTGAATCCCCTGTGGAGACCACAGAGAAAGACCTAGTTCCCCACCTCATCGCGACAGGAGGCCTCAAATCCTTTGAAAACTCCAGAGGTATGCGGAGATCAGTGCCTCCAAAGGAGACGATGCCTGACTCCTCGTGAAACTTAATAGGAGACCCAGGATTCCTGTGGCACGTGGAAAGGGACCCTTGGTCTCCCGTCTCAGCTGGAGAGGCATCCCAATTGCCCTGCAAAGCCTCGAGGAGAATCCCGAGTTGTCCCTCGCAACTAGGCAGGAGTCCTGACGTCGCTGAAGAAACACGTGTGTGGAAGGGCCATCCCCGTCATAACTCGAGAATATACCCCAGGTTCCCGCCGCAACTCGAGAAAAACCATGAGACTTCCCCCTCGCCGCGAGATGAGGCCCGATTCCCCTGCACTGCGTGCAGAGCAATTCCGTGTTGCACATCACACATGAAAGGAGCCTTGATTTCCTTGATGGCACTCCAGAGAAACCCCAAGAACACTGTTTCAAGGCTAGAGGGATCCTGAGGTCACTGTAGCAACACGAAAGAGCTCCGTGGACCAAGAATCAACACGAAATGAGAGGTTAGTCCCTGGCTTCGACTCCTGAGGAATACCACCTTACCACAAGCACCTCAAGAGGAGGCTTCTCTCAGCTCTAGGTATGTGAGAGGGATCCTGAGTTTGCGGCCTCAAGTGGAATGGACACCGCGATGCCCTGACTCGAAATAAGGCTGGATATCCCTGCAGTGACTTCAATGCAGGCTCGTCTTGCATCTCCCAAGAAGAAAGGATGTCTGAATCCCCTGTGGAGACCACAGAGAAACACCTAGTTCCCCACCTCATCGCGACCGGAGGCCTCACATCCTTTGAAAACTCCAGAGGTACGAGGAGATCAGTGCCTCCAAAGGAGACGATGCCTGACTCCTCGTGAAACTTGATAGGAGTCCCTGGATTCTTGTGGCACGTGGAAAGGGACCCTTGGTCTCCCGCCTCAGCTGGAGAGGCATTCCAATTGCCCTGCCAAGCCTCGAGGAGAATCCCGAGTTGTCCCTCGCAACTAGGCAGGAGTCCTGACGTGGCTGAACAAACACGTGTGTGGAAGAGCCATCCCAGTCGTAACTCGAGAATATACCCCAGGTTCCCGCCGCAACTCGAGAAAAACCATGAGACTTCCCCCTCGATGCGAGATGAGGCCCGATTCCCCTGTACTGCGTGCAGAGCAATTCCGTCTTGCACATCACACATTAAAGGAGCCTTGATTTCCTTGATGGCACTCCAGAGAAACCCCAAGAACACTGTTTCAAGGATAGAGGGATCCTGAGGTCACTGTAGCAACACGAAAGAACTCTGTGGACCAAAAATCAACTCGAAAAGAGAGGTTAGTCCCTGGATTCGTCTCCAGAGGAATACCACCTTACCACAAGCACCTCAAGAGGAGGCTTCTCTCAGCTCTAGGTATGTGAGAGGGACCCTGAGTTTGCGGCCTCAAGTGGAATGGACACCGCGATGCCCTGACTCGAAATAAGGCCGGATATCCCTGCAGTGACTTCAATGCAGGCTCGTCTTGCATCTCCCAGGACGAAAGGATGTCTGAATCCCCTGTGGAAAGCACAGAGAAAGACTTAGTTCCCCACCTCATCGCGACCGATAGCCTCACATCCTTTGAAAACTCCAGAGGTACGCGGAGATCAGTGCCTCCAAAGGAGACGATGCCTGACTCCTCGTGAAACTTGATAGGAGTCCCAGGATTCCTGTGGCACGTGGAAAGGGACCCTTGGTCTCCCGCCTCAGCTGGAGAGGCGTCCCAATTGCCTTGCCAAGCCTCGAGGAGAATCCCGAGTTGTGTCTCGCAACTAGGCAAGAGTCCTGACGTGGCTGAACAAACACGTGTGTGGAAGGGCCATCCCCGTCGTAACTCGAGAATATACCCCAGGTTCCCGCCGCAACTCGAGAAAAACCATGAGACTTCCCCCTCGCCGTGAGATGAGGCCCGATTCCCCTGCACTGCGTGCAGAGCAGTTACGTGTTGCACATCACACATGAAAGGAGCCTTGATTTCTTTGATGGCACTCCAGAGAAACCCCAAGAACACTGTTTCAAGGCTAGAGGGATCCTGAGGTCACTGTAGCAACACGAAAGAGCTCCGTGGCCCAAAAATCAACTCGAGATGAGAGGTTAGTCCCTGGCTTCGACTCCAGAGGAATACCACCTTACCACAAGCACCTCAAGAGGAGGCTTCTCTCAGCTCTAGGTATGTGAGAGGGACCCTGAGTTTGCGGCCTCAAGTGGAATGGACACCGCGATGCCCTGACTCGAAATAAGGCCGGATATCCCTGCAGTGACTAGAATGCAGGCTCGTCTTGCATCTCCCAAGACGAAAGGGTGTCTGAATCCCCTGTGGAGACCACAGAGAAAGACCTAGTTCCCCACCTCATCGCGACAGGAGGCCTCAAATCCTTTGAAAACTCCAGAGGTATGCGAAGATCAGTGCCTCCAAAGAAGACGATGCCTGACTCCTCGTGAAACTTGATAGGAGTCCCAGGATTCTTGTGGCCCGTGGAAAGGGACCCTTGGTCTCCCGCCTCAGCTGGAGAGGCGTCCCAATTGCCCTGCCAAGCCTCGAGGAGAATCCAGAGTTGTCCCTCGCAACTAGGCAGGAGTCCTGACGTCGCTGAAGAAACACGTGGGTGGAAGGGCCATCCCCGTCGTAACTCGAGAATATACCCCAGGTTCCCGCCGCAACTCGAGAAAAACCATGAGACTTCCCCCTCGCCGCGAGATGAGGCCCGATTTCCCTGCACTGCGTGCAGAGCAATTCCGTGTTGCACATCACACATGAAAGGAGCCTTGATTTCCTTGATGGCACTCCAGAGAAACCCCAAGAACACTGTTTCAAGGCTAGAGGGATCCTGAGGTCACTGTAGCAACACGAAAGAGCTCCGTGGGCCAAAATTCAACTCGAGATGAGAGGTTAGTCCCTGGCTTCGACTCCAGAGGAATACCACCTTACCACAAGCACCTCAAGAGGAGGCTTATCTCAGCTCTATGTATGTGAGAGGGTCCCTGAGTTTGCGGCCTCAAGTGGAATGGACACCGCGATGCCCTGACGCGAAATAAGGCTGGATATCCCTGCAGTGACTTGAATGCAGGCTCGTCTTGCATCTCCCAAGATGAAAGGATGTCTGAATCCCCTGTGGAGACCACAGAGAAACACCTAGTTCCCCACCTCATCGCGACCGGAGGCCTCACATCCTTTGAAAACTCCAGAGGTACGCGGAGATCAGTGCCTCCAAAGGAGACGATGCCTGACTCCTCGTGAAACTTGATAGGAGTCCCAGGATTCCTGTGGCACGTGGAAAGGGACCCTTTGTCTCCCGCCTCAGCTGGAGAGGCGTCCCAATTGCCTTGCCAAGCCTCGAGGAGAATCCCGAGTTGTGTCTCGCAACTAGGCAAGAGTCCTGACGTGGCTGAACAAACACGTGTGTGGAAGGGCCATCCCCGTCGTAACTCGAGAATATACCCCAGGTTCCCGCCGCAACTCGAGAAAAACCATGAGACTTCCCCCTCGCCGTGAGATGAGGCCCGATTCCCCTGCACTGCGTGCAGAGCAGTTCCGTGTTGCACATCACACATGAAAGGAGCCTTGATTTCTTTGATGGCACTCCAGAGAAACCCCAAGAATACTGTTTCAAGGCTAGAGGGATCCTGAGGTCACTGTAGCAACACGAAAGAGCTCCGTGGACCAAGAATCAACACGAGATGAGAGGTTAGTCCCTGGCTTCGACTCCTGAGGAATACCACCTTACCACAAGCACCTCAAGAGGAGGCTTCTCTCAGCTCTAGGTATGTGAGAGGGATCCTGAGTTTGCGGCCTCAAGTGGAATGGACACCGCGATGCCCTGACTCGAAATAAGGCCGGATATCCCTGCAGTGACTTGAATGCAGGCTCGTCTTGCATCGCCCAAGACGAAAGGATGTCTGAATCCCATGTGGAGACCACAGAGAAAGACCTAGTTCCCCACCTCATCGCGACCGGAGGCCTCACATCCTTTGAAAACTCCAGAGGTACGCGGAGATCAGTGCCTCCAAAGGAGACGATGCCTGACTCCTCGTGAAACTTGATAGGAGTCCCAGGATTCTTGTGGCACGTGGAAAGGGACCCTTGGTCTCCCGCCTCAGCTGGAGAGGCGTTCCAATTGCCCTGCCAAGCCTCGAGGAGAATCCCGAGTTGTCCCTCGCAACTAGGCAGGAGTCCTGACGTGGCTGAACAAACACGTAGGTGGAAGGGCCATCCCCGTCGTAACTCGAGAATATACCCCAGGTTCCCGCCGCAACTCGAGAAAAACCATGAGACTTCCCCCTCGATGCGAGATGAGGCCCGATTCCCCTGTACTGCGTGCAGAGCAATTCCGTCTTGCACATCACACATGAAAGGAGCCTTGATTTCCTTGATGGCACTCCAGAGAAACCCCAAGAACACTGTTTCAAGGATAGAGGGATCCTGAGGTCACTGTAGCAACACGAAAGAACTCTGTGGACCAAAAATCAACTCGAAAAGAGAGGTTAGTCCCTGGATTCGTCTCCAGAGGAATACCACCTTACCACAAGCACCTCAAGAGGAGGCTTCTCTCAGCTCTAGGTATGTGAGAGGGACCCTGAGTTTGCGGCCTCAAGTGGAATGGACACCGTGATGCCCTGACTCGAAATAAGGCCGGTTATCCCTGCAGTGACTTCAATGCAGGCTCGTCTTGCATCTCCCAGGACGAAAGGATGTCTGAATCCCCTGTGGAAAGCACAGAGAAAGACTTAGTTCCCCACCTCATCGCGACCGAGAGCCTCACATCCTTTGAAAACTCCAGAGGTACGCGGAGATCAGTGCCTCCAAAGGAGACAATGCCTGACTCCTCGTGAAACTTGATAGGAGTCCCAGGATTCCTGTGGCACGTGGAAAGGGACCCTTGGTCTCCCGCCTCAGCTGGAGAGGCGTCCCAATTGCTTTGCCAAGCCTCGAGGAGAATCCCGAGTTGTGTCTCGCAACTAGGCAAGAGTCCTGACGTGGCTGAACAAACACGTGTGTGGAAGGGCCATCCCCGTCGTAACTCGAGAATATACCCCAGGTTCCCGCCGCAACTCGAGAAAAACCATGAGACTTCCCCCTCGCCGCGAGATGAGGCCCGATTCCCCTGCACTGCGTGCAGAGCAATTCTGTGTTGCACATCACACATGAAAGGAGCCTTGATTTCCTTCATGGCACTCCAGAGAAACCCCAAGAACACTGTTTCAAGGCTAGAGGGATCCTGAGGTCACTGTAGCAACACGAAAGAGCTCCGTGGGCCAAAAATCAACTCGAGATGAGAGGTTAGTCCCTGGCTTCGACTCCAGAGGAATACCACCTTACCATAAGCACCTCAAGAGGAGGCTTCTCTCAGCTCTAGGTATGTGAGAGGGATCCTGAGTTTGCGGCCTCAAGTGGAATGGACACCGCGATGCCCTGACTCGAAATAAGGCTGGATATCCCTGCAGTGACTTCAATGCAGGCTCGTCTTGCATCTCCCAAGAAGAAAGGATGTCTGAATCCCCTGTGGAGACCACAGAGAAACACCTAGTTCCCCACCTCATCGCGACCGGAGGCCTCACATCCTTTGAAAACTCCAGAGGTACGAGGAGATCAGTGCCTCCAAAGGAGACGATGCCTGACTCCTCGTGAAACTTGATAGGAGTCCCTGGATTCTTGTGGCACGTGGAAAGGGACCCTTGGTCTCCCGCCTCAGCTGGAGAGGCATTCCAATTGCCCTGCCAAGCCTCGAGGAGAATCCCGAGTTGTCCCTCGCAACTAGGCAGGAGTCCTGACGTGGCTGAACAAACACGTGTGTGGAAGAGCCATCCCAGTCGTAACTCGAGAATATACCCCAGGTTCCCGCCGCAACTCGAGAAAAACCATGAGACTTCCCCCTCGATGCGAGATGAGGCCCGATTCCCCTGTACTGCGTGCAGAGCAATTCCGTCTTGCACATCACACATTAAAGGAGCCTTGATTTCCTTGATGGCACTCCAGAGAAACCCCAAGAACACTGTTTCAAGGATAGAGGGATCCTGAGGTCACTGTAGCAACACGAAAGAACTCTGTGGACCAAAAATCAACTCGAAAAGAGAGGTTAGTCCCTGGATTCGTCTCCAGAGGAATACCACCTTACCACAAGCACCTCAAGAGGAGGCTTCTCTCAGCTCTAGGTATGTGAGAGGGACCCTGAGTTTGCGGCCTCAAGTGGAATGGACACCGCGATGCCCTGACTCGAAATAAGGCCGGATATCCCTGCAGTGACTTCAATGCAGGCTCGTCTTGCATCTCCCAGGACGAAAGGATGTCTGAATCCCCTGTGGAAAGCACAGAGAAAGACTTAGTTCCCCACCTCATCGCGACCGATAGCCTCACATCCTTTGAAAACTCCAGAGGTACGCGGAGATCAGTGCCTCCAAAGGAGACGATGCCTGACTCCTCGTGAAACTTGATAGGAGTCCCAGGATTCCTGTGGCACGTGGAAAGGGACCCTTGGTCTCCCGCCTCAGCTGGAGAGGCGTCCCAATTGCCTTGCCAAGCCTCGAGGAGAATCCCGAGTTGTGTCTCGCAACTAGGCAAGAGTCCTGACGTGGCTGAACAAACACGTGTGTGGAAGGGCCATCCCCGTCGTAACTCGAGAATATACCCCAGGTTCCCGCCGCAACTCGAGAAAAACCATGAGACTTCCCCCTCGCCGCGAGATGAGGCCCGATTCCCCTGCACTGCGTGCAGAGCAATTCCGAGTTGCACATCACACATGAAAGGAGCCTTGATTTCCTTCATGGCACTCCAGAGAAACCCCAAGAACACTGTTTCAAGGCTAGAGGGATCCTGAGGTCACTGTAGCAACACGAAAGAGCTCCGTGGGCCAAAAATCAACTCGAGATGAGAGGTTAGTCCCTGGCTTCGACTCCAGAGGAATACCACCTTACCACAAGCACCTCAAGAGGAGGCTTCTCTCAGCTCTAGGTATGTGAGAGGGCCCCTGAGTTTGCGGCCTCAAGTGGAATGGACACCGCGATGCCCTGACTCGAAATAAGGCCGGATATCCCTGCAGTGACTGGAATGCAGGCTCGTCTTGCATCTCCCAAGACGAAAGGGTGTCTGAATCCCCTGTGGAGACCACAGAGAAAGACCTAGTTCCCCACCTCATCTCGACAGGAGGCCTCAAATCCTTTGAAAACTCCAGAGGTATGCGGAGATCAGTGCCTCCAAAGGAGCCGATGCCAGACTCCTCGTGAAACTTGATAGGAGACCCAGGATTCCTGTGGCACGTGGAAAGGGACCCTTGGTCTCCCGTCTCAGCTGGAGAGGCATCCCAATTGCCCTGCAAAGCCTCGAGGAGAATCCCGAGTTGTCCCTCGCAACTAGGCAGGAGTCCTGACGTCTCTGAAGAAACACGTGTGTGGAAGGGCCATCCCCGTCATAACTCGAGAATATACCCCAGGTTCCCGCCGCAACTCGAGAAAAACCATGAGACTTCCCCCTCGCCGCGAGATGAGGCCCGATTCCCCTGCACTGCGTGCAGAGCAATTCCGTGTTGCACATCACACATGAAAGGAGCCTTGATTTCTTTGATGGCACTCCAGAGAAACCCAAAGAACACTGTTTCAAGGCTAGAGGGATCCTGAGGTCACTGTAGCAACACGAAAGAGCTCCGTGGACCAAGAATCAACACGAAATGAGAGGTTAGTCCCTGGCTTCGACTCCTGAGGAATACCACCTTACCACAAGCACCTCAAGAGGAGGCTTCTCTCAGCTCTAGGTATGTGAGAGGGATCCTGAGTTTGTGGCCTCAAGTGGAATGGACACCGCGATGCCCTGACTCGAAATAAGGCTGGATATCCCTGCAGTGACTTCAATGCAGGCTCGTCTTGCATCTCCCAAGAAGAAACGATGTCTGAATCCCCTGTGGAGACCACAGAGAAACACCTAGTTCCCCACCTCATCGCGACCGGAGGCCTCACATCCTTTGAAAACTCCAGAGGTACGAGGAGATCAGTGCCTCCAAAGGAGACGATGCCTGACTCCTCGTGAAACTTGATAGGAGTCCCTGGATTCTTGTGGCACGTGGAAAGGGACCCTTGGTCTCACGCCTCAGCTGGAGAGGCATTCCAATTGCCCTGCCAAGCCTCGAGGAGAATCACGAGTTGTCCCTCGCAACTAGGCAGGAGTTCTGACGTGGCTGAACAAACACGTGTGTGGAAGAGCCATCCCTGTCGTAACTCGAGAATATACCCCAGGTTCCCGCCGCAACTCGAGAAAAACCATGAGACTTCCCCCTCGATGCGAGATGAGGCCCGATTCCCCTGTACTATGTGTAGAGCAATTCCGTGTTGCACATCACACATTAAAGGAGCCTTGATTTCCTTGATGGCACTCCAGAGAAACCCCAAGAACACTGTTTCAAGGATAGAGGGATCCTGAGGTCACTGTAGCAACACGAAAGAACTCTGTGGACCAAAAATCAACTCGAAAAGAGAGGTTAGTCCCTGGATTCGTCTCCAGAGGAATACCACCTTACCACAAGCACCTCAAGAGGAGGCTTCTCTCAGCTCTAGGTATGTGAGAGGGACCCTGAGTTTGCGGCCTCAAGTGGAATGGACACCGCGATGCCCTGACTCGAAATAAGGCCGGATATCCCTGCAGTGACTTCAATGCAGGCTCGTCTTGCATCTCCCAGGACGAAAGGATGTCTGAATCCCCTGTGGAAAGCACAGAGAAAGACTTAGTTCCCCACCTCATCGCGACCGATAGCCTCACATCCTTTGAAAACTCCAGAGGTACGCGGAGATCAGTGCCTCCAAAGGAGACGATGCCTGACTCCTCGTGAAACTTGATAGGAGTCCCAGGATTCCTGTGGCACTTGGAAAGGGACACTTGGTCTCCCGCCTCAGCTGGAGAGGCGTCCCAATTGCCCTGCCAAGCCTCGAGGAGAATCCAGAGTTGTCCCTCGCAACTAGGCAGGAATCCTGACGTCGCTGAAGAAACACGTGGGTGGAAGGGCCATCCCCGTCGTAACTCGAGAATATACCCCAGGTTCCCGCCGCAACTCGAGAAAAACCATGAGACTTCCCCCTCGCCGCGAGATGAGGCCCGATTCCCCTGCACTGTGTGCAGAGCAATTCTGTGTTGCACATCACACATGAAAGGAGCCTTGATTTCCTTCATGGCACTCCAGAGAAACCCCAAGAACACTGTTTCAAGGCTAGAGGGATCCTGAGGTCACTGTAGCAACACGAAAGAGCTCCGTGGACCAAAAATCAACTCGAGATGAGAGGTTAGTCCCTGGCTTCGACTCCAGAGGAATACCACCTTACCACAAGCACCTCAAGAGGAGGCTTCTCTCAGCTCTAGGTATGTGAGAGGGACCCTGAGTTTGCGGCCTCAAGTGGAATGGACACCGCGATGCCCTGACGCGAAATAAGGCTGGATATCCCTGCAGTGACTTGAATGCAGGCACGTCTTGCATCTCCCAAGATGAAAGGATGTCTGAATCCCCTGTGGAGACCACAGAGAAAGAACTAGTTCCACACCTCAACGCGACCGGTGGCCTCACATCCTTTGAAAACTCCAGAGGTACGCGGAGATCAGTGCCTCCAAAGGAGACGATGCCTGACTACTCGTGAAACTTGATAGGAGTCCCAGGATTCCTGTGGCACGTGGAAAGGGACCCTTGGTCTCCCGCCTCAGCTGGAGAGGCGTCCCAATTGACTTGCCAAGCCTCGAGAAGTATCCCCAGTTGTGTCTCGCACCTAGGCAAGAGTCCTGACGTGGCTGAACAAACACGTGTGTGGAAGGGCCATCCCCGTCGTAACTCGAGAATATACCCCAGGTTCCCGCCGCAACTCGAGAAAAACCATGAGACTTCCCCCTCGCCGCGAGATGAGGCCCGATTCCCCTGCACTGCGTGCAGAGCAATTCTGTGTTGCACATCACACATGAAAGGAGCCTTGATTTCCTTCATGGCACTCCAGAGAAACCCCAAGAACACTGTTTCAAGGCTAGAGGGATCCTGAGGTCACTGTAGCAACACGAAAGAGCTCCGTGGACCAAAAATCAACTCGAGATGAGAGGTTAGTCCCTGGCTTCGACTCCAGAGGAATACCACCTTACCACAAGCACCTCAAGAGGAGGCTTCTCTCAGCTCTAGGTATGTGAGAGGGACCCTGAGTTTGCAGCCTCAAGTGGAATGGACACCGCGATGCCCTGACTCGAAATAAGGCCGGATATGCCTGCAGTGACTTGAATGCAGGCTCGTCTTGCATCTCCCAAGAAGAAAGGATGTCTGAATCCCCTGTGGAGACCACAGAGAAACACCTAGTTCCCCACCTCATCGCGACCGGAGGCCTCACATCCTTTGAAAACTCCAGAGTTACGCGGAGATCAGTGCCTCCAAAGGAGACGATGCCTGACTCCTCGTGAAACTTGATAGGAGTCCCAGGATTCTTGTGGCACGTGGAAAGGGACCCTTGGTCTCCCGCCTCAGCTGGAGAGGCGTTCCAATTGCCGTGCCAAGCCTCGATGAGAATCCCGAGTTGTCCCTCGCAACTAGGCAGGAGTCCTGACGTGGCTGAACAAACACGTGCGTGGAAGGGCCATCCCCGTCGTAACTCGAGAATATACCCCAGGTTCCCGCCGCAACTCGAGAAAAACCATGAGACTTCCCACTCGATGCGAGATGAGGCCCGATTCCCCTGTACTGCGTGCAGAGCAATTCCGTCTTGCACATCACACATGAAAGGAGCCTTGATTTCCTCCATGGCACTCCAGAGAAACCCCAAGAACACTGTTTCAAGGATAGAGGGATCCTGAGGTCACTGTAGCAACACGAAAGAACTCTGTGGACCAAAAATCAACTCGAAAAGAGAGGTTAGTCCCTGGATTCGTCTCCAGAGGAATACCACCTTACCACAAGCACCTCAAGAGGAAGCTTCTCTCAGCTCTAGGTATGTGAGAGGGACCCTGAGTTTGCGGCCTCAAGTGGAATGGACACCGCGATGCCCTGACTCGAAATAAGGCCGGATATCCCTGCAGTGACTTCAATGCAGGCTCGTCTTGCATCTCCCAGGACGAAAGGATGTCTGAATCCCCTGTGCAAAGCACAGAGAAAGACTTAGTTCCCCACCTCATCGCGACCGGAGGCCTCACATCCTTTGAAAACTCCAGAGGTACGCGGAGATCAGTGCCTCCAAAGGAGACGATGCCTGACTCCTCGTGAATCTTGATAGGAGTCCCAGGATTCCTGTGGCACTTGGAAAGGGACACTTGGTCTCCCGCCTCAGCTGGAGAGGCGTCCCAATTGCCCTGCCAAGCCTCGAGGAGAATCCAGAGTTGTCCCTCGCAACTAGGCAGGAGTCCTGACGTCGCTGAAGAAACACGTGGGTGGAAGGGCCATCCCCGTCGTAACTCGAGAATATACCCCAGGTTCCCGCCGCAACTCGAGAAAAACCATGAGACTTCCCCCTCGCCGCGAGATGAGGCCCGATTCCCCTGCACTGCGTGCAGAGCAATTCCGTGTTGCACATCACACATGAAAGGAGCCTTGATTTCCTTCATGGCACTACAGAAAAACCCCAAGAACACTGTTTCAAGGCTAGAGGGATCCTGAGGTCACTGTAGCAACATGAAAGAGCTCCGAGGGCCAAAAATCAACTCGAGATGAGAGGTTAGTCCCTGGCTTCGACTCCAGAGGAATACCACCTTACCACAAGCACCTCAAGAGGAGGCTTCTCTCAGCTCTAGGTATGTGAGAGGGACCCTGAGTTTGCGGCCTCAAGTGGATTTGACACCGCGATGCCCTGACTCGAAATAAGGCCGGATATCCCTGCAGTGACTTGAATGCAGGCTCGTCTTGCATCTCCCAAGATGAAAGGATGTCTGAATCCCCTGTGGAGACCACAGAGAAACACCTAGTTCCCCACCTCATCGCGACCGGAGGCCTCACATCCTTTGAAAACTCCAGAGGTACGCGGAGATCAGTGCCTCCAAAGGAGACGATGCCTGACTCCTCGTGAAACTTGATAGGAGTCCCAGGATTCTTGTGGCACGTGGAAAGGGACCCTTGGTCTCCCGCGTCAGCTGGAGAGGCGTTCCAATTGCCGTGCCAAGGCTCGAGGAGAATCCCGAGTTGTGTCTCGCAACTAGGCAGGAGTCCTGACGTCGCTGAAGAAACACGTGGGTGGAAGGGCCATCCCCGTCGTAATTCGAGAATATACCCCAGGTTCCCGCCGCAACTCGAGAAAAACCATGAGACTTCCCCCTCGCCGCGAGATGAGGCCCGATTCCCCAGCACTGCGTGCAGAGAAATTCCGTGTTGCACATCACACATGAAAGGAGCCTTGATTTCCTTGATGGCACTCCAGAGAAGCCCCAAGAACACTGTTTCAAGGCTAGAGGGATCCTGAGGTCACTGTAGCAACACGAAAGAGCTCCGTGCGCCAAAAATCAACTCGAGATGAGAGGTTAGTCCCTGGCTTCGACTCCAGAGGAATACCACCTTACCACAAGCACCTCAAGAGGAGGCTTCTCTCAACTCTAGGTATGTGAGAGGGACCCTGAGTTTGCGGCCTCAAGTGGAATGGACACCGCGATGCCCTGACTCAAAATAAGGCCGGATATCCCTGCAGTGACTTGAATGCAGGCTCGTCTTGCATCTCCCAAGAAGAAAGGATGTCTGAATCCCCTGTGGAGACCACAGAGAAACACCTAGTTCCCCACCTCATCGCGACCGGAGGCCTCACATCCTTTGAAAACTCCAGAGGTACGCGGAGATCAGTGCCTCCAAAGGAGACGATGCCTGACTCCTCGTGAAACTTGATAGGAGTCCCAGGATTCTTGTGGCACGTGGAAAGGGACCCTTGGTCTCCCGCCTCAGCTGGAGAGGCGTCCCAATTGCCGTGCCAAGCCTCGAGGAGAATCCCGAGTTGTCCCTCGCAACTAGGCAGGAGTCCTGACATGGCTGAACAAACACGTGTGTGGAAGGGCCATCCCCGTCGTAACTCGAGAATATACCCCAGGTTCCCGCCGCAACTCGAGAAAAACCATGAGACTTCCCCCTCGCCACGAGATGAGGCCCGATTCCCCTGCACTGCGTGCAGAGCAATTCTGTGTTGCACATCACACATGAAAAGAGCCTTGATTTCCTTCATGGCACTCCAGAGAAACCCCAAGAACACTGTTTCAAGGCTAGAGGGATCCTGAGGTCACTGTAGCAACACGAAAGAGCTCCGTGGACCAAAAATCAACTCGAGATGAGAGGTTAGTCCCTGGCTTCGACTCCAGAGGAATACCACCTTACGACAAGCACCTCAAGAGGAGGCTTCTCTCAGCTCTAGGTATGTGAGAGGGACCCTGAGTTTGCGGCCTCAAGTGGAATGGACACCGCGATGCCCTGACTCGAAATAAGGCCGGATATCCATGCAGTGACTGGAATGCAGGCTCGTCTTGCATCTCCCAAGACGAAAGGGTGTCTGAATCCCCTGTGGAGACCACAGAGAAAGACCTAGTTCCCCACCTCATCGCGACAGGAGGCCTCAAATCCTTTGAAAACTCCAGAGGTATGCGGAGATCAGTGCCTCCAAAGGAGACGATGCCTGACTCCTCGTGAAACTTGATAGGAGACCCAGGATTCCTGTGGCACGTGGAAAGGGACACTTGGTCTCCCGTCTCAGCTGGAGAGGCGTCCCAATTGCCCTGCAAAGCCTCGAGGAGAATCCCGAGTTGTCCCTCGCAACTAGGCAGGAGTCCTGACGTCGCGGAAGAAACACGTGGGTGGAAGGGCCATCCCCGTCGTAACTCGAGAATATACCCCAGGTTCCCGCCGCAACTCGAGAAAAACCATGAGACTTCCCCCTCGATGCGAGATGAGGCCCGATTCCCCTGTACTGCGTGCAGAGCAATTCCGTGTTGCACATCACACATGAAAGGAGCCTTGATTTCCTTGATGGCACTCCAGAGAAACCCCAAGAACACTGTTTCAAGGCTAGAGGGATCCTGAGGTAACTGTAGCAACACGAAAGAACTCTGTGGACCAAAAATCAACTCGAAAAGAGAGGTTAGTCCCTGGATTCGTCTCCAGAGGAATACCACCTTACCACAAGCACCTCAAGAGGAGGCTTCTCTCAGCTCTAGGTATGTGAGAGGGACCCTGAGTTTGCGGACTCAAGTGGAATGGACACCGCGATGCCCTGACTCGAAATAAGGCCGGATATCCCTGCAGTGACTTCAATGCAGGCTCGTCTTGCATCTCCCAGGACGAAAGGATGTCTGAATCCCCTGTGGAAAGCACAGAGAAAGACTTAGTTCCCCACCTCATCGCGACCGATAGCCTCACATCCTTTGAAAACTCCAGAGGAACGCGGAGATCAGTGCCTCCAAAGGAGACGATGCCTGACTCCTCGTGAAACTTGATAGGAGTCCCAGGATTCCTGTGGCACTTGGAAAGGGACCCTTGGTCTCCCGCCTCAGCTGGAGAGGCGTCCCAATTGCCCTGCCAAGCCTCGAGGAGAATCCAGAGTTGTCCCTCGCAACTAGGCAGGAGTCCTGACGTCGCTGAAGAAACACGTGGGTGGAAGGGCCATCCCCGTCGTAACTCGAGAATATACCCCAGGTTCCCGCCGCAACTCGAGAAAAACCATGAGACTTCCCCCTCGCCGCGAGATGAGGCCCGATTCCCCTGCACTGCGTGCAGAGCAATTCCGTGTTGCACATCACACATGAAAGGAGCCTTGATTTCCTTCATGGCACTACAGAGAAACCCCAAGAACACTGTTTCAAGGCTAGAGGGATCCTGAGGTCACTGTAGCAACATGAAAGAGCTCCGAGGGCCAAAAATCAACTCGAGATGAGAGGTTAGTCCCTGGCTTCGTCTCCAGAGGAATACCACCTTACCACAAGCACCTCAAGAGGAGGCTTCTCTCAGCTCTAGGTATGTGAGAGGGACCCTGAGTTTGCGGCCTCAAGTGGAATGGACACCGCGATGCCCTGACTCGAAATAAGGCCGGATATTCCTGCAGTGACTTGAATGCAGGCTCGTCTTGCATCTCCCAAGATGAAAGGATGTCTGAATCCCCTGTGGAGACCACAGAGAAACACCTAGCTCCCCACCGCATCGCGACCGGAGGCCTCACATCCTTTGAAAACTCCAGAGGTACGCGGAGATCAGTGCCTCCAAAGGAGACGATGCCTGACTCCTCGTGAAACTTGATAGGAGTCCCAGGATTCTTGTGGCACGTGGAAAGGGACCCTTGGTCTCCCGCGTCAGCTGGAGAGGCGTTCCAATTGCCGTGCCAAGCCTCGAGGAGAATCCCGAGTTGTCCCTCGCAACTAGGCAGGAGTCCTGACGTGGCTGAACAAACACGTGGGTGGAAGGGCCATCCCCGTCGTAACTCGAGAATATACCCTAGGTTCCCGCCGCAACTCGAGAAAAACCATGAGACTTCCCCCTAGATGCGAGATGAGGCCCGATTCCCCCTGTACTGCGTGCAGAGCAATTCCGTGTTGCACATCACACATGAAAGGAGCCTTGATTTCCTTGATGGCACTCCAGAGAAACCCCAAGAACACTGTTTCAAGGCTAGAGGGATCCTGAGGTCACTGTAGCAACACGAAAGAGCTCCGTGGGCCAAAAATCAACTCGAGATGAGAGGTTAGTCCCTGGCTTCGACTCCAGAGGAATACCACCTTACCACAAGCACCTCAAGAGGAGGCTTCTCTCAGCTCTAGGTATGTGAGAGGGACCCTGAGTTTGCGGCCTCAAGTGGAATGGACACCGCGATGCCCTGACGCGAAATAAGGCTGGATATCCCTGCAGTGACTTGAATGCAGGCTCGTCTTGCATCTCCCAAGATGAAAGGATGTCTGAATCCCCTGTGGAGACCACAGAGAAAGACCTAGTTCCCCACCTCATCGCGACCGGAGGCCTCACATCCCTTGAAAACTCCAGAGGTATGCGGAGATCAGTGCCTCCAAAGGAGACGATGCCTGACTCCTCGTGAAACTTGATAGGAGTCCCAGGATTCCTGTGGCACGTGGAAAGGGAACCTTGGTCTCCCGCCTCAGCTGGAGAGGCGTCCCAATTGCCTTGCCAAGCCTCGAGGAGAATCCCGAGTTGTGTCTCGCAACTAGTCAAGAGTCCTGACGTGGCTGAACAAACACGTGTGTGGAAGGGCCATCCCCGTCGTAACTCGAGAATATACCCCAGGTTCCCGCCGCAACTCGAGAAAAACCATGAGACTTTCCCCTCGCCGCGAGATGAGGCCCGATTTCCCTGCACTGCGTGCAGAGCAATTCTGTGTTGCACATCACACATGAAAGGAGCCTTGATTTCCTTCATGGCTCTCCAGAGAAATCCCAAGAACACTGTTTCAAGGCTAGAGGGATCCTGAGGTCACTGTAGCAACACGAAAGAGCTCCGTGGACCAAAAATCAACTCGAGATGAGAGGTTAGTCCCTGGCTTCGACTCCAGAGGAATACCACCTTACCACAAGCACCTCAAGAGGAGGCTTCTCTCAGCTCTAGGTATGTGAGAGGGATCCTGAGTTTGCGGCCTCAAGTGGAATGGACACCGCGATGCCCTGACTCGAAATAAGGCCGGATATCCCTGCAGTGACTGGAATGCAGGCTCGTCTTGCATCTCCCAAGAAGAAAGGATGTCTGAATCCCCTGTGGAGACCACAGAGAAACACGTAATTCCCCACCTCATCGCGACCGGAGGCCTCACATCCTTTGAAAACTCCATAGGTACGCGGAGATCAGTGCCTCCAAAGGAGACGATGCCTGACTCCTCGTGATACTTGATAGGAGTCCCAGGATTCTTGTGGCACGTGGAAAGGGACCCTTGGTCTCCCGCCTCAGCTGGAGAGGCGTTCCAATTACGCTGCCAAGCCTCGAGGAGAATCCCGAGTTGTCCTTCGCAACTAGGCAGGAGTCCTGTCGTGGCTGAACAAACACGTGGGTGGAAGGGCCATCCCCGTCGTAACTCGAGAATATACCCCAGGTTCCCGCCGCAACTCGAGAAAAACCATGAGACTTCCCCCTCGATGCGAGATGAGGCCCGATTCCCCTGTACTGCGTGCAGAGCAATTCCGTGTTGCACATCACACATGAAAGGAGCCTTGATTTCCTTGATGGCACTCCAGAGAAACCCCAAGAACACTCTTTCAAGGATAGAGGGATCCTGAGGTCACTGTAGCAACACGAAAGAACTCTGTGGACCAAAAATCTACTCGAAAAGAGAGGTTAGTCCCTGGATTCGTCTCCAGAGGAATAACACCTTACCACAAGCACCTCAAGAGGAGGCTTCTCTCAGCTCTAGGTATGTGAGAGGGACCCTGAGTTTGCGACCTCAAGTGGAATGGACACCGCGATGCCCTGACTCGAAATAAGGCAGGATATCCCTGCAGTGACTTCAATGCAGGCTCGTCTTGCATCTCCCAGGACGAAAGGATGTCTGAATCCCCTGTGGAAAGAACAGAGAAAGACTTAGTTCCCCACCTCATCGTGACCGATAGCCTCACATCCTTTGAAAACTCCAGAGGTCCGCGGAGATCAGTGCCTCCAAAGGAGACGATGCCTGACTCCTCGTGAAACTTGATAGGAGTCCCAGGATTCCTGTGGCACTTGGAAAGGGACACTTGGTCTCCCGCCTCAGCTGGAGAGGCGTCCCAATTGCCCTGCCAAGCCTCGAGGAGAATCCAGAGTTGTCCCTCGCAACTAGGCAGGAGTCCTGACGTCGCTGAAGAAACACGTGGGTGGAAGGGCCATCCCCGTCGTAACTCGAGAATATACCCCAGGTTCCCGCCGCAACTCGAGAAAAACCATGAGACTTCCCCCTCGCCGCGAGATGAGGCCCGATTCCCCTGCACTGCGTGCAGAGCAATTCCGTGTTGCACATCACACATGAAAGGAGCCTTGATTTCCTTGATGGCACTCCAGAGAAACCCCAAGAACACTGTTTCAAGGCTAGAGGGATCCTGAGGTCACTGTAGCAACACGAAAGAGCTCCGTGGGCCAAAAATCAACACGAGATGAGAGGTTAGTCCCTGGCTTCGACTCCAGAGGAATACCACCTTACCACAAGCACCTCAAGAGGAGGCTTCTCTCAGCTCTAGGTATGTGAGAGGGACCCTGAGTTTGCGGCCTCAAGTGGAATGGACACCGCGATGCCCTGACGCGAAATAAGGCCGGATATCCCTGCAGTGACTTGAATGCATGCTCGTCTTGCATCTCCCAAGATGAAAGGATGTCTGAATCCCCTGTGGAGACCACAGAGAAAGACCTAGTTCCCCACCTCATCGCGACCGGAGGCCTCACATCCTTTGAAAACTCCAGAGGTACGCGGAGATCAGTGCCTCCAAAGGAGACGATGCCTGACTCCTCGTGAAACTTGATAGGAGTCCCAGGATTCCTGTGGCACGTGGAAAGGGACCCTTGGTCTCCCGCCTCAGCTGGAGAGGCGTCCCAATTGCCTTGCCAAGCCTCGAGGAGAATCCCGAGTTGTGTCTCGCAACTAGGCAAGAGTCCTGACGTGGCTGAACAAACACGTGTGTGGAAGGGCCATCCCCGTCGTAACTCGAGAATATACCCCAGGTTCCCGCCGCAACTCGAGAAAAACCATGAGACTTCCCCCTCGCCGTGAGATGAGGCCCGATTCCCCTGCACTGCGTGCAGAGCAATTCCGTGTTGCACATCACACATGAAAGGACCCTTGATTTCCTTCATGGCACTCCAGAGAAACCCCAAGAACACTGTTTCAAGGCTAGAGGGATCCTGAGGTCACTGTAGCAACACGAAAGAACTCCGTGGACCAAGAATCAACTCGAGATGAGAGGTTAGTCCCTGGCTTCGACTCCTGAGCAATACCACCTTACCACAAGCACCTCAAGAGGAGGCTTCTCTCAGCTCTAGGTATGTGAGAGGGACCCTGAGTTTGCGGCCTCAAGTGGAATGGACACCGCGATGCCCTGACTCGAAATAAGGCCGGATATCCCTGCAGTGACTGGAATGCAGGCTCGTCTTGCATCTCCCAAGACGAAATGGTGTCTGAATACCCTGTGGAGACCACAGAGAAAGACCTAGTTCCCCACCTCATCGCGACAGGACTCCTCAAATCCTTTGAAAACTCCAGAGGTATGCGGAGATCAGTGCCTCCAAAGGAGACGATGCCTGACTCCTCGAGAAACTTGATAGGAGACCCAGGATTCCTGTGGCACGTGGAAAGGGACCCTTGGTCTCCCGTCCCAGCTGGAGAGGCGTCCGAATTGCCCTGCCAAGCCTCGAGGAGAATCCCGAGTTGTCCCTCGCAACTAGGCAGGAGTCCTGACATGGCTGAACACACATGTGTTTGGAAAGGCCATCCCCGTCGTAACTCGAGAATATACCCCAGGTTCCCGCCGCAACTCGAGAAAAACCATGAGACTTCCCCCTCGCCGCGAGATGAGGCCCGATTCCCCGGCACTGCGTGCAGAGCAATTCCGTGTTGCACATCACACATGAAAGGAGCCTTGATTTCCTTCATGGCACTCCAGAGAAACCCGAAGAACACTGTTTCAAGGCTAGAGGGATCCTGAGGTCACTGTAGCAACACGAAAGAGCTCCGTGGACCAAGAATCAACACGAGATGAGAGGTTAGTCCCTGGCTTCGACTCCAGAGGAATACCACCTTACCACAAGCACCTCAAGAGGAGGCTTCTCTCAGCTCTAGGTATGTGAGAGGGATCCTGAGTTTGCAGCCTCAAGTGGAATGGACACCGCGATGCCCTGACTCGAAATAAGGCCGGATATCCCTGCAGTGACTTCAATGCAGGCTCGTCTTGCATCTCCCAAGAAGAAAGGATGTCTGAATCCCCTGTGGAGACCACAGAGAAACACCTAGTTCCCCACCTCATCGCGACCGGAGGCCTCACATCCTTTGAAAACTCCAGAGGTACGCGGAGATCAGTGCCTCCAAAGGAGACGATGCCTGACTCCTCGTGAAACTTGATAGGAGTCCCAGGATTCTTGTGGCACGTGGAAAGGGACCCTTGGTGTCCCGCCTCAGCTGGAGAGGCGTTCCAATTGCCCTGCCAAGCCTCGAGGAGAATCCCGAGTTGTCCCTCGCAACTAGGCAGGAGTCCTGACGTGGCTGAACAAACACGTGGGTGGAAGGGCCATCCCCGTCGTAACTCGAGAATATACCCCAGGTTCCCGCCGCAACTCGAGAAAAACCATGAGACTTCCCCCTCGATGCGAGATGAGGCCCGATTCCCCTGTACTGCGTGCAGAGCAATTCCGTCTTGCACATCACACATGAAAGGAGCCTTGATTTCCTTGATGGCACTCCAGAGAAACCCCAAGAAGACTGTTTCAAGGATAGAGGGATCCTGAGGTCACTGTAGCAACAAGAAAGAACTCTGTGGACCAAAAATCAACTCGAAAAGAGAGGTTAGTCCCTGGATTCGTCTCCAGAGGAATACCACCTTACCACAAGCACCTCAAGAGGAGGCTTCTCTCAGCTCTAGGTATGTGAGAGGGACCCTGAGTTTGCGGCCTCAAGTGGAATGGACACCGCGATGCCCTGACTCGAAATAAGGCCGGATATCCCTGAAGTGACTTCAATGCAGGCTCGTCTTGCATCTCCCAGGACGAAAGGATGTTTGAATCCCCTGTGGAAAGCACAGAGAAAGACTTAGTTCCCCACCTCATCGCGACCGATAGCCTCACATCCTTTGAAAACTCCAGAGGTACGCGGAGATCAGTGCCTCCAAAGGAGACGATGCCTGACTCCTCGTGAAACTTGATAGGAGTCCCAGGATTCCTGTCGCACTTGGAAAGGGACACTTGGTCTCCCGCCTCAGCTGGAGAGGCGTCCCAATTGCCCTGCCAAGCCTCGAGGTGAATCCAGAGTTGTCCCTCGCAACTAGGCAGGAGTCCTGACGTCGCTGAAGAAACACGTGGGTGGAAGGGCCATCCCCGTCGTAACTCGAGAATATACCCCAGGTTCCCGCCGCAACTCGAGAAAAACCATGAGACTTCCCCCTCGCCGCGAGATGAGGCCCGATTCCCCTGCACTGCGTGCAGAGCAATTCCGTGTTGCACATCACACATGAAAGGAGCCTTGTTTTCCTTGATGGCACTCCAGAGAAACCCCAAGAACACTGTTTCAAGGCTAGAGGGATCCTGAGGTCACTGTAGCAACACAAAAGAGCTCCGTTGGCCAAAAATCAACTCGAGATGAGAGGTTAGTCCCTGGCTTCGACACCAGAGGAATACCACCTAACCACAAGCACCTCAAGAGGAGGCTTCTCTCAGCTCTAGGTATGTGAGAGGGACCCTGAGTTTGCGGCCTCAAGTGGAATGGACACCGCGATTCCCTGACGCGAAATAAGGCTGGATATCCCTGCAGTGACTTGAATGCAGGCTCGTCTTGCATTTCCCAAGATGAAAGGATGTCTGAATCCCCTGTGGAGACCACAGAGAAACACCTAGTTCCCCACCTCATCGCGACCGGAGGCCTCACATCCTTTGAAAACTCCAGAGGTACGCGGAGATCAGTGCCTCCAAAGGAGACGATGCCTGACTCCTCGTGAAACTTGATAGCAGTCCCAGAATTCTTGTGGCACGTGGAAAGGGACCCTTGGTCTCCCGCCTCAGCTGGAGAGGCGTTCCAATTGCCCTGCCAAGCCTCGAGGAGAATCCCGAGTTGTCCCTCGCAACTAGGCAGGAGTCCTGACGTGGCTGAACAAACACGTGGGTGGAAGGGCCATCCCCGTCGTAACTCGAGAATATACCCCAGGTTCCCGCCGCAACTCGAGAAAAACCATGAGACTTCCCCCTCGATGCGAGATGAGGCCCGAGTCCCCTGTACTGCGTGCAGAGCAATTCCGTCTTGCACATCACACATGAAAGGAGCCTTGATTTCCTTGATGGCACTCCAGAGAAACCCCAAGAACACTCTTTCAAGGATAGAGGGATCCTGAGGTCACTGTAGCAACACGAAAGAACTCTGTGGACCAAAAATCAACTCGAAAAGAGAGGTTAGTCCCTGGATTCGTCTCCAGAGGAATACCACCTTACCACAAGCACCTCAACAGGAGGCTTCTGTCAGCTCTAGGTATGTGAGAGGGACCCTGAGTTTGCAGCCTCAAGTGGAATGGACACTGCGATGCCCTGACTCGAAATAAGGCCGGATATCCCTGCAGTGACTTCAATGCAGGCTCGTCTTGCATCTCCCAGGACGAAAGGATGTCTGAATCCCCTGTGGAAAGCACAGAGAAAGACTTAGTTCCCCACCTCATCGCGACCGATAGCCTCACATCCTTTGAAAACTCCAGAGGTATGCGGAGATCAGTGCCTCCAAAGGAGACGATGCCTGACTCCTCGTGAAACTTGATAGGAGTCCCAGGTTTCCTGTGGCACGTGGAAAGGGACACTTGGTCTCCCGCCTCAGCTTTAGAGGCGTACCAATTGCCCTGCCAAGCCTCGAGGAGAATCCAGAGTTGTCCCTCACAACTAGGCAGGAGTCCTGACGTCGCTGAAGAAACACGTGGGTGGAAGGGCCATCCCCGTCGTAACTCGAGAATATACCCCAGGTTCCCGCCGCAACTCGAGAAAAACCATGAGACTTCCCCCTCGCCGCGAGATGAGGCCCGATTCCCCTGCACTGCGTGCAGAGCAATTCCGTGTTGCACATCACACACGAAAGGAGCCTTGATTTCCTTCATGGCACTCCAGAGAAACCCGAAGAACACTGTTTCAAGGATAGAGGGATCCTGAGGTCACTGTAGCAACAAGAAAGAGCTCCGTGGGCCAAAAATCAACTCGAGATGAGAGGTTAGTCCCTGGCTTCGACTCCAGAGGAATACCACCTTACCACAAGCACCTCAAGAGGAGGCTTCTCTCAGCTCTAGGTATGTGAGAGGGACCCTGAGTTTGCGGCCTCAAGTGGAATGGACACCGCGATGCCCTGATGTGAAATAAGGCTGGATATCCCTGCAGTGACTTGAATGCAGGCTCGTCTTGCATCTCCCAAGATGAAAGGATGTCTGAATCCCCTGTGGAGACCACAGAGAAAGACCTAGTTCCCCACCTCATCGCGACCGGAGGCCTCACATCCTTTGAAAACTCCAGAGGTATGCGGAGATCAGTGCCTCCAAAGGAGACGATGCCTGACTCCTCGTGAAACTTGATAGGAGTCCCAGGTTTCCTGTGGCACGTGGAAAGGGACCCTTGGTCTCCCGCCTCAGCTGGAGAGGCGTCCCAATTGCCTTGCCAAGCCTCGAGGAGAATCCCGAGTTGTGTCTCGCAACTAGGCAAGAGTCCTGACGTGGCTGAACAAACACGTATGTGGAAGGGCCATCCCCGTCGTAACTCGAGAATATACCCCAGGTTCCCGCCGCAACTCGAGAAAAACCATGAGACTTCCCCCTCGCCGCGAGATGAGGACCGATTCCCCTGCACTGCGTGCAGAGCAATTCTGTGTTGCACATCACACATGAAAGGAGCCTTGATTTCCTTCATGGCACTCCAGAGAAACCCCAAGAACACTGTTTCAAGGCTAGAGGGATCCTGAGGTCACTGTAGCAACACGAAAGAGCTCCGTGGACCAAAAATCAACTCGAGATGAGAGGTTAGTCCCTGGCTTCGACTCCAGAGGAATACCACCTTACCACAAGCACCTCAAGAGGAGGCTTCTCTCAGCTCTAGGTATGTGAGAGGGACCCTGAGTTTGCGGCCTCAAGTGGAATGGACACCGCGATGCCCTGACTCGAAATAAGGCCGGATATCCCTGCAGTGACTGGAATGCAGGCTCGTCTTGCATCTCCCAAGACGAAAGGGTGTCTGAATCCCCTGTGGAGACCACAGAGAAAGACCTAGTTCCCCACCTCATCGCGACAGGAGGCCTCAAATCCTTTGAAAACTCCAGAGGTATGCGGAGATCAGTGCCTCCAAAGGAGACGATGCCTGACTCCTCGTGAAACTTGATAGGAGACCCAGGATTCCTGTGGCACGTGGAAAGGGACCCTTGGTCTCCCGTCTCAGCTGGAGAGGCGTCCCAATTGCCCTGCCAAGCCTCGAGGAGAATCCCGAGTTGTCCCTCGCAACTAGGCAGGAGTCCTGACATGGCTGAACACACACGTGTGTGGAAGGGCCATCCCCGTCGTAACTCGAGAATATACCCCAGGTTCCCGCCGCAACTCGAGAAAAACCATGAGACTTCCCCCTCGCTGTAAAAGGAGGCCCGATTCCCCTGCACTGCGTGCAGAGCAATTCCGTGTTGCACATCACACATGAAAGGAGCCTTGATTTCCTTGATGGCACTCCAGAGAAACCCCAAGAACACTCTTTCAAGGCTAGAGGGATCCTGAGGTCACTGTAGCAACACGAAAGAGCTCCATGGACCAAAAATCAACTCGAGATGAGAGGTTAGTCCCTGGCTTCGACTCCAGAGGTATACCACCTTACCACAAGCACCTCAAGAGGAGGCTTCTCTCAGCTCTAGGTATGTGAGAGGGACCCTGAGTTTGCGGCCTCAAGTGGAATGGACACCGCGATGCCCTGACTCGAAATAAGGCCGGATATACCTGCAGTGACTTGAATGCAGGCTCGTCTTGCATCTCCCAAGAAGAAAGGATGTCTGAATCCCCTGTGGAGACCACAGAGAAAGACCTAGTTCCCCACCTCATCGCGACCGGAGGCCTCACATCCTTTGAAAACTCCAGAGGTACGCGGAGATCAGTGCCTCCAAAGGAGACGATGCCTGACTCCTCGTGAAACTTGATAGGAGTCCCAGGATTCTTGTGGCACGTGGAAAGGGACCCTTGGTCTCCCGCCTCAGCTGGAGAGGCGTTCCAATTGCCCTGCCAAGCCTCGAGGAGAATCCCGAGTTGTCCCTCGCAACTAGGCAGGAGTCCTGACGTGGCTGAACAAACACGTGGGTGGAAGGGCCATCCCCGTCGTAACTCGAGAATATACCCCAGGTTCCCGCCGCAACTCGAGAAAAACCATGAGACTTCCCCCTCGATGCGAGATGAGGCCCGATTCCCCTGTACTGCGTGCAGAGCAATTCCGTCTTGCACATCACACATGAAAGGAGCCTTGATTTCCTTGATGGCACTCCAGAGAAACCCCAAGAACACTGTTTCAAGGATAGAGGGATCCTGAGGTCACTGTAGAAACACGAAAGAACTCTGTGGACCAAAAATCAACTCGAAAAGAGAGGTTAGTCCCTGGATTCATCTCCAGAGGAATACCACCTTACCACAAGCACCTCAAGAGGAGGCTTCTCTCAGCTCTAGGTATGTGAGAGGGACCCTGAGTTTGCGGCCTCAAGTGGAATGGACACCGCGATGCCCTGACTCGAAATAAGGCCGGATATCCCTGCAGTGACTTGAATGCAGGCTCGTCTTGCATCTCCCAGGACGAAAGGATGTCTGAATCCCCTGTGGAAAGCACAGAGAAAGACTTAGTTCCCCACCTCATCGCGACCGATAGCCTCACATCCTTTGAAAACTCCAGAGGTACGCGGAGATCAGTGCCTCCAAAGGAGACGATGCCTGACTCCTCGTGAAACTTGATAGGAGTCCCAGGATTCCTGTGGCACTTGGAAAGGGACACTTGGTCTCCCGCCTCAGATGGAGAGGCGTCCCAATTGCCCTGCCAAGCCTCGAGGAGAATCCAGAGTTGTCCCTCGCAACTAGGCAGGAGTATTGACGTCGCTGAAGAAACACGTGGGTGAAAGGACCATCCCCGTCTTAACTCGAGAATATACCCCAGGTTCCCGCCGCAACTCGAGAAAAACCATGAGACTTCCCCCTCGCCGCGAGATGAGGCCCGATTCCCCTGCACTGCGTGCATAGCAATTCCGTCTTGCACATCACACATGAAGGGAGCCTTGATTTCAATGATGGCACTCCAGAGAAACCCCAAGAACACTGTTTCAAGGCTAGAGGGATCCTGAGGTCACTGTAGCAACACGAAAGAGCTCCGTGGGCCAAAAATCAACTCGAGATGAGAGGTTAGTCCCTGGCTTCGACTCCTGAGGAATACCACCTTACCACAAGCACCTCAAGAGGAGGCTTCTCTCAGCTCTAGGTATGTGAGAGGGACCCTGAGTTTGCGGCCTCAAGTGGAATGGACACCGCGATGCCCTGACTCGAAATAAGGCAGGATATCCCTGCAGTGACTTGAATGCAGGCTCGTCATGCATCTCCCAAGAAGAAAGGATGTCTGAATCCCCTGTGGAGACCACAGAGAAAGACCTAGTTCCCCACCTCATCGCGACCGGAGGCCTCAAATCCTTTGAAAACTCCAGAGGTACGCGGAGATCAGTGCCTCCAAAGGAGACGATGCCTGACTCCTCGTGAAACTTGATAGGAGTCCCAGGATTCTTGTGGCACGTGGAAAGGGACCCTTGGTCTCCCGCCTCAGCTGGAGAGGCGTTCCAATTGCCCTGCCAAGCCTCGAGGAGAATCCAGAGTTGTCCCTCGCAACTAGGCAGGAGTCCTGACGTCGCTGAAGAAACACGTGGGTGGAAGGGCCATCCCCGTCGTAACTCGAGAATATACCCCAGGTTCCCGCCGCAACTCGAGAAAAACTGTGAGACTTCCCCCTCGATGCGAGATGAGGCCCGATTCCCCTGTACTGCGTGCAGAGCAATTCCGTCTTGCACATCACACATGAAAGGAGCCTTGATTTCCTTGATGGCACTCCAGAGAAACCCCAAGAACACTGTTTCAAGGCTAGAGGGATCCTGAGGTCACTGTAGCAACACGAAAGAACTCTGTGGACCAAAAATCAACTCGAAAAGAGAGGTTAGTCCCTGGATTCGTCTCCAGAGGAATACCACTTTACCACAAGCACCTCAAGAGGAGGCTTCTCTCAGCTCTAGGTATGTGAGAGGGACCCTGAGTTTGCGGCCTCAAGTGGAATGGACACCGCGATGCCCTGACTCGAAATAAGGCCGGATATCCCTGCAGTGACTTCAATGCAGGCTCGTCTTGCATCTCCCAGGACGAAAGGATGTCTGAATCCCCTGTGGAAAGCACAGAGAAAAACTTAGTTCCCCACCTCATCGCGACCGATAGCCTCACATCCATTGAAAACTCCAGAGGTACGCGGAGATCAGTGCCTCCAAAGGAGACGATGCCTGACTCCTCGTGAAACTTGATAGGAGTCCCAGGATTCCTGTGGCACTTGGAAAGGGACACTTGGTCTCCCGCCTCAGGTGGAGAGGCGTCCCAATTGCCCTGCCAAGCCTCGAGGAGAATCCAGAGTTGTCCCTCGCAACTAGGCAGGAGTCCTGACGTCGCTGAAGAAACACGTGTGTGGAAGGGCCATCCCCGTCGTAACTTGAGAATATACCCCAGGTTCCCGCCGCAACTCGAGAAAAACCATGAGACTTCCCCCTCGCCGCGAGATGAGGCCCGATTCCCCTGCACTGCGTGCAGAGCAATTCCGTGTTGCACATCACACATGAAAGGAGCCTTGATTTCCTTGATGGCACTCCAGAGAAACCCCAAGAACACTGTTTCAAGGCTAGAGGGATCCTGAGGTCACTGTAGCAACACGAAAGAGCTCCGTGGGCCAAAAATCAACTCGAAAAGAGAGGTTAGTCCATGGCTTCGACTCCAGAGGAATACCACCTTACCACAAGCACCTCAAGAGGAGGCTTCTCTCAGCTCTAGGTATGTGAGAGGGACCCTGAGTTTGCGGCCTCAAGTGGAATGGACACCGCGATGCCCTGACGCGAAATAAGGCTGGATATCCCTGCAGTGACTTGAATGCAGGCTCGTCTTGCATCTCCTAAGATGAAAGGATGTCTGAATCCCCTGTGGAGACCACAGAGAAAGACCTAGTTCCCCACCTCATCGCGACCGGAGGCCTCACATCCTTTGAAAACTCCAGAGGTACGCGGAGATCAGTGCCTCCAAAGGAGACGATGCCTGACTCCTCGTGAAACTTGATAGGAGTCCCAGGATTCCTGTGGCACGTGGAAAGGGACCCTTGGTCCCCCGCCTCAGCTGGAGAGGTGTCCCAATTGCCTTGCCAAGCCTCGAGGAGAATCCCAGGTTGTGTCTCGCAACTAGGCAAGAGTCCTGACGTGGCTGAACAAACACGTGTGTGGAAGGGCCATCCCCGTCGTAACTTGAGAATATACCCCAGGTACCCGCCGCAACTCGAGAAAAACCATGAGACTTCCCCCTCGCCGCGAGATGAGGCCCGATTCCCCTGCACTGCGTGCAGAGCAATTCCGTCTTGCACATCACACATGAAAGAGCCTTGATTTCCTTGATGGCACTCCAGAGAAACCCCAAGAACACTGTTTCAAGGCTAGAGGGATCCTGAGGTCACTGTAGCAACACGAAAGAGCTCCGTGGACCAAGAATCAACACGAGATGAGAGGTTAGTCCCTGGCTTCGACTCCTGAGGAATACCACCTTACCACAAGCACCTCAAGAGGAGGCTTCTCTCAGCTCTAGGTATGTGAGAGGGACCCTGAGTTTGCGGCCTCAAGTGGAATGGACACCGCGATGCCCTGACTCGAAATAAGGCCGGATATCCCTGCAGTGACTTGAATGCAGGCTCGTCTTGCATTTCCCAAGACGAAAGGATGTCTGAATCCCCTGTGGAGACCACAGAGACAGACCTAGTTTCCCACCTCATCGCGACCGGAGGCCTCACATCCTTTGAAAACTCCAGAGGTACGCGGAGATCAGTGCCTCCAAAGGAGACGATGCCTGACTCCTCGTGAAACTTGATAGCAGTCCCAGGATTCTTGTGGCACGTGGAAAGGGACCCTTGGTCTCCCGCCTCAGCTGGAGAGGCGTTCCAATTGCCCTGCCAAGCCTCGAGGAGAATCCCGAGTTGTCCCTCGCAACTAGGCAGGAGTCCTGACGTGGCTGAACAAACACGTGGGTGGAAGGGCCATCCCCGTCGTAACTCGAGAATATACCCCAGGTTCCCGCCGCAACTCGAGAAAAACCATGAGACTTCCCCCTCGATGCGAGAAGAGGCCCGATTCCCCTGTACTGCGTGCAGAGCAATTCCGTCTTGCACATCACACATGAAAGGAGCCTTGATTTCCTTGATGGCACTCCAGAGAAACCCCAAGAACACTGTTTCAAGGATAGAGGGATCCTGAGGTCACTGTAGCAACACGAAAGAACTCTGTGGACCAAAAATCAACTCGAAAAGAGAGGTTAGTCCCTGGATTCTTCTCCAGAGGAATACCACCTTACCACAAGCACCTCAAGAGGAGGCTTCTCTCAGCTCTAGGTATGTGAGAGGGACCCTGAGTTTGCGGCCTCAAGTGGAATGGACACCGCGATGCCCTGACTCGAAATGAGGCCGGATATCCCTGCAGTGACTTGAATGCAGGCTCGTCTTGCATCTCCCAGGACGAAAGGATGTCTGAATCCCCTGTGGAAAGCACAGAGAAAGACTTAGTTCCCCACCTCATCGCGACCGATAGCCTCACATTCTTTGAAAACTCCAGAGGTACGCGGAGATCAGTGCCTCAAAAGGAGACGATGCCTGACTCCTCGTGAAACTTGATAGGAGTCCCAGGATTCCTGTGGCACTTGGAAAGGGACACTTGGTCTCCCGCCTCAGCTGGAGAGGCGTCCAAATTGCCATGCCAAGCCTCGAGGAGAATCCCGAGTTGTCCCTCGCAACTAGGCAGGAGTCCTGACGTCGCTGAAGAAACACGTGGGTGGAAGGGCCATCCCCGTCGTAACTCGAGAATATACCCCAGGTTCCCGCCGCAACTCGAGAAAAACCATGAGACTTCCCCCTCGCCGCGAGATGAGGCCCGATTCCCCTGCACTGCGTGCAGAGCAATTCCGTGTTGCACATCACACATGAAAGGAGCCTTGATTTCCTTGATGGCACTCCAGAGAAACCCCAAGAACACTGTTTCAAGGCTAGAGGGATCCTGAAGCCACTATAGCAACACGAAAGAGCTCCGTGGGCCAAAAATCAACTCGAGATGAGAGGTTAGTCCCTGGCTTCGACTCCAGAGGAATACCACCTTACCACAAGCACCTCAAGAGGAGGCTTCTCTCAGCTCTAGGTATGTGAGAGGGACCCTGAGTTTGCGGCCTCAAGTGGAATGGACACCGCGATGCTCTGACGCGAAATAAGGCTGGATATCCCTGCAGTGACTTGAATGCAGGCTCGTCTTGCATCTCCCAAGATGAAAGGATGTCTGAATCCCCTGTGGAGACCACATAGAAAGACCTAGTTCCCCACCTCATCGCGACCGGAGGCCTCACATCCTTTGAAAACTCCAGAGGTACGCGGAGATCAGTGCCTCCAAAGGAGACGATGCCTGACTCCTCGTGAAACTTGATAGGAGTCCCAGGATTCCTGTGGCACGTGGAAAGGGACCCTTGGTCTCCCGCCTCAGCTGGAGAGGCGTCCCAATTGCCTTGCCAAGCCTCGAGGAGAATCCCGAGAAGTGTCTCGCAGCTAGGCAAGAGTTCTGACGTGGCTGAACAAACACGTGTGTGGAAGGGCCATCCCCGTCGTAACTCGAGAATATACCCCAGGTTCCCGCCGCAACTCGAGAAAAACCATGAGACTTCCCCCTCGCCGCGAGATGAGGCCCGATTCCCCTGCACTGTGTGCAGAGCAATTCTGTGTTGCACATCACACATGAAAGGAGACTTGATTTCCTTCATGGCACTCCAGAGAAACCCTAAGAACACTGTTTCAAGGCTAGAGGGATCCTGAGGTCACTGTAGCAACACGAAAGAGCTCCGTGGACCAAAAATCAACTCGAGATGAGAGCATAGTCCCTGGCTTCGACTCCAGAGGAATACCACCTTACCACAAGCACCTCAAGAGGAGGCTTCTCTCAGCTCTAGGTATGTGAGAGGGACCCTGAGTTTGCGGCCTCAAGTGGAATGGACACCGCGATGCCCTGACTCGAAATAAGGCCGGATATCCCTGCAGTGACTGGAATGCAGGCTCGTCTTGCATCTCCCAAGACGAAAGGGTGTCTGAATCCCCTGTGGAGACCACAGCGAAAGACCTAGTTCCCCACCTCATCGCGACAGGAGGCCTCACATCCTTTGAAAACTCCAGAGGTATGCGGAGATCAGTGCCTCCAAAGGAGACGATGCCTGACTCCTCGTGAAACTTGATAGGAGACCCAGGATTCCTGTGGCACGTGGAAAGGGACCCTTGGTCTCCCGTCTCAGCTGGAGAGGCGTCCCAATTGCCTTGCCAAGCCTCGAGGAGAATCCCGAGTTGTCCCTCGCAACTAGGCAGGAGTCCTGACGTGGCTGAACAAACACGTGGGTGGAAGGGCCATCCCCGTCGTAACTCGAGAATATACCCCAGGTTCCTGCCGCAACTCGAGAAAAACCATGAGACTTCCGCCTCGATGCGAGATGAGGCCCGATTCCCCTGTACTGCGTGCAGAGCAATTCCGTCTTGCACATCACACATGAAAGGAGCCTTGATTTCCTTGATGGCACTCCAGAGAAACCCCAAGAACACTGTTTCAAGGATAGAGGGATCCTGAGGTCACTGTAGCAACACGAAAGAACTCTGTGGACCAAAAATCTACTCGAAAAGAGAGGTTAGTCCCTGGATTCGTCTCCAGAGGAATAACACCTTACCACAAGCACCTCAAGAGGAGGCTTCTCTCAGCTCTAGGTATGTGAGAGGGACCCTGAGTTTGCGGCCTCAAGTGGAATGGACACCGCGATGCCCTGACTCGAAATAAGGCCGGATATCACTGCAGTGACTTCAATGCAGGCTCGTCTTGCATCTCCCAGGACGAAAGGATGTCTGAATCCCCTGTGGAAAGCACAGAGAAAGACTTAGTTCCACACCTCATCGCGACCGATAGCCTCACATCCTTTGAAAACTCCAGAGGTACGCGGAGATCAGTGCCTCCAAAGGAGACGATGCCTGACTCCTCGTGAAACTTGATAGGAGTCCCAGGATTCCTGTGGCACGTGGAAAGGGACACTTGGTCTCCCGCCTCAGCTGGAGAGGCGTCCCAATTGCCCTGCCAAGCCTCGAGGAGAATCCAGAGTTGTCCCTCGCAACTAGGCAGGAGTCCTGACGTCGCTGAAGAAACACGTGGGTGGAAGGGCCATCCCCGTCGTAACTCGAGAATATACCCCAGGTTCCCGCCGCAACTCGAGAAAAACCATGAGACTTCCCCCTCGCCGCGAGATGAAGCCCGATTCCCCTGCACTGCATGCAGAGCAATTCCGTGTTGCACATCACACATGAAAGGAGCCTTGATTTCCTTCATGGTACTCCAGAGAAACCCCAAGAACACTGTTTCAAGGCTAGAGGGATCCTGAGGTCACTGTAGCAACACGAAAGAGCTCCGTGGGCCAAAAATCAACTCGAGATGAGAGGTTAGTCCCTGGCTTCGACTCCAGAGGAATACCACCTTACCCCAAGAACCTCAAGAGGAGGCTTCTCTAAGCTCTAGGTATGTGAGAGGGACCCTGAGTTTGCGGCCTCAAGTGGAATGGACACCGCGATGCCCTGACGCGAGATAAGGCTGGATATCCCTGCAGTGACTTGAATGCAGGCTCGTCTTGCATCTCCCAAGATGAAAGGATGTCTGAATCTCCTGTGGAGACCACAGAGAAAGACCTAGTTCCCCACCTCATCGCGACAGGAGGCCTCACATCCTTTGAAAACTCCAGAGGTAGGCGGAGATCAGTGCCTCCAAAGGAGACGATGCCTGACTCCTCGTGAAACTTGATAGGAGTCCCAGGATTCCTGTGGCACGTGGAAAGGGACCCTTGGTCTCCCGCCTCAGCTGGAGAGGCGTCCCAATTGCCTTGCCAAGCCTCGAGGAGAATCCCGAGTTGTGTCTCGCAACTAGGCAAGAGTCCTGACGTGGCTGAACAAACACGTGTGTGTATGGACCCTCCCTGTCGTAACTCGAGAATATACCCCAGGTACCCGCCGCAACTCGAGAAAAACCATGAGACTTCCCCCTCGCCGCGAGATGAGGCCCGATTCCCCTGCACTGCGTGCAGAGCAATTCCGTGTTGCACATCACACATGAAAGGAGCCTTGATTTCCTTGATGGCACTCCAGAGAAACCCCAAGAACACTGTTTCAAGGCTAGAGGGATCCTGAGGTCACTGTAGCAACACGAAAGAGCTCCGTGGACCAAGAATCAACACGAGATGAGAGGTTAGTCCCTGGCTTCGACTCCTGAGGAATACCACCTTACCACAAGCACTTCAAGAGGAGGCTTCTCTCAGCTCTAGGTATGTGAGAGGGACCCTGAGTTTGTGGCCTCAAGTGGAATGGACACCGCGATGCCCTGACTCGAAATAAGGCCGGATATCCCTGCAGTGACTTGAATGCAGGCTCGTCTTACATTTCCCAAGACGAAAGGATGTCTGAATCCCCTGTGGAGACCACAGAGAAAGACCTAGTTCCCCACCTCATCGCGACCGGAGGCCTCACATCCTTTGAAAACTCCAGAGGTACGCGGAGATCAGTGCCTCCAAAGGAGACGATGCCTGACTCCTCGTGAAACTTGATAGCAGTCCCAGGATTCTTGTGGCACGTGGAAAGGGACCCTTGGTCTCCCGCCTCAGCTGGAGAGGCGTTCCAATTGCCCTGCCAAGCCTCGAGGAGAATCCCGAGTTGTCCCTCGCAACTAGGCAGGAGTCCTGACGTGGCTGAACAAACACGTGGGTGGAAGGGCCATCCCCGTCGTAACTCGAGAATATACCCCAGGTTCCCGCCGCAACTCGAGAAAAACCATGAGACTTCCCCCTCGCCGCGAGATGAGGCCCGATTCCCCTGCACTGCATGCAGAGCAATTCCGTGTTGCACATCACACATGAAAGGAGCCTTGATTTCCTTCATGGCACTCCAGAGAAACCCCAAGAACACTGTTTCAAGGCTAGAGGGATCCTGAGGTCACTGTAGCAACACGAAAGAGCTCCGTGGGCCAAAAATCAACTCGAGATGAGAGGTTAGTCCCTGGCTTCGACTCCAGAGGAATACCACCTTACCACAAGCACCTCAAGAGGAGGCTTCTCTCAGCTCTAGGTATGTGAGAGGGACCCTGAGTTTGCGGCCTCAAGTGGAATGGACACCGCGATGCCCTGACGCGAGATAAGGCTGGATATCCCTGCAGTGACTTGAATGCAGGCTCGTCTTGCATCTCCCAAGATGAAAGGATGTCTGAATCTCCTGTGGAGACCACAGAGAAAGACCTAGTTCCCCACCTCATCGCGACAGGAGGCCTCACATCCTTTGAAAACTCCAGAGGTAGGCGGAGATCAGTGCCTCCAAAGGAGACGATGCCTGACTCCTCGTGAAACTTGATAGGAGTCCCAGGATTCCTGTGGCACGTGGAAAGGCACCCTTGGTCTCCCGCCTCAGCTGGAGAGGCGTTCCAATTGCCCTGCCAAGCCTCGAGGAGAATCCCGAGTTGTCCCTCGCAACTAGGCAGGAGTCCTGACGTGGCTGAGCAAACACGTGCGTGGAAGGGCCATCCCCGTCGGAACTCGAGAATATACCCCAGGTTCCCGCCGCAACTCGAGAAAAACCATGAGACTTCCCCCTCGATGCGAGATGAGGCCCGATTCCCCTGTACTGCGTGCAGAGCAATTCCGTCTTGCACATCACACATGAAAGGAGCCTTGATTTCCTTGATGGCACTCCAGAGAAACCCCAAGAACACTGTTTCAAGGATAGAGGGATCCTGAGGTCACTGTAGCAACACGAAAGAACTCTGTGGACCAACAATCAACTCGAAAAGAGAGGTTAGTCCCTTGATTCATCTCCAGAGGAATAACACCTTACCACAAGCACCTCAAGAGGAGGCTTCTCTCAGCTCTAGGTATGTGAGAGGGACCCTGAGTTTGCGGCCTCAAGTGGAATGGACACCGTGATGCCCTGACTCGAAATAAGGCCGGATATCCCTGCAGTGACTTCAATGCAGGCTCGCCTTGCATCTCCCAGGACGAAAGGATGTCTGAATCCCCTGTGGAAAGCACAGAGAAAGACTTAGTTCCCCACCTCATCGCGACCGATAGCCTCACATCCTTTGAAAACTACAGAGGTACGCGGAGATTAGTGCCTCCAAAGGAGACGATGCCTGACTCCTCGTGAAACTTGATAGGAGTCCCAGGATTCCTGTGGCACTTGGAAAGGGACACTTGGTCTCCCGCCTCAGCTGGAGAGGCGTCCCAATTGCCCTGCCAAGCCTCGAGGAGAATCCAGAGTTGTCCCTCGCAACTAGGCAGGAGTCCTGACATCGCTGAAGAAACACGTGGGTGGAAGGGCCATCCCCGTCGTAACTCGAGAATATACCCCAGGTTCCCACCGCAACTCGAGAAAAACCATGAGACTTCCCCTCGCCGCGAGATGAGGCCCGATTCCCCTGCACTGCGTGCAGAGCAATTCCGTCTTGCACATCACACATGAAAGGAGCCTTGATTTCCTTGATGGCACTCCAGAGAAACCCCAAGAACACTGTTTCAAGGCTAGAGGGATCCTGAGGTCACTGTAGCAACACGAAAGAGCTCCGTGGACCAAGAATCAACACGAGATGAGAGGTTAGTCCCTGGCTTCGACTCCTGAGGAATACCACCTTACCACAAGCACCTCAAGAGGAGGCTTCTCTCAGCTCTAGGTATGGGAGAGGGATCCTGAGTTTGCGGCCTCAAGTGGAATGGACACCGCAATGCCCTGACTCGAAATAAGGCCGGATATCCCTGCAGTGACTTGAATGCAGGCTCGTCTTGCATCTCCCAAGAAGAAAGGATGTCTGAATCCCCTGTGGAGACCACAGAGAAAGACCTAGTTCCCCACCTCATCGCGACCGGAGGCCTCACATCCTTTGAAAACTCCAGAGGTACGCGGAGATCAGTGCCTCCAAAGGAGACGATGCCTGACTCCTCGTGAAACTTGATAGGAGTCCCAGGATTCTTGTGGCACGTGGAAAGGGACCCTTGGTCTCCCGCCTCAGCTGGAGAGGCGTTCCAATTGCCCTGCCAAGCCTCGAGGAGAATCCCGAGTTGTCCCTCGCAACTAGGCAGGAGTCCTGACGTGGCTGAACAAACACGTGGGTGGAAGGGCCATCCCCGTCGTAACTCGAGAATATACCCCAGGTTCCCGCCGCAACTCGAGAAAAACCATGAGACTTCCCCCTCGCCGCGAGATGAGGCCCGATTCCCCTGTACTGCGTGCAGAGCAATTCCGTGTTGCACATCACACATGAAAGGAGCCTTGATTTCCTTGATGGCACTCCAGAGAAACCCCAAGAACACTGTTTCAAGGCTAGAGGGATCCTGAGGTCACTGTAGCAACACGAAAGAGCTCCGTGGACCAAGAATCAACACGAGATGAGAGGTTAGTCATTGGCTTCAACTCCTGAGGAATACCACCTTACCACAAGCACCTCAAGAGGAGGCTTCTCTCAGCTCTAGGTATGTGAGAGGGACCCTGAGTTTGCGGCCTCAAGTGGAATGGACACCGCGATGCCCTGACTCGAAATAAGGCCGGATATACCTGCAGTGACTTGAATGCAGGCTCGTCTTGCATCTCCCAAGACGAAAGGATGTCTGAATCCCCTGTGGAGACCACAGAGAAAGACCTAGTTCCCCACCTCATCGCGACCGGAGGCCTCACATCCTTTGAAAACTCCAGAGGTACGCGGAGATCAGTGCCTCCAAAGGAGACGATGCCTGACTCCTCGTGAAACTTGATAGGAGTCCCAGGATTCCTGTGGCACTTGGAAAGGGACACTTGGTCTCCCGCCTCAGCTGGAGAGGCGTCCCAATTGCCCTGCCAAGCCTCGAGGAGAATCCAGAGTTGTCCCTCGCAACTAGGCAGGAGTCCTGACGTCGCTGAAGAAACACGTGGGTGGAAGGGCCATCCCCGTCGTAACTCGAGAATATACCCCAGGTTCCCTCCGCAACTCGAGAAAAACCATGAGACTTCCCCCTCGCTGCGAGATGAGGCCCGATTCCCCTGCACTGCGTGCAGAGCAATTCCGTGTTGCACATCACACATGAAAGGAGCCTTGATTTCCTTGATGGCACTCCAGAGAAACCCCAAGAACACTGTTTCAAGGCTAGAGGGATCCTGAGGTCACTGTAGCAACACGAAAGAGCTCCGTGGACCAAAAATCAACTCGAGATGAGAGGTTAGTCCCTGGCTTCGACTCCAGAGGAATACCACCTTACCACAAGCACCTCACGAGGAGGCTTCTCCCAGCTCTAGGTATGTGAGAGGGACCCTGAGTTTGCGCCCTCAAGTGGAATGGACACCGCGATGCCCTGACTCGAAATAAGGCCGGATATCCCTGCAGTGACTGGAATGCAGGCTCGTCTTGCATCTCAAAAGATGAAAGGGTGTCTGAATCCCCTGTGGAGACCACAGAGAAAGACCTAGTTCCCCACCTCATCGCGACAGGAGGCCTCAAATCCTTTGAAAACTCCAGAGGTATGCGGAGATCAGTGCCTCCAAAGGAGACGATGCCTGACTCCTCGTGAAACTTGATAGGAGACCCAGGATTCCTGTGGCACGTGGAAAGGGACCCTTGGTCTCCCGTCTCAGCTGGAGAGGCATCCCAATTGCCCTGCAAAGCCTCGAGGAGAATCCCGAGTTGTCCCTCGCAACTAGGCAGGAGTCCTGACATGGCTGAACACACACGAGTGTGGAAGGGCCATCCCCGTCGGAACTCGAGAATATACCCCAGGTTCCCGCCGCAACTCGAGAAAAACCATGAGACTTCCCCCTCTCCGCAAAATGAGGCCCGATTCCCCTGCACTGCGTGCAGAGCAATTCCGTGTTGCACATCACACATGAAAGGAGCCTTGATTTCCTTGATGGCACTCCAGAGAAACCCCAAGAACACTGTTTCAAGGCTAGAGGGATCCTGAGGTCACTGTAGCAACACGAAAGAGCTCCGTGGACCAAGAATCAACACGAGATGAGAGGTTAGTCCCTGGCTTCGACTCCTGAGGAATACCACCTTACCACAAGCACCTCAAGAGGAGGCTTCTCTCAGCTCTAGGTATGTGAGAGGGACCCTGAGTTTGCGGCCTCAAGTGGAATGGACACCGCGATGCCCTGACTCGAAATAAGGCCGGATATCCCTGCAGTGACTTGAATGCAGGCTCGTCTTGCATCTCCCAAGACGAAAGGATGTCTGAATCCCCTGTGGAGACCACAGAGAAAGACCTGGTTCCCCACCTCATCGCGACCGGAGGCCTCACATCCTTTGAAAACTCCAGAGGTACGCGGAGATCAGTGCCTCCAAAGGAGACGATGCCTGACTCCTCGTGAAACTTGATAGGAGTCCCAGGATTCTTGTGGCACGTGGAAAGGGACCCTTGGTCTCCCGCCTCAGCTGGAGAGGCGTTCCAATTGCCCTGCCAAGCCTCGAGGAGAATCCCGAGTTGTCCCTCGCAACTAGGAAGGAGTCCTGACGTGGCTGAACAAACACGTGGGTGGAAGGGCCATCCCCATCGTAACTCGAAAATATACCCCAGGTTCCCGCGGCAACTCGAGAAAAACCATGAGACTTCCCCCTCGATGCGAGATGAGGCCCGATTCCCTTGTACTGCGTGCAGAGCAATTCCGTCTTGCACATCACACATGAAAGGAGCCTTGATTTCCTTGATGGCACTCCAGAGAAACCCCAAGAACACTGTTTCAAGGCGAGAGGGATCCTGAGGTCACTGTAGCAACACGAAAGAACTCTGTGGACCAAAAATCAACTCGAAAAGAGAGGTTAGTCCCTGGATTCGTCTCCAGAGGAATACCACCTTACCACAAGCACCTCAAGAGGAGGCTTCTCTCAGCTCTAGGTATGTGAGAGGGACCCTGAGTTTGCGGCCTCAAGTGGAATGGACACCGCGATGCCCTGACTCGAAATAAGGCCGGATATCCCTGCAGTGACTTCAATGCAGGCTCGTCTTGCATCTCCCAAGACGAAAGGATGTCTGAATCCCCTGTGGAAAGCACAGAGAAAGACTTAGTTCCCCACCTCATCGCGACCGATAGCCTCACATCCTTTGAAAACTCCAGAGGTACGCGGAGATCAGTGCCTCCAAAGGAGACGATGCCTAACTTCTCGTGAAACTTGATAGGAGTCCCAGGATTCCTGTGGCACTTGGAAAGGGACACTTGGTCTCTCGCCTCAGCTGGAGAGGCGTCCCAATTGCCCTGCCAAGCCTAGAGGAGAATCCAGAGTTGTCCCTCGCAACTAGGCAGGAGTCCTGACGTCGCTGAAGAAACACGTGGGTGGAAGGGCCATCCCCGTCGTAACTCGAGAATATACCCCAGGTTCCCGCCGCAACTCGAGAAAAACCATGAGACTTCCTCCTCGCTGCGAGATGAGGCCCGATTCCCCTGCACTGCGTGCAGAGCAATTCCGTATTGCACATCACACATGAAAGGAGCCTTGATTTCCTTGATGGCACTCCAGAGAAACCCCAAGAACACTGTTTCAAGGCTAGAGGGATCCTGAGGACACTGTAGCAACACGAAAGAGCTCCGTGGGCCAAAAATCAACTCGAGATGAGAGGTTAGTCCCTGGCTTCGACTCCAGAGGAATACCACCTTACCACAAGCACCTCAAGAGGAGGCTTCTCTCAGCTCTAGGTATGTGAGAGGGACCCTGAGTTTGCGGCCTCAAGTGGAATGGACACCGCGATGCCCTGACGCGAAATAAGGCTGGATATCCCTGCAGTGACTTGAATGCAGGCTCGTCTTGCATCTGCCAAGATGAAAGGATGTCTGAATCCCCTGTGGAGACCACAGAGAAATACCTAGTTCCCCACCTCATCGCGACCGGAGGCCTCACATCCTTTGAAAACTCCAGAGGTACGCGGAGATCAGTGCCTCCAAAGGAGACGATGCCTGACTCCTCGTGAAACTTGATAGGAGTCCCAGGATTCCTGTGGCACGTGGAAAGGCACCCTTGGTCTCCCGCCTCAGCTGGAGAGGCGTCCCAATTGCCTTGCCAAGCCTCGAGGAGAATCCCGAGTTGTGTCTCGCAACTAGGCAAGAGTGCTGACGTGGCTGAACAAACACGTGTGTGGAAGGGCCATCCCCGTCGTAACTCGAGAATATACCCCAGGTTCCCACCGCAACTCGAGAAAAACCATGAGATTTCCCCTCGCCGCGAGATGAGGCCCGATTCCCCTGCACTGCGTGCAGAGCAATTCCGTGTTGCACATCACACATGAAAGGAGCCTTGATTTCCTTGATGGCACTCCAGAGAAACCCCAAGAGCACTGTTTCAAGGCTAGAGGGATCCTGAGGTCACTGTAGCAACACGAAAGAGCTCCGTGGGCCAAAAATCAACTCGAGATGAGAGGTTAGTCCCTGGCTTCGACTCCTGAGGAATACCACCTTACCACAAGCACCTCAAGAGGAGGCTTCTCTCAGCTCTAGGTATGTGAGTGGGACCCTGAGTTTGCGGCCTCAAGTGGAATGGACACCGCCATGCCCTGACACGAAATAAGGCTGGATATCCCTGCAGTGACTTGAATGCAGGCTCGTCTTGCATCTCCCAAGATGAAAGGATGTCTGAATCCCCTGTGGAGACCACAGAGAAAGACCTAGTTCCCCACCTCATCGCGACCGGAGGCCTCACATCCTTTGAAAACTCCAGAGGTATGCGGAGATCAGTGCCTCCAAAGGAGACGATGCCGGACTCCTCGTGAAACTTGATAGGAGTCCCAGGATTCCTGTGGCACGTGGAAAGGGACCCTTGGTCTCCAGCCTCAGCTGGAGAGGCGTCCCAATTGCCTTGCCAAGCCTCGAGGAGAATCCCGAGATGTGTCTCCCAACTAGGCAAGAGTCCTGACGTGGCTGAACAAACACGTGTGTGGAAGGGCCATCCCCGTCGTAACTCGAGAATATACCCCAGGTTCCCGCCGCAACTCGAGAAAAACCATGAGACTTCCCCCTCGCCGCGAGATGAGGCCCGATGCCCCTGCACTGCGTGCAGAGCAATTCTGTGTTGCACAGCACACCTGAAAGGAGCCTTGATTTCCTTCATGGCACTCCAGAGAAACCCCAAGAACACTGTTTCAAGGCTAGAGGGATCCTGAGGTCACTGTAGCAACACGAAAGAGCTCCGTGGACCAAAAATCAACTCGAGATGAGAGGTTAGTCCCTGGCTTCGACTCCAGAGGAATACCACCTTACCACAAGCACCTCAAGAGGAGGCTTCTCTCAGCTCTAGGTATGTGAGAGGGACCCTGAGTTTGCGGCCTCAAGTGGAATGGACACCGCGATGCCCTGACGCGAAATAAGGCCGGATATCCCTGCAGTGACTGGAATGCAGGCTCGTCTTGCATCTCCCAAGACGAAAGGGTGTCTGAATCCCCTGTGGAGACCACAGAGAAAGACCTAGTTCCCCACCTCATCGCAACAGGAGGCCTCAAATCCTTTGAAAACTCGAGAGGTATGCGGAGATCAGTGCCTCCAAAGGAGACGATGCCTGACTCCTCGTGAAACTTGATAGGAGACCCAGGATTCCTGTGGCACGTGGAAAGGGACACTTGGTCTCCCGTCTCAGCTGGAGAGGCGTCCCAATTGCCCTGCAAAGCCTCGAGGAGAATCCCGAGTTGTCCCTCGCAACTAAGCAAGAGTCCTGACATGGCTGAACACACACGTGTGTGGAAAGGCCATCCCCGTCGTAACTCGAGAATATACCCCAGGTTCCCGCCGCAACTCGAGAAAAACCATGAGACTTCCCCCTCGATGCGAGATGAGGCCCGATTCCCCTGTACTGCGTGCAGAGCAATTCCGACTTGCACATCACACATGACAGGAGCCTTGATTTCCTTGATGGTACTCCAGAGAAACCCCAAGAACACTGTTTCAAGGATAGAGGGATCCTGAGGTCACTGTAGCAACACGAAAGAACTCTGTGGACCAAAAATCAACTCGAAAAGAGAGGTTAGTCCCTGGATTCGTCTCCAGAGGAATACCACCTTACCACAAGCACCTCAAGAGGAGGCTTCTCTAAGCTCTAGGTATGTGAGAGGGACCCTGAGTTTGCGGCCTCAAGTGGAATGGACACCGCGATGCCCTGACTCGAAATAAGGCTGGATATCCCTGCAGTGACTTCAATGCAGGCTCGTCTTGCATCTCCCAGGACGAAAGGATGTCTGAATCCCCTGTGGAAAGCACAGAGAAAGACTTAGTTCCACACCTCATCGCGAGCGATAGCCTCACATCCTTTGAAAATTCCAGAGGTACGAGGAGATCAGTGCCTCCAAAGGAGACGATGCCTGACTTCTCGTGAAACTTGATAGGAGTCCCAGGATTCCTGTGGCACTTGGAAAGGGACACTTGGTCTCCCGCCTCAGCTGGAGAGGCGTCCCAATTGCCCTGCCAAGCCTCGAGGAGAATCCCGAGTTGTCCCTCGCAACTAGGCAGGAGTCCTGACGTCGCTGAAGAAACACGTGGGTGGAAGGGCCATCCCAGTCGTAACTCGAGAATATACCCCAGGTTCCCGCCGCAACTCGAGAAAAACCATGAGACTTCCCCCTCGATGCGAGATGAGGCCCGATTCCCCTGCACTGCGTGCAGAGCAATTCTGTGTTGCACATCACACATGAAAGGAGCCTTGATTTCCTTGATGGCACTCCAGAGAAACCCCAAGAACACTGTTTCAAGGCTAGAGGGATCCTGAGGTCACTGTTGCAACACGAAAGAGCTCCGTGGACCAAAAATCAACACGAGATGAGAGGTTAGTCCCTGGCTTCGACTCCAGAGGAATACCACCTTACCACAAGCACCTCAAGAGGAGGCTTCTCTCAGCTCTAGGTATGTGAGAGGGACCCTGAGTTTGCGGCCTCAAGTGGAATGGACACCGCGATGCCCTGACGCGAAATAAGGCTGGATATCCCTGCAGTGACTTGAATGCAGGCTCGTCTTGCATCTCCCAAGATGAAAGGATGTCTGAATCCCCTGTGGAGACCACAGAGAAAGACCTAGTTCCCCACCTCATCGCGACCGGAGGCCTCACATCCTTTGAAAACTCGAGAGGTACGCGGAGATCAGTGCCTCCAAAGGAGACGATGCCTGACTCCTCGTGAAACTTGATAGGAGTCCCAGGATTCCTGTGGCACGTGGAAAGGGACCCTTGGTCTCCCGCCTCAGCTGGAGAGGCGTCCCAATTGCCTTGCCAAGCTCGAGGAGAATCCCGAGTTGTGTCTCGCAACTAGGCAAGAGTCCTGACGTGGCTGAACAAACACTTGTGTGGAAGGGCCATCCCTGTCGTAACTCGAGAATATACTCCAGGTTCCCGCCGCAACTCGAGAAAAACCATGAGACTTCCCCCTCGCCGCGAGATGAGGCCCGATTCCCCTGCACTGCGTGCAGAGCAATTCTGTGTTGCACATCACACATGAAAGGAGCCTTGATTTCCTTGATGGCACTCCAGAGAAACCCCAAGAACACTGTTTCAAGGCTAGAGGGATCCTGAGGTCACTGTAGCAACACGAAAGAGCTCCGTGGACCAAAAATCAACTCGAGATGAGAGGTTAGTCCCTGGCTTCGACTCCAGAGGAATACCACCTTACCACAAGCACCTCAAGAGGAGGCTTCTCTCAGCTCTAGGTATGTGAGAGGGATCCTGAGTTTGCGGCCTCAAGTGGAATGGACACCGCGATGCCCTGACTCGAAATAAGGCCGGATATCCCTGCAGTGACTTGAATGCAGGCTCGTCTTGCATCTCCCAAGAAGAAAGGATGTCTGAATCCCCTGTGGAGACCACAGAGAAAGACCTAGTTCCCCACCTCATCGCGACCGGAGGCCTCAAATCCTTTGAAAACTCCAGAGGTACGCGGAGATCAGTGCCTCCAAAGGAGACGATGCCTGACTCCTCGTGGAACTTGATAGGAGTCCCAGGATTCTTGTGGCAAGTGGAAAGGGACGCTTGGTCTCCCGCCTCAGCTGGAGAGGCGTTCCAATTGCCCTGCAAAGCCTCGAGGAGAATCCCGAGTTGTCCCTCGCAACTAGGCAGGAGTCCTGACGTGGCTGAACAAACACGTGGGTGGAAGGGCCATCCCCGTCGTAACTCGAGAATATACCCCAGGTTCCCGCCGCAACTCGAGAAAAACCATGAGACTTCCCCCTCGCCGCGAGATGAGGCCCAATTCCCCTGTACTGCGTGCAGAGCAATTCCGTCTTGCACATCACACATGAAAGGAGCCTTGATTTCCTTGATGGCACTCCAGAGAAACCCCAAGAACACTGTTTCAAGGATAGAGGGATCCTGAGGTCACTGTAGCAACACGAAAGAACTCTGTGGACCAAAAATCAACTCGAAAAGAGAGGTTAGTCCCTGGATTCGTCTCTAGAGGAATACCACCTTACCACAAGCACCTCAAGAGGAGGCATCTCTCAGCTCTAGGTATGTGAGAGGGACCCTGAGTTTGCGGCCTCAAGTGGAATGGACACCGCGATGCCCTGACTCGAAATAAGGCCGGATATCCCTGCAGTGACTTCAATGCAGGCTCGTCTTGCATCTCCCAGGACGAAAGGATGTCTGAATCCCCTGTGGAAAGCACAGAGAAAGACTTAGTTCCCCACCTCATCGCGACTGATAGCCTCACATCCTTTGAAAACTCCAGAGGTACGCGGAGATCAGTGCCTCCAAAGGAGACGACGCCAGACTCCTCGTGAAACTTGATAGGAGTCCCAGGATTCCTGTGGCACTTGGAAAGGGACACTTGGTCTCCCGCCTCAGCTGGAGGCGCGTCCCAATTGCCCTGCCAAGCCTCGAGGAGAATCCAGAGTTGTCCCTCGCAACTAGGCAGGAGTCCTGACGTCGCTGAAGAAACACGTGGGTGGAAGGGCCATCCCCGTCGTAACTCGAGAATATACCCCAGGTTCCCGCCGCAACTCGAGAAAAACCATGAGACTTCCCCCTCGATGCGAGATGAGGCCCGATTCCCCTGTACTGCGTGCAGAGCAATTCTGTGTTGCACATCACACATGAAAGGAGCCTTGATTTCCTTCATGGCACTCCAGAGAAACCCCAAGAACACTGTTTCAAGGCTAGAGGGATCCTGAGGTCACTGTAGCAACACGAAAGAGCTCCGTGGACCAAAAATCAACTCGAGATGAGAGGTTAGTCCCTGGCTTCGACTCCAGAGGAATACCACCTTACCACAAGCACCTCAAGAGGAGGCTTCTCTCAGCTCTAGGTATGTGAGACGGACCCTGAGTTTGCGGCCTCAAGTGGAATGGACACCGCGATGCCCTGACTCGAAATAAGGCCGGATATCCCTGCAGTGACTGGAATGCAGGCTCGTCTTGCATCTCCCAAGACGAAAGCGTGTCTGAATCCCCTGTGGAGACCACAGAGAAAGACCTAGTTCCCCACCTCATCGCGACAGGAGGCCTCAAATTCTTTGAAAACTCCAGAGGTATGCGGAGATCAGTGCCTCCAAAGGAGACGATGCCTGACTCCTCGTGAAACTTGATAGGAGACCCAGGATTCCTGTGGCAAGTGGAAAGGGACCCTTGGTCTCCCGTCTCAGCTGGAGAGGCGTCCCAATTGCCCTGCAAAGCCTCGAGGAGAATCCCGAGTTGTCCCTCGCAACTAGGCAGGAGTCCTGACGTGGCTGAACACACACGTGGGTGGAAGGGACATCCCCGTCGTAACTCGAGAATATACCCCAGGTTCCCGCCGCAACTCGAGAAAAACCATGAGACTTCCCCCTCGCCGCGAGATGAGGCCCGATTCCCCTGCACTGCGTGCAGAGCAATTCCGTGTTGCACATCACACATGAAAGGAGCCTTGATTTCCTTGATGGCACTCCAGAGAAACCCCAAGAACACTGTTTCAAGGCTAGAGGGATCCTGAGGTCACTGTAGCAACAAGAAAGAGCTCCGTGGACCAAAAATCAACACGAGATGAGAGGTTAGTCCCTGGGTTCGACTCCTGAGGAATACCACCTTACCACAAGCACCTCAAGAGGAGGCTTCTCTCAGCTCTAGGTATGTGAGAGGGACCCTGAGTTTGCGGCCTCAAGTGGAATGGACACCGCGATGCCCTGACGCGAAATAAGGCTGGATATCCCTGCAGTGACTTGAATGCAGGCTCGTCTTGCATCTCCCAAGATGAAAGGATGTCTGAATCCCCTGTGGAGACCACAGAGAAAGACCTAGTTCCCTACCTCATCGCGACCGGAGGCCTCACATCCTTTGAAAACTCCAGAGGTACGCGGAGATCAGTGCCTCCAAAGGAGACGATGCCTGACTCCTCGTGAAACTTGATAGGAGTCCCAGGATTCCTGTGGCACGTGGAAAGGGACCCTTGGTCTCCCGCCTCAGCTGGAGAGGCGTCCCAATTGCCTTGCCAAGCCTCGAGGAGAATCCCGAGTTGTGTTTCGCAACTAGGCAAGAGTCCTGACGTGGCTGAACACACACGTGTGTGGAAGGGCCATCCCCGTCGTAACTCGAGAATATACCCCAGGTTCCCGCCGCAACTCGAGAAAAACCATGAGACTTCCCCCTCGCCGCGAGATGAGGCCCGATTCCCCTGCACTGCGTGCAGAGCAATTCTGTGTTGCACATCACACATGAAAGAAGCCTTGATTTCCTTCATGGCACTCCAGAGAAACCCCAAGAACACTGTTTCAAGGCTAGAGGGATCCTGAGGTCACTGTAGCAACACAAAAGAGCTCCGTGGACCAAAAATCAACTCGAGATGAGAGGTTAGTCCCTGGCTTCGACTCCAGAGGAATACCACCTTACCACAAGCACCTCAAGAGGAGGCTTCTCTCAGCTCTAGGTATGTGAGAGGGACCCTGAGTTTGCGGCCTCAAGGGGAATGGACACCACGATGCCCTGACTCGAAATAAGGCCGGATATCCCTGCAGTGACTGGAATGCAGGCTCGTCTTGCATCTCCCAAGACGAAAGGGTGTCTGAATCCCCTGTGGAGACCACAGAGAAAGACCTAGTTCCCCACCTCATCGCGACAGGAGGCCTCAAATCCTTTGAAAACTCCAGAGGTATGCGGAGATCAGTGCCTCCAAAGGAGACGATGCCTGACTCCTCGTGAAACTTGATAGGAGACCCAGGATTCCTGTGGCACGTGGAAAGGGACCCTTGGTCTCCCGCCTCAGCTGGAGAGGCGTCCCAATTGCCCTGCAAAGCCTCTAGGAGAATCCCGAGTTGTCCCTCTCAACTAGGCAGGAGTCCTGACATGGCTGAACACACACGTGTGTGAAAGGGCCATCCCCGTCGTAACTCGAGAATATACCCCAGGTTCCCGCCGCAACTCGAGAAAAACCATGAGACTTCCCCCTCGCCGCGAGATGAGGCCCGATTCCCCTGCACTGCGTGCAGAGCAATTCCGTCTTGCACATCACACATGAAAGGAGCCTTGATTTCCTTGATGGCACTCCAGAGAAACCCCAAGAACACTGTTTCAAGGCTAGAGGGATCCTGAGGTCACTGTAGCAACACGAAAGAGCTCCGTGGACCAAGAATCAACACGAGATGAGAGGTTAGTCCCTGGCTTCGACTCCTGAGGAATACCACCTTACCACAAGCACCTCAAGAGGAGGCTTTTCTCAGCTCTAGGTATGTGAGAGGGACCCTGAGTTTGCGGCCTCAAGTGGAATGGACACCGCGATGCCCTGACTCGAAATAAGGCCGGATATTCCTGCAGTGACTTGAATGCAGGCTCGTCTTGCATCTCCCAAGAAGAAAGGATGTCTGAATCCCCTGTGGAGACCACAGAGAAACACCTAGTTCCCCACCTCATCGCGACCGCAGGCCTCACATCCTTTGAAAACTCCAGAGGTACGCGGAGATCAGTGCCTCCAAAGGAGACGATGCCTGACTCCTCGTGAAACTTGATAGCAGTCCCAGGATTCTTGTGGCACGTGGAAAGGGACCGTTGGTCTCCCGCCTCAGCTGGAGAGGCGTTCCAATTGCCCTGCCAAGCCTCGAGGAGAATCCCGAGTTGTCCCTCGCAACTAGGCAGGAGTCCTGACCTGGCTGAAGAAACACGTGGGTGGAAGGGCCATGCCCGTCGTAACTCGAGAATATACCCCAGGTTCCCGCCGCAACTCGAGAAAAACCATGAGACTTCCCCCTCGATGCGAGATGAGGCCCGATTCCCTTGTACTGCGTGCAGAGCAATTCCGTCTTGCACATCACACATGAAAGGAGCCTTGATTTCCTTGATGGCACTCCAGAGAAACCCCAAGAACACTGTTTCAAGGCTAGAGGGATCCTGAGGTCACTGTAGCAACACGAAAGAACTCTGTGGACCAAAAATCAACTCGAAAAGAGAGGTTAGTCCCTGGATTCGTCTCCAGAGGAATACCACCTTACCACAAGCACCTCAAGAGGAGGCTTCTCTCAGCTCTAGGTATGTGAGAGGGACCCTGAGTTTGCGGCCTCAAGTGGAATGGACACCGCGATGCCCTGACTCGAAATAAGGCCGGATATCCCTGCAGTGACTTGAATGCAGGCTCATCTTGCATCTCCCAGGACGAAAGGATGTCTGAATCCCCTGTGGAAAGCACAGAGAAAGACTTAGTTCCCCACCTCATCGCGACCGATAGCCTCACATCCTTTGAAAACTCCAGAGGTACGCGGAGATCAGTGCCTCCAAAGGAGACGATGCCTGACTCCTCGTGAAACATGATAGGAGTCCCAGAATTCCTGTGGCACTTGGAAAGGGACACTTGGTCTCCCGCCTCAGCTGGAGAGGCGTCCCAATTGCCCTGCCAAGCCTCGAGGAGAATCCAGAGTTGTCCATCGCTACTAGACAGGAGTCCTGACGTGGCTGAACAAACACGTGGGTGGAAGGGCCATCCCCGTCGTAACTCGAGAATATACCCCAGGTTCCCGCCGCAACTCGAGAAAAACCATGAGACTTCCCCCTCGCCGCGAGATGAGGCCCGATTCCCCTGCACTGCGTGCAGAGCAATTCCGTGTTGCACATCACACATGAAAGGAGCCTTGATTTCCTTCATGGCACTCCAGAGAAACCCCAAGAACACTGTTTCAAGGCTAGAGGGATCCTGAGGTCACTGTAGCAACACGAAAGAGCTCCGTGGGCCAAAATTCAACTCGAGATGAGAAGTTAGTCCCTGGCTTCGACTCCAGAGGAATACCACCTTACCAGAAGCACCTCAAGAGGAGGCTTCTCTCAGCTCTAGGTATGTGAGAGGGACCCTGAGTTTGCGGCCTCAAGTGGAATGGACACCGCGATGCCCTGACTCGAAATAAGGCCGGATATCCCTGCAGTGACTGGAATGCAGGCTCGTCTTGCATCTCCCAAGACAAAAGGGTGTCTGAATCCCCTGTGGAGACCACAGAGAAAGACCTAGTTCCCCACCTCATCGCGACAGGAGGCCTCAAATCCTTTGAAAACTCCAGAGGTATGCGGAGATCAGTGCCTCCAAAGGAGACGATGCCTGACTCCTCGTGAAACTTGATAGGAGACCCAGGATTCCTGTGGCACGTGGAAAGGGACCCTTGGTCTCCCGTCTCAGCTGGAGAGGCGTCCCAATTGCCCTGCAAAGCCTCGAGGAGAATCCCGAGTTGTCCCTCGCAACTAGGCAGGAGTCCTGACGTCGCTGAAGAAACACGTGTGTGGAAGGGCCATCCCCTTCGTAACTCGAGAATATACCCCAGGTTCCCGCCGCAACTCGAGGAAAACCATGAGACTTCCCCCTCGCCGCGAGATGAGGCCCGATTCCCCTGCACTGCGTGCAGAGCAATTCCGTGTTGCACATCACACATGAAAGGAGCCTTGATTTCCTTGATGGCACTCCAGAGAAACCCCAAGAACACTGTTTCAAGGCTAGAGGGATCCTGAGGTCACTGTAGCAACACGAAAGAGCTCCGTGGACCAAGAATCAACACGAGATGAGAGGTTAGTCCCTGGCTTCGACTCCTGAGGAATACCACCTTACCACAAGCACCTCAAGAGGAGGCTTCTCTCAGCTCTAGGTATGTGAGAGGGATCCTGAGTTTGCGGCCTCAAGTGGAATGGACACCGCGATGCCCTGACTCGAAATAAGGCCGGATATCCCTGCAGTGACTTGAATGCAGGCTCGTCTTGCATCTCCCAAGAAGAAAGGATGTCTGAATCCCCTGTGGAGACCACAGAGAAAGACCTAGTTCCCCACCTCATCGCAACCGGAGGCCTCACATCCTTTGAAAACTCCAGAGGTACGCGGAGATCAGTGCCTCCAAAGGAGACGATGCCTGACTCCTCGTGAAACTTGATAGGAGTCCCAGGATTCCTGTGGCACTTGGAAAGGGACACTTGGTCTCCCGCCTCAGCTGGAGAGGCGTCCCAATTGCCCTGCCAAGCCTCGAGGAGAATCCAGAGTTGTCCCTCTCAACTAGGCAGGAGTCCTGACGTCGCTGAAGAAACACGTGGGTGGAAGGGACATCCCCATCGTAACTCGAGAATATACCCCAGGTTCCCGCCGCAACTCGAGAAAATCCATGAGACTTCCCCCTCGCCGCGAGATGAGGCCCGATTCCCCTGCACTGCATGCAGAGCAATTCCGTGTTGCACATCACACATGAAAGGAGCCTTGATTTCCTTCATGGCACTCCAGAGAAACCCCAAGAACACTGTTTCAAGGCTAGAGGGATCCTGAGGTCACTGTAGCAACACGAAAGAACTCTGTGGACCAAAAATCAACTCGAAAAGAGAGGTTAGTCCCTGGATTCGTCTCCAGAGGAATACCACCTTACCACAAGCACCTCAAGAGGAGGCTTCTCTCAGCTCTAGGTATGTGAGAGGGACCCTGAGTTTGCGGCCTCAAGTGGAATGGACACCGCGATGCCCTGACTCGAAATAAGGCCGGATATCCCTGCAGTGACTTCAATGCAGGCTCGTCTTGCATCTCCCAGGACGAAAGGATGTCTGAATCCCCTGTGGAGACCACAGAGAAAGACCTAGTTCCCCACCTCATCGCGAACGGAAGCCTCACATCCTTTGAAAACTCCAGAGGTACGCGGAGATCAGTGCCTCCAAAGGAGACGATGCCTGACTCCTCGTGAAACTTGATAGGAGTCCCAGGATTCCTGTGGCACGTGAAAAGGGACCCTTGGTCTCCCGCCTCAGCTGGAGAGGCGTCCCAATTGCCTTGCCAAGCCTCGAGGAGAATCCCGAGTTGTGTCTCGCAACTAGGCAAGAGTCCTGACGTGGCTGAACAAACACGTGTGTGGAAGGGCCATCCCCGTCGTAACTCGAGAATATACCCCAGGTTCCCGCCGCAACTCGAGAAAAACCATGAGACTTCCCCCTCGCGGCGAGATGAGGCCCGATTCCCCTGCACTGCGTGCAGAGCAATTCTGTATTGCACATCACACATGAAAGGAGCCTTGATTTCCTTCATGGCACTCCAGAGAAACCCCAAGAACACTGTTTCAAGGCTAGAGGGATCCTGAGGTCACTGTAGCAACAAGAAAGAGCTCCGTGGACCCAAAATCAACTCGAGATGAGAGGTTAGTCCCTGGCTTCGACTCCAGAGGAATACCACCTTACCACAAGCACCTCAAGAGGAGGCTTCTCTGAGCTCTAGGTAAGTGAGAGGGACCCTGAGTTTGTGGCCTCAAGTGGAATGGACACCGCGATGCCCTGACTCGAAATAAGGCCGGATATCCCTGCAGTGACTTGAATGCAGGCTCGTCTTGCATCTCCCAAGACGAAAGGGTGTCTGAATCCCCTGTGGAGACCACAGAGAAAGACCTAGTTCCCCACCTCATCGTGACAGGAGGCCTCAAATCCTTTGAAAACTCCAGAGGTATGCGGAGATCAGGGCCTCCAAAGGAGACGATGCCTGACTCCTCGTGAAACTTGATAGGAGACCCAGGATTCCTGTGGCACGTGGAAAGGGACCCTTGGTCTCTCGTCTCAGCTGGAGAGGCGTCCCAATTGCCCTGCAAAGCCTCGAGGAGAATCCCGAGTTGTCCTTCGCAACTAGGGAGGAGTCCTTACATGGCTGAACACACACTTGTGTGGAAGGGCCATCCCCGTCGTAACTCGAGAATATACCCCAGGTTCCCGCCGCAAGTCGAGAAAAACCATTATACTTCCCCCTCGCCGCGAGATGAGGCCCGATTGCCCTGCACTGCGTGCAGAGCAATTCCGTGTTGCACATCACACATGAAAGGAGCCTTGATTTCCTTGATGGCACTCCAGAGAAACCCCAAGAACACTGTTTCAAGGCTAGAGGGATCCTGAGGTTACTGTAGCAACACGAAAGAGCTCCGTGGACCAAGAATCAACACGAGATGAGAGGTTAGTCCGTGGCTTCGACTCCTGAGGAATACCACCTTACCACAAGCACCTCAAGAGGAGGCTTCTCTCAGCTCTAGGTATGTGAGAGGGATCCTGAGTTTGCAGCCTCAAGTGGAATGGACACCGCGATGCCCTGACTCGAAATAAGGCCGGATATCCCTGCAGTGACTTGAATGCAGGCTCGTCTTGCATCTCCCAAGAAGAAAGGATGTCTGAATCCCCTGTGGAGACCACAGAGAAACACCTAGTTCCCCACCTCATCGCGACCGGAGGCCTCACATCCTTTGAAAACTCCAGAGGTACGCGGAGATCAGTGCCTCCAAAGGAGACCATGCCTGACTCCTCGTGAAACTTGATAGGAGTCCCAGGATTCCTGTGGCACGTGGAAAGGGACCCTTGGTCTCCCGCCTCAGCTGGAGAGGCGTCCCAATTGCCTTGCCAAGCCTCGAGGAGAATCCCGAGTTGTGTCTCGCAACTAGGCAAGAGTCCTGACGTGGCTGAACAAACACGTGTGTGGAAGGGCCATCCCCGTCGTAACTCGAGAATATACCCAAGGTTACCGCCGCAACTCAAGAAAAACCATGAGACTTCCCCCTCGCCGCGAGATGAGGCCCGATTCCCCTGCACTGCGTGCAGAGCAATTCTGTATTGCACATCACACATGAAAGGAGCCTTGATTTCCTTGATGGCACTCCAGAGAAACCCCAAGAACACTGTTTCAAGGCTAGAGGGATCCTGAGGTCACTGTAGCAACACGAAAGAGCTCCGGGGACCCAAAGTCAACTCGAGATGAGAGGTTAGTCCCTGGCTTCGACTCCAGAGGAATACCACCTTACCACAAGCACCTCAAGAGGAGGCTTCTCTGAGCTCTAGGTAAGTGAGAGGGACCCTGAATTTGGGGCCTCAAGTGGAATGGACACCGCGATGCCCTGACTCGAAATAAGGCCGGATATCCCTGCAGTGACTTGAATGCAGGCTCGTCTTGCATCTCCCAAGACGAAAGGGTGTCTGAATCCCCTGTGGAGACCACAGAGAAAGACCTAGTTCCCCACCTCATCGCGACAGGAGGCCTCAAATCCTTTGAAAACTCCAGAGGTATGCGGAGATCAGTGCCTCCAAAGGAGACGATGCCTGACTCCTCGTGAAACTTGATAGGAGACCCAGGATTCCTGTGGCACGTGGAAAGGGACCCTTGGTCTCCCGCCTCAGCTGGAGAGGCGTCCCAATTGCCCTGCCAAGCCTCGAGGAGAATCCAGAGTTGTCCCTCGCAACTAGGCAGGAGTCCTGACGTGGCTGAACACACACGTGGGTGGAAGGGCCATCCCCGTCGTAACTCGAGAATATACCCCAGGTTCCCGCCGCAACTCGAGAAAAACCATGAGACTTCCCCCTCGATGCGAGATGAGGCCCGATTCCCCTGTACTGCGTGCAGAGCAATTCCGTCTTGCACATCACACATGAAAGGAGCCTTGATTTCCTTGATGGCACTCCAGAGAAACCCCAAGAAAACTGTTTCAAGGATAGAGGGATCCTGAGGTCACTGTAGCAACACGAAAGAACTCTGTGGACCAAAAATCAACTCGAAAAGAGAGGTTAGTCCCTGGATTCGTCTCCAGAGGAATACCACCTTACCACAAGCACCTCAAGAGGAGGCTTCTCTCAGCTCTAGGTATGTGAGAGGGACCCTGAGTTTGCGGCCTCAAGTGGAATGGACACCGCGATGCCCTGACTCGAAATAAGGCCGGATATCCCTGCAGTGACTTCAATGCAGGCTCGTCTTGCATCTTCCAGGATGAAAGGATGTCTGAATCCCCTGTGGAAAGCACAGAGAAAGACTTAGTTCCCCACCTCATCGCGACCGATAGCCTCACATCCTTTGAAAACTCCAGAGGTACGCGGAGATCAGTGCCTCCAAAGGAGACGATGCCTGACTCCTCGTGAAACTTGATAGGAGTCCCAGGATTCCTGTGGCACTTGGAAAGGGACACTTGGTCTCCCGCCTCAGCTGGAGAGGCGTCCCAATTGCCCTGCCAAGCCTCGAGGAGAATCCAGAGTTGTCCCTCGCAACTAGGCAGGAGTCCTGACGTGGCTGAACAAACACGTGGGTGGAAGGGCCATCCCCGTCGTAACTCGAGAATATACCCCAGGTTCCCGCCGCAACTCGACAAAAACCATGAGACTTCCCCCTCGATGCGAGATGAGGCCCGATTCCCCTGTACTGCGTGCAGAGCAATTCCGTCTTGCACATCACACATGAAAGGAGCCTTGATTTCCTTGATGGCACTCCAGAGAAACCCCAAGAACACTGTTTCAAGGATAGAGGGATCCTGAGGTCACTGTAGCAACACGAAAGAACTCTGTGGACCAAAAATCAACTCGAAAAGAGAGGTTAGTCCCTGGATTCGTCTCCAGAGGAATACCACCTTACCACAAGCACCTCAAGAGGAGGCTTCTCTCAGCTCTAGGTATGTGAGAGGGACCCTGAGTTTGCGGCCTCAAGTGGAATGGACACCGCGATGCCCTGACTCGAAATAAGGCCGGATATCCCTGCAGTGACTTCAATGCAGGCTCGTCTTGCATCTTCCAGGATGAAAGGATGTCTGAATCCCCTGTGGAAAGCACAGAGAAAGACTTAGTTCCCCACCTCATCGCGACCGATAGCCTCACATCCTTTGAAAACTCCAGAGGTACGCGGAGATCAGTGCCTCCAAAGGAGACGATGCCTGACTCCTCGTGAAACTTGATAGGAGTCCCAGGATTCCTGTGGCACTTGGAAAGGGACACTTGGTCTCCCGCCTCAGCTGGAGAGGCGTCCCAATTGCCCTGCCAAGCCTCGAGGAGAATCCAGAGTTGTCCCTCGCAACTAGGCAGGAGTCCTGACGTGGCTGAACAAACACGTGGGTGGAAGGGCCATCCCCGTCGTAACTCGAGAATATACCCCAGGTTCCCGCCGCAACTCGACAAAAACCATGAGACTTCCCCCTCGATGCGAGATGAGGCCCGATTCCCCTGTACTGCGTGCAGAGCAATTCCGTCTTGCACATCACACATGAAAGGAGCCTTGATTTCCTTGATGGCACTCCAGAGAAACCCCAAGAACACTGTTTCAAGGATAGAGGGATCCTGAGGTCACTGTAGCAACACGAAAGAACTCTGTGGACCAAAAATCAACTCGAAAAGAGAGGTTAGTCCCTGGATTCGTCTCCAGAGGAATACCACCTTACCACAAGCACCTCAAGAGGAGGCTTCTCTCAGCTCTAGGTATGTGAGAGGGACCCTGAGTTTGCGGCCTCATGTGGAATGGACACCGCGATGCCCTGACTCGAAATAAGGCTGGATATCCCTGCAGTGACTTCAATGCAGGCTCGTCTTGCATCTCCCAGGACGAAAGGATGTCTGAATCCCCTGTGGAAAGCACAGAGAAAGACTTAGTTCCCCACCTCATCGCGACCGGAGGCCTCACATCCTTTGAAAACTCCAGAGGTACGCGGAGATCAGTGCCTCCAAAGGAGACGATGCCTGACTCCTCGTGAAACTTGATAGGAGTCCCAGGATTCCTGTGGCACTTGGAAAGGGACACTTGGTCTCCCGCCTCAGCTGGAGAGGCGTCCCAATTGCCCTGCCAAGCCTCGAGGAGAATCCAGAGTTGTCCCTCGCAACGAGGCAGGAGTCCTGACGTGGCTGAACAAACACGTGGGTGGAAGGGCCATCCCCGTCGTAACTCGAGAATATACCCCAGGTTCCCGCCGCAACTCGAGAAAAACCATGAGACTTCCCCCTCGATGCGAGATGAGGCCCGATTCCCCTGTACTGCGTGCAGAGCAATTCCGTCTTGCACATCACACATGAAAGGAGCCTTGATTTCCTTGATGGCACTCCAGAGAAACCCCAAGAACACTGTTTCAAGGCTAGAGGGATCCTGAGGTCACTGTAGCAACACGAAAGAGCTCCGTGGACCAAGAATCAACACGAGATGAGAGGTTAGTCCCTGGCTTCGACTCCTTAGGAATACCACCTTACCACAAGCACCTCAAGAGGCGGCTTCTCTCAGCTCTAGGTATGTGAGAGGGATCCTGAGTTTGTGGCCTCAAGTGGAATGGACACCGCGATGCCCTGACTCGAAATAAGGCCGGATATCCCGGCAGTGACTTGAATGCAGGCTCGTCTTGCATCTCCCAAGAAGAAAGGATGTCTGAATCCCCTGTGGAGACCACAGAGAAAGACCTAGTTCCCCACCTCATCGCGACCGCAGGCCTCACATCCTTTGAAAACTCCAGAGGTACGCGGAGATCAGTGCCTCCAAAGGAGACGATGCCTGACTCCTCGTGAAACTTGATAGGAGTCCCAGGATTCTTGTGGCACTTGGAAAGGGACCCTTGGTCTCCCGCCTCAGCTGGAGAGGCGTTCCAATTGCCCTGCCAAGCCTCGAGGAGAATCCCGAGTTGTCCCTCGCAACTAGGCAGGAGTCCTGACGTGGCTGAACACACACGTGGGTGGAAGGGCCATCCCCGTCGTAACTCGAGAATATACCCCAGGTTCCCGCCGCAACTCGAGAAAAACCATGAGACTTCCCCCTCGATGCGAGATGAGGCCCGATTCCCCTGTACTGCGTGCAGAGCAATTCCGTCTTGCACATCACACATGAAAGGAGCCTTGATTTCCTTGATGGCACTCCAGAGAAACCCCAAGAACACTGATTCAAGGATAGAGGGATCCTGAGGTCACTGTAGCAACACGAAAGAACTCTGTGGACCAAAAATCAACTCGAAAAGAGAGGTTAGTCCCTGGATTCGTCTCCAGAGGAATACCACCTTACCACAAGCACCTCAAGAGGAGGCTTCTCTCAGCTCTAGGTATGTGAGAGGGACCCTGAGTTTGCGGCCTCAAGTGGAATGGACACCGCGATGCCCTGACTCGAAATAAGGCCGGATATCCCTGCAGTGACTTCAATGCAGGCTCGTCTTGCATCTCCCAGGACGAAAGGATGTCTGAATCCCCTGTGGAAAGCACAGAGAAAGACTTAGTTCCCCACCTCATCGCGACCGATAGCCTCACATCCTTTGAAAACTCCAGAGGTACGCGGAGATCAGTGCCTCCAAAGGAGACGATGCCTGACTCCTCGTGAAACTTGATAGGAGTCCCAGGATTCCTGTGGCACTTGGAAAGGGACACTTGGTCTCCCGCCTCAGCTGGAGAGGCGTCCCAATTGCCCTGCCAAGACTCGAGGAGAATCCAGAGTTGTCCCTCGCAACTAGGCAGGAGTCCTGACGTGGCTGAACAAACACGTGGGTGGAAGGGCCATCCCCGTCGTAACTCGAGAATATACCCCAGGTTCCCGCCGCAACTCGAGAAAAACCATGAGACTTCCCCCTAGCCGCGAGATGAGGCCCGATTCCCCTGCACTGCGTGCAGAGCAATTCCGTGTTGCACATCACACATGAAAGGAGCCTTGATTTCCTTGATGGCACTCCAGAGAAACCCCAAGAACACTGTTTCAGGGCTAGAGGGATCCTCAGGTCACTGTAGCAACACGAAAGAGCTCCGTGGACCCAAAATCAACTCGAGATGAGAGGTTAGTCCCTGGCTTCGACTCCAGAGGTATACCAACTTACCACAAGCACCTCAAGAGGAGGCTTCTCTCAGCTCTAGGTATGTGAGAGGGACCCTGAGTTTGGGGCCTCAAGTGGAATGGACACCGCGATGCCCTGACTCGAAATAAGGCCGGATATCCCTGCAGTGACTGGAATGCAGGCTCGTCTTGCATCTCCCAAGACGAAAGGGTGTCTGAATCCCCTGTGGAGACCACAGAGAAAGACCTAGTTCCCCACCTCATCGCGACAGGAGGCCTCAAATCCTTTGAAAACTCCAGACGTATGCGGAGATCAGTGCCTCCAAAGGAGACGATGCCTGACTCCTCGTGAAACTTGATAGGAGACCCAGGATTCCTGTGGCACGTGGAAAGGGACCCTTGGTCTCCCGTCTCAGCTGGAGAGGTGTCCCAATTGCCCTGCAAAGCCTCGAGGAGAATCCCGAGATGTCCCTCGCAACTAGGCAGGAGTCCTGACATGGCTGAACACACACGTGTGTGGAAGGGCCATCCCCGTCGTAACTCGAGAATATACCCCAGGTTCCAGCCGCAACTCGAGAAAAACCATGAGACTTCCCCCTCGCCGCGAGATGAGGCCCGATTCCCCTGCACTGCGTGCAGAGCAATTCCGTGTTGCACATCACACATGAAAGGAGCCTTGATTTCCTTGATGGCACTCCAGAGAAACCCCAAGAACACTGTTTCAAGGATAGAGTGATCCTGAGGTCAATGTAGCAACACGAAAGAGCTCCGTGGGCCAAAAATCAACTCGAGATGAGAGGTTAGTCCCTGGCTTCGACTCCAGAGGAATACCACCTTACCACAAGCACCTCAAGAGGAGGCTTCTCTCAGCTCTAGGTATGTGAGAGGGACCATGAGTTTGCGGCCTCAAGTGGAATGGACACCGCGATGCCCTGACGCGAAATAAGGCTGGATATCCCTGCAGTGACTTGAATGCAGGCTCGTCTTGCATGTCCCAAGATGAAAGGATGTCTGAATCCCCTGTGGAGACCACAGAGAAAGACCTAGTTCCCCACCTCATCGCGACCGCAGGCCTCACATCCTTTGAAAACTCCAGAGGTACACGGAGATCAGTGCCTCCAAAGGAGATGATGCCTGACTCCTCGTGAAACTTGATAGGAGTCCCAGGATTCCTGTGGCACGTGGAAAGGGACCCTTAGTCTCCCGCCTCAGCTGGAGAGGCGTCCCAATTGCCTTGCCAAGCCTCGAGGAGAATCCCGAGTTGTGTCTCGCAACTAGGCAAGAGTCCTGACGTGGCTGAACAAACACATGTGTGGAAGGGCCATCCCCGTCGTAACTCGAGAATATACCCCAGGTTCCCGCCGCAACTCGAGAAAAACCATGAGACTTCCCCCTCGCCGCGAGATGAGGCCCGATTCCCCTGCACTGCGTGCAGAGCAATTCTGTGTTGCACATCACACAAGAAAGGAGCCTTGATTTCCTTCATGGCACTCCAGAGAAACCCCAAGAACACTGTTTCAAGGCTAGAGGGATCCTGAGGTCACTGTAGCAACACGAAAGAGCTCCGTGGACCCAAAATCAACTCGAGATGAGAGGTTAGTGCCTGGCTTCGACTCCAGAGGAATACCACCTTACCACAAGCACCTCAAGAGGAGGCTTCTCTCAGCTCTAGGTATGTGAGAGGGACCCTGAGTTTCCGGCCTCAAGTGGAATGGACACCGCGATGCCCTGACTCGAAATAAGGCCGGATATCCCTGCCGTGACTGGAATGCAGGCTCGTCTTGCATCTCCCAAGACGAAAGGGTGTCTGAATTCCCCGTGGAGACCACAGAGAAAGACCTAGTTCCCAACCTCATCGCGACAGGAGGCCTCAAATCCTGTGAAAACTCCAGAGGTACGCGGAGATCAGTGCCTCCAAAGGAGACGATGCCTGACTCCTCGTGAAACTTGATAGGAGACCCAGGATTCCTGTGGCACGTGGAAAGGGACCCTTGGTCTCCCGTCTCAGCTGGAGAGGCTTCCCAATTGCCCTGCAAAGCCTCGAGGAGAATCCCGAGTTGTCCCTCGCAACTAGGCAGGAGTCCTGACATGGCTGAACACACACGTGTGTGGAAGGGCCATCCCCGTCGTAACTCGAGAATATACCCCAGGTTCCCGCCGCAACTCGAGAAAAACCATGAGACTTCCCCCTCGCCGCGAGATGAGGCCCGATTCCCCTGCACTGCGTGCAGAGCAATTCCGTGTTGCACATCACACATGAAAGGAGCCTTGATTTCCTTGATGGCACTCCAGAGAAACCCCAAGAACACTGTTTCAAGGCTAGAGGGATCCTGAGGTCACTGTAGCAACACGAAAGAGCTCCGTGGACCAAGAATCAACACGAGATGAGAGGTTAGTCCCTGGCTTCGACTCCTGAGGAATACCACCTTACCACAAGCACCTCAAGAGGAGGCTTCTCTCAGCTCTAGGTATGTGAGAGGGATCCTGAGTTTGCGGCCTCAAGTGGAATGGACACCGCGATGCCCTGACTCGAAATAAGGCCGGATATCCCTGCAGTGACTTGAATGCAGGCTCGTCTTGCATCTCCCAAGAAGAAAGGATGTCTGAATCCCCTGTGGAGACCACAGAGAAACACCTAGTTCCCCACCTCATCGCGACCGGAGGCCTCACATCCTTTGAAAACTCCAGAGGTACGCGGAGATCAGTGCCTCCAAAGGAGACGATGCCTGACTCCTCGTGAAACTTGATAGGAGTCCCAGGATTCTTGTGGCACGTGGAAAGGGACCCTTGGTCTCCCGCTTCAGCTGGAGAGGCGTTCCAATTGTCCTGCCAAGCCTCGAGGAGAATCCCGAGTTGTCCCTCGCAACTAGGCAGGAGTCCTGACGTGGCTGAACACACACGTGGGTGGAAGGGCCATCCCCGTCGTAACTCGAGAATATACCCCAGGTTCCCGCCGCAACTCGAGAAAAACCATGAGACTTCCCCCTCGATGCGAGATGAGGCCCGATTCCCCTGTACTGCGTGCAGAGCAATTCCGTCTTGCACATCACACATGAAAGGAGCCTTGATTTCCTTGATGGCACTCCAGAGAAACCCCAAGAACACTGTTTCAAGGATAGAGAGATCCTGAGGTCACTGTAGCAACACGAAAGAACTCGGTGGACCAAAAATCAACTCGAAAAGAGAGGTTAGTCCCTGGATTCGTCTCCAGAGGAATACCACCTTAACACAAGCACCTCAAGAGGAGGCTTCTCTCAGCTCTAGGTATGTGAGAGGGACCCTGAGTTTGCGGCCTCAAGTGGAATGGACACCGCGATGCCCTGACTCGAAATAAGGCCGGATATCCCTGCAGTGACTTCAATGCAGGCTCGTCTTGCATTTCCCAGGACGAAAGGATGTCTGAATCCCCTGTGGAAAGCACAGAGAAAGACTTAGTTCCCCACCTCATCGCGACCGATAGCCTCACATCCTTTGAAAACTCCAGAGGTACGCGGAGATCAGTGCCTCCAAAGGAGACGATGCCTGACTCCTCGTGAAACTTGATAGGAGTCCCAGGATTCCTGTGGCACTTGGAAAGGGACACTTGGTCTCCCGCCTCAGCTGGAGAGGCGTCCCAATTGCCCTGCCAAGCCTCGAGGAGAATCCAGAGTTGTCCCTCGCAACTAGGCAGGAGTCCTGACGTCGCTGAACAAACACGTGGGTGGAAGGGCCATCCCCGTCGTAACTCGAGAATATACCCCAGGTTCCCACCGCAACTCGAGAAAAACCATGAGACTTCCCCCTCGCCGCGAGATGAGGCCGGATTCCCCTGCACTGCGTGCAGAGCAATTCCGTGTTGCACATCACACATGAAAGGAGCCTTGATTTCCTTGATGGCACTCCAGAGAAACCCCAAGAACACTGTTTCAAGGCTAGAGGGATCCTGAGGTCACTGTAGCAACACGAAAGAGCTCCATGGGCCAAAAATCAACTCGAAATGAGAGGTTAGTCCCTGGCTTCGACTCCAGAGGAATACCACCTTACCACAAGCACCTCAAGAGGAGGCTTCTCTCAGCTCTAGGTATGTGAGAGGGACCCTGAGTTTGCGGCCTCAAGTGGAATGGACACCGCGATGCCCTGACTCGAAATAAGGCCGGATATCCCTGCAGTGACTTCAATGCAGGCTCGTCTTGCATCTCCCAGGACGAAAGGATGTCTGAATCCCCAGTGGAAAGCACAGAGAAAGACTTAGTTCCCCACCTCATCGCGACCGATAGCCTCACATCCTTTGAAAACTCCAGAGGTACGCGGAGATCAGTGCCTCCAAAGGAGACGATGCCTGACTCCTCGTGAAACTTGATAGGAGTCCCAGGATTCCTGTGGCACTTGGAAAGGGACACTTGGTCTCCCGCCTCAGCTGGAGAGGCGTCCCAATTGCCCTGCCAAGCCTCGAGGAGAATCCAGAGTTGTCCCTCGCAACTAGGCAGGAGTCCTGACGTGGCTGAACAAACACGTGGGTGGAAGGGCCATCCCCGTCGTAACTCGAGAATATACCCCAGGTTCCCGCCGCAACTCGAGAAAAACCATGAGACTTCCCCCTCGCCGCGAGATGAGGCCCGATTCCCCTGCACTGCGTGCAGAGCAATTCCGTGTTGCACATCACACATGAAAGGAGCCTTGATTTCCTTGATGGCACTCCAGAGAAACCCCAAGAACAATGTTTCAGGGCTAGAGGGATCCTGAGGTCACTGTAGCAACACGAAAGAGCTCCGTGGACCCAAAATCAACTCGAGATGAGAGGTTAGTCCCTGGCTTCGACTCCAGAGGTATACCAACTTACCACAAGCACCTCAAGAGGAGGCTTCTCTCAGCTCTAGGTATGTGAGAGGGACCCTGAGTTTGGGGCCTCAAGTGGAATGGACACCGCGATGCCCTGACTCGAAATAAGGCCGGATATCCCTGCAGTGACTGGAATGCAGGCTCGTCTTGCATCTCCCAAGACGAAAGGGTGTCTGAATCCCCTGTGGAGACCACAGAGAAAGACCTAGTTCCCCACCTCATCGCGACAGGAGGCCTCAAATCCTTTGAAAACTCCAGAGGTATGCGGAGATCAGTGCCTCCAAAGGAGACGATGCCTGACTCCTCGTGAAACTTGATAGGAGACCCAGGATTCCTGTGGCACGTGGAAAGGGACCCTTGGTCTCCCGTCTCAGCTGGAGAGGCGTCCCAATTGCCCTGCAAAGCCTCGAGGAGAATCCCGAGATGTCCCTCGCAACTAGGCAGGAGTCCTGACATGGCTGAACACACACGTGTGTGGAAGGGCCATCCCCGTCGTAACTCGAGAATATACCCCAGGTTCCAGCCGCAACTCGAGAAAAACCATGAGACTTCCCCCTCGCCGCGAGATGAGGCCCGATTCCCCTGCACTGCGTGCAGAGCAATTCCGTGTTGCACATCACACATGAAAGGAGCCTTGATTTCCTTGATGGCACTCCAGAGAAACCCCAAGAACACTGTTTCAAGGCTAGAGTGATCCTGAGGTCAATGTAGCAACACGAAAGAGCTCCGTGGGCCAAAAATCAACTCGAGATGAGAGGTTAGTCCCTGGCTTCGACTCCAGAGGAATACCACCTTACCACAAGCACCTCAAGAGGAGGCTTCTCTCAGCTCTAGGTATGTGAGAGGGACCATGAGTTTGCGGCCTCAAGTGGAATGGACACCGTGATGCCCTGACGCGAAATAAGGCTGGATATCCCTGCAGTGACTTGAATGCAGGCTCGTCTTGCATGTCCCAAGATGAAAGGATGTCTGAATCCCCTGTGGAGACCACAGAGAAAGACCTAGTTCCCCACCTCATCGCGACCGCAGGCCTCACATCCTTTGAAAACTCCAGAGGTACACGGAGATCAGTGCCTCCAAAGGAGATGATGCCTGACTCCTCGTGAAACTTGATAGGAGTCCCAGGATTCCTGTGGCACGTGGAAAGGGACCCTTAGTCTCCCGCCTCAGCTGGAGAGGCGTCCCAATTGCCTTGCCAAGCCTCGAGGAGAATCCCGAGTTGTGTCTCGCAACTAGGCAAGAGTCCTGACGTGGCTGAACAAACACATGTGTGGAAGGGCCATCCCCGTCGTAACTCGAGAATATACCCCAGGTTCCCGCCGCAACTCGAGAAAAACCATGAGACTTCCCCCTCGCCGCGAGATGAGGCCCGATTCCCCTGCACTGCGTGCAGAGCAATTCTGTGTTGCACATCACACAAGAAAGGAGCCTTGATTTCCTTCATGGCACTCCAGAGAAACCCCAAGAACACTGTTTCAAGGCTAGAGGGATCCTGAGGTCACTGTAGCAACACGAAAGAGCTCCGTGGACCCAAAATCAACTCGAGATGAGAGGTTAGTGCCTGGCTTCGACTCCAGAGGAATACCACCTTACCACAAGCACCTCAAGAGGAGGCTTCTCTCAGCTCTAGGTATGTGAGAGGGACCCTGAGTTTGGGGCCTCAAGTGGAATGGACACCGCGATGCCCTGACTCGAAATAAGGCCGGATATCCCTGCAGTGACTGGAATGCAGGCTCGTCTTGCATCTCCCAAGACGAAAGGGTGTCTGAATCCCCTGTGGAGACCACAGAGAAAGACCTAGTTCCCAACCTCATCGCGACAGGAGGCCTCAAATCCTGTGAAAACTCCAGAGGTACGCGGAGATCAGTGCCTCCAAAGGAGACGATGCCTGACTCCTCGTGAAACTTGATAGGAGACCCAGGATTCCTGTGGCACGTGGAAAGGGACCCTTGGTCTCCCGTCTCAACTGGAGAGGCTTCCCAATTGCCCTGCAAAGCCTCGAGGAGAATCCCGAGTTGTCCCTCGCAACTAGGCAGGAGTCCTGACATGGCTGAACACACACGTGTGTGGAAGGGCCATCCCCGTCGTAACTCGAGAATATACCCCAGGTTCCCGCCGCAACTCGAGAAAAACCATGAGACTTCCCCCTCGCCGCGAGATGAGGCCCGATTCCCCTGCACTGCGTGCAGAGCAATTCCGTGTTGCACATCACACATGAAAGGAGCCTTGATTTCCTTGATGGCACTCCAGAGAAACCCCAAGAACACTGTTTCAAGGCTAGAGGGATCCTGAGGTCACTGTAGCAACACGAAAGAGCTCCGTGGACCAAGAATCAACACGAGATGAGAGGTTAGTCCCTGGCTTCGACTCCTGAGGAATACCACCTTACCACAAGCACCTCAAGAGGAGGCTTCTCTCAGCTCTAGGTATGTGAGAGGGATCCTGAGTTTGCGGCCTCAAGTGGAATGGACACCGCGATGCCCTGACTCGAAATAAGGCCGGATATCCCTGCAGTGACTTGAATGCAGGCTCGTCTTGCATCTCCCAAGAAGAAAGGATGTCTGAATCCCCTGTGGAGACCACAGAGAAACACCTAGTTCCCCACCTCATCGCGACCGGAGGCCTCACATCCTTTGAAAACTCCAGAGGTACGCGGAGATCAGTGCCTCCAAAGGAGACGATGCCTGACTCCTCGTGAAACTTGATAGGAGTCCCAGGATTCTTGTGGCACGTGGAAAGGGACCCTTGGTCTCCCGCTTCAGCTGGAGAGGCGTTCCAATTGTCCTGCCAAGCCTCGAGGAGAATCCCGAGTTTTCCCTCGCAACTAGGCAGGAGTCCTGACGTGGCTGAACACACACGTGGGTGGAAGGGCCATCCCCGTCGTAACTCGAGAATATACCCCAGGTTCCCGCCGCAACTCGAGAAAAACCATGAGACTTCCCCCTCGATGCGAGATGAGGCCCGAGTCCCCTGTACTGCGTGCAGAGCAATTCCGTCTTGCACATCACACATGAAAGGAGCCTTGATTTCCTTGATGGCACTCCAGAGAAACCCCAAGAACACTGTTTCAAGGATAGAGAGATCCTGAGGTCACTGTAGCAACAGGAAAGAACTCGGTGGACCAAAAATCAACTCGAAAAGAGAGGTTAGTCCCTGGATTCGTCTCCAGAGGAATACCACCTTAACACAAGCACCTCAAGAGGAGGCTTCTCTCAGCTCTAGGTATGTGAGAGGGACCCTGAGTTTGCGGCCTCAAGTGGAATGGACACCGCGATGCCCTGACTCGAAATAAGGCCGGATATCCCTGCAGTGACTTCAATGCAGGCTCGTCTTGCATTTCCCAGGACGAAAGGATGTCTGAATCCCCTGTGGAAAGCACAGAGAAAGACTTAGTTCCCCACCTCATCGCGACCGATAGCCTCACATCCTTTGAAAACTCCAGAGGTACGCGGAGATCAGTGCCTCCAAAGGAGACGATGCCTGACTCCTCGTGAAACTTGATAGGAGTCCCAGGATTCCTGTGGCACTTGGAAAGGGACACTTGGTCTCCCGCCTCAGCTGGAGAGGCGTCCCAATTGCCCTGCCAAGCCTCGAGGAGAATCCAGAGTTGTCCCTCGCAACTAGGCAGGAGTCCTGACGTCGCTGAACAAACACGTGGGTGGAAGGGCCATCCCCGTCGTAACTCGAGAATATACCCCAGGTTCCCACCGCAACTCGAGAAAAACCATGAGACTTCCCCCTCGCCGCGAGATGAGGCCGGATTCCCCTGCACTGCGTGCAGAGCAATTCCGTGTTGCACATCACACATGAAAGGAGCCTTGATTTCCTTGATGGCACTCCAGAGAAACCCCAAGAACACTGTTTCAAGGCTAGAGGGATCCTGAGGTCACTGTAGCAACACGAAAGAGCTCCGTGGGCCAAAAATCAACTCGAGATGAGAGGTTAGTCCCTGGCTTCGACTCCAGAGGAATACCACCTTACCACAAGCACCTCAAGAGGAGGCTTCTCTCAGCTCTAGGTATGTGAGAGGGACCCTGAGTTTGCGGCCTCAAGTGGAATGGACACCGCGATGCCCTGACGCGAAATAAGGCTGGATATCCCTGCAGTGACTTGAATGCAGGCTCGTCTTGCATCTCCCAAGATGAAAGGATGTCTGAATCCCCTGTGGAGACCACAGAGAAAGACCTAGTTCCCCACCTCATCGCGACCGGAGGCCTCACATCCTTTGAAAACTCCAGAGGTACGCGGAGATCAGTGCCTCCAAAGGAGACGATGCCTGACTCCTCGTGAAACTTGATAGGAGTCCCAGGATTCCTGTGGCACGTGGAAAGGGACCCATGGTCTCCCGCCTCAGCTGGAGAGGCGTCCCAATTGCCTTGCCAAGCCTCGAGGAGAATCCCGAGTTGTGTCTCGCAACTAGGCAAGAGTCCTGACGTGGCTGAACAAACACATGTGTGGAAGGGCCATCCCCGTCGTAACTCGAGAATATACCCCAGGTTCCCGCCGCAACTCGAGAAAAACCATGAGACTTCCCCCTCGCCGCGAGATGAGGCCCGATTCCCCTGAACTGCATGCAGCGCAATTCTGTGTTGCACATCACACATGAAAGGAGCCTTGATTTCCTTCATGGCACCCCAGAGAAACCCCAAGAACACTGTTTCAAGGCTAGAGGGATCCTGAGGTCACTGTAGCAACACGAAAGAGCTCCGTGGACCCAAAATCAACTCGAGATGAGAGGTTAGTCCCTGGCTTCGACTCCAGAGGAATACCACCTTACCACAAGCACCTCAAGAGGAGGCTTCTCTCAGCTCTAGGTATGTGAGAGGGACCCTGAGTTTGCGGCCTCAAGTGGAATGGACACCGCGATGCCCTGACTGGAAATAAGGCTGGATATCCCTGCAGTGACTTGAATGCAGGCTCGTCTTGCATCTCCCAAGATGAAAGGATGTCTGAATCCCCTGTGGAGACCACAGAGAAACACCTAGTTCCCCACCTCATCGCGACCGGAGGCCTCAAATCCTTTGAAAACTCCAGAGGTACGCGGAGATCAGTGCCTCCAAAGGAGACGATGCCGGACTCCTCGTGAAACTTGATAGGAGTCCCAGGATTCTTGTGGCACTTGGAAAGGGACCCTTGGTCTCCCGCCTCAGCTGGAGAGGCGTCCCAATTGCCCTGCCAAGCCTCCAGGAGAATCCCGAGTTGTCCCTCGCAACCAGACAGGAGTCCTGTCGTGGCTGAACAAACACGATGGTGGAAGGGCCATCCCCGTCGTAACTCGAGAATATACCCCAGGTTCCCACCGCAACTCGAGAAAAACCATGAAACTTCCCCCTCGCCGCGAGATGAGGCCCAATTCCCCTGCACTGCGTGCAGAGCAATTCCGTGTTGCACATCACACATGAAAGGAGCCTTGATTTCCTTGATGGCACTCCAGAGAAACCCCAAGAACACTGTTTCAAGGCTAGAGGGATCCTGAGGTCACTGTAGCAACACGAAGGAGCTCCGTGGGCCAAAAATCAACTCGAGATGAGAGGTTAGTCCCTGGCTTCGACTCCAGAGGAATACCACCTTACCACAAGCACCTCAAGAGGAGGCTTCTCTCAGCTCTAGGTATGTGAGAGGGACCCTGAGTTTGCGGCCTCAAGTGGAATGGACACCGCGATGCCCTGACGCGAAATAAGGCTGGATATCCCTGCAGTGACTTGAATGCAGGCTCGTCTTGCATCTCCCAAGATGAAAGGATGTCTGAATCCCCTGTGGAGACCACAGAGAAAGACCTAGTTCCCCACCTCATCGCGACCGGAGGCCTCACATCCTTTGAAAACTCCAGAGGTACGCGGAGATCAGTGACTCCAAAGGAGACGATGCCTGACTCCTCGTGAAACTTGATAGGAGTCCCAGGATTCCTGTGGCACGTGGAAAGGGACCCATGGTCTCCCACCTCAGCTGGAGAGGCGTCCCAATTGCCTTGCCAAGCCTCGAGGAGAATCCCGAGTTGTGTCTCGCAACTAGGCAAGAGTCCTGACGTGGCTGAACAAACACATGTGTGGAAGGGATATCCCCGTCGTAACTCGAGAATATACCCCAGGTTCCCGCCGCAACTCGAGAAAAACCATGAGACTTCCCCCTCGCCGCGAGATGAGGCCCGATTCCCCTGCACTGCGTGCAGAGCAATTCCGTGTTGCACATCACACATGAAAGGAGCCTTGATTTCCTTGATGGCACTCCAGAGAAACCCCAAGAACACTGTTTCAAGGATAGAGGGATCCTGAGGTCACTGTAGCAACACGAAAGAATTCTGTGGACCAAAAATCAACTCGAAAAGAGAGGTTAGTCCCTGGATTCGTCTCCAGAGGAATACCACCTTACCACAAGCACCTCAAGAGGAGGCTTCTCTCAGCTCTAGGTATGTGAGAGGGACCCTGAGTTTGCGGCCTCAAGTGGAATGGACACCGCGATGCCCTGACTCGAAATAAGGCCGGATATCCCTGCAGTGACTTGAATGCAGGCTCGTCTTGCATCTCCCAAGAAGAAAGGATGTCTGAATCCCCTGTGCAAAGCACAGAGAAAGACCTAGTTCCCCACCTCTTCGCGACCGGAGGCCTCACATCCTTTGAAAACTCCCGAGGTACGCGGAGATCAGTGCCTCCAAAGGAGACGATGCCTGACTCCTCGTGAAACTTGATAGGAGTCCCAGGATTCTTGTGGCACGTGGAAAGGGACCCTTGGTCTCCCGCCTCAGCTGGAGAGGCGTTCCAATTGCCCTGCCAAGCCTCGAGGAGAATCCCGAGTTGTCCCTCGCAACTAGGCAGGAGTCCTGACGTGGCTGAACACACACGTGTGTGGAAGGGCCATCCCCGTCGTAACTCGAGAATATACCCCAGGTTCCCGCCGCAACTCGAGAAAAACCATGAGACTTCCCCCTGGCCGCGAGATGAGGCCCGATTCCCCTGCACTGCGTGCAGAGCAATTCCGTGTTGCACATCACACATGAAAGGAGCCTTGATTTCCTTGATGGCACTCCAGAGAAACCCCAAGAACACTGTTTCAAGGCTAGAGGGATCCTGAGGTCACTGTAGCAACACGAAAGAGCTCTGTGGACCAAGGATTAACACGAGATGAGAGGTTAGTCCCTGGCTTCGACTCCTGAGGAATACCACCTTACCACAAGCACCTCAAGAGGAGGCTTCTCTCAGCTCTAGGTATGTGAGAGGAATCCTGAGTTGCGGCCTCAAGTGGAATGGACACCGCGATGCCCTGACTCGAAATAAGGCCGGATATCCCTGCAGTGACTGGAATGCAGGCTCGTCTTGCATCTCCCAAGAAGAAAGGATGTCTGAATCCCCTGTGGAGACCACAGAGAAACACCTAGTTCCCCACCTCATCGCGACCGGAGGCCTCACATCCTTTGAAAACTCCAGAGGTACGCGGAGATCAGTGCCTCCAAAGGAGACGATGCCTGACTCCTCGTGAAATTTGATAGGAGTCCCAGGATTCTTGTGGCACGTGGAAAGGAACCCTTGGTCTCCCGCCTCAGCTGGAGAGGCGTTCCAATTGCCCTGCCAAGCCTCGAGGAGAATCCCGAGTTGTCCCTCGCAACTAGGCAGGAGTCCTGACATGGCTGAACACACACGTGGGTGGAAGGGCCATCCCCGTCGTAACTCGAGAATATACCCCAGGTTCCCGCCGCAACTCGAGAAAAACCATGAGACTTCCCCCTCGATGCGAGATGAGGCCCGATTCCCCTGTACTGCGTGCAGAGCAATTCCGTCTTGCACATCACACATGAAAGGAGCCTTGATTTCCTTGATGGCACTCCAGAGAAACCCCAAGAACACTGTTTCAAGGATAGAGGGATCCTGAGGTCACTGTAGCAACACGAAAGAACTCTGTGGACCAAAAATCAACTCGAAAAGAGAGGTTAGTCCCTGGATTCGTCTCCAGAGGAATACCACCTTACCACAAGCACCTCAAGAGGAGGCTTCTCTCAGCTCTAGGTATGTGAGAGGGACCCTGAGTTTGCGGCCTCAAGTGGAATGGACACCGCGATGCCCTGACTCGAAATAAGGCCGGATATCCCTGCAGTGACTTCAATGCAGGCTCGTCTTGCATCTCCCAGGACGAAAGGATGTCTGAATCCCCTGTGGAAAGCACAGAGAAAGACTTAGTTCCCCACCTCATCGCGACCGATAGCCTCACATCCTTTGAAAACTCCAGAGGTACGCGGAGATCAGTGCCTCAAAAGGAGACGATGCCTGACTCCTCGTGAAACTTGATAGGAGTCCCAGGATTCCTGTGGCACTTGGAAAGGGACACTTGGTCTCCCGCCTCAGCTGGAGAGGCGTCCCAATTGCCCTGCCAAGCCTCGAGGAGAATCCAGAGTTGTCCCTCGCAACTAGGCAGGAGTCCTGACGTCGCTGAAGAAACACGTGGGTGGAAGGGCCATCCCCGTCGTAACTCGAGAATATACCCCAGGTTCCCGCCGCAACTCGAGAAAAACCATGAGACTTCCCCCTCGCCGCGAGATGAGGCCCGATTCCCCTGCACTGCGTGCAGAGCAATTCCGTGTTGCACATCACACATGAAAGGAGCCTTGATTTCCTTGATGGCACTCCAGAGAAACCCCAAGAACACTGTTTCAAGGCTAGAGGGATCCTGAGGTCACTGTAGCAACACAAAAGAGCTCCGTGGGCCAAAAATCAACTCGAGATGAGAGGTTAGTCCCTGGCTTCGACTCCAGAGGAATACCACCTTACCAGAAGCACCTCAAGAGGAGGCTTCTCTCAGCTCTAGGTATGTGAGAGGGACCCTGAGTTTGCGGCCTCAAGTGGAATGGACACCGCGATGCCCTGACGCGAAATAAGGCTGGATATCCCTGCAGTGACTTGAATGCAGGCTCGTCTTGCATCTCCCAAGATGAAAGGATGTCTGAATCCCCTGTGGAGACCACAGAGAAAGACCTAGTTCCCCACCTCGTCGCGACCGGAGGCCTCACATCCTTTGAAAACTCCAGAGGTACGCGGAGATCAGTGCCTCCAAAGGAGACGATGCCTGACTCCTCGTGAAACTTGATAGGAGTCCCAGGATTCCTGTGGCACGTGGAAAGGGACCCTTGGTCTCCCGCCTCAACTGGAGAGGCGTCCCAATTGCCTTGCCAAGCCTCGAGGAGAATCCCGAGTTGTGTCTCGCAACTAGGCAGGAGTCCTGACGTGGCTGAACAAACACGTGTGTGGAAGGGCCATCCCCGTCGTAACTCGAGAATATACCCCAGGTTCCCGCCGCAACTCGAGAAAAACCATGAGACTTCCCCCTCGCCGCGAGATGAGGCCCGATTCCCCTGCACTGCGTGCAGAGCAATTCTGTGTTGCACATCACACATGAAAGGAGCCTTGATTTCCTTCATGGCACTCCAGAGAAACCCCAAGAACACTGTTTCAAGGCTAGAGGGATCCTGAGGTCACTGTAGCAACACGAAAGAGCTCCGTGGGCCAAAAATCAACTCGAGATGAGAGGTTAGTCCCTGGCTTCGACTCCAGAGGAATACCACCTTACCACAAGCACCTCAAGAGGAGGCTTCTCTCAGCTCTAGGTATGTGAGAGGGACCCTGAGTTTGCGGCCTCAAGTGGAATGGACACCGCGATGACCTGACTCGAAATAAGGCCGGATATCCCTGCAGTGACTGGAATGCAGGCTCGTCTTGCATCTCCCAAGACGAAAGGGTGTCTGAATCCCCTGTGGAGACCACAGAGAAAGACCTAGTTCCCCACCTCATCGCGACAGGAGGCCTCAAATCCTTTGAAAATTCCAGAGGTATGCAGAGACTAGTGCCTCCAAAGGAGACGATTCCTGACTCCTCGTGAAACTTGATAGGAGTCCCAGGATTCTTGTGGCTCGTGGAAAGGGACCCTTGGTCTCCCGCCTCAGCTGGAGAGGCGTCCCAATTGCCGTGCCAAGCCTCGAGGAGAATCCCGAGTTGTCCCTCGCAGCTAGGCAGGAGTCCTGACGTGGCTGAACAAACACGTGGGTGGAAGGGCCATCCCCGTCGTAACTCGAGAATATACCCCAGGTTCCCGCCGCAACTCGAGAAAAACCATGAGACTTCCCCCTCGATGCGAGATGAGGCCCGATTCCCCTGTACTGCGTGCAGAGCAATTCCGTCTTGCACATCACACATGAAAGGAGCCTTGATTTACTTGATGGCACTCCAGAGAAACCCCAAGAACACTGTTTCAAGGCTAGAGGGATCCTGAGGTCACTGTAGCAACACGAAAGAACTCTGTGGACCAAAAATCAACTCGAAAAGAGAGGTTAGTCCCTGGATTCGTCTCCAGAGGAATACCACCTTACCACAAGCACCTCAAGAGGAGGCTTCTCTCAGCTCTAGGTATGTGAGAGGGACCCTGAGTTTGCGGCCTCAAGTGGAATGGACACCGCGATGCCCTGACTCGAAATAAGGCCGGATATCCCTGCAGTGACTTCAATGCAGGCTCGTCTTGCATCTCCCAGGACGAAAGGATGTCTGAATCCCCTGTGGAAAGCACAGAGAAAGACTTAGTTCCCCACCTCATCGCGACCGATAGCCTCACATCCTTTGAAAACTCCAGAGGTACGCGGAGATCAGTGCCTCCAAAGGAGACGATGCCTGACTCCTCGTGAAACTTGATAGGAGTCCCAGGATTCCTGTGGCACTTGGAAAGGGACCCTTGGTCTCCCGCCTCAGCTGGAGAGGCGTCCCAATTGCCCTGCCAAGCCTCGAGGAGAATCCAGAGTTGTCCCTCGCAACTAGGCAGGAGTCCTGACGTCGCTGAAGAAACACGTGGGTGGAAGGGCCATCCCCGTCGTAACTCGAGAATATACCCCAGGTTCCCGCCGCAACTCGAGAAAAACCATGAGACTTCCCCCTCGCCGCGAGATGAGGCCCGATTCCCCTGCACTGCGTGCAGAGCAATTCCGTGTTGCACATCACACATGAAAGGAGCCTTGATTTCCTTGATGGCACTCCAGAGAAACCCCAAGAACACTGTTTCAAGGCTAGAGGGATCCTGAGGTCACTGTAGCAACACGAAAGAGCTCCGTGGGCCAAAAATCAACTCGAGATGAGAGGTTAGTCCCTGGCTTCGACTCCAGAGGAATACCACCTTACCACAAGCACCTCAAGAGGAGGCTTCTCTCAGCTCTAGGTATGTGAGAGGGACCCTGAGTTTGCGGCCTCAAGTGGAATGGACACCGCGATGCCCTGACGCGAAATAAGGCCGGATATCCCTGCAGTGACTGGAATGCAGGCTCGTCTTGCATCTCCCAAGACGAAAGGGTGTCTGAATCCCCTGTGGAGACCACAGAGAAAGACCTAGTTCCCCACCTCATCGCGACAGGAGGCCTCAAATCCTTTGAAAACTCCAGAGGTATGCGGAGATCAGTGCCTCCAAAGGAGACGATGCTTGACTCCTCGTGAAACTTGATAGGAGACCCAGGATTCCTGTGGCACGTGGAAAGGGACCCTTGGTCTCCCGTCTCAGCTGGAGAGGCGTCCCAATTGCCCTGCAAAGCCTCGAGGAGAATCCCGAGTTGTCCCTCGCAACTAGGCAGGAGTCCTGACATGGCTGAACACACACGTGTGTGGAAGGGCCATCCCCGTCGTAACTCGAGAATATACCCCAGGTTCCCGCCGCAACTCGAGAAAAACCAGGAGACTTCCCCCTCGCCGCGAGATGAGGCCCGATTCCCCTGCACTGCGTGCAGAGCAATTCCGTGTTGCACATCACACATGAAAGGAGCCTTGATTTCCTTGATGGCACTCCAGAGAAACCCCAAGAACACTGTTTCAAGGCTAGAGGGATCCTGAGGTCACTGTAGTAACACGAAAGAGCTCCGTGGGCCAAAAATCAACTCGAGATGAGAGGTTAGTCCCTGGCTTCGACTTCAGAGGAATACCACCTTACCACAAGCACCTCAAGAGGAGGCTTCTCTCAGCTCTAGGTATGTGAGAGGGACCCTGAGTTTGCGGCCTCAAGTGGAATGGACACCGCGATGCCCTGACTCGAAATAAGGCCGGATATCCCTGCAGTGACTTCAATGCAGGCTCGTCTTGCATCTCCCAGGACGAAAGGATGTCTGAATCCCCTGTGGAAAGCACAGAGAAAGACTTAGTTCCCCACCTCATCGCGACCGATAGCCTCACATCCTTTGAAAACTCCAGAGGTACGCGGAGATCAGTGCCTCCAAAGGAGACGATGCCTGACTCCTCGTGAAACTTGATAGGAGTCCCAGGATTCCTGTGGCACTTGGAAAGGGACCCTTGGTCTCCCGCCTCAGCTGGAGAGGCGTCCCAATTGCCCTGCCAAGCCTCGAGGAGAATCCAGAGTTGTCCCTCGCAACTAGGCAGGAGTCCTGACGTCGCTGAAGAAACACGTGTGTGGAAGGGCCATCCCCGTCGTAACTCGAGAATATACCCCAGGTTCCCGCCGCAACTCGAGAAAAACCATGAGACTTCCCTCTCGCCGCGAGATGAGGCCCGATTCCCCTGCACTGCGTGCATAGCAATTCCGTGTTGCACATCACACATGAAAGGAGCCTTGATTTCCTTGATGGCACTCCAGAGAAACCCCAAGAACACTGTTTCAAGGCTAGAGGGATCCTGAGGTCACTGTAGCAACACGAAAGAGCTCCGTGGGCCAAAAATCAACTCGAGATGAGAGGTTAGTCCCTGGCTTCGACTCCAGAGGAATACCACCTTACCACAAGCACCTCAAGAGGAGGCTTCTCTCAGCTCTAGGTATGTGAGAGGGACCCTGAGTTTGCGGCCTCAAGTGGAATGGACACCGCGATGCCCTGACGCGAAATAAGGCCGGATATCCCTGCAGTGACTGGAATGCAGGCTCGTCTTGCATCTCCCAAGACGAAAGGGTGTCTGAATCCCCTGTGGAGACCACAGAGAAAGACCTAGTTCCCCACCTCATCGCGACAGGAGGCCTCACATCCTTTGAAAACTCCAGAGGTATGCGGAGATCAGTGCCTCCAAAGGAGACGATGCTTGACTCCTCGTGAAACTTGATAGGAGACCCAGGATTCCTGTGGCACGTGGAAAGGGACCCTTGGTCTCCCGCCTCAGCTGGAGAGGCGTCCCAATTGCCCTGCAAAGCCTCGAGGAGAATCCCGAGTTGTCCCTCGCAACTAGGCAGGAGTCCTGACATGGCTGAACACACACGTGTGTGGAAGGGCCATCCCCGTCGTAACTCGAGAATATACCCCAGGTTCCCACCGCAACTTGAGAAAAACCATGAGACTTCCCCCTCGCCGCGAGATGAGGCCCGATTCCCCTGCACTGCGTGCAGAGCAATTCCGTGTTGCACATCACACATGAAAGGAGCCTTGATTTCCTTGATGGCACTCCAGAGAAACCCCAAGAACACTGTTTCAAGGCTAGAGGGATCCTGAGGTCACTGTAGCAACACGAAAGAGCTCCGTGGGCCAAAAATCAACTCGAAAAGAGAGGTTAGTCCCTGGCTTCGACTTCAGAGGAATACCACCTTACCACAAGCACCTCAAGAGGAGGCTTCTCTCAGCTCTAGGTATGTGAGAGGGACCCTGAGTTTGCGGCCTCAAGTGGAATGGACACCGCGATGCCCTGACTCAAAATAAGGCCGGATATCCCTGCAGTGACTTCAATGCAGGCTCGTCTTGCATCTCCCAGGACGAAAGGATGTCTGAATCCCCTGTGGAAAGCACAGAGAAAGACTTAGTTCCCCACCTCATCGCGACCGATAGCCTCACATCCTTTGAAAACTCCAGAGGTACGCGGAGATCAGTGCCTCCAAAGGAGACGATGCCTGACTCCTCGTGAAACTTGATAGGAGTCCCAGGATTCCTGTGGCACTTGGAAAGGGACCCTTGGTCTCCCGCCTCAGCTGGAGAGGCGTCCCAATTGCCCTGCCAAGCCTCGAGGAGAATCCAGAGTTGTCCCTCGCAACTAGGCAGGAGTCATGACGTCGCTGAAGAAACACGTGGGTGGAAGGGCCATCCCCGTCGTAACTCGAGAATATACCCCAGGTTCCCGCCGCAACTCGAGAAAAACCATGAGACTTCCCCTTCGCCGCGAGATGAGGCCCGATTCCCCTGCACTGCGTGCAGAGCAATTCCGTGTTGCACATCACACATGAAAGGAGCCTTGATTTCCTTGATGGCACTCCAGAGAAACCCCAAGAACACTGTTTCAAGGCTAGAGGGATCCTGAGGTCACTGTAGCAACACGAAAGAGCTCCGTGGACCAAAAATCAACTCGAGATGAGAGGTTAGTCCCTGGCTTCGACTCCAGAGGAATACCACCTTACCACAAGCACCTCAAGAGGAGGCTTCTCTCAGCTCTAGGTATGTGAGAGGGACCCTGAGTTTGCGGCCTCAAGTGGAATGGACACCGCGATGCCCTGACTCGAAATAAGGCCGTATATCCCGGCAGTGACTTGAATGCAGGCTCGTCTTGCATCTCCCAAGAAGAAAGGATGTCTGAATCCCCTGTGGAGACCACAGAGAAAGACCTAGTTCCCCACCTCATCGCGACCGCAGGCCTCACATCCTTTGAAAACTCCAGACGTACGCGGAGATCAGTGCCTCCAAAGGAGACGATGCCTGACTCCTCGTGAAACTTGATACGAGTCCCAGGATTCTTGTGGCACGTGGAAAGGGACCCTTGGTCTCCCGCCTCAGCTGGAGAGGCGTTCCAATTGCCCTGGCAAGCCTCGAGGAGAATCCCGAGTTGTCCCTCGCAACTAGGCAGGAGTCCTGACGTGGCTGAACAAACACGTGTGTGGAAGAGCCATCCCAGTCGTAACTCGAGAATATACCCCAGGTTCCCGCCGCAACTCGAGAAAAACCATGAGACTTCCCCCTCGCCGCGAGATGAGGCCCGATTCCCCTGCACTGCGTGCAGAGCAATTCCGTGTTGCACATCACACATGAAAGGAGCCTTGATTTCCTTGATGGCACTCCAGAGAAACCCCAAGAACACTGTTTCAAGGATAGAGGGATCCTGAGGTCACTGTAGCAACACGAAAGAACTCTGTGGACCAAAAATCAACTCGAAAAGAGAGGTTAGTCCCTGGATTCGTCTCCAGAGGAATACCACCATACCACAAGCACCTCAAGAGGAGGCTTCTCTCAGCTCTAGGTATGTGAGAGGGACCCTGAGTTTGCGGCCTCAAGTGGAATGGACACCGCAATGCCCTGACGTGAAATAAGGCTGGATATCCCTGCAGTGACTTGAATGCAGGCTCGTCTTGCATCTTCCAAGATGAAAGGATGTCTGAATCCCCTGTGGAGACCACAGAGAAAGACCTAGTTCCCCACCTCATCGCGACCGGAGGCCTCACATCCTTTGAAAACTCCCGAGGTACGCGGAGATCAGTGCCTCCAAAGGAGACAATGCCTGACTCCTCGTGAAACTTGATAGGAGTCCCAGGATTCCTGTGGCACTTGGAAAGGGACACTTGGTCTCCCGCCTCAGATGGAAAGGCGTCCCAATTGCCCTGCCAAGCCTCGAGGAGAATCCAGAGTTGTCCCTCGCAACTAGGCAGGAGTCCTGACGTCGCTGAAGAAACACGTGGGTGGAAGGGCCATCCCCGTCGTAACTCGAGAATATACCCCAGGTTCCCGCCGCAACTCGAGAAAAACCATGAGACTTCCCCCTCGCCGCGAGATGAGGCCCGATTCCCCTGCACTGCGTGCAGAGCAATTCCGTGTTGCACATCACACATGAAAGGAGCCTTGATTTCCTTGATGGCACTCCAGAGAAACCCCAAGAACACTGTTTCAAGGCTAGAGGGATCCTGAGGTCACTGTAGCAACACAAAAGAGCTCCGTGGCCCAAAAATCAACTCGAGATGAGAGGTTAGTCCCTGGCTTCGACTCCAGAGGAATACCACCTTACCACAAGCACCTCAAGAGGAGGCTTCTCTCAGCTCTAGGTATGTGAGAGGGACCCTGAGTTTGCGGCCTCAAGTGGAATGGACACCGCGATGCCCTGACTCGAAATAAGGCCGGATATCCCTGCAGTGACTGGAATGCAGGCTCGTCTTGCATCTCCCAAGACGAAAGGGTGTCTGAATCCCCTGTGGAGACCACAGAGAAAGACCTAGTTCCCCACCTCATCGCGACAGGAGGCTTCAAATCCTTTGAAAACTCCAGAGGTATGCGGAGATCAGTGCCTCCAAACGAGACGATGCCTGACTCCTCGTGAAACTTGATAGGAGACCCAGAATTCCTGTGGCACGTGGAAAGGGACCCTTGGTCTCCCGTCTCAGCTGGAGAGGCGTTCCAATTGCCCTGCAAAGCCTCGAGGAGAATCCCGAGTTGTCCCTCGCAACTAGGCATGAGTCCTGACATGGCTGAACACACACGTGTGTGGAAGGGCCATCCCCGTCGTAACTCGAGAATATACCCCAGGTTCCCGCCGCAACTCGAGAAAAACCATGAGACTTCCCCCTCGATGCGAGATGAGGCCCGATTCCCCTGCACTGCGTGCAGAGCAATTCCGTGTTGCACATCACACATGAAAGGAGCCTTGATTTCCTTGATGGCACTCCAGAGAAACCCCAAGAACACTGTTTCAAGGCTAGAGGGATCCTGAGGTCACTGTAGCAACACGAAAGAGCTCCGTGGGCCAAAAATCAACTCGAGATGAGAGGATAGTCCCTGGCTTCGACTTCAGAGGAATACCACCTTACCACAAGCACCTCAAGAGGAGGCTTCTCTCAGCTCTAGGTATGTGAGAGGGACCCTGAGTTTGCGGCGTCAAGTGGAATGGACACCGCGATGCCCTGACGCGAAATAAGGCTGGATATCCCTGCAGTGACTTGAATGCAGGCTCGTCTTGCAACTCCCAAGATGAAAGGATGTCTGAATCCCCTGTGGAGACCACAGAGAAAGACCTAGTTCCCCACCTCATCGCGACCGGAGGCCTCACATCCTTTGAAAACTCCAGAGGTACGCGGAGATCAGTGCCTCCAAAGGAGACGATGCCTGACTCCTCGAGAAACTTGATAGGAGTCCCAGGATTCCTGTGGCACGTGGAAAGGGACCCTTGGTCTCCCGCCTCAGCTGGAGAGGCGTCCCAATTGCCTTGCCAAGCCTCGAGGAGAATCCCGAGTTGTGTCTCGCAACTAGGCAAGAGTCCTGACGTGGCTGAACAAACACGTGTGTGGAACGGCCATTCCCGTCGTAACTCGAGAATATACCCCAGGTTCCCGCCGCAACTCGAGAAAAACCATGAGACTTCCCCCTCGCTGCGAGATGAGGCCCGATTCCCCTGCACTGCGTGCAGAGCAATTCTGTGTTGCACATCACACATGAAAGGAGCCTTGATTTCCTTGATGGCACTCCAGAGAAACCCCAAGAACACTGTTTCAAGGATAGAGGGATCCTGAGGTCACTGTAGCAACACGAAAGAGCTCCGTGGACCAAAAATCAACTCGAAAAGAGAGGTTAGTCCCTGGATTCGTCTCCAGAGGAATACCACCTTACCACAAGCACCTCAAGAGGAGGCTTCTCTCAGCTCTAGGTATGTGAGAGGGACCCTGAGTTTGCGGCCTCAAGTGGAATGGACACCGCGATGCCCTGACTCGAAATAAGGCCGTATATCCCGGCAGTGACTTGAATGCAGGCTCGTCTTGCATCTCCCAAGAAGAAAGGATGTCTGAATCCCCTGTGGAGACCACAGAGAAAGACCTAGTTCCCCACCTCATCGCGACCGCAGGCCTCACATCCTTTGAAAACTCCAGAGGTACGCGGAGATCAGTGCCTCCAAAGGAGACGATGCCTGACTCCTCGTGAAACTTGATACGAGTCCCAGGATTCTTGTGGCACGTGGAAAGGGACCCTTGGTCTCCCGCCTCAGCTGGAGAGGCGTTCCAATTGCCCTGGCAAGCCTCGAGGAGAATCCCGAGTTGTCCCTCGCAACTAGGCAGGAGTCCTGACGTGGCTGAACAAACACGTGGGTGGAAGGGCCATCCCCGTCGTAACTCGAGAATATACCCCAGGTTCCCACCGCAACTCGAGAAAAACCATGAAACTTCCCCCTCGATGCGAGATGAGGCCCGATTCCCCTGTACTGCGTGCAGAGCAATTCCGTCTTGCACATCACACATGAAAGGAGCCTTGATTTCCTTGATGGCACTCCAGAGAAACCCCAAGAACACTGTTTCAAGGATAGAGGGATCCTGAGGTCACTGTAGCAACACGAAAGAACTCTGTGGACCAAAAATCAACTCGAAAAGAGAGGTTAGTCCCTGGATTCGTCTCCAGAGGAATACCACCATACCACAAGCACCTCAAGAGGAGGCTTCTCTCAGCTCTAGGTATGTGAGAGGGACCCTGAGTTTGCGGCCTCAAGTGGAATGGACACCGCAATGCCCTGACGTGAAATAAGGCTGGATATCCCTGCAGTGACTTGAATGCAGGCTCGTCTTGCATCTTCCAAGATGAAAGGATGTCTGAATCCCCTGTGGAGACCACAGAGAAAGACCTAGTTCCCCACCTCATCGCGACCGGAGGCCTCACATCCTTTGAAAACTCCCGAGGTACGCGGAGATCAGTGCCTCCAAAGGAGACAATGCCTGACTCCTCGTGAAACTTGATAGGAGTCCCAGGATTCCTGTGGCACTTGGAAAGGGACACTTGGTCTCCCGCCTCAGATGGAAAGGCGTCCCAATTGCCCTGCCAAGCCTCGAGGAGAATCCCGAGTTGTCCCTCGCAACTAGGCAGGAGTCCTGACGTCGCTGAAGAAACACGTGGGTGGAAGGGCCATCCCCGTCGTAACTCGAGAATATACCCCAGGTTCCCGCCGCAACTCGAGAAAAACCATGAGACTTCCCCCTCGCCGCGAGATGAGGCCCGATTCCCCTGCACTGCGTGCAGAGCAATTCCGTGTTGCACATCACACATGAAAGGAGCCTTGATTTCCTTGATGGCACTCCAGAGAAACCCCAAGAACACTGTTTCAAGGCTAGAGGGATCCTGAGGTCACTGTAGCAACACGAAAGAGCTCCGTGGACCAAAAACCAACTCGAGATGAGAGGTTAGTCCCTGGCTTCGACTCCAGAGGAATACCACCTTACCACAAGCACCTCAAGAGGAGGCTTCTCTCAGCTCTAGGTATGTGAGAGGGACCCTGAGTTTGCGGCCTCAAGTGGAATGGACACCGCGATGCCCTGACTCGAAATAAGGCCGGATATCCCTGCACTGACTGGAATGCAGGCTTGTCTTGCATCACCCAAGACGAAAGGGTGTCTGAATCCCCTGTGAAGACCACAGAGAAAGACCTAGTTCCCCACCTCATCGCGACAGGAGGCCTCAAATCCTTTGAAAACTCCAGAGGTATGTGGAGATCAGTGCCTCCAAAGGAGACGATGCCTGACTCCTCGTGAAACTTGATAGGAGACCCAGGATTTTGTGGCACGTGGAAAGGGACCCTTGGTCTCCCGTCTCAGCTGGAGAGGCGTCCCAATTGCCCTGCCAAGCCTCGAGGAGAATCCCGAGTTGTCCCTCGCAAGTAGGCAGGAGTCCTGACATGGCTGAACACACAGGAGTGTGGAAGGGCCATCCCCGTCGTAACTCGAGAATATACCCCAGGTTCCCGCCGCAACTCGAGAAAAACCATGAGACTTCCCCCTCGCCGCGAGATGAGGCCCGATTCCCCTGCACTGCGTGCAGAGCAATTCCGTCTTGCACATCACACATGAAAGGAGCCTTGATTTCCTTGATGGCACTCCAGAGAAACCCCAAGAACACTGTTTCAAGGCTAGAGGGATCCTGAGGTCACTGTAGCAACACAAAAGAGCTCCGTGGCCCAAAAATCAACTCGAGATGAGAGGTTAGTCCCTGGCTTCGACTCCAGAGGAATACCACCTTACCACAAGCACCTCAAGAGGAGGCTTCTCTCAGCTCTAGGTATGTGAGAGGGACCCTGAGTTTGCGGCCTCAAGTGGAATGGACACCGCGATGCCCTGACGAGAAATAAGGCTGGATATCCCTGCAGTGACTTGAATGCAGGCTCGTCTTGCAACTCCCAAGATGAAAGGATGTCTGAATCCCCTGTGGAGACCACAGAGAAAGACCTAGTTCCCCACCTCATCGCACCGGAGGCCTCACATCCTTTGAAAACTCCAGAGGTACGCGGAGATCAGTGCCTCCAAAGGAGACGATGCCTGACTCCTCGAGAAACTTGATAGGAGTCCCAGGATTCCTGTGGCACGTGGAAAGGGACCCTTGGTCTCCCGCCTCAGCTGGAGAGGCGTCCCAATTGCCTTGCCAAGCCTCGAGGAGAATCCCGAGTTGTGTCTCGCAACTAGGCAAGAGTCCTGACATGGCTGAACAAACACGTGTGTGGAACGGCCATCCCCGTCGTAACTCGAGAATATACCCCAGGTTCCCGCCGCAACTCGAGAAAAACCATGAGACTTCCCCCTCGCTGCGAGATGAGGCCCGATTCCCCTGCACTGCGTGCAGAGCAATTCTGTGTTGCACATCACACATGAAAGGAGCCTTGATTTCCTTGATGGCACTCCAGAGAAACCCCAAGAACACTGTTTCAAGGCTAGAGGGATCCTGAGGTCACTGTAGCAACACGAAAGAGCTCCGTGGACCAAAAACCAACTCGAGATGAGAGGTTAGTCCCTGGCTTCGACTCCAGAGGAATACCACCTTACCACAAGCACCTCAAGAGGAGGCTTCTCTCAGCTCTAGGTATGTGAGAGGGACCCTGAGTTTGCGGCCTCAAGTGGAATGGACACCGCGATGCCCTGACTCGAAATAAGGCCATATATCCCTGCACTGACTGGAATGCAGGCTTGTCTTGCATCTCCCAAGACGAAAGGGTGTCTGAATCCCCTGTGGAGACCACAGAGAAAGACCTAGTTCCCCACCTCATCGCGACAGGAGGCCTCAAATCCTTTGAAAACTCCAGAGGTATGTGGAGATCAGTGCCTCCAAAGGAGACGATGCCTGACTCCTCGTGAAACTTGATAGGAGACCCAGGATTCCTGTGGCACGTGGAAAGGGACACTTGGTCTCCCGTCTCAGCTGGAGAGGCGTCCCAATTGCCCTGCAAAGCCTCGAGGAGAATCCCGAGTTGTCCCTCGCAAGTAGGCAGGAGTCCTGACATGGCTGAACACACAGGAGTGTGGAAGGGCCATCCCCGTCGTAACTCGAGAATATACCCCAGGTTCCCGCCGCAACTCGAGAAAAACCATGAGACTTCCCCCTCGATGCGAGATGAGGCCCGATTCCCCTGCACTGCGTGCAGAGCAATTCCGTGTTGCACATCACACATGAAAGGAGCCTTTATTTCCTTGATGGCACTCCAGAGAAACCCCAAGAATACTGTTTCAAGGCTAGAGGGATCCTGAGGTCACTGTAGCAACACGAAAGAGCTCCGTGGACCAAGAATCAACACGAGATGAGAGGTTAGTCCCTGGCTTCGACTCCTGAGGAATACCACCTTACCACAAGCACCTCAAGAGGAGGCTTCTCTCAGCTCTAGGTATGTGAAAGGGATCCTGAGTTTGCGGCCTCAAGTGGAATGAACACCGCGATGCCCTGACTCGAAATAAGGCCGGATATCCCTGCAGTGACTTGAATGCAGGCTCGTCTTTCATCTCCCAAGAAGAAAGGATGTCTGAATCCCCTGTGGAGACCACAGAGAAACACCTAGTTCCCCACCTCATCGCGACCGGAGGCCTCACATCCTTTGAAAACTCCAGAGGTACGCGGAGATCAGTGCCTCCAAAGGAGACGATGCCTGACTCCTCGTGAAACTTGATAGGAGTCCCAGGATTCCTGTGGCACTTGGAAAGGGACACTTGGTCTCCCGCCTCAGCTGGAGAGGCGTCCCAATTGCCCTGCCAAGCCTCGAGGAGAATCCAGAGTTGTCCCTCGCAACTAGGCAGGAGTCCTGACGTCGCTGAAGAAACACGTGGGTGGAAGGGCCATCCCCGTCGTAACTCGAGAATATACCCCAGGTTCCCGCCGCAACTCGAGAAAAACCATGAGACTTCCCCCTCGCCGCGAGATGAGGCCCGATTCCCCTGCACTGCGTGCAGAGCAATTCCGTGTTGCACATCACACATGAAAGGAGCCTTGATTTCCTTGATGGCACTCCAGAGAAACCCCAAGAACACTGTTTCAAGGCTAGAGGGATCCTGAGGTCACTGTAGCAACACGAAAGAGCTCCGTGGGCCAAAAATCAACTCGAGATGAGAGGTTAGTCCCTGGCTTCGACTCCAGAGGAATACCACCTTACCACAAACACCTCAAGAGGAGGCTTCTCTCAGCTCTAGGTATGTGAGAGGGACCCTGAGTTTGCGGCCTCAAGTGGAATGGACACCGCGATGCCCTGACGCGAAATAAGGCTGGATATCCCTGCAGTGACTTGAATGCAGGCTCGTCTTGCATCTCCCAAGATGAAAGGATGTCTGAATCCCCTGTGGAGACCACAGAGAAAGACCTAGTTCCCCACCTCATCGCGACCGGAGGCCTCACATCCTTTGAAAACTCCAGAGGTACGCGGAGATCAGTGCCTCCAAAGGAGACGATGCCTGACTCCTCGTGAAACTTGATAGGAGTCCCAGGATTCCTGTGGCACGTGGAAAGGGACCCTTGGTCTCCCGCCTCAGCTGGAGAGGCGTCCCAATTGCCTTGCCAAGCCTCGAGGAGAATCCCGAGTTGTGTCTCGCAACTAGGCAAGAGTCCTGACGTGGCTGAACAAACACGTGGGTGGAAGGGCCATCCCCGTCGTAACTCGAGAATATACCCCAGGTTCCCGCCGCAACTCGAGAAAAACCATGAGACTTCCCCCTCGCCGCGAGATGAGGCCCGATTCCCCTGCACTGCGTGCAGAGCAATTCTGTGTTGCACATCACACATGAAAGGAGCCTTGATTTCCTTCATGGCACTCCAGAGAAACCCCAAGAACACTGTTTCAAGGCTAGAGGGATCCTGAGGTCACTGTAGCAACACGAAAGAGCTCCGTGGACCAAAAATCAACACGAGATGAGAGGTTAGTCCCTGGCTTCGACTCCAGAGGAATACCACCTTACCACAAGCACCTCAAGAGGAGGCTTCTCTCAGCTCTAGGTATGTGAGAGGGACCCTGAGTTTGCGGCCTCAAGTGGAATGGACACCGCGATGCCCTGACTCGAAATAAGGCCGGATATCCCTGCAGTGACTGGAATGCAGGCTCGTCTTGCATCTCCCAAGACGAAAGGGTGTCTGAATCCCCTGTGGAGACCACAGAGAAAGACCTAGTTCCCCACCTCATCGCGACAGGAGGCCTCAAATCCTTTGAAAACTCCAGAGGTATGCGGAGATCAGTGCCTCCAAAGGAGACGATGCCTGACTCCTCGTGAAACTTGATAGGAGACCCAGGATTCCTGTGGCACGTGGAAAGGGACCCTTGGTCTCCCGCCTCAGCTGGAGAGGCGTCCCAATTGCCCTGCAAAGCCTCGAGGAGAATCCCGAGTTGTCCCTCACAACTAGGCAGGAGTCCTGACATGGCTGAACACACACGTATGTGGAAGGGCCATCCCCGTCGTAACTCGAGAATATACCCCAGGTTCCCGCCGCAACTCGAGAAAAACCATGAGACTTCCCCCTCGCCGCGAGATGAGGCCCGATTCCCCTGCACTGCGTGCAGAGCAATTCCGTGTTGCACATCACACATGAAAGGAGCCTTGATTTCCTTGATGGCACTCCAGAGAAACCCCAAGAACACTGTTTCAAGGATAGAGGGATCCTGAGGTCACTGTAGCAACACGAAAGAGCTCCGTGGGCCAAAAATCAACTCGAGATGAGAGGTTAGTCCCTGGCTTCGACTCCAGAGGAATACCACCTTACCACAAGCACCTCAAAAGGAGGCTTCTCTCAGCTCTAGGTATGTGAGAGGGACCCTGAGTTTGCGGCCTCAAGTGGAATGGACACCGCGATGCCCTGACGCGAAATAAGGCCGGATATCCCTGCCGTGACTTGAATGCATGCTCGTCTAGCATCTCCCAAGATGAAAGGATGTCTGAATCCCCTGTGGAGACCACAGAGAAACACCTAGTTCCCCACGTCATCGCTACCGGAGGCCTCACATCCTTTGAAAACTCCAGAGGTACGCGGAGATCAGTGCCTCCAAAGGAGACGATGCCTGACTCCTCGTGAAACTTGATAGGAGTCCCAGGATTCTTGTGGCACGTGGAAAGGGACACTTGGTCTCCCGCCTCAGCTGGAGAGGCGTTCCAATTGCCGTGCCAAGCCTCGAGGAGAATCCCGAGTTGTCCCTCGCAACTAGGCAGGAGTCCTGACGTGGCTGAACAAACACGTGTGTGGAAGGGCCATCCCCGTCGTAACTCGAGAATATACCCCAGGTTCCCGCCGCAACTCGAGAAAAACCATGAGACTTCCCCCTCGATGCGAGATGAGGCCCGATTCCCCTGTACTGCGTGCAGAGCAATTCCGTCTTGCACATCACACATGAAAGGAGTCTTGATTTCCTTGATGGCACTCCAGAGAAACCCCAAGAACACTGTTTCAAGGATAGAGGGATCCTGAGGTCACTGTAGCAACACGAAAGAACTCTGTGGACCAAAAATCAACTCGAAAAGAGAGGTTAGTCCCTGGATTCGTCTCCAGAGGAATACCACCTTACCACAAGCACCTCAAGAGGAGGCTTCTCTCAGCTCTAGGTATGTGAGAGGGACCCTGAGTTTGCGGCCTCAAGTGGAATGGACACCGCGATGCCCTGACTCGAAATAAGGCCGGATATCCCTGCAGTGACTTGAATGCAGGCTCGTCTTGCATCTCCCAGGACGAAAGGATGTCTGAATCCCCTGTGGAAAGCACAGAGAAAGACTTAGTTCCCCACCTCATCGCGACCGATAGCCTCACATCCTTTGAAAACTCCAGAGGTACGCGGAGATCAGTGCCTCCAAAGGAGACGATGCCTGACTCCTCGTGAAACTTGATAGGAGTCCCAGGATTCCTGTGGCACTTGGAAAGGGACACTTGGTCTCCCGCCTCAGCTGGAGAGGCGTCCCAATTGCCCTGCCAAGCCTCGAGGAGAATCCAGAGTTGTCCCTCGCAACTAGGCAGGAGTCCTGACGTCGCTGAAGAAACACGTGTGTGGAAGGGCCATCCCCGTCGTAACTCGAGAATATACCCCAGGTTCCTGCCGCAACTCGAGAAAAACCATGAGACTTCCCCCTCGCCGCGAGATGAGGCCCGATTCCCCTGCACTGCGTGCAGAGCAATTCCGTGTTGCACATCACACATGAAAGGAGCCTTGATTTCCTTGATGGCACTCCAGAGAAACCCCAAGAACACTGTTTCAAGGCTAGAGGGATCCTGAGGTCACTGTAGAAACACGAAAGAGCTCCGTGGACCAAAAATCAACTCGAGATGAGAGGTTATTCCCTGGCTTCGACTCCGGAGGAATACCACCTTACCACAAGCACCTCAAGAGGAGGCTTCTCTCAGCTCTAGGTATGTGAGAGGGACCCTGAGTTTGCGGCCTCAAGTGGAATGGACACCGCGATGCCCTGACACGAAATAAGGCCGGATATCCCTGCAGTGACTTGAATGCAGGCTCGTCTTTCATCTCCCAAGATGAAAGGATGTCTGAATCCCCTGTGGAGACCACAGAGAAAGACCTAGTTCCCCACCTCATCGCGACCAGAGGCCTCACATCCTTTGAAAACTCCAGAGGTACGCGAAGATCAGTGCCTCCAAAGGAGACGATGCCTGACTCCTCGTGAAACTTGATAGGAGTCCCAGGATTCCTGTGGCACGTGGAAAGGGACCCTTGTTCTCCCGTCTCAGCTGGAGAGGCATCCCAATTGCCTTGCCAAGCCTCGAGGAGAATCCCGAGTTGTCCCTCGCAAGTAGGCAGGAGTCCTGACATGGCTGAACACACAGGAGTGTGGAAGGGCCATCCCCGTCGTAACTCGAGAATATACCCCAGGTTCCCGCCGCAACTCGAGAAAAACCATGAGACTTCCCCCTCGCCGCGAGATGAGGCCCGATTCCCCTGCACTGCGTGCAGAGCAATTCCGTGTTGCACATCACACATGAAAGGAGCCTTTATTTCCTTGATGGCACTCCAGAGAAACCCCAAGAATACTGTTTCAAGGCTAGAGGGATCCTGAGGTCACTGTAGCAACACGAAAGAGCTCCGTGGACCAAGAATCAACACGAGATGAGAGGTTAGTCCCTGGCTTCGACTCCTGAGGAATACCACCTTACCACAAGCACCTCAAGAGGAGGCTTCTCTCAGCTCTAGGTATGTGAAAGGGATCCTGAGTTTGCGGCCTCAAGTGGAATGAACACCGCGATGCCCTGACTCGAAATAAGGCCGGATATCCCTGCAGTGACTTGAATGCAGGCTCGTCTTGCATCTCCCAAGAAGAAAGGATGTCTGAATCCCCTGTGGAGACCACAGAGAAACACCTAGTTCCCCACCTCATCGCGACCGGAGGCCTCACATCCTTTGAAAACTCCAGAGGTACGCGGAGATCAGTGCCTCCAAAGGAGACGATGCCTGACTCCTCGTGAAACTTGATAGGAGTCCCAGGATTCCTGTGGCACTTGGAAAGGGACACTTGGTCTCCCGCCTCAGCTGGAGAGGCGTCCCAATTGCCCTGCCAAGCCTCGAGGAGAATCCAGAGTTGTCCCTCGCAACTAGGCAGGAGTCCTGACGTCGCTGAAGAAACACGTGGGTGGAAGGGCCATCCCCGTCGTAACTCGAGAATATACCCCAGGTTCCCGCCGCAACTCGAGAAAAACCATGAGACTTCCCCCTCGCCGCGAGATGAGGCCCGATTCCCCTGCACTGCGTGCAGAGCAATTCCGTGTTGCACATCACACATGAAAGGAGCCTTGATTTCCTTGATGGCACTCCAGAGAAACCCCAAGAACACTGTTTCAAGGATAGAGGGATCCTGAGGTCACTGTAGCAACACGAAAGAGCTCCGTGGGCCAAAAATCAACTCGAGATGAGAGGTTAGTCCCTGGCTTCGACTCCAGAGGAATACCACCTTACCACAAGCACCTCAAAAGGAGGCTTCTCTCAGCTCTAGGTATGTGAGAGGGACCCTGAGTTTGCGGCCTCAAGTGGAATGGACACCGCGATGCCCTGACGCGAAATAAGGCCGGATATCCCTGCCGTGACTTGAATGCATGCTCGTCTAGCATCTCCCAAGATGAAAGGATGTCTGAATCCCCTGTGGAGACCACAGAGAAACACCTAGTTCCCCACGTCATCGCTACCGGAGGCCTCACATCCTTTGAAAACTCCAGAGGTACGCGGAGATCAGTGCCTCCAAAGGAGACGATGCCTGACTCCTCGTGAAACTTGATAGGATTCCCAGGATTCTTGTGGCACGTGGAAAGGGACACTTGGTCTCCCGCCTCAGCTGGAGAGGCGTTCCAATTGCCGTGCCAAGCCTCGAGGAGAATCCCGAGTTGTCCCTCGCAACTAGGCAGGAGTCCTGACGTGGCTGAACAAACACGTGTGTGGAAGGGCCATCCCCATCGTAACTCGAGAATATACCCCAGGTTCCCGCCGCAACTCGAGAAAAACCATGAGACTTCCCCCTCGATGCGAGATGAGGCCCGATTCCCCTGTACTGCGTGCAGAGCAATTCCGTCTTGCACATCACACATGAAAGGAGCCTTGATTTCCTTGATGGCACTCCAGAGAAACCCCAAGAACACTGTTTCAAGGATAGAGGGATCCTGAGGTCACTGTAGCAACACGAAAGAACTCTGTGGACCAAAAATCAACTCGAAAAGAGAGGTTAGTCCCTGGATTCGTCTCCAGAGGAATACCACCTTACCACAAGCACCTCAAGAGGAGGCTTCTCTCAGCTCTAGGTATGTGAGAGGGACCCTGAGTTTGCGGCCTCAAGTGGAATGGACACCGCGATGCCCTGACTCGAAATAAGGCCGGATATCCCTGCAGTGACTTCAATGCAGGCTCGTCTTGCATCTCCCAGGACGAAAGGATGTCTGAATCCCCTGTGGAAAGCACAGAGAAAGACTTAGTTCCCCACCTCATCGCGATCGATAGCCTCACATCCTTTGAAAACTCCAGAGGTACGCGAGATCAGTGCCTCCAAAGGAGACGATGCCTGACTCCTCGTGAAACTTGATAGGAGTCCCAGGATTCCTGTGGCAATTGGAAAGGGACACTTGGTCTCCCGCCTCAGCTGGAGAGGCGTCCCAATTGCCCTGCCAAGCCTCGAGGAGAATCCAGAGTTGTCCCTCGCAACTAGGCAGGAGTCCTGACGTCGCTGAAGAAACACGTGTGTGGAAGGGCCATCCCCGTCGTAACTCGAGAATATACCCCAGGTTCCTGCCGCAACTCGAGAAAAACCATGAGACTTCCCCCTCGCCGCGAGATGAGGCCCGATTCCCCTGCACTGCGTGCAGAGCAATTCCGTGTTGCACATCACACATGAAAGGAGCCTTGATTTCCTTGATGGCACTCCAGAGAAACCCCAAGAACACTGTTTCAAGGCTAGAGGGATCCTGAGGTCACTGTAGAAACACGAAAGAGCTCCGTGGACCAAAAATCAACTCGAGATGAGAGGTTATTCCCTGGCTTCGACTCCGGAGGAATACCACCTTACCACAAGCACCTCAAGAGGAGGCTTCTCTCAGCTCTAGGTATGTGAGAGGGACCCTGAGTTTGCGGCCTCAAGTGGAATGGACACCGCGATGCCCTGACACGAAATAAGGCTGGATATCCCTGCAGTGACTTGAATGCAGGCTCGTCTTGCATCTCCCAAGATGAAAGGATGTCTGAATCCCCTGTGGAGACCACAGAGAAAGACCTAGTTCCCCACCTCATCGCGACCAGAGGCCTCACATCCTTTGAAAACTCCAGAGGTACGCGAAGATCAGTGCCTCCAAAGGAGACGATGCCTGACTCCTCGTGAAACTTGATAGGAGTCCCAGGATTCCTGTGGCACGTGGAAAGGGACCCTTGTTCTCCCGTCTCAGCTGGAGAGGCATCCCAATTGCCTTGCCAAGCCTCGAGGAGAATCCCGAGTTGTGTCTCGCAACTAGGCAAGAGTCCTGACGTGGCTGAACAAACACGTGTGTGGAAGGGCCATCCCCGTCGTAACTCGAGAATATACCCCAGGTTCCCCCTGCAACTCGAGAAAAACCATGAGACTTCCCCCTCGCCGCGAGATGAGGCCCGATTCCCCTGCACTGCGTGCAGAGCAATTCTGTGTTGCACATCACACATGAAAGGAGCCTTGATTTCCTTGATGGCACTCCAGAGAAACCCCAAGAACACTGTTTCAAGGCTAGAGGGATCCTGAGGTAACTGTAGCAACACGAAAGAGCTCCATGGACCAAGAATCAACACGAGATGAGAGGTTAGTCCCTGGCTTCGACTCCTGAGGAATACCACCTTACCACAAGCACCTCAAGAGGAGGCTTCTCTCAGCTCTAGGTATGTGAGAGGGATCCTGAGTTTGCGGCCTCAAGTGGAATGGACACCGCGATGCCCTGACTCGAAATAAGGCCGTATATCCCTGCAGTGACTTGAATGCAGGCTCGTCTTGCATCTCCCAAGAAGAAAGGATGTCTGAATCCCCTGTGGAGACCACAGAGAAAGACCTAGTTCCCCACCTCATCGCGACCGCAGGCCTCACATCCTTTGAAAACTCCAGAGGTACGCGGAGATCAGTGCTTCCAAAGGAGACGATGCCTGACTCCTCGTGAAACTTGATAGGAGTCCCAGGATTCTTGTGGCACGTGGAAAGGGACCCTTGGTCTCCCGCCTCAGCTGGAGAGGCGTTCCAACTGGCCTGCCAATCCTCGAGGAGAATCCCGAGTTGTCCCTCGCAACTAGGCAGGAGTCCTGACGTGGCTGAACAAACACGTGGGTGGAAGGGCCATCCCCGTCGTAACTCGACAATATACCCCAGGTTCCCGCCGCAACTCGAGAAAAACCATGAGACTTCCCCCTCACCGTGAGATGAGGCCCGATTCCCCTGCACTGCGTGCAGAGCAATTCCGTGTTGCACATCACACATGAAAGGAGCCTTGATTTCCTTGATGGCACTCCAGAGAAACCCCAAGAACACTGTTTCAAGGCTAGAGGGATCCTGAGGTCACTGTAGCAACACGAAAGAGCTCCGTGGGCCAAAAATCAACTCGAGATGAGAGGTTAGTCCCTGGCTTCGACTCCAGAGGAATACCACCTTACCACAAGCACCTCAAGAGGAGGCTTCTCTCAGCTCTAGGTATGTGAGAGGGACCCTGAGTTTGCGGCCTCAAGTGGAATGGACACCGCGATGCCCTGACTCGAAATAAGGCTGGATATCCCTGCAGTGACTTGAATGCAGGCTCGTCTTGCATCTCCCAAGATGAAAGGATGTCTGAATCCCCTGTGGAGACCACAGAGAAAGACCTACTTCCCCACCTCATCGCTACCGGAGGACTCACATCCTTTGAAAACTCCCGAGGTACGCGGAGATCAGTGCCTCCAAAGGAGACGATGCCTGACTCCTCGTGAAACTTGATAGGAGTCCCAGGATTCCTGTGGCACGTGGAAAGGGACACTCGGTCTCCCGCCTCAGCTGGAGAGGCGTCCCAATTGCCTTGCCAAGCCTCGAGGAGAATCCCGAGTTGTGTCTCGCAACTAGGCAAGAGTCCTGACGTGGCTGTACAAACACGTGTGTGGAAGGGACTTCCCCGTCGTAACTCGAGAATATACCCCAGGTTCCCGCCGCAACTCGAGAAAAACCATGAGACTTTGCCCTCGCCGCGAGATGAGGCCCGATTCCCCTGCACTGCGTGCAGAGCAATTCTGTGTTGCACATCACACATGAAAGGAGCCTTGATTTCCTTGATGGCACTCCAGAGAAACCCCAAGAACACTGTTTCAAGGCTAGAGGAATCCTGAGGTCACTGTAACAACACGAAACAGCTCAGTGGACGAAAAACCAACTCGAGATGAGAGGTTATTTCCTGGCTTCGACTCCAGAGGAATACCACCTTACCACAAGCACCTCAAGAGGAGGCTTCTCTCAGCTCTAGGTATGTGAGTGGGACCCTGAGTTTGCGGCCTCAAGTGGAATGGACACCGCGATGCCCTGACTCGAAATAAGGCCGGATATCCCTGCAGTGACTGGAATGCAGGCTCGTCTTGCATCTCCCAAGATGAAAGGGTGTCTGAATCCCCTGTGGAGACCACAGAGAAAGACCTAGTTCCCCACCTCATCGCGACAGGAGGCCTCAAATCCTTTGAAAACTCCAGAGGTATGTGGAGATCAGTGCCTCCAAAGGAGACGATGCCTGACTCCTCGTGAAACTTGATAGGAGTCCCAGGATTCTTGTGGCACGTGGAAAGGGACCCTTGGTCTCCCGCCTCAGCTGGAGAGGCGTTCCAATTGCCCTGCCAAGCCTCGAGGAGAATCCCGAGTTGTCCCTTGCAACTAGGCAGGAGTCCTGACGTGGCTGAACAAACACGTGGGTGGAAGGGCCATCCCCATCGTAACTCGAGAATATACCCCAGGTTCCCGCCGCAACTCGAGAAAAACCATGAGACTTCCCCCTCGATGCGAGATGAGGCCCGATTCCCCTGTACTGCGTGCAGAGCAAATCCGTCTTGCACATCACACATGAAAGGAGCCTTGATTTCCTTGATGGCACTCCAGAGAAACCCCAAGAACACTGTTTCAAGGATAGAGGGATCCTGAGGTCACTGTAGAAACACGAAAGAATTCTGTGGACCAAAAATCAACTCGAAAAGAGAGGTTAGTCCCTGGATTCGTCTCCAGAGGAATACCACCTTACCACAAGCACCTCAAGAGGAGGCTTCTCTCAGCTCTAGGTATGTGAGAGGGACCCTGAGTTTGCGGCCTCAAGTGGAATGGACACCGCGATGCCCTGACTCGAAATAAGGCCGGATATCCCTGCAGTGACTTCAATGCAGGCTCGTCTTGCATCTCCCAGGACAAAAGGATGTCTGAATCCCCTGTGGAAAGCACAGAGAAAGACTTAGTTCCCCACCTCATCGCGACCGATAGCCTCACATCCTTTGAAAACTCCAGAGGTACGCGGAGATCAGTGCCTCCAAAGGAGACGATGCCTGACTCCTCGTGAAACTTGATAGGAGTCCCAGGATTCCTGTGGCACGTGGAAAGGGACACTTGGTCTCCCGCCTCAGCTGGAGAGGCGTCCCAATTGCCTTGCCAAGCCTCGAGGAGAATCCCGAGTTGTGTCTCGCAACTAGGCAAGAGTCCTGACGTGGCTGAACAAACACGTGTGTGGAAGGGCCATCCCCATCGTAACTCGAGAATATACCCCAGGTTCCCGCCGCAACTCGAGAAAAACCATGAGACTTCCCCCTCGTCGCGAGATGAGGCCCGATTCCCCTGCACTGCATGCAGAGCAATTCTGTGTTGCACATCACACATGAAAGGAGCCTTGATTTCCTTCATGGCACTCCAGAGAAACCCCAAGAACACTGTTTCAAGGCTAGAGGGATCCTGAGGTCACTGTAGCAACACGAAAGAGCTCCGTGGACCAAGAATCAACACGAGATGAGAGGTTAGTCCCTGGCTTCGACTCCTGAGGAATACCACCTTACCACAAGCACCTCAAGAGGAGGCTTCTCTCAGCTCTAGGTATGTGAGAGGGATCCTGAGTTTGCGGACTCAAGTGGAATGGACACCGCGATGCCCTGACTCGAAATAAGGCTGGATATCCCTGCAGTGACTTGAATGCAGGCTCGTCTTGCATCTCCCAAGAAGAAAGGATGTCTGAATCCCCTGTGGAGACCACAGAGAAACACCTAGTTCCCCACCTCATCGCGACCGGAGGCCTCACATCCTTTGAAAACTCCAGAGGTACGCGGAGATCAGTGCCTCCAAAGGAGACGATGCCTGACTCCTCGTGAAACTTGATAGGAGTCCCAGGATTCTTGTGGCACGTGGAAAGGAACCCTTGGTCTCCCGCCTCAGCTGGAGAGGCGTTCCAATTGCCCTGCCAAGCCTCGAGGAGAATCCCGAGTTGTCCCTCGCAACTAGGCAGGAGTCCTGACGTGGCTGAACAAACACGTGGGTGGAAGGGCCATCCCCGTCGTAACTCGAGAATATACCCCAGGTTCCCGCCGCAACTCGAGAAAAACCATGAGACTTCCCCCTCGATGCGAGATGAGGCCCGATTCCCCTGTACTGCGTGCAGAGCAATTCCGTCTTGCACATCACACATGAAAGGAGCCTTGATTTCCTTGATGGCACTCCAGAGAAACCCCAAGAACACTGTTTCAAGGATAGAGGGATCCTGAGGTCACTGTAGCAACACGAAAGAACTCTGTGGACCAAAAATCAACTCGAAAAGAGAGGTTAGTCCCTGGATTCGTCTCCAGAGGAATACCACCTTACCACAAGCACCTCAAGAGGAGGCTTCTCTCAGCTCTAGGTATGTGAGAGGGACCCTGAGTTTGCGGCCTCAAGTGGAATGGACACCGCGATGCCCTGACTCGAAATAAGGCCGGATATCCCTGCAGTGACTTCAATGCAGGCTCGTCTTGCATCTCCCAGGACAAAAGGATGTCTGAATCCCCTGTGGAAAGCACAGAGAAAGACTTAGTTCCCCACCTCATCGCGACCGATAGCCTCACATCCTTTGAAAACTCCAGAGGTACGCGGAGATCAGTGCCTCCAAAGGAGACGATGCCTGACTCCTCGTGAAACTTGATAGGAGTCCCAGGATTCCTGTGGCACGTGGTAAGGGACACTTGGTCTCCCGCCTCAGCTGGAGAGGCGTCCCAATTGCCCTGCAAAGCCTCGAGGAGAATCCAGAGTTGTCCCTCGCAACTAGGCAGGAGTCCTGACGTCGCTGAAGAAACACGTGGGTGGAAGGGCCATCCCCGTCGTAACTCGAGAATATACCCCAGGTTCCCGCCGCAACTCGAGAAAAACCATGAGACTTCCCCCTCGCCGCGAGATGAGGCCCGATTCCCCTGTACTGCGTGCAGAGCAAATCCGTCTTGCACATCACACATGAAAGGAGCCTTGATTTCCTTGATGGCACTCCAGAGAAACCCCAAGAACACTGTTTCAAGGATAGAGGGATCCTGAGGTCACTGTAGAAACACGAAAGAACTCTGTGGACCAAAAATCAACTCGAAAAGAGAGGTTAGTCCCTGGATTCGTCTCCAGAGGAATACCACCTTACCACAAGCACCTCAAGAGGAGGCTTCTCTCAGCTCTAGGTATGTGAGAGGGACCCTGAGTTTGCGGCCTCAAGTGGAATGGACACCGCGATGCCCTGACTCGAAATAAGGCCGGATATCCCTGCAGTGACTTCAATGCAGGCTCGTCTTGCATCTCCCAGGACAAAAGGATGTCTGAATCCCCTGTGGAAAGCACAGAGAAAGACTTAGTTCCCCACCTCATCGCGACCGATAGCCTCACATCCTTTGAAAACTCCAGAGGTACGCGGAGATCAGTGCCTCCAAAGGAGACGATGCCTGACTCCTCGTGAAACTTGATAGGAGTCCCAGGATTCCTGTGGCACGTGGAAAGGGACACTTGGTCTCCCGCCTCAGCTGGAGAGGCGTCCCAATTGCCTTGCCAAGCCTCGAGGAGAATCCCGAGTTGTGTCTCGCAACTAGGCAAGAGTCCTGACGTGGCTGAACAAACACGTGTGTGGAAGGGCCATCCCCATCGTAACTCGAGAATATACCCCAGGTTCCCGCCGCAACTCGAGAAAAACCATGAGACTTCCCCCTCGCCGCGAGATGAGGCCCGATTCCCCTGCACTGCGTGTAGAGCAATTCTGTGTTGCACATCACACATGAAAGGAGCCTTGATTTCCTTCATGGCACTCCAGAGAAACCCCAAGAACACTGTTTCAAGGCTAGAGGGATCCTGAGGTCACTGTAGCAACACGAAAGAGCTCCGTGGACCAAGAATCAACACGAGATGAGAGGTTAGTCCCTGGCTTCGACTCCTGAGGAATACCACCTTACCACAAGCACCTCAAGAGGAGGCTTCTCTCAGCTCTAGGTATGTGAGAGGGATCCTGAGTTTGCGGACTCAAGTGGAATGGACACCGTGATGCCCTGACTCGAAATAAGGCTGGATATCCCTGCAGTGACTTGAATGCAGGCTCGTCTTGCATCTCCCAAGAAGAAAGGATGTCTGAATCCCCTGTGGAGACCACAGAGAAACACCTAGTTCCCCACCTCATCGCGACCGGAGGCCTCACATCCTTTGAAAACTCCAGAGGTACGCGGAGATCAGTGCCTCCAAAGGAGACGATGCCTGACTCCTCGTGAAACTTGATAGGAGTCCCAGGATTCTTGTGGCACGTGGAAAGGAACCCTTGGTCTCCCGCCTCAGCTGGAGAGGCGTTCCAATTGCCCTGCCTAGCCTCGAGGAGAATCCCGAGTTGTCCCTCGCAACTAGGCAGGAGGCCTGACGTGGCTGAACAAACACGTGGGTGGAAGGGCCATCCCCGTGGTAACTCGAGAATATACCCCAGGTTCCCGCCGCAACTCGAGAAAAACCATGAGACTTCCCCCTCGATGCGAGATGAGGCCCGATTCCCCTGTACTGTGTGCAGAGCAATTCCGTCTTGCACATCACACATGAAAGGAGCCTTGATTTCCTTGATGGCACTCCAGAGAAACCCCAAGAACACTGTTTCAAGGATAGAGGGATCCTGAGGTCACTGTAGCAACACGAAAGAACTCTGTGGACCAAAAATCAACTCGAAAAGAGAGGTTAGTCCCTGGATTCGTCTCCAGAGGAATACCACCTTACCACAAGCACCTCAAGAGGAGGCTTCTCTCAGCTCTAGGTATGTGAGAGGGACCCTGAGTTTGCGGCCTCAAGTGGAATGGACACCGCGATGCCCTGACTCGAAATAAGGCCGGATATCCCTGCAGTGACTTCAATGCAGGCTCGTCTTGCATCTCCCAGGACGAAAGGATGTCTGAATCCCCTGTGGAAAGCACAGAGAAAGACTTAGTTCCCCACCTCATCGCGACCGATAGCCTCACATCCTTTGAAAACTCCAGAGGTACGCGGAGATCAGTGCCTCCAAAGGAGACGATGCCTGACTCCTCGTGAAACTTGATAGGAGTCCCAGGATTCCTGTGGCACTTGGAAAGGGAAACTTGGTCTCCCGCCTCAGCTGGAGAGGCGTCCCAATTGCCCTGCCAAGCCTCGAGGAGAATCCCGAGTTGTCCCTCGCAACTAGGCAGGAGTCCTGACGTCGCTGAAGAAACACGTGGGTGGAAGGGCCATCCCCGTCGTAACTCGAGAATATACCCCAGGTTCCTGCCGCAACTCGAGAAAAACCATGAGACTTCCCCCTCGCCGCGAGATGAGGCCCGATTCCCCTGCACTGCGTGCAGAGCAATTCCGTGTTGCACATCACACATGAAAGGAGCCTTGATTTCCTTGATGGCACTCCAGAGAAACCCCAAGAACACTGTTTCAAGGCTAGAGGGATCCTGAGGTCACTGTAGAAACACGAAAGAGCTCCGTGGATCAAAAATCAACTCGAGATGAGAGGTTAGTCCCTGGCTTCGACTCCGGAGGAATACCACCTTACCACAAGCACCTCAAGAGGAGGCTTCTCTCAGCTCTAGGTATGTGAGAGGGACCCTGAGTTTGCGGCCTCAAGTGGAATGGACACCGCGATGCCCTGACACGAAATAAGGCTGGATATCCCTGCAGTGACTTGAATGCAGGCTCGTCTTGCATCTCCCAAGATGAAAGGATGTCTGAATCCCCTGTGGAGACCACAGAGAAAGACCTAGTTCCCCACCTCATCGCGACCAGAGGCCTCACATCCTTTGAAAACTCCAGAGGTACGCGGAGATCAGTGCCTCCAAAGGAGACGATGCCTGACTCCTCGTGAAACTTGATAGGAGTCCCAGGATTCCTGTGGCACGTGGAAAGGGACCCTTGGTCTCCCGCCTCAGCTGGAGAGGCGTTCCAACTGGCCTGCCAATCCTCGAGGAGAATCCCGAGTTGTCCCTCGCAACTAGGCAGGAGTCCTGACGTGGCTGAACAAACACGTGGGTGGAAGGGCCATCCCCGTGGTAACTCGAAAATATACCCCAGGTTCCCGCCGCAACTCGAGAAAAACCATGAGACTTCCCCCTCGATGCGAGATGAGGCCCGATTCCCCTGTACTGTGTGCAGAGCAATTCCGTCTTGCACATCACACATGAAAGGAGCCTTGATTTCCTTGATGGCCCTCCAGAGAAACCCCAAGAACACTGTTTCAAGGATAGAGGGATCCTGAGGTCACTGTAGCAACACGAAAGAACTCTGTGGACCAAAAATCAACTCGAAAAGAGAGGTTAGTCCCTGGATTCGTCTCCAGAGGAATAGCACCTTACCACAAGCACCTCAAGAGGAGGCTTCTCTCAGCTCTAGGTATGTGAGAGGGACCCTGAGTTTGCGGCCTCAAGTGGAATGGACACCGCGATGCCCTGACTCGAAATAAGGCCGGATATCCCTGCAGTGACTTCAATGCAGGCTCGTCTTGCATCTCCCAGGACGAAAGGATGTCTGAATCCCCTGTGGAAAGCACAGAGAAAGACTTAGTTCCCCACCTCATCGCGACCGATAGCCTCACATCCTTTGAAAACTCCAGAGGTACGCGGAGATCAGTGCCTCCAAAGGAGACGATGCCTGACTCCTCGTGAAACTTGATAGGAGTCCCAGGATTCCTGTGGCCCTTGGAAAGGGACACTTGGTCTCCCGCCTCAGCTGGAGAGGCGTCCCAATTGCCCTGCCAAGCCTCGAGGAGAATCCCGAGTTGTCCCTCGCAACTAGGCAGGAGTCCTGACGTCGCTGAAGAAACACGTGGGTGGAAGGGCCATCCCCGTCGTAACTCGAGAATATACCCCAGGTTCCTGCCGCAACTCGAGAAAAACCATGAGACTTCCCCCTCGCCGCGAGATGAGGCCCGATTCCCCTGCACTGCGTGCAGAGCAATTCCGTGTTGCACATCACACATGAAAGGAGCCTTGATTTCCTTGATGGCACTCCAGAGAAACCCCAAGAACACTGTTTCAAGGCTAGAGGGATCCTGAGGTCACTGTAGAAACACGAAAGAGCTCCGTGGACCAAAAATCAACTCGAGATGAGAGGTTAGTCCCTGGCTTCGACTCCGGAGGAATACCACCTTACCACAAGCACCTCAAGAGGAGGCTTCTCTCAGCTCTAGGTATGTGAGAGGGACCCTGAGTTTGCGGCCTCAAGTGGAATGGACACCGCGATGCCCTGACACGAAATAAGGCTGGATATCCCTGCAGTGACTTGAATGCAGGCTCGTCTTGCATCTCCCAAGATGAAAGGATGTCTGAATCCCCTGTGGAGACCACAGAGAAAGACCTAGTTCCCCACCTCATCGCGACCAGAGGCCTCACATCCTTTGAAAACTCCAGAGGTACGCGAAGATCAGTGCCTCCAAAGGAGACGATGCCTGACTCCTCGTGAAACTTGATAGGAGTCCCAGGATTCCTGTGGCACGTGGAAAGGGACCCTTGGTCTCCCGCCTCAGCTGGAGAGGCGTTCCAACTGGCCTGCCAATCCTCGCGGAGAATCCCGAGTTGTCCCTCGCAACTAGGCAGGAGTCCTGACGTGGCTGAACAAACACGTGTGTGGAAGGGCCATCCCCGTCGTAACTCGAGAATATACCCCAGGTTCCCGCCGCAACTCGAGAAAAACCATGAGACTTCCCCCTCACCGTGAGATGAGGCCCGATTCCCCTTCACTGCGTGCAGAGCAATTCCGTGTTGCACATCACACATGAAAGGAGCCTTGATTTCCTTGATGGCACTCCAGAGAAACCCCAAGAACACTGTTTCAAGGCTAGAGGGATCCTGAGGTCACTGTAGCAACACAAAAGAGCTCCGTGGGCCAAAAATCAACTCGAGATGAGAGGTTAGTCCCTGGCTTCGACTCCAGAGGAATACCACCTTACCACAAGCACCTCAAGAGGAGGCTTCTCTCAGCTCTAGGTATGTGAGAGGGACCCTGAGTTTGCGGCCTCAAGTGGAATGGACACCGCGATGCCCTGACGCGAAATAAGGCTGGATATTCCTGCAGTTACTTGAATGCAGGCTCGTCTTGCATCTCCCAAGATGAAAGGATGTTTGAATCCCCTGTGGAGACCACAGAGAAAGACCTAGTTCCCCACCTCATCGCGACCGGAGGCCTCACATCCTTTGAAAACTCCAGAGGTACGCGGAGATCAGTGCCTCCAAAGGAGACGATGCCTGACTCCTCGTGAAACTTGATAGGAGTCCCAGGATTCCTGTGGCACGTGGAAAGGGACCCTTGGTCTCCCGCCTCAGCTGGAGAGGCGTCCCAATTGCCTTGCCAAGCCTCGAGGAGAATCCCGAGTTGTGTCTCGCAACTAGGCAAGAGTCCTGACGTGGCTGAACAAACACGTGTGTGAAAGGGCCATCCCCGTCGTAACTCGAGAATATACCGCAGGTTCCCGCCGCAACTCGAGAAAAACCATGAGACTTCCCCCTCGCCGCGAGATGAGGCCCGATTCCCCTGCACTGCGTGCAGAGCAATTCTGTGTTGCACATCACACATGAAAGGAGCCTTGATTTCCTTGATGGCACTCCAGAGAAACCCCAAGAACACTGTTTCAAGGCTAGAGGGATCCTGAGGTCACTGTAGCAACACGAAAGAGCTCAGTGGACCAAAAACCAACTCGAGATGAGAGGTTATTTCCTGGCTTCGACTCCAGAGGAATACCACCTTACCACAAGCACCTCAAGAGGAGGCTTCTCTCAGCTCTAGGTATGTGAGAGGGACCCTGAGTTTGCGGCCTCAAGTGGAATGGACACCGCGATGCCCTGACTCGAAATAAGGCCGGATATCCCTGCAGTGACTTCAATGCAGGCTTGTCTTGCATCTCCCAAGACGAAAGGGTGTCTGAATCCCCTGTGGAGACCACAGAGAAAGACCTAGTTCCCCACCTCATCGCGACAGGAGGCCTCAAATCCTTTGAAAACTCCAGAGGTATGTGGAGATCAGTGCCTCCAAAGGAGACGATGCCTGACTCCTCGTGAAACTTGATAGGAGTCCCAGGATTCTTGTGGCACGTGGAAAGGGACCCTTGGTATCCCGCCTCAGCTGGAGAGGCGTTCCAATTGCCCTGCCAAGCCTCGAGGAGAATCCCGAGTTGTCCCTTGCAACTAGGCAGGAGTCCTGACGTGGCTGAACAAACACGTGGGTGGAAGGGCCATCCCCATCGTAACTCGAGAATATACCCCAGGTTCCCGCCGCAACTCGAGAAAAACCATGAGACTTCCCCCTCGATGCGAGATGAGGCCCGATTCCCCTGTACTGCGTGCAGAGCAAATCCGTCTTGCACATCACACATGAAAGGAGCCTTGATTTCCTTGATGGCACTCCAGAGAAACCCCAAGAACACTGTTTCAAGGATAGAGGGATCCTGAGGTCACTGTAGAAACACGAAAGAACTCTGTGGACCAAAAATCAACTCGAAAAGAGAGGTTAGTCCCTGGATTCGTCTCCAGAGGAATACCACCTTACCACAAGCACCTCAAGAGGAGGCTTCTCTCAGCTCTAGGTATGTGAGAGGGACCCTGAGTTTGCGGCCTCAAGTGGAATGGACACCGCGATGCCCTGACTCGAAATAAGGCCGGATATCCCTGCAGTGACTTCAATGCAGGCTCGTCTTGCATCTCCCAGGACGAAAGGATGTCTGAATCCCCTGTGGAAAGCACAGAGAAAGACTTAGTTCCCCACCTCATCGCGACCGATAGCCTCACATCCTTTGAAAACTCCAGAGGTACGCGGAGATCAGTGCCTCCAAAGGAGACGATGCCTGACTCCTCGTGAAACTTGATAGGAGTCCCAGGGTTCCTGTGGCACTTGGAAAGGGACACTTGGTCTCCCGCCTCAGCTGGAGAGGCGTCCCAATTGCCCTGCCAAGCCTCGAGGAGAATCCAGAGTTGTCCCTCGCAACTAGGCAGGAGTCCTGACGTGGCTGAAGAAACACGTGGGTGGAAGGGCCATCCCCGTCGTAACTCGAGAATATACCCCAGGTTCCGCCGCAACTCGAGAAAAACCATGAGACTTCCCCCTCGCCGCGAGATGAGGCCCGATTCCCCTGCACTGCGTGCAGAGCAATTCCGTGTTCCACATCACACATGAAAGGAGCCTTGATTTCCTTGATGGCACTCCAGAGAAACCCCAAGAACACTGTTTCAAGGCTAGAGGGATCCTGAGGTCACTGTAGCAACACGAAAGAGCTCCGTGGACCAAAAATCAACTCGAGATGAGAGGTTAGTCCCTGGCTTCGACTCCAGAGGAATACCACCTTACCACAAGCAGCTCAAGAGGAGGCTTCTCTCAGCTCTAGGTATGTGAGAGGGACCCTGAGTTTGCGGCCTCAAGTGGAATGGACACCGCGATGCCCTGACGCGAAATAAGGCCGGATATCCCTGCAGTGACTTCAATGCAGGCTCGTCTTGCATCTCCCAAGATGAAAGGATGTCTGAATCCCCTGTGGAGACCACAGAGAAAGACCTAGTTCCCCACCTCATCGCGACCGGAGGCCTCACATCCTTTGAAAACTCCAGAGGTACGCGGAGATCAGTGCCTCCAAAGGAGACGATGCCTGACTCCTCGTGAAACTTGATAGGAGTCCCAGGATTCCTGTGGCACGTGGAAAGGGACACTTGGTCTCCCGCCTCAGCTGGAGAGGCGTCCCAATTGCCTTGCCAAGCCTCGAGGAGAATCCCGAGTTGTGTCTCGCAACTAGGCAAGAGTCCTGACGTGGCTGAACAAACACGTGTGTGGAAGGGCCATCCCCATCGTAACTCGAGAATATAAGCCAGGTTCCCGCCGCAACTCGAGAAAAACCATGAGACTTCCCCCTCGCCGCGAGATGAGGCCCGATTCCCCTGCACTGCGTGCAGAGCAATTCTGTGTTGCACATCACACATGAAAGGAGCCTTGATTTCCTTGATGGCACTCCAGAGAAACCCCAAGAACACTGTTTCAAGGCTAGAGGGATCCTGAGGTCACTGTAGCAACACGAAAGAGCTCCGTGGGCCAAAAATCAACTCGAGATGAGAGGTTAGTCCCTGGCTTCGACTCCAGAGGAATACCACCTTACCACAAGCACCTCAAGAGGAGGCTTCTCTCAGCTCTAGGTATGTGAGAGGGACCCTGAGTTTGCGGCCTCAAGTGGAATGGACACCGCGATGCCCTGACGCGAAATAAGGCTGGATATCCCTGCAGTGACTTGAATGCAGGCTCGTCTTGCATCTCCCAAGAAGAAAGGATGTCTGAATCCCCTGTGGAGACCACAGAGAAAGACGTAGTTCCCCACCTCATCGCGACCGGAGGCCTCACATCCTTTGAAAACTCCAGAGGTACGCGGAGATCAGTGCCTCCAAAGGAGACGATGCCTGACTCCTCGTGAAACTTGATAGGAGTCCCAGGATTCCTGTGGCACGTGGAATGGGACCCTTGGTCTCCCGCCTCAGCTGGAGAGGCGTCCCAATTACCTTGCCAAGCCTCGAGGAGAATCCCGAGTTGTCCCTCGCAACTAGGCAGGAGTCCTGACGTGGCTGAACAAACACGTGTGTGGAAGGGCCATCCCCGTCGTAACTCGAGAATATACCCCAGGTTCCCGCCGCAACTCGAGAAAAACCATGAGACTTCCCCCTCGCCGCGAGATGAGGCCCGATTCCCCTGCACTGCGTGAAGAGCAATTCTGTGTTGCACATCACACATGAAAGGAGCCTTGATTTCCTTGATGGCACTCCAGAGAAACCCCAAGAACACTGTTTCAAGGCTAGAGGGATCCTGAGGTCACTGTAGCAACACGAAAGAGTTCCGTGGACCAAAAATCAACTCGAGATGAGAGGTTAGTCCCTGGCTTCGACTCCAGAGGAATACCACCTTACCACAAGCACCTCAAGAGGAGGCTTCTCTCAGCTCTAGGTATGTGAGAGGGACCCTGAGTTTGCGGCCTCAAGTGGAATGGACACCGCGATGCCCTGACTCGAAATAAGGCCGGATATCCCTGCAGTGACTGGAATGCAGGCTCGTCTTGCATCTCCCAAGATGAAAGGGTGTCTGAATCCCCTGTGGAGACCACAGAGAAAGACCTAGTTCCCCACCTCATCGCGACAGGAGGCCTCAAATCCTTTGAAAACTCCAGAGGTATGCGGAGATCAGTGCCTCCAAAGGAGACGATGCCTGACTCCTCGTGAAACTTGATAGGAGACCCAGGATTCCTGTGACACGTGGAAAGGGACCCTTGGTCTCCCGTCTCAGCTGGAGAGGCGTCCCAATTGCCCTGCAAAGCCTCGAGGATAATCCAGAGTTGTCCCTCGCAACTAGGAGGGAGTCCTGACGTCGCTGAAGAAACACGTGGGTGGAAGGGCCATCCCCGTCGTAACTCGAGAATATACCCCAGGTTCCCGCCGCAACTCGAGACAAACCATGAGACTTCCCCCTCGCCGCGAGATGAGGCCCGATTCCCCTGCACTGCGTGCAGAGCAATTCTGTGTTGCACATCACACATGAAAGGAGCCTTGATTTCCTTGATGGCACTCTAGAGAAACCCCAAGAACACTGTTTCAAGGCTAGAGGGATCCTGAAGTCACTGTAGCAACACGAAAGAGCTCCGTGGACCAAGAATCAACACGAGATGAGAGGTTAGTCCCTGGCTTCGACTCCTGAGGAATACCACCTTACCACAAGCACCTCAAGAGGAGGCTTCTCTCAGCTCTAAGTATGTGAGAGGGATCCTGAGTTTGCGGCCTCAAGTGGAATGGACACCGCGATGCCCTGACTCGAAATAAGGCCGGATATCCCTGCAGTGACTTGAATGCAGGCTCGTCTTGCATCTCCCAAGAAGAAAGGATGTCTGAATCCCCTGTGGAGACCACAGAGAAACAACTAGTTCCCCACCTCATCGCGACCGATAGCCTCACATCCTTTGAAAACTCCAGAGGTATGCGGAGATCAGTGCCTCCAAAGGAGACGATGCCTGACTCCTCGTGAAACTTGATAGGAGTCCCAGGATTCTTGTGGCACGTGGAAAGGGACCCTTGGTCTCCCGCCTCAGCTGGAGAGGCGTTCCAATTGCCCTGCCAAGCCTCGAGGAGAATCCCGAGTTGTCCCTCGCAACTAGGCAGGAGTCCTGACGTGGCTGAACAAACACGTGGGTGGAAGGGCCATCCCCGTCGTAACTCGAGAATATACCCCAGGTTCCCGCCGCAACTCGAGAAAAACCATGAGACTTCCCCCTCGATGCGAGATGAGGCCCGATTCCCCTGTACTGCGTGCAGAGCAATTCCGTCTTGCACATCACACATGAAAGGAGCCTTGATTTCCTTGATGGCACTCCAGAGAAACCCCAAGAACACTGTTTCAAGGATAGAGGGATCCTGAGGTCACTGTAGCAACACGAAAGAAATCTGTGGACCAAAAATCAACTCGAAAAGAGAGGTTAGTCCCTGGATTCGTCTCCAGAGGAATACCACCTTACCACAAGCACCTCAAGAGGAGGCTTCTCTCAGCGCTAGGTATGTGAGAGGGACCCTGAGTTTGCGGCCTCAAGTGGAATGCACACCGCGATGCCCTGACTCGAAATAAGGCCGGATATCCCTGCAGTGACTTGAATGCAGGCTCGTCTTGCATCTCCCAAGAAGAAAGGATGTCTGAATCCCCTGTGGAGACCACAGAGAAACACCTAGTTCCCCACCTCATCGCGACCGGAGCCTCACATCCTTTGAAAACTCCAGAGGTACGCGGAGATCAGTGCCTCCAAAGGAGACGATGCCTGACTCCTCGTGAAACTTGATAGGAGTCCCAGGATTCCTGTGGCACTTGGAAAGGGACACTTGGTCTCCCGCCTCAGCTGGAGAGGCGTCCCAATTGCCCTGCCAAGCCTCGAGGAGAATCCAGAGTTGTCCCTCGCAACTAGGCAGGAGTCCTGACGTCGCTGAAGAAACACGTGGGTGGAAGGGCCATCCCCGTCGTAACTCGAGAATATACCCCAGGTTCCCGCCGCAACTCGAGAAAAACCATGAGATTTCCCCCTCGCCACGAGATGAGGCCCGATTCCCCTGCACTGCGTGCAGAGCAATTCCGTGTTGCACATCACACATGAAAGGAGCCTTGATTTCCTTGATGGCACTCCAGAGAAACCCCAAGAACACTGTTTCAAGGCTAGAGGGATCCTGAGGTCACTGTAGCAACACGAAAGAGCTCCGTGGACCAAGAATCAACACGAGATGAGAGGTTAGTCCCTGGCTTCGACTCCAGAGGAATACCACCTTGCCACAAGCACCTCAAGAGGAGGCTTCTCTCAGCTCTAGGTATGTGAGAGGGACCCTGAGTTTGCGGCCTCAAGTGGAATGGACACCGCGATGCCCTGACTCGAAATAAGGCCGGATATCCCTGCAGTGACTGGAATGCAGGCTCGTCTTGCATCTCCCAAGACGAAAGGGTGTCTGAATCCCCTTTCGAGACCACAGAGAAAGACCTAGTTCCCCACCTCATCGCGACAGGAGGCCTCAAATCATTTGAAAACTCCAGAGGTATGCGGAGATCAGTGCCTCCAAAGGAGACGATACCTGACTCCTCGTGAAACTTGATAGGAGTCCCAGGATTCCTGTGGCACGTGGAAAGGGACCCTTGGTCTCCCATCTCAGCTGGAGAGGCGTCCCAATTGCCCTGCAAAGCCTCGAGGAGAATCCCGAGTTGTCCCTCGCAACTAGGCAGGAGTCCTGACGTCGCTGAACACACACGTGTGTGGAAGTGCCATCCCCGTCGTAACTCGAGAATATACCCCAGGTTCCCGCCGCAACTCGAGAAAAACCATGAGACTTCCCCCTCGCTGCGAGATGAAGCCCGATTTCCCTGCACTGCGTGCAGAGCAATTCTGTGTTGCACATCACACATGAAAGGAGCCTTGATTTCCTTGATGGCACTCTAGAGAAACCCCAAGAACACTGTTTCAAGGCTAGAGGGATCCTGAAGTCACTGTAGCAACACGAAAGAGCTCCGTGGACCAAGAATCAACACGAGATGAGAGGTTAGTCCCTGGCTTCGACTCCTGAGGAATACCACCTTACCACAAGCACCTCAAGAGGAGGCTTCTCTCAGCTCTAGGTATGTGAGAGGGATCCTGAGTTTGCGGCCTCAAGTGGAATGGACACCGCGATGCCCTGACTCGAAATAAGGCCGGATATCCCTGCAGTGACTTGAATGCAGGCTCGTCTTGCATCTCCCAAGAAGAAAGGATGTCTGAATCCCCTGTGGAGACCACAGAGAAACACCTAGTTCCCCACCTCATCGCGACCGATAGCCTCACATCCTTTGAAAACTCCAGAGGTATGCGGAGATCAGTGCCTCCAAAGGAGACGATGCCTGACTCCTCGTGAAACTTGATAGGAGTCCCAGGATTCTTGTGGCACGTGGAAAGGGACCCTTGGTCTCCCGCCTCAGCTGGAGAGGCGTTCCAATTGCCCTGCCAAGCCTCGAGGAGAATCCCGAGTTGTCCCTCGCAACTAGGCAGGAGTCCTGACGTGGCTGAACAAACACGTGGGTGGAAGGGCCATCCCCGTCGTAACTCGAGAATATACCCCAGGTTCCCGCCGCAACTCGAGAAAAACCATGAGACTTCCCCCTCGATGCGAGATGAGGCCCGATTCCCCTGTACTGCGTGCAGAGCAATTCCGTCTTGCACATCACACATGAAAGGAGCCTTGATTTCCTTGATGGCACTCTAGAGAAACCCCAAGAACACTGTTTCAAGGCTAGAGGGATCCTGAAGTCACTGTAGCAACACGAAAGAGCTCCGTGGACCAAGAATCAACACGAGATGAGAGGTTAGTCCCTGGCTTCGACTCCTGAGGAATACCACCTTACCACAAGCACCTCAAGAGGAGGCTTCTCTCAGCTCTAGGTATGTGAGAGGGATCCTGAGTTTGCGGCCTCAAGTGGAATGGACACCGCGATGCCCTGACTCGAAATAAGGCCGGATATCCCTGCAGTGACTTGAATGCAGGCTCGTCTTGCATCTCCCAAGAAGAAAGGATGTCTGAATCCCCTGTGGAGACCACAGAGAAACACCTAGTTCCCCACCTCATCGCGACCGATAGCCTCACATCCTTTGAAAACTCCAGAGGTATGCGGAGATCAGTGCCTCCAAAGGAGACGATGCCTGACTCCTCGTGAAACTTGATAGGAGTCCCAGGATTCTTGTGGCACGTGGAAAGGGACCCTTGGTCTCCCGCCTCAGCTGGAGAGGCGTTCCAATTGCCCTGCCAAGCCTCGAGGAGAATCCCGAGTTGTCCCTCGCAACTAGGCAGGAGTCCTGACGTGGCTGAACAAACACGTGGGTGGAAGGGCCATCCCCGTCGTAACTCGAGAATATACCCCAGGTTCCCGCCGCAACTCGAGAAAAACCATGAGACTTCCCCCTCGATGCGAGATGAGGCCCGATTCCCCTGTACTGCGTGCAGAGCAATTCCGTCTTGCACATCACACATGAAAGGAGCCTTGATTTCCTTGATGGCACTCCAGAGAAACCCCAAGAACACTGTTTCAAGGATAGAGGGATCCTGAGGTCACTGTAGCAACACGAAAGAAATCTGTGGACCAAAAATCAACTCGAAAAGAGAGGTTAGTCCCTGGATTCGTCTCCAGAGGAATACCACCTTACCACAAGCACCTCAAGAGGAGGCTTCTCTCAGCGCTAGGTATGTGAGAGGGACCCTGAGTTTGCGGCCTCAAGTGGAATGCACACCGCGATGCCCTGACTCGAAATAAGGCCGGATATCCCTGCAGTGACTTGAATGCAGGCTCGTCTTGCATCTCCCAAGAAGAAAGGATGTCTGAATCCCCTGTGGAGACCACAGAGAAACACCTAGTTCCCCACCTCATCGCGACCGGAGCCTCACATCCTTTGAAAACTCCAGAGGTACGCGGAGATCAGTGCCTCCAAAGGAGACGATGCCTGACTCCTCGTGAAACTTGATAGGAGTCCCAGGATTCCTGTGGCACTTGGAAAGGGACACTTGGTCTCCCGCCTCAGCTGGAGAGGCGTCCCAATTGCCCTGCCAAGCCTCGAGGAGAATCCAGAGTTGTCCCTCGCAACTAGGCAGGAGTCCTGACGTCGCTGAAGAAACACGTGGGTGGAAGGGCCATCCCCGTCGTAACTCGAGAATATACCCCAGGTTCCCGCCGCAACTCGAGAAAAACCATGAGATTTCCCCCTCGCCACGAGATGAGGCCCGATTCCCCTGCACTGCGTGCAGAGCAATTCCGTGTTGCACATCACACATGAAAGGAGCCTTGATTTCCTTGATGGCACTCCAGAGAAACCCCAAGAACACTGTTTCAAGGCTAGAGGGATCCTGAGGTCACTGTAGCAACACGAAAGAGCTCCGTGGACCAAGAATCAACACGAGATGAGAGGTTAGTCCCTGGCTTCGACTCCAGAGGAATACCACCTTGCCACAAGCACCTCAAGAGGAGGCTTCTCTCAGCTCTAGGTATGTGAGAGGGACCCTGAGTTTGCGGCCTCAAGTGGAATGGACACCGCGATGCCCTGACTCGAAATAAGGCCGGATATCCCTGCAGTGACTGGAATGCAGGCTCGTCTTGCATCTCCCAAGACGAAAGGGTGTCTGAATCCCCTTTCGAGACCACAGAGAAAGACCTAGTTCCCCACCTCATCGCGACAGGGGGCCTCAAATCATTTGAAAACTCCAGAGGTATGCGGAGATCAGTGCCTCCAAAGGAGACGATACCTGACTCCTCGTGAAACTTGATAGGAGTCCCAGGATTCCTGTGGCACGTGGAAAGGGACCCTTGGTCTCCCATCTCAGCTGGAGAGGCGTCCCAATTGCCCTGCAAAGCCTCGAGGAGAATCCCGAGTTGTCCCTCGCAACTAGGCAGGAGTCCTGACGTCGCTGAACACACACGTGTGTGGAAGTGCCATCCCCGTCGTAACTCGAGAATATACCCCAGGTTCCCGCCGCAACTCGAGAAAAACCATGAGACTTCCCCCTCGCTGCGAGATGAAGCCCGATTTCCCTGCACTGCGTGCAGAGCAATTCCGTGTTGCACATCACACATGAAAGGAGCCTTGATTTCCTTGATGGCACTCCAGAGAAACCCCAAGAACACTGTTTCAACGCTAGAGGGATCCTGAGGTCACTGTAGCAACACGAAAGAACTCCGTGGACCAAGAATCAACACGAGATGAGAGGTTTGTCCCTGGCTTCGACTCCTGAGGAATACCACCTTACCACAAGCACCTCAAGAGGATGCTTCTCTCAGCTCTAGGTATGTGAGAGGGATCCTGAGTTTGCGGCCTCAAGTGGAATGGACACCGCGATGCCCTGACTCGAAATAAGGCCGGATATCCCTGCAGTGACTGGAATGCAGGCTCGTCTTGCATCTCCCAAGAAGAAAGGATGTCTGAATCCCCTGTGGAGACCACAGAGAACCACCTAGTTCCCCACCTCATCGCGACCGCAGGCCTCACATCCTTTGAAAACTCCAGAGGTACGCGGAGATCAGTGCCTCCAAAGGAGACGATGCCTGACTCCTCGTGAAACTTGATCGGAGTCCCAGGATTCTTGTGGCACGTGGAAAGGGACCCTTGGTCTCCCGCCTCAGCTGGAGAGGCGTTCCAATTGCCCTGCCAAGCCTCGAGGAGAATCCCGAGTTGTCCCTCGCAACTAGGCAGGAGTCATGACGTGGCTGAACAAACACGTGGGTGGAAGGGCCATCCCCGTCGTAACTCGAGAATATACCCCAGGTTCCCGCCGCAACTCGAGAAAAACCATGAGACTTCCCCCTCGCCGCGAGATGAGGCCCGATTCCCCTGTACTGCGTGCAGAGCAATTACGTGTTGCACATCACACATGAAAGGAGCCTTGATTTCCTTTATGGCACTCCAGAGAAACCCCAAGAACACTGTTTCAAGGCTAGAGGGATCCTGAGGTCACTGTAGCAACACGAAAGAACTCTGTGGACCAAAAATCAACTCGAAAAGAGAGGTTAGTCCCTGGATTCGTCTCCAGAGGAATACCACCTTACCACAAGCACCTCAAGAGGAGGCTTCTCTCAGCTCTAGGTATGTGAGAGGGACCCTGAGTTTGCGACCTCAAGTGGAACGGACACCGCGATGCCCTGACTCGAAATAAGGCCGGATATCCCTGCAGTGACTTCAATGCAGGCTCGTCTTGCATCTCCCAGGACGAAAGGATGTCTGAATCCCCTGTGGAAAGCACAGAGAAAGACTTAGTTCCCCACCTCATCGCGACCGATAGCCTCACATCCTTTGAAAACTCCAGAGGTACGTGGAGATCAGTGCCTCCAAAGGAGACGATGCCTGACTCCTCGTGAAACTTGATAGGAGTCCCAGGATTCCTGTGGCACGTGGAAAGGGACCCTTGGTCTCCCGCCTCAGCTGGAGAGGCGTCCCAATTGCCTTGCCAAGCCTCGAGGAGAATCCCGAGTTGTGTCTCGCAACTAGGCAAGAGTACTGACGAGGCTGAACAAACACGTGTGTGGAAGGGCCATCCCCGTCGTAACTCGAGAATATACCCCAGGTTCCCGCCGCAACTCGAGAAAAACCATGAGACTTCCCCCTCGCCGCGAGATGAGGCCCGATTCCCCTGCACTGCATGCAGAGCAATTCCGTGTTGCACATCACACATGAAAGGAGCCTTGATTTCCTTCATGGCACTCCAGAGAAACCCCAAGAACACTGTATCAAGGCTAGAGGGATCCTGAGGTCACTGTAGCAACACGAAAGAGCTCCGTGGACCAAAAATCAATTCGAGATGAGAGGTTAGTCCCTGGCATCGACTCCAGAGGAATACCACCTTACCACAAGCACCTCAAGAGGAGGCTTCTCTCAGCTCTAGGTATGTGAGAGGGACCCTGAGTTTGCGGCCTCAAGTGGAATGGACACCGCGATGCCCTGACGCGAAATAAGGCCGGATATCCCTGCAGTGACTGGAATGCAGGCTCGTCTTGCATCTCCCAAGACGAAAGGGTGTCTGAATCCCCTGTGGAGACCACAGAGAAAGACCTAGTTCCCCACCTCATCGCGACAGGAGTCCTCAAATCCTTTGAAAACTCCAGAGGTATGCGGAGATCAGTGCCTCCAAAGGAGACGATGCCTGACTCCTCGTGAAACTTGATAGGAGACCCAGGATTCCTGTGGCACGTGGAAAGGGACCCTTGGTCTCCCGTCTCAGCTGGAGAGGCGTCCCAATTGCCCTGCAAATCCTCGAGGAGATTCCCGAGTTGTCCCTCGCAACTAGGCAGGAGTCCTGACATGGCTGAACACACACGTGTGTGGAAGGGCCATCCCCGTCGTAACTCGAGAATATACCCCAGGTTCCCGCCGCAACTCGAGAAAAACCATGAGACTTCCCCCTCGCCGCGAGATGAGGCCCGATTCCCCTGCACTGCGTGCAGAGCAATTCCGTGTTGCACATCACACATGAAAGGAGCCTTGATTTCCTTGATGGCACTCCAGAGAAACCCCAAGAACACTGTTTCAAGGCTAGAGGGATCCTGAGGTCACTGTAGCAACACGAAAGAGCTCCGTGGACCGAGAATCAACACGAGATGAGAGGTTAGTCCCTGGCTTCGACTCCTGAGGAATACCACCTTACCACAAGCACCTCAAGAGGAGGCTTCTCTCAGCTCTAGGTATGTGAGAGGGACCCTGAGTTTGCGGCCTCAAGTGGAATGGACACCGCGATGCCCTGACTCGAAATAAGGCCGGATAGTCCTGCAGTGACTGGAATGCAGGCTCGTCTTGCATCTCCCAAGACGAAAGGGTGTCTGAATCCCCTGTGGAGACCACAGAGAAAGACCTAGTTCCCCACCTCATCGCGACAGGAGGCCTCAAATCCTTTGAAAACTCCAGAGGTATGCGGAGATCAGTGCCTCCAAAGGAGACGATGCCTGACTCCTCGTGAAACTTGATAGGAGACCAAGGATTCCTGTGGCACGTGGAAAGGGACCCTAGGTCTCCCGTCTCAGCTGGAGAGGCGTCCCAATTGCCCTGCAAAGCCTCGAGGAGAATCCCGAGTTGTCCCTCGCAACTAGGCAGGAGTCCTGACGTCGCTGAAGGAACACGTGGGTGGAAGGGCCATCCCCGTCGTAACTCGAGAATATACCCCAGGTTCCCGCCGCAACTCGAGAAAAACCATGAGACTTCCCCCTCGCCGTGAGATGCGGCCCGATTCCCCTGCACTGCGTGCAGAGCAATTCCGTGTTGCACATCACACATGAAAGGAGCCTTGATTTCCTTCATGGCACTCCAGAGAAACCCCAAGAAAACTGTTTCAAGGCTAGAGGGATCCTGAGGTCACTGTAGCAACACGAAAGAGCTCCGTGGACCAAGAATCAACACGAGATGAAAGGTTAGTCCCTGGCTTCGACTCCTGAGGAATACCACCTTACCACAAGCACCTCAAGAGGAGGCTTCTCTCAGCTCTAGGTATGTGAGAGGGATCCTGAGTTTGCGGCCTCAAGTGGAATGGACACCGCGATGCCCTGACTCGAAATAAGGCCGGATATCCCTGCAGTGACTTGAATGCAGGCTCGTCTTGCATCTCCCAAGAAGAAAGGATGTCTGAATCCCCTGTGGAGACCACAGAGAAACACCTAATTCCCCACCTCATCGCGACCGCAGGCCTCACATCCTTTGAAAACTCCAGAGGAACGCGGAGATCAGTGCCTCCAAAGGAGACGATGCCTGACTCCTCGTGAAACTTGATAGGAGTCCCAGGATTTTTCTGGCACGTGGAAAGGGACCCTTGGTCTCCCGCCTCAGCTGGAGAGGCGTTCCAATTGCCCTGCCAAGCCTCGAGGAGAATCCCGAGTTGTCCTTCGCAACTAGGCAGGAGTCCTGACGTGGCTGAACAAATACGTGGGTGGAAGGGCCATCCCCGTCGTAACTCGAGAATATACCCCAGGTTCCCACCGCAACTCGAGAAAAACCATGAGACTTCCCCCTCGATGCGAGATGAGGCCCGATTCCCCTGTACTGCGTGCAGAGCAATTCCGTCTTGCACATCACAAATGAAAGGAGCCTTGATTTCCTTGATGGCACTCCAGAGAAACCCCAAGAACACTGTTTTAAGGATAGAGGGATCCTGAGGTCACTGTAGCAACACGAAAGAACTCTGTGGACCAAAAATCAACTCGAAAAGAGAGGTTAGTCCCTGGATTCGTCTCCAGAGGAATACCACCTTACCACAAGCACCTCAAGAGGAGGCTTCTCTCAGCTCTAGGTATGTGAGAGGGACCCTGAGTTTGCGGCCTCAAGTGGAATGGACACCGCGATGCCCTGACTCGAAATAAGGCCGGATATCCCTGCAGTGACTTCAATGCAGGCTCGTCTTGCATCTCCCAGGACGAAAGGATGTCTGAATCCCCTGTGGAAAGCACAGAGAAAGACTTAGTTCCCCACCTCATCGCGACCGATAGCCTCACATCCTTTGAAAACTCCAGAGGTACGCGGAGATCAGTGCCTCCAAAGGAGACGATGCCTGACTCCTCGTGAAACTTGATAGGAGTCCCAGGATGCCTGTGGCACTTGGAAAGGGACACTTGGTCTCCCGCCTCAGCTGGAGAGGCGTCCCAATTGCCCTGCCAAGCCTCGAGGAGAATCCAGAGTTGTCCCTCGCAACTAGGCAGGAGTCCTGACATTGCTGAAGAAACACGTGGTTGGAAGGGCCATCCCCGTCGTAACTCGAGAATATACCCCAGGTTCCCGCCGCAACTCGAGAAAAACCATGAGACTTCCCCCTCGCCGCGAGATGAGGCCCGATTCCCCTGCACTGCGTGCAGAGCAATTCCGTCTTGCACATCACACATGAAAGGAGCCTTGATTTCCTTGATGGCACTCCAGAGAAACCCCAAGAACACTGTTTCAAGGATAGAGGGATCCTGAGGTCACTGTAGCAACACGAAAGAGCTCCGTGGGCCAAAAATCAACTCGAGATGAGAGGTTAGTCCCTGGCTTCGACTCCAGAGGAATACCACCTTACCACAAGCACCTCAAGAGGAGGCTTCTCTCAGCTCTAGGTATGTGAGAGGGACCCTGAGTTTGCGGCCTCAAGTGGAATGGACACCGCGATGCCCTGACGCGAAATAAGGCTGGATATCCCTGCAGTGACTTGAATGCAGACTCGTCTTGCATCTCCCAAGATGAAAGGATGTCTGAATCCCCTGTGGAGACCACAGAGAAAGACCTAGTTCCCCACCTCATCGCGACCGGAGGCCTCACATCCTTTGAAAACTCCAGAGGTACGCGGAGATCAGTGCCTCCAAAGGAGACGATGCCTGACTCCTCGTGAAACTTGATAGGAGTCCCAGGATTCCTGTGGCACGTGGAAAGGGACCCATGGTCTCCCGCCTCAGCTGGAGAGGCGTCCCAATTGCCTTGCCAAGCCTCGAGGAGGATCCCGAGTTGTGTCTCGCAGCTAGGCAAGAGTCCTGACGTGGCTGAACACACACGTGTGTGGAAGGGCCATTCCCGTCGTAACTCGAGAATATACCCCAGGTTCCCGCCGCACCTCGAGAAAAACCATGAGACTTCCCCCTCGCCGCGAGATGAGGCCCGATTCCCCTGCACTGCGTGCAGAGCAATTCTGTGTTGCACATCACACATGAAAGGAGCCTTGATTTCCTTGATGGCACTCCAGAGAAACCCCAAGAACACTGTTTCAAGGCTAGAGGGATCCTGAGGTCACTGTAGCAACACGAAAGAGCTCCGTGGACCAAAAATCAACTCGAGATGAGAGGTTAGTCCCTGGCTTCGACTCCAGAGGATTACCACCTTACGACAAGCACCTCAAGAGGAGGCTTCTCAAAGCTCTAGGTATGTGAGAGGGACCCTGAGTTTGCGGCCTCAAGTGGAATGGACACCGCGATGCCCTGACTCGAAATAAGGCCGGATATCCCTGCAGTGACTGGAATGCAGGCTCGTCTTGCATCTCCCAAGACGAAAGGGTGTCTGAATCCCCTGTGGAGACCACAGAGAAAGACCTAGTTCCCCACCTCATCGCGACAGGAGGCCTCGAATCCTTTGAAAACTCCAGAGGTATGCGGAGATCAGTGCCTCCAAAGGAGACGATGCCTGACTCCTCGTGAAACATGATAGGAGACCCAGGATTCCTGTGGCACGTGAAAAGGGACCCTTGGTCTCCCGTCTCAGCTGGAGAGGCGTCCCAATTGCCCTGCAAAGCCTCGAGGAGAATCCCGAGTTGTCCCTCGCAACTAGGCAGGAGTCCTGACGTCGCTGAAGAAACACGTGGGTGGAAGGGCCATCCCCATCGTAACTCGAGAATATACCCCAGGTTCCCGCCGCAACTCGAGAAAAACCATGAGACTTCCCCCTCACAGCGAGATGAGGCCCGAATCCCCTGCACTGCGTGCAGAGCAATTCCGTGTTGCACATCACACATGAAAGGAGCCTTGATTTCCTTCATGGCACTCCAGAGAAACCCCAAGAACACTGTTGCAAGGCTAGAGGGATCCTGAGGTCACTGTAGCAACACGAAAGAGCTCCGTGGACCAAGAATCAACACGAGATGAGAGGTTAGTCCCTGGCTTCAACTCCTGAGGAATACCACCTTACCACAAGCACCTCAAGAGGAGGCTTCTCTCAGCTCTAGGTATGTGAGAGGGATCCTGAGTTTGCGGCCTCAAGTGGAATGGACACCGCGATGCCCTGACTCGAAATAAGGCCGGATATCCCTGCAGTGACTTGAATGCAGGCTCGTCTTGCATCTCCCAAGAAGAAAGGATGTCTGAATCCCCTGTGGAGACCAGAGAGAAACACCTAATTCCCCACCTCATCGCGACCGGAGGCCTCACATCCTTTGAAAACTCCAGAGGTACGCGGAGATCAGTGCCTCCAAAGGAGACGATGCCTGACTCCTCGTGAAACTTGATAGGAGTCCCAGGATTCTTGTGGAACGTGGAAAGGGACCCTTGGTCTCCCGCCTCAGCTGGAGAGGCGTTCCAATTGCCCTGCCAAGCCTCGAGGAGAATCCCGAGTTGTCCTTCACAACTAGGCAGGAGTCCTGACGTGGCTGAACAAACACGTGGGTGGAAGGGCCATCCCCGTCGTAACTCGAGAATATACCCCAGGTTCCCGCCGCAACTCGAGAAAAACCATGAGACTTCCCCCTCGCCGCGAGATGAGGCCCGATTCCCCTACACTGCGTGCAGAGCAATTCCGTGTTGCACATCACACATGAAAGGAGCCTTGATTTCCTCCATGGCACTCCAGAGAAACCCCAAGAACACTGTTTCAAGGCTAGAGGGATCCTGAGGTCACTGTAGCAACACGAAAGAGCTCCGTGGGCCAAAAATCAACTCGAGATGAGAGGTTAGTCCCTGGCTTCGACTCCAGAGGAATACCACCTTACCACAAGCACCTCAAGAGGAGGCTTCTCTCAGCTCTAGGTATGTGAGAGGGACCCTGAGTTTGCGGCCTCAAGTGGAATGGACACCGCGATGCCCTGACGCGAAATAAGGCTGGATATCCCTGCAGTGACTTGAATGCAGGCTCGTCTTGCATCTCCCAAGATGAAAGGATGTCTGAATCCCCTGTGGAGACCACAGAGAAAGACCTAGTTCCCCACCTCATCGCGACCGGAGGCCTCACATCCTTTGAAAACTCCAGAGGTACGCGGAGATCAGTGCCTCCAAAGGAGACGATGCCTGACTCCTCGTGAAACTTGATAGGAGTCCCAGGATTCCTGTGGCACGTGGAAAGGGACCCTTGGTCTCCCGCCTCAGCTGGAGAGGCGTCCCAATTGCCTTGCCAAGCCTCGAGGAGAATCCCGAGTTGTGTCTCGCAACTAGGCAAGAGTCCTGACGTGGCTGAACAAACACGTGTGTGGAAGGGCCATCCCCGTCGTAACTCGAGAATATACCCCAGGTTCCCGCCGCAACTCGAGAAAAACCATGAGACTTCCCCCTCGCCGCGAGATGAGGCCCGATTCCCCTGCACTGCGTGCAGAGCAATTCTGTGTTGCACATCACACATGAAAGGAGCCTTGATTTCCTTCATGGCACTCCAGAGAAACCCCAAGATCACTGTTTCAAGGCTAGAGGGATCCTGAGGTCACTGTAGCAACACGAAAGTGCTCTGTGGACGAAAAATCAACTCGAGATGAGAGGTTAGTCCCTGGCTTCGACTCCAGAGGAATACCACCTTACCACAAGCACCTCAAGAGGAGGCTTCTCTCAGCTCTAGGTATGTGAGAGGGACCCTGAGTTTGCGGCCTCAAGTGGAATGGACACCGTGATGCCCTGACTCGAAATAAGGCCGGATATCCCTGCAGTGACTGGAATGCAGGCTCGTCTTGCATCTCCCAAGACGAAAGGGTGTCTGAATCCCCTGTGGAGACCACAGAGAAAGATCTAGTTCCCCACCTCATCGCGACAGGAGGCCTCAAATCCTTTGAAAACTCCAGAGGTATGCGGAGATCAGTGCCTCCAAAGGAGACGATGCCTGACTCCTCGTGAAACTTGATAGGAGACCCAGGATTCCTGTGGCACGTGGAAAGGGACCCTTGGTCTCCCGTCTCAGCTGGAGAGGCGTCCCAATTGCCCTGCATAGCCTCGAGGAGAATCCCGAGTTGTCCCTCGCAACTAGGCAGGAGTCCTGACATGGCTGAACACACACGTGGGTCGAAGGGCCATCCCCGTCGTAACTCGAGAATATACCCCAGGTTCCCGCCGCAACTCGAGAAAAACCATGAGACTTCCCCCTCGCCGCGAGATGAGGCCCGATTCCCCTGCACTGCGTGCAGAGCAATTCCGTGTTGCACATCACACATGAAAGGAGCCTTGATTTCCTTGATGGCACTCCAGAGAAACCCCAAGAACACTGTTTCAAGGCTAGAGGGATCCTGAGGTCACTGTAGCAACACGAAAGAGCTCCGTGGACCAAGAATCAACACGAGATGAGAGGTTAGTCCCTGGCTTCGACTCCTGAGGAATACCACCTTACCACAAGCACCTCAAGAGGAGGCTTCTCTCAGCTCTAGGTATGTGAGAGGGATCCTGAGTTTGCGGCCTAAAGTGGATTGGACACCGCAATGCCCTGACTCGAAATAAGGCCGGATATCCCTGCAGTGACTGGAATGCAGGCTCGTCTTGCATCTCCCAGGACGAAAGGATGTCTGAATCCCCTGTGGAAAGCATAGAGAAAGACTTAGTTCCCCACCTCATCGCGACCGATAGCCTCACATCCTTTGAAAACTCCAGAGGTACGCGGAGATCAGTGCCTCCAAAGGAGACGATGCCTGACTCCTCGTGAAACTTGATAGGAGTCCCAGGATTCCTGTGGCACTTGGAAAGGGACACTTGGTCTCCCGCCTCAGCTGGAGAGGCGTCCCAATTGCCCTGCCAAGCCTCGAGGAGAATCCAGAGTTGTCGCTCGCAACTAGGCAGGAGTCCTGACGTCGCTGAAGAAACACGTGGGTGGAAGGGCCATCCCCGTCGTAACTCGAGAATATACCCCAGGTTCCCGCCGCAACTCGAGAAAAACCATGAGACTTCCCCCTCGCCGCGAGATGAGGCCCTATTCCCCTGCACTGCGTGCAGAGCAATTCCGTCTTGCACATCACACATGAAAGGAGCCTTGATTTCCTTGATGGCACTCCAGAGAAACCCCAAGAACACTGTTTCAAGGCTAGAGGGATCCTGAGGTCACTGTAGCAACACGAAAGAGCTCCGTGGGCCAAAAATCAACTCGAGATGAGAGGTTAGTCCCTGGCTTCGACTCCAGAGGAATACCACCTTACCACAAGCACCTCAAGAGGAGGCTTCTCTCAGCTCTAGGTATGTGAGAGGGACCCTGAGTTTGCGGCCTCAAGTGGAATGGACACCGCGATGCCCTGACGCGAAATAAGGCTGGATATCCCTGCAGTGACTTGAATGCAGGCTCGGCATGCATCTCCCAAGATGAAAGGATGTCTGAATCCCCTGTGGAGAACACAGAGAAAGACCTAGTTCCCCACCTCATCGCGACCGGAGGCCTCACATCCTTTGAAAACTCCAGAGGTACGCGGAGATCAGTGCCTCCAAAGGAGACGATGCCTGACTCCTCGTGAAACTTGATAGGAGTCCCAGGATTCCTGTGGCACGTGGAAAGGGACCCTTGGTCTCCCGCCTCAGCTGGAGAGGCGTCCCAATTGCCTTGCCAAGCCTCGAGGAAAATCCCGAGTTGTGTCTCGCAACTAGGCAAGAGTCCTGACGTGGCTGAACAAACACGTGTGTGGAAGGGCCATCCCCGTCGTAACTCGAGAATATACCCCAGGTTCCCGCCGCAACTCGAGAAAAACCATGAGACTTCCCCCTCGCCGCGAGATGAGGCCCGATTCCCCTGCACTGCGTGCAGAGCAATTCTGTGTTGCACATCACACATGAACGGAGCCTTGATTTCCTTGATGGCACTCCAGAGAAACCCCAAGAACACTGTTTCAAGGCTAGAGGGATCCTGAGGTCACTGTAGCAACACGAAAGAACTCCGTGGGCCAAAAATCAACTCGAGATGAGAGGTTAGTCCCTGGCTTCGACTCCGGAGGAATACCACCTTACCACAAGCACCTCAAGAGGAGGCTTCTCTCAGCTCTAGGTATGTGAGAGGGACCCTGAGTTTGCGGTCTCAAGTGGAATGGACACCGCGATGCCCTGACTCGAAATAAGGCCGGATATCCCTGCAGTGACTGGAATGCAGGCTCGTCTTGCATCTCCCAAGACGAAAGGGTGTCTGAATCCCCTGTGGAGACCACAGAGAAAGACCTAGTTCCCCACCTCATCGCGACAGGAGGCCTCAAATCCTTTGAAAACTCCAGAGGTATGCGGAGATCAGTGCCTCCAAAGGAGACGATGCCTGACTCCTCGTGAAACTTGATAGGAGACCCAGGATTCCTGTGGCACGTGGAAAGGGACCCTTGGTCTCCCGCCTCAGCTGGAGAGGCGTCCCAATTGCCCTGCAAAGCCTCGAGGAGAATCCCGAGTTGTCCCTCGCAACTAGGCAGGAGTCCTGACGTGGCTGAAGAAACACGTGGGTGGAAGGGCCATCCCCATCGTAACTCGAGAATATACCCCAGGTTCCCGCCGCAACTCTAGAAAAACCATGAGACTTCCCCCTCGCCGCGAGATGAGGCCCGATTCCCCTGCACTGCGTGCAGAGCAATTCCGTGTTGCACATCACACATGAAAGGAGCCTTGATTTCCTTGATGGCACTCCAGAGAAACCCCAAGAACACTGTTTCAAGGCTAGAGGGATCCTGAGGTCACTGTAGCAACACGAAAGAGCTCCGTGGACCAAGAATCAACACGAGATGAGAGGTTAGTCCCTGGCTTCGACTCCTGAGGAATACCACCTTACCACAAGCACCTCAAGAGGAGGCTTCTCTCAGCTCTAGGTATGTGAGAGGGATCCTGAGTTTGCGGCCTCAAGTGGAATGGACACCGCGATGCCCTGATTCGAAATAAGGCCGGATATCCCTGCAGTGACTTGAATGCAGGCTCGTCTTGCATCTCCCAAGAAGAAAGGATGTCTGAATCCCCTGTGGAGACCACAGAGAAAGACCTAGTTCCCCACTTCATCGCGACCGGAGGCCTCACATCCTTTGAAAACTCCAGAGGTACGCGGAGATCAGTGCCTCCAAAGGAGACGATGCCTGACTCCTCGTGAAACTTGATAGGAGTCCCAGGATTCTTGTGGCACGTGGAAAGGGACCCTTGGTCTCCCGCCTCAGCTGGAGAGGCGTTCCAATTGCCCTGCCAAGCCTCGAGGAGAATCCCGAGTTGTCCCTCGCAACTAGGCAGGAGTCCTGACGTGGCTGAACAAACACGTGGGTGGAAGGGCCATCCCCGTCGTAACTCGAGAATATACCCCAGGTTCCCGCCGAACTCGAGAAAAACCATGAGACTTCCCCCTCGATGCGAGATGAGGCCCGATTCCCCTGTACTGCGTGCAGAGCAATTCCGTCTTGCACATCACACATGAAAGGAGCCTTGATTTCCTTGATGGCACTCCAGAGAAACCCCAAGAACACTGTTTCAAGGATAGAGGGATCCTGAGGTCACTGTAGCAACACGAAAGAACTCTGTGGACCAAAAATCAACTCGAGATGAGAGGTTAGTCCCTGGATTCGTCTCCAGAGGAATACCACCTTACCACAAGCACCTCAAGAGGAGGCTTCTCTCAGCTCTAGGTATGTGAGAGGGACCCTGAGTTTGCGGCCTCAAGTGGAATGGACACCGCGATGACCTGACTCGAAATAAGGCCGGATATCCCTGCAGTGACTTCAATGCAGGCTCGTCTTGCATCTCCCAGGACGAAAGGATGTCTGAATCCCCTGTGGAGACCACAGAGAAACACCTAGTTCCCCACCTCATCGCGACCGCAGGCCTCACATCCTTTGAAAACTCCAGAGGTACGCGGAGATCAGTGCCTCCAAAGGAGACGATGCCTGACTCATCGTGAAACTTGAAAGGAGTCCCAGGATTCTTGTGGCACGTGGAAAGGGACCCTTGGTCTCCCGCCTCAGCTGGAGAGGCGTTCCAATTGCCCTGCCAAGCCTCGAGGAGAATCCCGAGTTGTCCCTCGCAACTAGGCAGGAGTCCTGACGTGGCTGAACAAACACGTGGGTGGAAGGGCCATCCCCGTCGTAACTCGAGAATATACCCCAGGTTCCCGCCGCAACTCGAGAAAAACCATGAGACTTCCCCCTCGCCGCGAGATGAGGCCCGATTCCCCTGCACTGCGTGCAGAGCAATTCTGGGTTGCACATCACACATGAAAGGAGCCTTGATTTCCTTCATGGCACTCCAGAGAAACCCCAAGATCACTGTTTCAAGGCTAGAGGGATCCTGAGGTCACTGTAGCAACACGAAAGAGCTCTGTGGACGAAAAATCAACTCGAGATGAGAGGTTAGTCCCTGGCTTCGACTTCAGAGGAATACCACCTTACCACAAGCACCTCAAGAGGAGGCTTCTCTCAGCTCTAGGTATGTGAGAGGGACCCTGAGTTTGCGGCCTCAAGTGGAATGGACACCGTGATGCCCTGACTCGAAATAAGGCCGGGTATCCCTGCAGTGACTGGAATGCAGGCTCGTCTTGCATCTCCCAAGACGAAAGGGTGTCTGAATCCCCTGTGGAGACCACAGAGAAAGATCTAGTTCCCCACCTCATCGCGACAGGAGGCCTCAAATCCTTTGAAAACTCCAGAGGTATGCGGAGATCAGTGCCTCCAAAGGAGACGATGCCTGACTCCTCGTGAAACTTGATAGGAGACCCAGGATTCCTGTGGCACGTGGAAAGGGACCCTTGGTCTCCCGTCTCAGCTGGAGAGGCGTCCCAATTGCCCTGCATAGCCTCGAGGAGAATCCCGAGTTGTCCCTCGCAACTAGGCAGGAGTCCTGACATGGCTGAACACACACGTGGGTCGAAGGGCCATCCCCGTCGTAACTCGAGAATATACCCCAGGTTCCCGCCGCAACTCGAGAAAAACCATGAGACTTCCCCCTCGCCGCGAGATGAGGCCCGATTCCCCTGCACTGCGTGCAGAGCAATTCCGTGTTGCACATCACACATGAAAGGAGCCTGATTTCCTTGATGGCACTCCAGAGAAACCCCAAGAACACTGTTTCAAGGCTAGAGGGATCCTGAGGTCACTGTAGCAACACGAAAGAGCTCCGTGGACCAAGAATCAACACGAGATGAGAGGTTAGTCCCTGGCTTCGACTCCTGAGGAATACCACCTTACCACAAGCACCTCAAGAGGAGGCTTCTCTCAGCTCTAGGTATGTGAGAGGGATCCTGAGTTTGCGGCCTAAAGTGGATTGGACACCGCAATGCCCTGACTCGAAATAAGGCCGGATATCCCTGCAGTGACTGGAATGCAGGCTCGTCTTGCATCTCCCAGGACGAAAGGATGTCTGAATCCCCTGTGGAAAGCATAGAGAAAGACTTAGTTCCCCACCTCATCGCGACCGATAGCCTCACATCCTTTGAAAACTCCAGAGGTACGCGGAGATCAGTGCCTCCAAAGGAGACGATGCCTGACTCCTCGTGAAACTTGATAGGAGTCCCAGGATTCCTGTGGCACTTGGAAAGGGACACTTGGTCTCCCGCCTCAGCTGGAGAGGCGTCCCAATTGCCCTGCCAAGCCTCGAGGAGAATCCAGAGTTGTCGCTCGCAACTAGGCAGGAGTCCTGACGTCGCTGAAGAAACACGTGGGTGGAAGGGCCATCCCCGTCGTAACTCGAGAATATACCCCAGGTTCCCGCCGCAACTCGAGAAAAACCATGAGACTTCCCCCTCGCCGCGAGATGAGGCCCTATTCCCCTGCACTGCGTGCAGAGCAATTCCGTCTTGCACATCACACATGAAAGGAGCCTTGATTTCCTTGATGGCACTCCAGAGAAACCCCAAGAACACTGTTTCAAGGCTAGAGGGATCCTGAGGTCACTGTAGCAACACGAAAGAGCTCCGTGGGCCAAAAATCAACTCGAGATGAGAGGTTAGTCCCTGGCTTCGACTCCAGAGGAATACCACCTTACCACAAGCACCTCAAGAGGAGGCTTCTCTCAGCTCTAGGTATGTGAGAGGGACCCTGAGTTTGCGGCCTCAAGTGGAATGGACACCGCGATGCCCTGACGCGAAATAAGGCTGGATATCCCTGCAGTGACTTGAATGCAGGCTCGTCTTGCATCTCCCAAGATGAAAGGATGTCTGAATCCCCTGTGGAGAACACAGAGAAAGACCTAGTTCCCCACCTCATCGCGACCGGAGGCCTCACATCCTTTGAAAACTCCAGAGGTACGCGGAGATCAGTGCCTCCAAAGGAGACGATGCCTGACTCCTCGTGAAACTTGATAGGAGTCCCAGGATTCCTGTGGCACGTGGAAAGGGACCCTTGGTCTCCCGCCTCAGCTGGAGAGGCGTCCCAATTGCCTTGCCAAGCCTCGAGGAAAATCCCGAGTTGTGTCTCGCAACTAGGCAAGAGTCCTGACGTGGCTGAACAAACACGTGTGTGGAAGGGCCATGCCCGTCGTAACTCGAGAATATACCCCAGGTTCCCGCCGCAACTCGAGAAAAACCATGAGACTTCCCCCTCGCCGCGAGATGAGGCCCGATTCCCCTGCACTGCGTGCAGAGCAATTCTGTGTTGCACATCACACATGAACGGAGCCTTGATTTCCTTGATGGCACTCCAGAGAAACCCCAAGAACACTGTTTCAAGGCTAGAGGGATCCTGAGGTCACTGTAGCAACACGAAAGAACTCCGTGGGCCAAAAATCAACTCGAGATGAGAGGTTAGTCCCTGGCTTCGACTCCGGAGGAATACCACCTTACCACAAGCACCTCAAGAGGAGGCTTCTCTCAGCTCTAGGTATGTGAGAGGGACCCTGAGTTTGCGGTCTCAAGTGGAATGGACACCGCGATGCCCTGACTCGAAATAAGGCCGGATATCCCTGCAGTGACTGGAATGCAGGCTCGTCTTGCATCTCCCAAGACGAAAGGGTGTCTGAATCCCCTGTGGAGACCACAGAGAAAGACCTAGTTCCCCACCTCATCGGGACAGGAGGCCTCAAATCCTTTGAAAACTCCAGAGGTATGCGGAGATCAGTGCCTCCAAAGGAGACGATGCCTGACTCCTCGTGAAACTTGATAGGAGACCCAGGATTCCTGTGGCACGTGGAAAGGGACCCTTGGTCTCCCGCCTCAGCTGGAGAGGCGTCCCAATTGCCCTGCAAAGCCTCGAGGAGAATCCCGAGTTGTCCCTCGCAACTAGGCAGGAGTCCTGACGTGGCTGAAGAAACACGTGGGTGGAAGGGCCATCCCCATCGTAACTCGAGAATATACCCCAGGTTCCCGCCGCAACTCTAGAAAAACCATGAGACTTCCCCCTCGCCGCGAGATGAGGCCCGATTCCCCTGCACTGCGTGCAGAGCAATTCCGTGTTGCACATCACACATGAAAGGAGCCTTGATTTCCTTGATGGCACTCCAGAGAAACCCCAAGAACACTGTTTCAAGGCTAGAGGGATCCTGAGGTCACTGTAGCAACACGAAAGAACTCTGTGGACCAAAAATCAACTCGAAAAGAGAGGTTAGTCCCTGGATTCGTCTCCAGAGGAATACCACCTTACCACAAGCACCTCAAGAGGAGGCTTCTCTCAGCTCTAGGTATGTGAGAGGGACCCTGAGTTTGCGGCCTCAAGTGGAATGGACACCGCGATGACCTGACTCGAAATAAGGCCGGATATCCCTGCAGTGACTTCAATGCAGGCTCGTCTTGCATCTCCCAGGACGAAAGGATGTCTGAATCCCCTGTGGAGACCACAGAGAAACACCTAGTTCCCCACCTCATCGCGACCGCAGGCCTCACATCCTTTGAAAACTCCAGAGGTACGCGGAGATCAGTGCCTCCAAAGGAGACGATGCCTGACTCATCGTGAAACTTGAAAGGAGTCCCAGGATTCTTGTGGCACGTGGAAAGGGACCCTTGGTCTCCCGCCTCAGCTGGAGAGGCGTTCCAATTGCCCTGCCAAGCCTCGAGGAGAATCCCGAGTTGTCCCTCGCAACTAGGCAGGAGTCCTGACGTGGCTGAACAAACACGTGTGTGGAAGGGCCATCCCCGTCGTAACTCGAGAATATACCCCAGGTTCCCGCCGCAACTCTAGAAAAACCATGAGACTTCCCCCTCGCCGCGAGATGAGGCCCGATTCCCCTGCACTGCGTGCAGAGCAATTCTGTGTTGCACATCACACATGAAAGGAGCCTTGATTTCCTTCATGGCACTCCAGAGAAACCCCAAGAACACTGTTTCAAGGCTAGAGGGATCCTGAGGTCACTGTAGCAACACGAAAGAGCTCCGTGGACCAAAAATCAACTCGAGATGAGAGGTTAGTCCCTGGCTTCGACTCCAGAGGAATACCACCTTACCACAAGCACCTCAAGAGGAGGCTTCTCTCAGCTCTAGGTATGTGAGAGGGACCCTGAGTTTGCGGCCTCAAGTGGAATGGACACCGCGATGCCCTGACTCGAAATAAGGCCGGATATCCCTGCAGTGACTTGAATGCAGGCTCGTCTTGCATCTCCCAGGACGAAAGGATGTCTGAATCCCCTGTGGAAAGCATAGAGAAAGACTTAGTTCCCCACCTCATCGCGACCGATAGCCTCACATCCATTGAAAACTCCAGAGGTACGCGGAGATCAGTGCCTCCAAAGGAGACGATGCCTGACTCCTCGTGAAACTTGATAGGAGTCCCAGGATTCCTGTGGCACTTGGAAAGGGACACTTGGTCTCCCGCCTCAGCTGGAGAGGCGTCCCAATTGCCCTGCCAAGCCTCGAGGAGAATCCAGAGTTGTCGCTCGCAACTAGGCAGGAGTCCTGACGTCGCTGAAGAAACACGTGGGTGGAAGGGCCATCCCCGTCGTAACTCGAGAATATACCCCAGGTTCCCGCCGCAACTCGAGAAAAACCATGAGACTTCCCCCTCGCCGCGAGATGAGGCCCGATTCCCCTGCACTGCGTGCAGAGCAATTCCGTGTTGCACATCACACATGAAAGGAGCCTTGATTTCCTTGATGGCACTCCAGAGAAACCACAAGAACACTGTTTCAAGGCTAGAGGGATCCTGAGGTCACTGTAGCAACACGAAAGAGCTCCGTGGGCCAAAAATCAACTCGAGATGAGAGGTTAGTCCCTGGCTTCGACTCCAGAGGAATACCACCTTACCACAAGCACCTCAAGAGGAGGCTTCTCTCAGCTCTAGGTATGTGAGAGGGATCCTGAGTTTGCGGCCTCAAGTGGAATGGACACCGCGATGCCCTGACGCGAAATAAGGCTGGATATCCCTGCAGTGACTTGAATGCAGGCTCGTCTTGCATCTCCCAAGATGAAAGGATGTCTGAATCCCCTGTGGAGAACACAGAGAAAGACCTAGTTCCCCACCTCATCGCGACCGGAGGCCTCACATCCTTTGAAAACTCCAGAGGTACGCGGAGATCAGTGCCTCCAAAGGAGACGATGCCTGACTCCTCGTGAAACTTGATAGGAGTCCCAGGATTCCTGTGGCACGTGGAAAGGGACCCTTGGTCTCCCGCCTCAGCTGGAGAGGCGTCCCAATTGCCTTGCCAAGCCTCGAGGAAAATCCCGAGTTGTGTCTCGCAACTAGGCAAGAGTCCTGTCGTGGCTGAACAAACACGTGTGTGGAAGGGCCATCCCCGTCGTAACTCGAGAATATACCCCAGGTTCCCGCCGCAACTCGAGAAAAACCATGAGACTTCCCCCTCGCCGCGAGATGAGGCCCGATTCCCCTGCACTGCGTGCAGAGCAATTCTGTGTTGCACATCACACATGAAAGGAGCCTTGATTTCCTTGATGGCACTCCAGAGAAACCCCAAGAACACTGTTTCAAGGCTAGAGGGATCCTGAGGTCACTGTAGCAACACGAAAGAACTCCGTGGGCCAAAAATCAACTCGAGATGAGAGGTTAGTCCCTGGCTTCGACTCCGGAGGAATACCACCTTACCACAAGCACCTCAAGAGGAGGCTTCTCTCAGCTCTAGGTATGTGAGAGGGACCCTGAGTTTGCGGTCTCAAGTGGAATGGACACCGCGATGCCCTGACTCGAAATAAGGCCGGATATCCCTGCAGTGACTGGAATGCAGGCTCGTCTTGCATCTCCCAAGACGAAAGGGTGTCTGAATCCCCTGTGGAGACCACAGAGAAAGACCTAGTTCCCCACCTCATCGCGACAGGAGGCCTCAAATCCTTTGAAAACTCCAGAGGTATGCGGAGATCAGTGCCTCCAAAGGAGACGATGCCTGACTCCTCGTGAAACTTGATAGGAGACCCAGGATTCCTGTGGCACGTGGAAAGGGACCCTTGGTCTCCCGCCTCAGCTGGAGAGGCGTCCCAATTGCCCTGCAAAACCTCGAGGAGAATCCCGAGTTGTCCCTCGCAACTAGGCAGGAGTCCTGACGTGGCTGAAGAAACACGTGGGTGGAAGGGCCATCCCCATCGTAACTCGAGAATATACCCCAGGTTCCCGCCGCAACTCTAGAAAAACCATGAGACTTCCCCCTCGCCGCGAGATGAGGCCTGATTCCCCTGCACTGCGTGCAGAGCAATTCCGTGTTCCACATCACACATGAAAGGAGCCTTGATTTCCTTGATGGCACTCCAGAGAAACCCCAAGAACACTGTTTCAAGGCTAGAGGGATCCTGAGGTCACTGTAGCAACACGAAAGAGCTCCGTGGACCAAGAATCAACACGAGATGAGAGGTTAGTCCCTGGCTTCGACTCCTGAGGAATACCACCTTACCACAAGCACCTCAAGAGGAGGCTTCTCTCAGCTCTAGGTATGTGAGAGGGATCCTGAGTTTGCGGCCTCAAGTGGAATGGACACCGCGATGCCCTGATTCGAAATAAGGCCGGATATCGCTGCAGTGACTTGAATGCAGGCTCGTCTTGCATCTCCCAAGAAGAAAGGATGTCTGAATCCCCTGTGGAGACCACAGAGAAAGACCTAGTTCCCCACTTCATCGCGACCGGAGGCCTCACATCCTTTGAAAACTCCAGAGGTACGCGGAGATCAGTGCCTCCAAAGGAGACGATGCCTGACTCCTCGTGAAACTTGATAGGAGTCCCAGGATTCTTGTGGCACGTGGAAAGGGACCCTTGGTCTCCCGCCTCAGCTGAAGAGGCGTTCCAATTGCCCTGCCAAGCCTCGAGGAGAATCCCGAGTTGTCCCTCGCAACTAGGCAGGAGTCCTGACGTGGCTGAACAAACACGTGGGTGGAAGGGCCATCCCCTTCGTAACTCGAGAATACACCCCAGGTTCCCGCCGAACTCGAGAAAAACCATGAGACTTCCCCTCGATGCGAGATGAGGCCCGATTCCCCTGTACTGCGTGCAGAGCAATTCCGTCTTGCACATCACACATGAAAGGAGCCTTGATTTCCTTGATGGCACTCCAGAGAAACCCCAAGAACACTGTTTCAAGGATAGAGGGATCCTGAGGTCACTGTAGCAACACGAAAGAACTCTGTGGACCAAAAATCAACTCGAAAAGAGAGGTTAGTCCCTGGATTCGTCTCCAGAGGAATACCACCTTACCACAAGCACCTCAAGAGGAGGCTTCTCTCAGCTCTAGGTATGTGAGAGGGACCCTGAGTTTGCGGCCTCAAGTGGAATGGACACCGCGATGCCCTGACTCGAAATAAGGCCGGATATCCCTGCAGTGACTTCAATGCAGGCTCGTCTTGCATCTCCCAGGACGAAAGGATGTCTGAATCCCCTGTGGAAAGCACAGAGAAAGACTTAGTTCCCCACCTCATCGCGACCGATAGCCTCACATCCTTTGAAAACTCCAGAGGTACGCGGAGATCAGTGCCTCCAAAGGAGACGATGCCTGACTCCTCGTGAAACTTGATAGGAGTCCCAGGATTCCTGTGGCACTTGGAAAGGGACACTTGGTCTCCCGCCTCAGCTGGAGAGGCGTCCCAATTGCCCTGCCAAGCCTCGAGGAGAATCCAGAGTTGTCCCTCGCAACTAGGCAGGAGTCCTGACGTGGCTGAAGAAACACGTGGGTGGAAGGGCCATCCCCGTCGTAACTCGAGAATATACCCCAGGTTCCCGCCGCAACTCGAGAAAAACCATGAGACTTCCCCCTCGCAGCGAGATGAGGCCCGATTCCCCTGCACTGCGTGCAGAGCAATTCCGTGTTGCACATCACACATGAAAGGAGCCTTGATTTCCTTGATGGCACTCCAGAGAAACCCCAAGAACACTGTTTCAAGGCTAGAGGTATCCTGAGGTCACTGTAGCAACACGAAAGAGCTCCGTGGGCCAAAAATCAACTCGAGATGAGAGGTTAGTCCCTGGCTTCGACTCCAGAGGAATACCACCTTACCACAAGCACCTCAAGAGGAGGCTTCTCTCAGCTCTAGGTATGTGAGAGGGACCCTGAGTTTGCGGCCTCAAGTGGAATGGACACCACGATGCCCTGACTCGAAATAAGGCCGGATATCCCTGCAGTGACTGGAATGCAGGCTCGTCTTGCATCTCCCAAGACGAAAGGGTGTCTGAATCCCCTGTGGAGACCACAGAGAAAGACCTAGTTCCCCACCTCATCGCGACAGGAGGCCTCAAATCCTTTGAAAATTCCAGAGGTATGCGGAGATCAGTGCCTCCAAAGGAGACGATGCCTGACTCCTCGTGAAACTTGATAGGAGACCCAGGATTCCTGTGGCACTTGGAAAGTGACACTTGGTCTCCCGTCTCAGCTGGAGGGGCGTCCCAATTGCCCTCCAAAGCCTCGAGGAGAATCCAGAGTTATCCCTCGCAACTAGGCAGGAGTCCTGACATGGCTGAACACACACGTGTGTGGAAGGGCCATCCCCGTCGTAACTCGAGAATATACCCCAGGTTCCCGCCGCAACTCGAGAAAAACCATGAGACTTCCCCCTCGCCGAGAGATGAGGCCCGATTCCCCTGCACTGCGTGTAGAGCAATTCCGTCTTGCACATCACACATGAAAGGAGCCTTGATTTCCTTCATGGCACTCCAGAGAAACCCCAAGAACACTGTTTCAAGGCTAGAGGGATCCTGAGGTCACTGTAGCAACACGAAAGAGCTCCGTGGACCACGAATCAACACGGGATGAGAGGTTAGTCCCTGGCTTCGACTCCTGAGGAATACCACCTTACCACAAGCACCTCAAGAGGAGGCTTCTCTCAGCTCTAGGTATGTGAGAGGGATCCTGAGTTTGCGGCCTCAAGTGGAATGGACACCGCGATGCCCTGACTCGAAATAAGGCCGGATATCCCTGCAGTGACTTGAATGCAGGCTCGTCTTGCATCTCCCAAGAAGAAAGGATGTCTGAATCCCCTGTGGAGACCACAGAGAAAGACCTAGTTCCCCACCTCATCGCGACCGGAGGCCTCACATCCTTTGAAAACTCCAGAGGTATGCGGAGATCAGTGCCTCCAAAGGAGACGATGCCTGACTCCTCGTGAAACTTGATAGGAGTCCCAGGATTCTTGTGGCACGTGGAAAGGGACCCTTGGTCTCCCGCCTCAGCTGGAGAGGCGTTCCAATTGCCCTGCCAAGCCTCGAGGAGAATCCCGAGTTGTCCCTCGCAACTAGGCAGGAGTCCTGACGTGGCTGAACAAACACGTGGGTGGAAGGGCCATCCCCGTCGTAACTCGAGAATATACCCCAGGTTCCCGCCGCAACTCGAGAAAAACCATGAGACTTCCCCCTCGATGCGAGATGAGGCCCGATTCCCCTGTACTGCGTGCAGAGCAATTCCGTCTTGCACATCACACATGAAAGGAGCCTTGATTTCCTTGATGGCACTCCAGAGAAACCCCAAGAACACTGTTTCAAGGATAGAGGGATCCTGAGGTCACTGTAGCAACACGAAAGAACTCTGTGGACCAAAAATCAACTCGAAAAGAGAGGTTAGTCCCTGGATTCGTCTCCAGAGGAATACCACCTTACCACAAGCACCTCAAGAGGAGGCTTCTCTCAGCTCTAGGTATGTGAGAGGGACCCTGAGTTTGTGGCCTCAAGTGGAATGGACACCGCGATGCCCTGACTCGAAATAAGGCCGGATATCCCTGCAGTGACTTGAATGCAGGCTCGTCTTGCATCTCCCAGGACGAAAGGATGTCTGAATCCCCTGTGGAAAGCACAGAGAAAGACTTAGTTCCCCACCTCATCGCGACCGATAGCCTCACATCCTTTGAAAACTCCAGAGGTACGCAGAGATCAGTGCCTCCAAAGGAGACGATGCCTGACTCCTCGTGAAACTTGATAGGAGTCCCAGGATTACTGTGGCACTTGGAAAGGGACACTTGGTCTCCCGCCTCAGCTGGAGAGGCGTCCCAATTGCCCTGCCAAGCCTCGAGGAGAATCCAGAGTTGTCCCTCGCAACTAGGCAGGAGTCCTGACGTGGCTGAAGAAACACGTGGGTGGAAGGGCCATCCCCGTCGTAACTCGAGAATATACCCCAGGTTCCCGCCGCAACTCGAGAAAAACCATGTGACTTCCACCTCCCGCGAGATGAGGCCCGATTCCCCTGCACTGCATGCAGAGCAATTCCGTCTTGCACATCACACATGAAAGGGGCCTTGATTTCCTTGATGGCACTCCAGAGAAACCCCAAGAACACTGTTTCAAGGCTAGAGGGATCCTGAGGTCACTGTAGCAACACGAAAGAGCTCCGTGGGCCAAAAATCAACTCGAGATGAGAGGTTAGTCCCTGGCTTCGACTCCTGAGGAACACCACCTTACCACAAGCACCTCAAGAGGAGGCTTCTCTCAGCTCTAGGTATGTGAGAGGGACCCTGAGTTTGCGGCCTCAAGTGGAATGGACACCGCGATGCCCTGACTCGAAATAAGGCCGGATATCCCTACAGTGACTGGAATGCAGGCTCGTCTTGCATCTCCCAAGACGAAAGGGTGTCTGAATCCCCTGTGGAGACCACAGAGAAAGACCTAGTTCCCCACCTCATCGCGACAGGAGGCCTCAAATCCTTTGAAAATTCCAGAGGTATGCGGAGATCAGTGCCTCCAAAGGAGACGATGCCTGACTCCTCGTGAAACTTGATAGGAGACCCAGGATTCCTGTGGCACTTGGAAAGGGACACTTGGTCTCCCGTCTCAGCTGGAGGGGCGTCCCAATTGCCCTGCAAAGCCTCGAGGAGAATCAAGAGTTTTCCCTCACATCTAGGCAGGAGTCCTGACATGGTTGAACACACACGTGTGTGGAAGGGCCATCCCCGTCGTAACTCGAGAATATACCCCAGGTTCCCGCCGCAACTCGAGAAAAACCATGAGACTTCCCCCTCGATGCGAGATGAGGCCCGATTCCCCTGCACTGCGTGCAGAGCAATTCCGTCTTGCACATCACACATGAAAGGACCCTTGATTTCCTTCATGGCACTCCAGAGAAACCCCAAGAACACTGTTTCAAGGATAGAGGGATCCTGAGGTCACTGTAGCAAAACGAAAGAACTCTGTGGACCAAAAATCAACTCGAAAAGAGAGGTTAGTCCCTGGATTCGTCTCCAGAGGAATACCACCTTACCACAAGCACCTCAAGAGGAGGCTTCTCTCAGCTCTAGGTATGTGAGAGGGACCCTGAGTTTGCGGCCTCAAGTGGAATGGACACCGCGATGCCCTGACTCGAAATAAGGCCGGATATCCCTGCAGTGACTTCAATGCAGGCTCGTCTTGCATCTCCCAGGACGAAAGGATGTCTGAATCCCCTGTGGAAAGCACAGAGAAAGACTTAGTTCCCCACCTCATCGCGACCGATGGCCTCACATCCTTTGAAAACTCCAGAGGTACGCGGAGATCAGTGCCTCCAAACGAGACGATGCCTGACTCCTCGTGAACCTTGATAGGAGTCCCAGGATTCCTGTGGCACTTGGAAAGGGACACTTGGTCTCCCGCCTCAGCTGGAGAGGCGTCCCAATTGCCCTGCCAAGCCTCGAGGAGAATCCAGAGTTATCCCTCGCAACTAGGCAGGAGTCCTGACTTCGCTGAAGAAACACGTGGGTGGAAGGGCCATCCCCGTCGTAACTCGAGAATATACCCCAGGTTCCCGCCGCAACTCGAGAAAAACCATGAGACTTCCCCCTCGCCGCGAGATGAGGCCCGATTCCCCTGCACTGCGTGCAGAGCAATTCCGTGTTGCACATCACACATGAAAGGAGCCTTGATTTCCTTGATGGCACTCCAGAGAAACCCCAAGAACACTGTTTCAAGGCTAGAGGGATCCTGAGGTCACTGTAGCAACACGAAAGAGCTCCGTGGGCCAAAAATCAACTCAAGATGAGAGGTTAGTCCCTGGCTTCGACTCCAGAGGAATACCACCTTACCACAAGCACCTCAAGAGGAGGCTTCTCTCAGCTCTAGGTATGTGAGAGGGACCCTGAGTTTGCGGCCTCAAGTGGAATGGACACCGCGATGCCCTGACGCGAAATAAGGTTGGATATCCCTGCAGTGACTTGAATGCAGGCTCGTCTTGCATCTCCCAAGATGAAAGGATGTCTGAATCCCCTGTGGAGACCACAGAGAAAGACCTAGTTCCCCACCTCATCGCGATCGGAGGCCTCACATCCTTTGAAAACTCCAGAGGTACGCGGAGATCAGTGCCTCCAAAGGAGACGATGCCTGACTCCTCGTGAAACTTGATAGGAGTACCAGGATTCCTGTGGCACGTGGAAAGGGACCCTTGGTCTCCCGCCTCAGCTGGAGAGGCGTCCCAATTGCCTTGCCAAGCCTCGAGGAGAATCCCGAGTTGTGTCTCGCAACTAGGCAAGAGTCCTGACGTGGCTGAACAAACACGTGGGTGGAAGGGCCATCCCCGTCGTAACTCGAGAATATACCCCAGGTTCCCGCCGCAACTCGAGAAAAACCATGAGACTTCCCCCTCGCCGCGAGATGAGGCCCGATTCCCCTGCACTGCGTGCAGAGCAATTCCGTGTTGCACATCACACATGAAAGGAGCCTTGATTTCCTTGATGGCACTCCAGAGAAACCCCAAGAACACTGTTTCAAGGATAGAGGGATCCTGAGGTCACTGTAGCAACACGAAAGAGCTCCGTGGGCCAAAAATCAACTCGAGATGAGAGGTTAGTCCCTGGCTTCGACTCCAGAGGAATACCACCTTACCACAAGCACCTCAAGAGGAGGTTTCTCTCAGCTCTAGGTATGTGAGAGGGACCCTGAGTTTGCGGCCTCAAGTGGAATGGACACCGCGATGCCCTGACGCGAAATAAGGCTGGATATCCCTGCAGTGACTTGAATGCAGGCTCGTCTTGCATCTCCCAAGATGAAAGGATGTCTGAATCCCCTGTGGAGACCACAGAGAAAGACCTAGTTCCCCACCTCATCGCGACCGGAGGCCTCACATCCTTTGAAAACTCCAGAGGTACGCGGAGATCAGTGCCTCCAAAGGAGACGATGCCTGACTCCTCGTGAAACTTGATAGGAGTCCCAGGATTCCTGTGGCACGTGGAAAGGGACCCTTGGTCTCCCGCCTCAGCTGGAGAGGCGTACCAATTGCCTTGCCAAGCCTCGAGGAGAATCCCGAGTTGTGTCTCGCAACTAGGCAAGAGTCCTGACGAGGCTGAACAAACACGTGTGTGGAAGGGCCATCCCCGTCGTAACTCGAGAATATACCCCAGGTTCCCGCCGCAACTCGAGAAAAACCATGAGACTTCCCCCTCGCCGCGAGATGAGGCCCGATTCCCCTGCACTGCATGCAGAGCAATTCCGTGTTGCACATCACACATGAAAGGAGCCTTGATTTCCTTCATGGCACTCCAGAGAAACCCCAAGAACACTGTATCAAGGCTAGAGGGATCCTGAGGTCACTGTAGCAACACGAAAGAGCTCCGTGGACCAAAAATCAATTCGAGATGAGAGGTTAGTCCCTGGCATCGACTCCAGAGGAATACCACCTTACCACAAGCACCTCAAGAGGAGGCTTCTCTCAGCTCTAGGTATGTGAGAGGGACCCTGAGTTTGCGGCCTCAAGTGGAATGGACACCGCGATGCCCTGACGCGAAATAAGGCCGGATATCCCTGCAGTGACTGGAATGCAGGCTCGTCTTGCATCTCCCAAGACGAAAGGGTGTCTGAATCCCCTGTGGAGACCACAGAGAAAGACCTAGTTCCCCACCTCATCGCGACAGGAGTCCTCAAATCCTTTGAAAACTCCAGAGGTATGCGGAGATCAGTGCCTCCAAAGGAGACGATGCCTGACTCCTCGTGAAACTTGATAGGAGACCCAGGATTCCTGTGGCACGTGGAAAGGGACCCTTGGTCTCCCGTCTCAGCTGGAGAGGCGTCCCAATTGCCCTGCAAATCCTCGAGGAGATTCCCGAGTTGTCCCTCGCAACTAGGCAGGAGTCCTGACATGGCTGAACACACACGTGTGTGGAAGGGCCATCCCCGTCGTAACTCGAGAATATACCCCAGGTTCCCGCCGCAACTCGAGAAAAACCATGAGACTTCCCCCTCGCCGCGAGATGAGGCCCGATTCCCCTGCACTGCGTGCAGAGCAATTCCGTGTTGCACATCACACATGAAAGGAGCCTTGATTTCCTTGATGGCACTCCAGAGAAACCCCAAGAACACTGTTTCAAGGCTAGAGGGATCCTGAGGTCACTGTAGCAACACGAAAGAGCTCCGTGGACCAAGAATCAACACGAGATGAGAGGTTAGTCCCTGGCTTCGACTCCTGAGGAATACCACCTTACCACAAGCACCTCAAGAGGAGGCTTCTCTCAGCTCTAGGTATGTGAGAGGGACCCTGAGTTTGCGGCCTCAAGTGGAATGGACACCGCGATGCCCTGACTCGAAATAAGGCCGGATAGTCCTGCAGTGACTGGAATGCAGGCTCGTCTTGCATCTCCCAAGACGATAGGGTGTCTGAATCCCCTGTGGAGACCACAGAGAAAGACCTAGTTCCCCACCTCATCGCGACAGGAGGCCTCAAATCCTTTGAAAACTCCAGAGGTATGCGGAGATCAGTGCCTCCAAAGGAGACGATGCCTGACTCCTCGTGAAACTTGATAGGAGACCAAGGATTCCTGTGGCACGTGGAAAGGGACCCTAGGTCTCCCGTCTCAGCTGGAGAGGCGTCCCAATTGCCCTGCAAAGCCTCGAGGAGAATCCCGAGTTGTCCCTCGCAACTAGGCAGGAGTCCTGACGTCGCTGAAGGAACACGTGGGTGGAAGGGCCATCCCCGTCGTAACTCGAGAATATACCCCAGGTTCCCGCCGCAACTCGAGAAAAACCATGAGACTTCCCCCTCGCCGTGAGATGCGGCCCGATTCCCCTGCACTGCGTGCAGAGCAATTCCGTGTTGCACATCACACATGAAAGGAGCCTTGATTTCCTTCATGGCACTCCAGAGAAACCCCAAGAAAACTGTTTCAAGGCTAGAGGGATCCTGAGGTCACTGTAGCAACACGAAAGAGCTCCGTGGACCAAGAATCAACACGAGATGAAAGGTTAGTCCCTGGCTTCGACTCCTGAGGAATACCACCTTACCACAAGCACCTCAAGAGGAGGCTTCTCTCAGCTCTAGGTATGTGAGAGGGATCCTGAGTTTGCGGCCTCAAGTGGAATGGACACCGCGATGCCCTGACTCGAAATAAGGCCGGATATCCCTGCAGTGACTTGAATGCAGGCTCGTCTTGCATCTCCCAAGAAGAAAGGATGTCTGAATCCCCTGTGGAGACCACAGAGAAACACCTAATTCCCCACCTCATCGCGACCGCAGGCCTCACATCCTTTGAAAACTCCAGAGGAACGCGGAGATCAGTGCCTCCAAAGGAGACGATGCCTGACTCCTCGTGAAACTTGATAGGAGTCCCAGGATTTTTCTGGCACGTGGAAAGGGACCCTTGGTCTCCCGCCTCAGCTGGAGAGGCGTTCCAATTGCCCTGCCAAGCCTCGAGGAGAATCCCGAGTTGTCCTTCGCAACTAGGCAGGAGTCCTGACGTGGCTGAACAAATACGTGGGTGGAAGGGCCATCCCCGTCGTAACTCGAGAATATACCCCAGGTTCCCACCGCAACTCGAGAAAAACCATGAGACTTCCCCCTCGATGCGAGATGAGGCCCGATTCCCCTGTACTGCGTGCAGAGCAATTCCGTCTTGCACATCACAAATGAAAGGAGCCTTGATTTCCTTGATGGCACTCCAGAGAAACCCCAAGAACACTGTTTCAAGGATAGAGGGATCCGGAGGTCACTGTAGCAACACGAAAGAACTCTGTGGACCAAAAATCAACTCGAAAAGAGAGGTTAGTCCCTGGATTCGTCTCCAGAGGAATACCACCTTACCACAAGCACCTCAAGAGGAGGCTTCTCTCAGCTCTAGGTATGTGAGAGGGACCCTGAGTTTGCGGCCTCAAGTGGAATGGACACCGCGATGCCCTGACTCGAAATAAGGCCGGATATCCCTGCAGTGACTTCAATGCAGGCTCGTCTTGCATCTCCCAGGACGAAAGGATGTCTGAATCCCCAGTGGAAAGCACAGAGAAAGACTTAGTTCCCCACCTCATCGCGACCGATAGCCTCACATCCTTTGAAAACTCCAGAGGTACGCGGAGATCAGTGCCTCCAAAGGAGACGATGCCTGACTCCTCGTGAAACTTGATAGGAGTCCCAGGATGCCTGTGGCACTTGGAAAGGGACACTTGGTCTCCCGCCTCAGCTGGAGAGGCGTCCCAATTGCCCTGCCAAGCCTCGAGGAGAATCCAGAGTTGTCCCTCGCAACTAGGCAGGAGTCCTGACATTGCTGAAGAAACACGTGGTTGGAAGGGCCATCCCCGTCGTAACTCGAGAATATACCCCAGGTTCCCGCCGCAACTCGAGAAAAACCATGAGACTTCCCCCTCGCCGCGAGATGAGGCCCGATTCCCCTGCACTGCGTGCAGAGCAATTCCGTGTTGCACATCACACATGAAAGGAGCCTTGATTTCCTTGATGGCACTCCAGAGAAACCCCAAGAACACTGTTTCAAGGATAGAGGGATCCTGAGGTCACTGTAGCAACACGAAAGAGCTCCGTGGGCCAAAAATCAACTCGAGATGAGAGGTTAGTCCCTGGCTTCGACTCCAGAGGAATACCACCTTACCACAAGCACCTCAAGAGGAGGCTTCTCTCAGCTCTAGGTATGTGAGAGGGACCCTGAGTTTGCGGCCTCAAGTGGAATGGACACCGCGATGCCCTGACGCGAAATAAGGCTGGATATCCCTGCAGTGACTTGAATGCAGACTCGTCTTGCATCTCCCAAGATGAAAGGATGTCTGAATCCCCTGTGGAGACCACAGAGAAAGACCTAGTTCCCCACCTCATCGCGACCGGAGGCCTCACATCCTTTGAAAACTCCAGAGGTACGCGGAGATCAGTGCCTCCAAAGGAGACGATGCCTGACTCCTCGTGAAACTTGATAGGAGTCCCAGGATTCCTGTGGCACGTGGAAAGGGACCCATGGTCTCCCGCCTCAGCTGGAGAGGCGTCCCAATTGCCTTGCCAAGCCTCGAGGAGGATCCCGAGTTGTGTCTCGCAGCTAGGCAAGAGTCCTGACGTGGCTGAACACACACGTGTGTGGAAGGGCCATTCCCGTCGTAACTCGAGAATATACCCCAGGTTCCCGCCGCACCTCGAGAAAAACCATGAGACTTCCCCCTCGCCGCGAGATGAGGCCCGATTCCCCTGCACTGCGTGCAGAGCAATTCTGTGTTGCACATCACACATGAAAGGAGCCTTGATTTCCTTGATGGCACTCCAGAGAAACCCCAAGAACACTGTTTCAAGGCTAGAGGGATCCTGAGGTCACTGTAGCAACACGAAAGAGCTCCGTGGACCAAAAATCAACTCGAGATGAGAGGTTAGTCCCTGGCTTCGACTCCAGAGGATTACCACCTTACGACAAGCACCTCAAGAGGAGGCTTCTCAAAGCTCTAGGTATGTGAGAGGGACCCTGAGTTTGCGGCCTCAAGTGGAATGGACACCGCGATGCCCTGACTCGAAATAAGGCCGGATATCCCTGCAGTGACTGGAATGCAGGCTCGTCTTGCATCTCCCAAGACGAAAGGGTGTCTGAATCCCCTGTGGAGACCACAGAGAAAGACCTAGTTCCCCACCTCATCGCGACAGGAGGCCTCGAATCCTTTGAAAACTCCAGAGGTATGCGGAGATCAGTGCCTCCAAAGGAGACGATGCCTGACTCCTCGTGAAACATGATAGGAGACCCAGGATTCCTGTGGCACGTGAAAAGGGACCCTTGGTCTCCCGTCTCAGCTGGAGAGGCGTCCCAATTGCCCTGCAAAGCCTCGAGGAGAATCCCGAGTTGTCCCTCGCAACTAGGCAGGAGTCCTGACGTCGCTGAAGAAACACGTGGGTGGAAGGGCCATCCCCATCGTAACTCGAGAATATACCCCAGGTTCCCGCCGCAACTCGAGAAAAACCATGAGACTTCCCCCTCACAGCGAGATGAGGCCCGAATCCCCTGCACTGCGTGCAGAGCAATTCCGTGTTGCACATCACACATGAAAGAGCCTTGATTTCCTTCATGGCACTCCAGAGAAACCCCAAGAACACTGTTGCAAGGCTAGAGGGATCCTGAGGTCACTGTAGCAACACGAAAGAGCTCCGTGGACCAAGAATCAACACGAGATGAGAGGTTAGTCCCTGGCTTCAACTCCTGAGGAATACCACCTTACCACAAGCACCTCAAGAGGAGGCTTCTCTCAGCTCTAGGTATGTGAGAGGGATCCTGAGTTTGCGGCCTCAAGTGGAATGGACACCGCGATGCCCTGACTCGAAATAAGGCCGGATATCCCTGCAGTGACTTGAATGCAGGCTCGTCTTGCATCTCCCAAGAAGAAAGGATGTCTGAATCCCCTGTGGAGACCAGAGAGAAACACCTAATTCCCCACCTCATCGCGACCGGAGGCCTCACATCCTTTGAAAACTCCAGAGGTACGCGGAGATCAGTGCCTCCAAAGGAGACGATGCCTGACTCCTCGTGAAACTTGATAGGAGTCCCAGGATTCTTGTGGAACGTGGAAAGGGACCCTTGGTCTCCCGCCTCAGCTGGAGAGGCGTTCCAATTGCCCTGCCAAGCCTCGAGGAGAATCCCGAGTTGTCCTTCACAACTAGGCAGGAGTCCTGACGTGGCTGAACAAACACGTGGGTGGAAGGGCCATCCCCGTCGTAACTCGAGAATATACCCCAGGTTCCCGCCGCAACTCGAGAAAAACCATGAGACTTCCCCCTCGCCGCGAGATGAGGCCCGATTCCCCTACACTGCGTGCAGAGCAATTCCGTGTTGCACATCACACATGAAAGGAGCCTTGATTTCCTCCATGGCACTCCAGAGAAACCCCAAGAACACTGTTTCAAGGCTAGAGGGATCCTGAGGTCACTGTAGCAACACGAAAGAGCTCCGTGGGCCAAAAATCAACTCGAGATGAGAGGTTAGTCCCTGGCTTCGACTCCAGAGGAATACCACCTTACCACAAGCACCTCAAGAGGAGGCTTCTCTCAGCTCTAGGTATGTGAGAGGGACCCTGAGTTTGCGGCCTCAAGTGGAATGGACACCGCGATGCCCTGACGCGAAATAAGGCTGGATATCCCTGCAGTGACTTGAATGCAGGCTCGTCTTGCATCTCCCAAGATGAAAGGATGTCTGAATCCCCTGTGGAGACCACAGAGAAAGACCTAGTTCCCCACCTCATCGCGACCGGAGGCCTCACATCCTTTGAAAACTCCAGAGGTACGCGGAGATCAGTGCCTCCAAAGGAGACGATGCCTGACTCCTCGTGAAACTTGATAGGAGTCCCAGGATTCCTGTGGCACGTGGAAAGGGACCCTTGGTCTCCCGCCTCAGCTGGAGAGGCGTCCCAATTGCCTTGCCAAGCCTCGAGGAGAATCCCGAGTTGTGTCTCGCAACTAGGCAAGAGTCCTGACGTGGCTGAACAAACACGTGTGTGGAAGGGCCATCCCCGTCGTAACTCGAGAATATACCCCAGGTTCCCACCGCAACTCGAGAAAAACCATGAGACTTCCCCCTCGCCGCGAGATGAGGCCCGATTCCCCTGCACTGCGTGCAGAGCAATTCTGTGTTGCACATCACACATGAAAGGAGCCTTGATTTCCTTCATGGCACTCCAGAGAAACCCCAAGATCACTGTTTCAAGGCTAGAGGGATCCTGAGGTCACTGTAGCAACACGAAAGAGCTCTGTGGACGAAAAATCAACTCGAGATGAGAGGTTAGTCCCTGGCTTCGACTCCAGAGGAATACCACCTTACCACAAGCACCTCAAGAGGAGGCTTCTCTCAGCTCTAGGTATGTGAGAGGGACCCTGAGTTTGCGGCCTCAAGTGGAATGGACACCGTGATGCCCTGACTCGAAATAAGGCCGGATATCCCTGCAGTGACTGGAATGCAGGCTCGTCTTGCATCTCCCAAGACGAAAGGGTGTCTGAATCCCCTGTGGAGACCACAGAGAAAGATCTAGTTCCCCACCTCATCGCGACAGGAGGCCTCAAATCCTTTGAAAACTCCAGAGGTATGCGGAGATCAGTGCCTCCAAAGGAGACGATGCCTGACTCCTCGTGAAACTTGATAGGAGACCCAGGATTCCTGTGGCACGTGGAAAGGGACCCTTGGTCTCCCGTCTCAGCTGGAGAGGCGTCCCAATTGCCCTGCATAGCCTCGAGGAGAATCCCGAGTTGTCCCTCGCAACTAGGCAGGAGTCCTGACATGGCTGAACACACACGTGGGTCGAAGGGCCATCCCCGTCGTAACTCGAGAATATACCCCAGGTTCCCGCCGCAACTCGAGAAAAACCATGAGACTTCCCCCTCACCGCGAGATGAGGCCCGATTCCCCTGCACTGCGTGCAGAGCAATTCCGTGTTGCACATCACACATGAAAGGAGCCTTGATTTCCTTGATGGCACTCCAGAGAAACCCCAAGAACACTGTTTCAAGGCTAGAGGGATCCTGAGGTCACTGTAGCAACACGAAAGAGCTCCGTGGACCAAGAATCAACACGAGATGAGAGGTTAGTCCCTGGCTTCGACTCCTGAGGAATACCACCTTACCACAAGCACCTCAAGAGGAGGCTTCTCTCAGCTCTAGGTATGTGAGAGGGATCCTGAGTTTGCGGCCTAAAGTGGATTGGACACCGCAATGCCCTGACTCGAAATAAGGCCGGATATCCCTGCAGTGACTGGAATGCAGGCTCGTCTTGCATCTCCCAGGACGAAAGGATGTCTGAATCCCCTGTGGAAAGCATAGAGAAAGACTTAGTTCCCCACCTCATCGCGACCGATAGCCTCACATCCTTTGAAAACTCCAGAGGTACGCGGAGATCAGTGCCTCCAAAGGAGACGATGCCTGACTCCTCGTGAAACTTGATAGGAGTCCCAGGATTCCTGTGGCACTTGGAAAGGGACACTTAGTCTCCCGCCTCAGCTGGAGAGGCGTCCCAATTGCCCTGCCAAGCCTCGAGGAGAATCCAGAGTTGTCGCTCGCAACTAGGCAGGAGTCCTGACGTCGCTGAAGAAACACGTGGGTGGAAGGGCCATCCCCGTCGTAACTCGAGAATATACCCCAGGTTCCCGCCGCAACTCGAGAAAAACCATGAGACTTCCCCCTCGCCGCGAGATGAGGCCCTATTCCCCTGCACTGCGTGCAGAGCAATTCCGTCTTGCACATCACACATGAAAGGAGCCTTGATTTCCTTGATGGCACTCCAGAGAAACCCCAAGAACACTGTTTCAAGGCTAGAGGGATCCTGAGGTCACTGTAGCAACACGAAAGAGCTCCGTGGGCCAAAAATCAACTCGAGATGAGAGGTTAGTCCCTGGCTTCGACTCCAGAGGAATACCACCTTACCACAAGCACCTCAAGAGGAGGCTTCTCTCAGCTCTAGGTATGTGAGAGGGACCCTGAGTTTGCGGCCTCAAGTGGAATGGACACCGCGATGCCCTGACGCGAAATAAGGCTGGATATCCCTGCAGTGACTTGAATGCAGGCTCGTCTTGCATCTCCCAAGATGAAAGGATGTCTGAATCCCCTGTGGAGAACACAGAGAAAGACCTAGTTCCCCACCTCATCGCGACCGGAGGCCTCACATCCTTTGAAAACTCCAGAGGTACGCGGAGATCAGTGCCTCCAAAGGAGACGATGCCTGACTCCTCGTGAAACTTGATAGGAGTCCCAGGATTCCTGTGGCACGTGGAAAGGGACCCTTGGTCTCCCGCCTCAGCTGGAGAGGCGTCCCAATTGCCTTGCCAAGCCTCGAGGAAAATCCCGAGTTGTGTCTCGCAACTAGGCAAGAGTCCTGACGTGGCTGAACAAACACGTGTGTGGAAGGGCCATCCCCGTCGTAACTCGAGAATATACCCCAGGTTCCCGCCGCAACTCGAGAAAAACCATGAGACTTCCCCCTCGCCGCGAGATGAGGCCCGATTCCCCTGCACTGCGTGCAGAGCAATTCTGTGTTGCACATCACACATGAACGGAGCCTTGATTTCCTTGATGGCACTCCAGAGAAACCCCAAGAACACTGTTTCAAGGCTAGAGGGATCCTGAGGTCACTGTAGCAACACGAAAGAACTCCGTGGGCCAAAAATCAACTCGAGATGAGAGGTTAGTCCCTGGCTTCGACTCCGGAGGAATACCACCTTACCACAAGCACCTCAAGAGGAGGCTTCTCTCAGCTCTAGGTATGTGAGAGGGACCCTGAGTTTGCGGCCTCAAGTGGAATGGACACCGCGATGCCCTGACTCGAAAGAAGGCCGGATATCCCTGCAGTGACTGGAATGCAGGCTCGTCTTGCATCTCCCAAGACGAAAGGGTGTCTGAATCCCCTGTGGAGACCACAGAGAAAGACCTAGTTCCCCACCTCATCGCGACAGGAGGCCTCAAATCCTTTGAAAACTCCAGAGGTATGCGGAGATCAGTGCCTCCAAAGGAGACGATGCCTGACTCCTCGTGAAACTTGATAGGAGACCCAGGATTCCTGTGGCACGTTGAAAGGGACCCTTGGTCTCCCGCCTCAGCTGGAGAGGCGTCCCAATTGCCCTGCAAAGCCTCGAGGAGAATCCCGAGTTGTCCCTCGCAACTAGGCAGGAGTCCTGACGTGGCTGAAGAAACACGTGGGTGGAAGGGCCATCCCCATCGTAACTCGAGAATATACCCCAGGTTCCCGCCGCAACTCGAGAAAAACCATGAGACTTCCCCCTCGCCGCGAGATGAGGCCCGATTCCCCTGCACTGCGTGCAGAGCAATTCCGTGTTGCACATCACACATGAAAGGAGCCTTGATTTCCTTGATGGCACTCCAGAGAAACCCCAAGAACACTGTTTCAAGGCTAGAGGGATCCTGAGGTCACTGTAGCAACACGAAAGAGCTCCGTGGACCAAGAATCAACACGAGATGAGAGGTTAGTCCCTGGCTTCGACTCCTGAGGAATACCACCTTACCACAAGCACCTCAAGAGGAGGCTTCTCTCAGCTCTAGGTATGTGAGAGGGACCCTGAGTTTGCGGCCTCAAGTGGAATGGACACCGCGATGCCCTGACGCGAAATAAGGCTGGATATCCCTGCAGTGACTTGAATGCAGGCTCGTCTTGCATCTCCCAAGATGAAAGGATGTCTGAATCCCCTGTGGAGACCACAGAGAAAGACCTAGTTCCCCACCTCATCGCGACCGGAGGCCTCACATCCTTTGAAAACTCCAGAGGTACGCGGAGATCAGTGCCTCCAAAGGAGACGATGCCTGACTCCTCGTGAAACTTGATAGGAGTCCCAGGATTCCTGTGGCACGTGGAAAGGGACCCTTGGTCTCCCGCCTCAGCTGGAGAGGCGTCCCAATTGCCTTGCCAAGCCTCGAGGAGAATCCCGAGTTGTGTCTCGCAACTAGGCAAGAGTCCTGACGTGGCTGAACAAACACGTGTGTGGAAGGGCCATCCCCGTCGTAACTCGAGAATATACCCCAGGTTCCCACCGCAACTCGAGAAAAACCATGAGACTTCCCCCTCGCCGCGAGATGAGGCCCGATTCCCCTGCACTGCGTGCAGAGCAATTCTGTGTTGCACATCACACATGAAAGGAGCCTTGATTTCCTTCATGGCACTCCAGAGAAACCCCAAGATCACTGTTTCAAGGCTAGAGGGATCCTGAGGTCACTGTAGCAACACGAAAGAGCTCTGTGGACGAAAAATCAACTCGAGATGAGAGGTTAGTCCCTGGCTTCGACTCCAGAGGAATACCACCTTACCACAAGCACCTCAAGAGGAGGCTTCTCTCAGCTCTAGGTATGTGAGAGGGACCCTGAGTTTGCGGCCTCAAGTGGAATGGACACCGTGATGCCCTGACTCGAAATAAGGCCGGATATCCCTGCAGTGACTGGAATGCAGGCTCGTCTTGCATCTCCCAAGACGAAAGGGTGTCTGAATCCCCTGTGGAGACCACAGAGAAAGATCTAGTTCCCCACCTCATCGCGACAGGAGGCCTCAAATCCTTTGAAAACTCCAGAGGTATGCGGAGATCAGTGCCTCCAAAGGAGACGATGCCTGACTCCTCGTGAAACTTGATAGGAGACCCAGGATTCCTGTGGCACGTGGAAAGGGACCCTTGGTCTCCCGTCTCAGCTGGAGAGGCGTCCCAATTGCCCTGCATAGCCTCGAGGAGAATCCCGAGTTGTCCCTCGCAACTAGGCAGGAGTCCTGACATGGCTGAACACACACGTGGGTCGAAGGGCCATCCCCGTCGTAACTCGAGAATATACCCCAGGTTCCCGCCGCAACTCGAGAAAAACCATGAGACTTCCCCCTCACCGCGAGATGAGGCCCGATTCCCCTGCACTGCGTGCAGAGCAATTCCGTGTTGCACATCACACATGAAAGGAGCCTTGATTTCCTTGATGGCACTCCAGAGAAACCCCAAGAACACTGTTTCAAGGCTAGAGGGATCCTGAGGTCACTGTAGCAACACGAAAGAGCTCCGTGGACCAAGAATCAACACGAGATGAGAGGTTAGTCCCTGGCTTCGACTCCTGAGGAATACCACCTTACCACAAGCACCTCAAGAGGAGGCTTCTCTCAGCTCTAGGTATGTGAGAGGGATCCTGAGTTTGCGGCCTAAAGTGGATTGGACACCGCAATGCCCTGACTCGAAATAAGGCCGGATATCCCTGCAGTGACTGGAATGCAGGCTCGTCTTGCATCTCCCAGGACGAAAGGATGTCTGAATCCCCTGTGGAAAGCATAGAGAAAGACTTAGTTCCCCACCTCATCGCGACCGATAGCCTCACATCCTTTGAAAACTCCAGAGGTACGCGGAGATCAGTGCCTCCAAAGGAGACGATGCCTGACTCCTCGTGAAACTTGATAGGAGTCCCAGGATTCCTGTGGCACTTGGAAAGGGACACTTAGTCTCCCGCCTCAGCTGGAGAGGCGTCCCAATTGCCCTGCCAAGCCTCGAGGAGAATCCAGAGTTGTCGCTCGCAACTAGGCAGGAGTCCTGACGTCGCTGAAGAAACACGTGGGTGGAAGGGCCATCCCCGTCGTAACTCGAGAATATACCCCAGGTTCCCGCCGCAACTCGAGAAAAACCATGAGACTTCCCCCTCGCCGCGAGATGAGGCCCTATTCCCCTGCACTGCGTGCAGAGCAATTCCGTCTTGCACATCACACATGAAAGGAGCCTTGATTTCCTTGATGGCACTCCAGAGAAACCCCAAGAACACTGTTTCAAGGCTAGAGGGATCCTGAGGTCACTGTAGCAACACGAAAGAGCTCCGTGGGCCAAAAATCAACTCGAGATGAGAGGTTAGTCCCTGGCTTCGACTCCAGAGGAATACCACCTTACCACAAGCACCTCAAGAGGAGGCTTCTCTCAGCTCTAGGTATGTGAGAGGGACCCTGAGTTTGCGGCCTCAAGTGGAATGGACACCGCGATGCCCTGACGCGAAATAAGGCTGGATATCCCTGCAGTGACTTGAATGCAGGCTCGTCTTGCATCTCCCAAGATGAAAGGATGTCTGAATCCCCTGTGGAGAACACAGAGAAAGACCTAGTTCCCCACCTCATCGCGACCGGAGGCCTCACATCCTTTGAAAACTCCAGAGGTACGCGGAGATCAGTGCCTCCAAAGGAGACGATGCCTGACTCCTCGTGAAACTTGATAGGAGTCCCAGGATTCCTGTGGCACGTGGAAAGGGACCCTTGGTCTCCCGCCTCAGCTGGAGAGGCGTCCCAATTGCCTTGCCAAGCCTCGAGGAAAATCCCGAGTTGTGTCTCGCAACTAGGCAAGAGTCCTGACGTGGCTGAACAAACACGTGTGTGGAAGGGCCATCCCCGTCGTAACTCGAGAATATACCCCAGGTTCCCGCCGCAACTCGAGAAAAACCATGAGACTTCCCCCTCGCCGCGAGATGAGGCCCGATTCCCCTGCACTGCGTGCAGAGCAATTCTGTGTTGCACATCACACATGAACGGAGCCTTGATTTCCTTGATGGCACTCCAGAGAAACCCCAAGAACACTGTTTCAAGGCTAGAGGGATCCTGAGGTCACTGTAGCAACACGAAAGAACTCCGTGGGCCAAAAATCAACTCGAGATGAGAGGTTAGTCCCTGGCTTCGACTCCGGAGGAATACCACCTTACCACAAGCACCTCAAGAGGAGGCTTCTCTCAGCTCTAGGTATGTGAGAGGGACCCTGAGTTTGCGGTCTCAAGTGGAATGGACACCGCGATGCCCTGACTCGAAAGAAGGCCGGATATCCCTGCAGTGACTGGAATGCAGGCTCGTCTTGCATCTCCCAAGACGAAAGGGTGTCTGAATCCCCTGTGGAGACCACAGAGAAAGACCTAGTTCCCCACCTCATCGCGACAGGAGGCCTCAAATCCTTTGAAAACTCCAGAGGTATGCGGAGATCAGTGCCTCCAAAGGAGACGATGCCTGACTCCTCGTGAAACTTGATAGGAGACCCAGGATTCCTGTGGCACGTTGAAAGGGACCCTTGGTCTCCCGCCTCAGCTGGAGAGGCGTCCCAATTGCCCTGCAAAGCCTCGAGGAGAATCCCGAGTTGTCCCTCGCAACTAGGCAGGAGTCCTGACGTGGCTGAAGAAACACGTGGGTGGAAGGGCCATCCCCATCGTAACTCGAGAATATACCCCAGGTTCCCGCCGCAACTCGAGAAAAACCATGAGACTTCCCCCTCGCCGCGAGATGAGGCCCGATTCCCCTGCACTGCGTGCAGAGCAATTCCGTGTTGCACATCACACATGAAAGGAGCCTTGATTTCCTTGATGGCACTCCAGAGAAACCCCAAGAACACTGTTTCAAGGCTAGAGGGATCCTGAGGTCACTGTAGCAACACGAAAGAGCTCCGTGGACCAAGAATCAACACGAGATGAGAGGTTAGTCCCTGGCTTCGACTCCTGAGGAATACCACCTTACCACAAGCACCTCAAGAGGAGGCTTCTCTCAGCTCTAGGTATGTGAGAGGGATCCTGAGTTTGCGGCCTCAAGTGGAATGGACACCGCGATGCCCTGATTCGAAATAAGGCCGGATATCGCTGCAGTGACTTGAATGCAGGCTCGTCTTGCATCTCCCAAGAAGAAAGGATGTCTGAATCCCCTGTGGAGACCACAGAGAAAGACCTAGTTCCCCACTTCATCGCGACCGGAGGCCTCACATCCTTTGAAAACTCCAGAGGTACGCGGAGATCAGTGCCTCCAAAGGAGACGATGCCTGACTCCTCGTGAAACTTGATAGGAGTCCCAGGATTCTTGTGGCACGTGGAAAGGGACCCTTGGTCTCCCGCCTCAGCTGGAGAGGCGTTCCAATTGCCCTGCCAAGCCTCGAGGAGAATCCCGAGTTGTCCCTCGCAACTAGGCAGGAGTCCTGACGTGGCTGAACAAACACGTGGGTGGAAGGGCCATCCCCGTCGTAACTCGAGAATATACCCCAGGTTCCCGCCGAACTCGAGAAAAACCATGAGACTTCCCCCTCGATGCGAGATGAGGCCCGATTCCCCTGTACTGCGTGCAGAGCAATTCCGTCTTGCACATCACACATGAAAGGAGCCTTGATTTCCTTGATGGCACTCCAGAGAAACCCCAAGAACACTGTTTCAAGGATAGAGGGATCCTGAGGTCACTGTAGCAACACGAAAGAACTCTGTGGACCAAAAATCAACTCGAAAAGAGAGGTTAGTCCCTGGATTCGTCTCCAGAGGAATACCACCTTACCACAAGCACCTCAAGAGGAGGCTTCTCTCAGCTCTAGGTATGTGAGAGGGACCCTGAGTTTGCGGCCTCAAGTGGAATGGACACCGCGATGACCTGACTCGAAATAAGGCCGGATATCCCTGCAGTGACTTCAATGCAGGCTCGTCTTGCATCTCCCAGGACGAAAGGATGTCTGAATCCCCTGTGGAGACCACAGAGAAACACCTAGTTCCCCACCTCATCCCGACCGCAGGCCTCACATCCTTTGAAAACTCCAGAGGTACGCGGAGATCAGTGCCTCCAAAGGAGACGATGCCTGACTCATCGTGAAACTTGAAAGGAGTCCCAGGATTCTTGTGGCACGTGGAAAGGGACCCTTGGTCTCCCGCCTCAGCTGGAGAGGCGTTCCAATTGCCCTGCCAAGCCTCGAGGAGAATCCCGAGTTGTCCCTCGCAACTAGGCAGGAGTCCTGACGTGGCTGAACAAACACGTGGGTGGAAGGGCCATCCCCGTCGTAACTCGAGAATATACCCCAGGTTCCCGCCGCAACTCGAGAAAAACCATGAGACTTCCCCCTCGCCGCGAGATGAGGCCCGATTCCCCTGCACTGCGTGCAGAGCAATTCTGTGTTGCACATCACACATGAAAGGAGCCTTGATTTCCTTCATGGCACTCCAGAGAAACCCCAAGATCACTGTTTCAAGGCTAGAGGGATCCTGAGGTCACTGTAGCAACACGAAAGAGCTCTGTGGACGAAAAATCAACTCGAGATGAGAGGTTAGTCCCTGGCTTCGACTCCAGAGGAATACCACCTTACCACAAGCACCTCAAGAGGAGGCTTCTCTCAGCTCTAGGTATGTGAGAGGGACCCTGAGTTTGCGGCCTCAAGTGGAATGGACACCGTGATGCCCTGACTCGAAATAAGGCCGGATATCCCTGCAGTGACTGGAATGCAGGCTCGTCTTGCATCTCCCAAGACGAAAGGGTGTCTGAATCCCCTGTGGAGACCACAGAGAAAGATCTAGTTCCCCACCTCATCGCGACAGGAGGCCTCAAATCCTTTGAAAACTCCAGAGGTATGCGGAGATCAGTGCCTCCAAAGGAGACGATGCCTGACTCCTCGTGAAACTTGATAGGAGACCCAGGATTCCTGTGGCACGTGGAAAGGGACCCTTGGTCTCCCGTCTCAGCTGGAGAGGCGTCCCAATTGCCCTGCATAGCCTCGAGGAGAATCCCGAGTTGTCCCTCGCAACTAGGCAGGAGTCCTGACATGGCTGAACACACACGTGGGTCGAAGGGCCATCCCCGTCGTAACTCGAGAATATACCCCTAGGTTCCCGCCGCAACTCGAGAAAAACCATGAGACTTCCCCCTCGCCGCGAGATGAGGCCCGATTCCCCTGCACTGCGTGCAGAGCAATTCCGTGTTGCACATCACACATGAAAGGAGCCTTGATTTCCTTGATGGCACTCCAGAGAAACCCCAAGAACACTGTTTCAAGGCTAGAGGGATCCTGAGGTCACTGTAGCAACACGAAAGAGCTCCGTGGACCAAGAATCAACACGAGATGAGAGGTTAGTCCCTGGCTTCGACTCCTGAGGAATACCACCTTACCACAAGCACCTCAAGAGGAGGCTTCTCTCAGCTCTAGGTATGTGAGAGGGATCCTGAGTTTGCGGCCTAAAGTGGATTGGACACCGCAATGCCCTGACTCGAAATAAGGCCGGATATCCCTGCAGTGACTGGAATGCAGGCTCGTCTTGCATCTCCCAGGACGAAAGGATGTCTGAATCCCCTGTGGAAAGCATAGAGAAAGACTTAGTTCCCCACCTCATCGCGACCGATAGCCTCACATCCTTTGAAAACTCCAGAGGTACGCGGAGATCAGTGCCTCCAAAGGAGACGATGCCTGACTCCTCGTGAAACTTGATAGGAGTCCCAGGATTCCTGTGGCACTTGGAAAGGGACACTTGGTCTCCCGCCTCAGCTGGAGAGGCGTCCCAATTGCCCTGCCAAGCCTCGAGGAGAATCCAGAGTTGTCGCTCGCAACTAGGCAGGAGTCCTGACGTCGCTGAAGAAACACGTGGGTGGAAGGGCCATCCCCGTCGTAACTCGAGAATATACCCCAGGTTCCCGCCGCAACTCGAGAAAAACCATGAGACTTCCCCCTCGCCGCGAGATGAGGCCCTATTCCCCTGCACTGCGTGCAGAGCAATTCCGTCTTGCACATCACACATGAAAGGAGCCTTGATTTCCTTGATGGCACTCCAGAGAAACCCCAAGAACACTGTTTCAAGGCTAGAGGGATCCTGAGGTCACTGTAGCAACACGAAAGAGCTCCGTGGGCCAAAAATCAACTCGAGATGAGAGGTTAGTCCCTGGCTTCGACTCCAGAGGAATACCACCTTACCACAAGCACCTCAAGAGGAGGCTTCTCTCAGCTCTAGGTATGTGAGAGGGACCCTGAGTTTGCGGCCTCAAGTGGAATGGACACCGCGATGCCCTGACGCGAAATAAGGCTGGATATCCCTGCAGTGACTTGAATGCAGGCTCGTCTTGCATCTCCCAAGATGAAAGGATGTCTGAATCCCCTGTGGAGAACACAGAGAAAGACCTAGTTCCCCACCTCATCGCGACCGGAGGCCTCACATCCTTTGAAAACTCCAGAGGTACGCGGAGATCAGTGCCTCCAAAGGAGACGATGCCTGACTCCTCGTGAAACTTGATAGGAGTCCCAGGATTCCTGTGGCACGTGGAAAGGGACCCTTGGTCTCCCGCCTCAGCTGGAGAGGCGTCCCAATTGCCTTGCCAAGCCTCGAGGAAAATCCCGAGTTGTGTCTCGCAACTAGGCAAGAGTCCTGACGTGGCTGAACAAACACGTGTGTGGAAGGGCCATCCCCGTCGTAACTCGAGAATATACCCCAGGTTCCCGCCGCAACTCGAGAAAAACCATGAGACTTCCCCCTCGCCGCGAGATGAGGCCCGATTCCCCTGCACTGCGTGCAGAGCAATTCTGTGTTGCACATCACACATGAACGGAGCCTTGATTTCCTTGATGGCACTCCAGAGAAACCCCAAGAACACTGTTTCAAGGCTAGAGGGATCCTGAGGTCACTGTAGCAACACGAAAGAACTCCGTGGGCCAAAAATCAACTCGAGATGAGAGGTTAGTCCCTGGCTTCGACTCCGGAGGAATACCACCTTACCACAAGCACCTCAAGAGGAGGCTTCTCTCAGCTCTAGGTATGTGAGAGGGACCCTGAGTTTGCGGTCTCAAGTGGAATGGACACCGCGATGCCCTGACTCGAAATAAGGCCGGATATCCCTGCAGTGACTGGAATGCAGGCTCGTCTTGCATCTCCCAAGACGAAAGGGTGTCTGAATCCCCTGTGGAGACCACAGAGAAAGACCTAGTTCCCCACCTCATCGCGACAGGAGGCCTCAAATCCTTTGAAAACTCCAGAGGTATGCGGAGATCAGTGCCTCCAAAGGAGACGATGCCTGACTCCTCGTGAAACTTGATAGGAGACCCAGGATTCCTGTGGCACGTGGAAAGGGACCCTTGGTCTCCCGCCTCAGCTTGAGAGGCGTCCCAATTGCCCTGCAAAGCCTCGAGGAGAATCCCGAGTTGTCCCTCGCAACTAGGCAGGAGTCCTGACGTGGCTGAAGAAACACGTGGGTGGAAGGGCCATCCCCATCGTAACTCGAGAATATACCCCAGGTTCCCGCCGCAACTCTAGAAAAACCATGAGACTTCCCCCTCGCCGCGAGATGAGGCCCGATTCCCCTGCACTGCGTGCAGAGCAATTCCGTGTTGCACATCACACATGAAAGGAGCCTTGATTTCCTTGATGGCACTCCAGAGAAACCCCAAGAACACTGTTTCAAGGCTAGAGGGATCCTGAGGTCACTGTAGCAACACGAAAGAGCTCCGTGGACCAAGAATCAACACGAGATGAGAGGTTAGTCCCTGGCTTCGACTCCTGAGGAATACCACCTTACCACAAGCACCTCAAGAGGAGGCTTCTCTCAGCTCTAGGTATGTGAGAGGGATCCTGAGTTTGCGGCCTCAAGTGGAATGGACACCGCGATGCCCTGATTCGAAATAAGGCCGGATATCGCTGCAGTGACTTGAATGCAGGCTCGTCTTGCATCTCCCAAGAAGAAAGGATGTCTGAATCCCCTGTGGAGACCACAGAGAAAGACCTAGTTCCCCACTAAATCGCGACCGGAGGCCTCACATCCTTTGAAAACTCCAGAGGTACGCGGAGATCAGTGCCTCCAAAGGAGACGATGCCTGACTCCTCGTGAAACTTGATAGGAGTCCCAGGATTCTTGTGGCACGTGGAAAGGGACCCTTGGTCTCCCGCCTCAGCTGGAGAGGCGTTCCAATTGCCCTGCCAAGCCTCGAGGAGAATCCCGAGTTGTCCCTCGCAACTAGGCAGGAGTCCTGACGTGGCTGAACAAACACGTGGGTGGAAGGGCCATCCCCGTCGTAACTCGAGAATATACCCCAGGTTCCCGCCGAACTCGAGAAAAACCATTAGACTTCCCCCTCGATGCGAGATGAGGCCCGATTCCCCTGTACTGCGTGCAGAGCAATTCCGTCTTGCACATCACACATGAAAGGAGCCTTGATTTCCTTGATGGCACTCCAGAGAAACCCCAAGAACACTGTTTCAAGGATAGAGGGATCCTGAGGTCACTGTAGCAACACGAAAGAACTCTGTGGACCAAAAATCAACTCGAAAAGAGAGGTTAGTCCCTGGATTCGTCTCCAGAGGAATACCACCTTACCACAAGCACCTCAAGAGGAGGCTTCTCTCAGCTCTAGGTATGTGAGAGGGACCCTGAGTTTGCGGCCTCAAGTGGAATGGACACCGCGATGACCTGACTCGAAATAAGGCCGGATATCCCTGCAGTGACTTCAATGCAGGCTCGTCTTGCATCTCCCAGGACGAAAGGATGTCTGAATCCCCTGTGGAGACCACAGAGAAACACCTAGTTCCCCACCTCATCGCGACCGCAGGCCTCACATCCTTTGAAAACTCCAGAGGTACGCAGAGATCAGTGCCTCCAAAGGAGACGATGCCTGACTCCTCGTGAAACTTGATAGGAGTCCCAGGATTACTGTGGCACTTGGAAAGGGAAACTTGGTCTCCCGCCTCAGCTGGAGAGGCGTCCCAATTGCCCTGCCAAGCCTCGAGGAGAATCCAGAGTTGTCCCTCGCAACTAGGCAGGAGTCCTGACGTGGCTGAAGAAACACGTGGGTGGAAGGGCCATCCCCGTCGTAACTCGAGAATATACCCCAGGTTCCCGCCGCAACTCGAGAAAAACCATGTGACTTCCACCTCCCACGAGATGAGGCCCGATTCCCCTGCACTGCATGCAGAGCAATTCCGTCTTGCACATCACACATGAAAGGGGCCTTGATTTCCTTGATGGCACTCCAGAGAAACCCCAAGAACACTGTTTCAAGGCTAGAGGGATCCTGAGGTCACTGTAGCAACACGAAAGAGCTCCGTGGGCCAAAAATCAACTCGAGATGAGAGGTTAGTCCCTGGCTTCGACTCCTGAGGAATACCACCTTACCACAAGCACCTCAAGAGGAGGCTTCTCTCAGCTCTAGGTATGTGAGAGGGACCCTGAGTTTGCGGCCTCAAGTGGAATGGACACCGCGATGCCCTGACTCGAAATAAGGCCGGATATCCCTACAGTGACTGGAATGCAGGCTCGTCTTGCATCTCCCAAGATGAAAGGGTGTCTGAATCCCCTGTGGAGACCACAGAGAAAGACCTAGTTCCCCACCTCATCGCGACAGGAGGCCTCAAATCCTTTGAAAATTCCAGAGGTATGCGGAGATCAGTGCCTCCAAAGGAGACGATGCCTGACTCCTCGTGAAACTTGATAGGAGACCCAGGATTCCTGTGGCACTTGGAAAGGGACACTTGGTCTCCCGTCTCAGCTGGAGGGGCGTCCCAATTGCCCTGCAAAGCCTCGAGGAGAATCCAGAGTTATCCCTCGCATCTAGGCAGGAGTCCTGACATGGCTGAACACACACGTGTGTGGAAGGGCCATCCCCGTCGTAACTCGAGAATATACCCCAGGTTCCCGCCGCAACTCGAGAAAAACCATGAGACTTCCCCCTCGATGCGAGATGAGGCCCGATTCCCCTGCACTGCGTGCAGAGCAATTCCGTCTTGCACATCACACATGAAAGGACCCTTGATTTCCTTCATGACACTCCAGAGAAACCCCAAGAACACTGTTTCAAGGATAGAGGGATCCTGAGGTCACTGTAGCAAAACGAAAGAACTCTGTGGACCAAAAATCAACTCGAAAAGAGAGGTTAGTCCCTGGATTCGTCTCCAGAGGAATACCACCTTACCACAAGCACCTCAAGAGGAGGCTTCTCTCAGCTCTAGGTATGTGAGAGGGACCCTGAGTTTGCGGCCTCAAGTGGAATGGACACCGCGATGCCCTGACTCGAAATAAGGCCGGATATCCCTGCAGTGACTTCAATGCAGGCTCGTCTTGCATCTCCCAGGACGAAATGATGTCTGAATCCCCTGTGGAAAGCACAGAGAAAGACTTAGTTCCCCACCTCATCGCGACCGATAGCCTCACATCCTTTGAAAACTCCAGAGGTACGCAGAGATCAGTGCCTCCAAAGGAGACGATGCCTGACTCCTCGTGAAACTTGATAGGAGTCCCAGGATTCTTGTGGCACGTGGAAAGGGACACTTGGTCTCCCGCCTCAGCTGGAGAGGCGTCCCAATTGCCCTGCCAAGCCTCGAGGAGAATCCAGAGTTATCCCTCGCAACTAGGCAGGAGTCCTGACTTCGCTGAAGAAACACGTGGGTGGAAGGGCCATCCCCGTCGTAACTCGAGAATATACCCCAGGTTCCCGCCGCAACTCGAGAAAAACCATGAGACTTCCCCCTCGCCGCGAGATGAGGCCCGATTCCCCTGCACTGCGTGCAGAGCAATTCCGTGTTGCACATCACACATGAAAGGAGCCTTGATTTCCTTGATGGCACTCCAGAGAAACCCCAAGAACACTGTTTCAAGGCTAGAGGGATCCTGAGGTCACTGTAGCAACACGAAAGAGCTCCGTGGGCCAAAAATCAACTCAAGATGAGAGGTTAGTCCCTGGCTTCGACTCCAGAGGAATACCACCTTACCACAAGCACCTCAAGAGGAGGCTTCTCTCAGCTCTAGGTATGTGAGAGGGACCCTGAGTTTGCGGCCTCAAGTGGAATGGACACCGCGATGCCCTGACGCGAAATAAGGTTGGATATCCCTGCAGTGACTTGAATGCAGGCTCGTCTTGCATCTCCCAAGATGAAAGGCTGTCTGAATCCCCTGTGGAGACCACAGAGAAAGACCTAGTTCCCCACCTCATCGCGATCGGAGGCCTCACATCCTTTGAAAACTCCAGAGGTACGCGGAGATCAGTGCCTCCAAAGGAGACGATGCCTGACTCCTCGTGAAACTTGATAGGAGTACCAGGATTCCTGTGGCACGTGGAAAGGGACCCTTGGTCTCCCGCCTCAGCTGGAGAGGCGTCCCAATTGCCTTGCCAAGCCTCGAGGAGAATCCCGAGTTGTGTCTCGCAACTAGGCAAGAGTCCTGACGTGGCTGAACAAACACGTGGGTGGAAGGGCCATCCCCGTCGTAACTCGAGAATATACCCCAGGTTCCCGCCGCAACTCGAGAAAAACCATGAGACTTCCCCCTCGCCGCGAGATGAGGCCCGATTCCCCTGCACTGCGTGCAGAGCAATTCTGTGTTGCACATCACACATGAAAGGAGCCTTGATTTCCTTCATGGCAGTCCAGAAAAACCCCAAGAACACTGTTTCAAGGCTAGAGGGATCCTGAGGTCACTGTAGCAACACGAAAGAGCTCCGTGGACCAAAAATCAACTCGAGATGAGAGGTTAGTCCCTGGCTTCGACTCCAGAGGAATACCACCTTACCACAAGCACCTCAAGAGGAGGCTTCTCTCAGCTCTAGGTATGTGAGAGGGACCCTGAGTTTTCGGCCTCAAGTGGAATGGACACCGCGATGCCCTGACTCGAAATAAGGCCGGACATCCCTGCCGTGACTGGAATGCAGGCTCGTCTTGCATCTCCCAAGACGACAGGGTGTCTGAATCCCCTGTGGAGACCACAGAGAAAGACCTAGTTCCCCACCTCATCGCGACAGGAGGCCTCAAATCCTTTGAAAACTCCAGAGGTATGCGGAGATCAGTGCCTCCAAAGGAGACGATGCCTGACTCCTCGTGAAACTTGATAGGAGACCCAGGATTTCTGTGGCACGTGGAAAGGGACCCTTGGTCTTCCGTCTCAGCTGGAGAGGCGTCCCAATTGCCCTGCAAAGCCTCGAGGAGAATCCCGAGTTGTCCCTCGCAACTAGGCAGGAGTCCTGACGTCGCTGAAGAAACACGTGGGTGGAAGGGCCATCCCCGTCGTAACTCGAGAATATACCCCAGGTTCCCGCCGCAACTCGAGAAAAACCATGAGACTTCCCCCTCACCGCGAGATGAGGCCCGATTCCCCTGCACTGCGTGCAGAGCAATTCCGTGTTGCACATCACACATGAAAGGAGCCTTGATTTCCTTGATGGCACTCCAGAGAAACCCCAAGAACACTGTTTCAAGGCTAGAGGGATCCTGAGGTCACTGTAGCAACACGAAAGAGCTCCGTGGACCAAGAATCAACATGAGATGAGAGGTTAGTCCCTGGCTTCGACTCCTGAGGAATACCACCTTACCACAAGCACCTCAAGAGGAGGCTTCTCTCAGCTCTAGGTATGTGAGAGGGATCCTGAGTTTGCAGCCTCAAGTGGAATGGACACCGCGATGCCCTGACTCGAAATAAGGCCGGATATCCCTGCAGTGACTGGAATGCAGGCTCGTCTTGCATCTCCCAAGAAGAAAGGATGTCTGAATCCCCTGTGGAGACCACAGAGAAACACCTAGTTCCCCACCTCATCGCGACCGGAGGCCTCACATCCTTTGAAAACAACAGAGGTACGCGGAGATCAGTGCCTCCAAAGGAGACGATGCCTGACTCCTCGTGAAACTTGATAGGAGTCCCAGGATTCTTGTGGCACGTGGAAAGGGACCCTTGGTCTCCCGCCTCAGCTGGAGAGGCGTTCCAATTGCCCTGCCAAGCCTCGAGGAGAATCCCGAGTTGTCCCTCGCAACTAGGCAGGAGTCCTGACGTGGATGAACAAACACGTGGGTGGAAGGGCCATCCCCGTCGTAACTCGAGAATATACCCCAGGTTCCCGCCGCAACTCGAGAAAAACCATGAGACTTCCCCCTCGATGCGAGATGAGGCCCGATTCCCCTGTACTGCGTGCAGAGCAATTCCGTCTTGCACATCACACATGAAAGGAGCCTTGATTTCCTTGATGGCACTCCAGAGAAACCCCAAGAACACTGTTTCTAGGCTAGAGGGATCCTGAGGTCACTGTAGCAACACGAAAGAACTCTGTGGACCAAAAATCAACTCGAAAAGAGAGGTTAGTCCCTGGATTCGTCTCCAGAGGAATACCACCTTACCACAAGCACCTCAAGAGGAGGCTTCTCTCAGCTCTAGGTATGTGAGAGGGACCCTGAGTTTGCGGCCTCAAGTGGAATGGACACCGCGATGCCCTGACTCGAAATAAGGCCGGATATCCCTGCAGTGACTTCAATGCAGGCTCGTCTTGCATCTCCCAGGACGAAAGGATGTCTGAATCCCCTGTGGAAAGCACAGAGAAAGACTTAGTTCCCCACCTCATCGCGACCGATAGCCTCACATCCATTGAAAACTCCAGAGGTACGCGGAGATCAGTGCCTCCAAAGGAGACGATGCCTGACTCCTCGTGAAACTTGATAGGAGTCCCAGGATTCCTGTGGCACTTGGAAAGGGACACTTGGTCTCCCGCCTCAGCTGGAGAGGCGTCCCAATTGCCCTGCCAAGCCTCGAGGAGAATCCAGAGTTGTCCCTCGCAACTAGGCAGGAGCCCTGACGTCGCTGAAGAGACACGTAGGTGGAAGGGCCATCCCCGTCGTAACTCGAGAATATACCCCAGGTTCCCGCCACAACTCGAGAAAAACCATGAGACTTCCCCCTCGCCGCGAGATGAGGCCCGATTCCCCTGCACTGCGTGCAGAGCAATTCCGTGTTGCACATCACACATGAAAGGAGCCTTGATTTCCTTGATGGCACTCCAGAGAAACCCCAAGAACACTGTTTCAAGGCTAGAGGGATCCTGAGGTCACTGTAGCAACAGGAAAGAGCTCCGTGGGCCAAAAATCAACTCGAGATGAGAGGTTAGTCCCTGGCTTCGACTCCAGAGGAATACCACCTTACGACAAGCACCTCAAGAGGAGGCTTCTCTCAGCTCTAGGTATGTGAGAGGTACCCTGAGTTTGCGGCCTCAAGTGGAATGGACACCGCGATGCCCTGACGCGAAATAAGGCTGGATATCCCTGCAGTGACTTGAATGCAGGCTCGTCTTGCATCTCCCAAGATGAAAGGATGTCTGAATCCCCTGTGGAGACCACAGAGAAAGACCTAGTTCCCCACCTCATCGCGACCGGAGGCCTCACATCCTTTGAAAACTCCAGAGGTACGCGGAGATCAGTGCCTCCAAAGGAGACGATGCCTGACTCCTCGTGAAACTTGATAGGAGTCCCAGGATTCCTGTGGCACGTGGAAAGGGACCCTTGGTCTCCCGCCTCAGCTGGAGAGGCGTCCCAATTGCCTTGCCAAGCCTCGAGGAGAATCCCGAGTTGTGTCTCGCAACTAGGCAAGAGTCCTGACGTGGCTGAACAAACACGTGGGTGGAAGGGCCATCCCCGTCGTAACTCGAGAATATACCCCAGGTTCCCACTGCAACTCGAGAAAAACCATGAGACTTCCCCCTCGCTGCGAGATGAGGCCCGATTCCCCTGCACTGCGTGCAGAGCAATTTTGTGTTGCACATCACACATGAAAGGAGCCTTGGTTTCCTTCATGGCACTCCAGAGAAACCCCAAGAACACTGTTTCAAGGCTAGAGGGATCCTGAGGTCACTGTAGCAACACGAAAGAGCTCCGTGGACCAAAAATCAACTCAAGATGAGAGGTTAGTCCCTGGCTTCGACTCCAGAGGAATACCACCTTACCACAAGCACCTCAAGAGGAGGCTTCTCTCAGCTCTAGGTATGTGAGAGGGACCCTGAGTTTGCGGCCTCAAGTGGAATGGACACCGCGATGCCCTGACTCGAAATAAGGCCGGATATCCCTGCAGTGACTGGAATGCAGGCTCGTCTTGCATCTCCCAAGACGAAAGGGTGTCTGAATCCCCTGTGGAGACCACAGAGAAAGACCTAGTTCCCCACCTCATCGTGACAGGAGGCCTCAAATCCTTTGAAAACTCCAGAGGTACGCGGAGATCAGTGCCTCCAAAGGAGACGATGCCTGACTCCTCGTGAAACTTGATAGGAGTCCCAGGATTCCTGTGGCACTTGGAAAGGGACACTTGGTCTCCCGCCTCAGCTGGAGAGGCGTCCCAATTGCCCTGCCAAGCCTCGAGGAGAATCCAGAGTTGTCCCTCGCAACTAGGCAGGAGTCCTGACGTCGCTGAAGAAACACGTGGGTGGAAGGGTCATCCCCGACGTAACTCGAGAATGTACCCCAGGTTCCCGCCGCAACTCGAGAAAAACCATGAGACTTCCCCCTCGCCGCGAGATGAGGCCCGATTCCCCTGCACTGCGTGCAGAGCAATTCCGTGTTGCACATCACACATGAAAGGAGCCTTGATTTCCTTGATGGCACTCCACAGAAACCCCAAGAACACTGTTTCAAGGCTAGAGGGATCCTGAGGTCACTGTAGCAACACGAAAGAGCTCCGTGGACCAAGAATCAACACGAGATGAGAGGTTAGTCCCTGGCTTCGACTCCTGAGGAATACCACCTTACCACAAGCACCTCAAGAGGAGGCTTCTCTCAGCTCTAGGTATGTGAGAGGGATCCTGAGTTTGCGGCCTCAAGTGGAATGGACACCGCGATGCCCTGACTCGAAATAAGGCCGGATATCCCTGCAGTGACTTGAATGCAGGCTCGTCTTGCATCTCCCAAGAAGAAAGGATGTCTGAATCCCCTGTGGAGACCACAGAGAAACACCTAGTTCCCCACCTCATCGCGACCGGAGGCCTCACATCCTTTGAAAACTCCAGAGGTACGCGGAGATCAGTGCCTCCAAAGGAGACGATGCCTGACTCCTCGTGAAACTTGATAGGTGTCCCAGGATTCTTGTGGCACGTGGAAAGGGACCCTTGGTCTCCCGCCTCAGCTGGAGAGGCGTTCCAATTGCCCTGCCAAGCCTCGAGGAGAATCCCGAGTTGTCCCTCGCAACTAGGCAGGAGTCCTGACGTGGCTGAACAAACACGTGGGTGGAAGGGCCATCCCCGTCGTAACTCGAGAATATACCCCAGGTTCCCGCCGCAACTCGAGAAAAACCATGAGACTTCCCCCTCGATGCGAGATGAGGCCCGATTCCCCTGTACTGCGTGCAGAGCAATTCCGTCTTGCACATCACACATGAAAGGAGCCTTGATTTCCTTGATGGCACTCCAGAGAAACCCCAAGAACACTGTTTCAAGGATAGAGGGATCCTGAGGTCACTGTAGCAACACGAAAGAACTCTGTGGACCAGAAATCAACTCGAAAAGAGAGGTTAGTCCCTGGATTCGTCTCCAGAGGAATACCACCTTACCACAAGCACCTCAAGAGGAGGCTTCTCTCAGCTCTAGGTATGTGAGAGGGACCCTGAGTTTGCGGCCTCAAGTGGAATGGACACCGCGATGCCCTGACTCGAAATAAGGCCGGATATCCCTGCAGTGACTTCAATGCAGGCTCGTCTTGCATCTCCCAGGACAAAAGGATGTCTGAATCCCCTGTGGAAAGCACAGAGAAAGACTTAGTTCCCCACCTCATCGCGACCGATAGCCTCACATCCTTTGAAAACTCCAGAGGTACGCGGAGATCAGTGCCTCCAAAGGAGACGATGCCTGACTCCTCGTGAAACTTGATAGGAGTCCCAGGATTCCTGTGGCACTTGGAAAGGGACCCTTGGTCTTCCGCCTCAGCTGGAGAGGCGTCCCAATTGCCCTGCCAATCCTCGAGGAGAATCCAGAGTTGTCCCTCGCAACTAGGCAGGAGTCCTGACGTCGCTGAAGAAACACGTGGGTGGAAGGGCCATCCCCGTCGTAACTCGAGAATATACCCCAGGTTCCTGCCGCAACTCGAGAGAAACCATGAGACTTCCCCCTCGCCGCGAGATGAGGCCCGATTCCCCTGCACTGCGTGCAGAGCAATTCCGTGCTGCACATCACACATGAAAGGAGCCTTGATTTCCTTGATGGCACTCCAGAGAAACCCCAAGAACACTGTTTCAAGGCGAGAGGGATCCTGACGTCACTGTAGCAACACGAAAGAGCTCCGTGGGCCAAAAATCAACTCGAGATGAGAGGTTAGTCCCTGGCTTCGACTCCAGAGGTATACCACCTTACCACAAGCACCTCAAGAGGAGGCTTCTCTCAGCTCTAGGTATGTGAGAGGGACCCTGAGTTTGCGGCCTCAAGTGGAATGGACACCGCGATGCCCTGACGCGAAATAAGGCCGGATATCCCTGCAGTGACTTGAATGCAGGCTCGTCTTGCATCTCCCAAGATGAAAGGATGTCTGAATCCCCTGTGGAGACCACAGAGAAAGACCTAGTTCCCCACCTCATCGCGACCGGAGGCCTCAAATCCTTTGAAAACTCCAGAGGTACGCGGAGATCAGTGCCTCCAAAGGAGACGATGCCTGACTCCTCGTGAAACTTGATAGGAGTCCCAGGATTCCTGTGGCACGTGGAAAGGGACACTTGGTCTCCCGCCTCAGCTGGAAAGGCGTCCCAATGGCCTTGCCAAGCCTCGAGGAGAATCCCGAGTTGTGTCTCGCAACTAGGCAAGACTCCTGACGTGGCTGAACAAACACGTGTGTGGAAGGGCCATCCCCGTCGTAACTCGAGAATATACCCCAGGTTCCCGCCGCAACTCGAGAAAAACCATGAGACTTCCCCCTCGCCGCGAGATGAGGCCCGATTCCCCTGCACTGCGTGCAGAGCAATTCCGTGTTGCACATCACACATGAAAGGAGCCTTGATTTCCTTCATGGCACTCCAGAGAAACCCCAAGAACACTGTTTCAAGGATAGAGGGATCCTGAGGTCACTGTAGCAACACGAAAGAGCTCCGTGGGCCAAAAATCAACTCGAGATGAGAGGTTAGTCCCTGGCTTCGACTCCAGAGGAATACCACCTTACCACAAGCACCTCAAGAGGAGGCTTCTCTCAGCTCTAGGTATGTGAGAGGGACCCTGAGTTTGCGGCCTCAAGTGGAATGGACACCGCGATGCCCTGACTCGAAATAAGGCCGGATATCCCTGCAGTGACTTGAATGCAGGCTCGTCTTGCATCTCCCAAGAAGAAAGGATGTCTGAATCCCCTGTGGAAACCACAGAGAAAGACCTGGTTCCCCACCTCATCGCGACCGGAGGCCTCACATCCTTTGAAAACTCCAGAGGTACGCGGAGATCAGTGCCTCCAATGGAGACGATGCCTAACTCCTCGTGAAACTTGATAGGAGTCCCAGGATTCTTGTGGCACGTGGAAAGGGACCCTTGGTCTCCCGCCTCAGCTGGAGAGGCGTTCCAATTGCCCTGCCAAGCCTCGAGGAGAATCCCGAGTTGTCCCTCGCAACTAGGCAGGAGTCCTGACGTGGCTGAACAAACACGTGGGTGGAAGGGCCATCCCCGACGTAACTCGAGAATATACCCCAGGTTCCCGCCGCAACTCCAGAAAAACCATGAGACTTCCCCCTCGATGCGAGATGAGGCCCGATTCCCCTGTACTGCGTGCAGAGCAATTCCGTCTTGCACATCACACATGAAAGGAGCCTTGATTTCCTTGATGGCACTCCAGAGAAACCCCAAGAACACTGTTTCAAGGATAGAGGGATCCTGAGGTCACTGTAGCAACACGAAAGAACTCTGTGGACCAAAAATCAACTCGAAAAGAGAGGTTAGTCCCTGGATTGGTCTCCAGAGGAATACCACCTTACCACAAGCACCTCAAGAGGAGGCTTCTCTCAGCTCTAGGTATGTGAGAGGGACCCTGAGTTTGCGGCCTCAAGTGGAATGGACACCGCGATGCCCTGACTCGAAATAAGGCCGGATATCCCTGCAGTGACTTGAATGCAGGCTCGTCTTGCATCTCCCAAGACGAAAGGATGTCTGAATCCCCTGTGGAGACCACAGAGAAAGACCTAGTTCCCCACCTCATCGCGACCGCAGGCCTCACATCCTTTGAAAACTCCAGAGGTACGCGGAGATCAGTGCCTCCAAAGGAGACGATGCCTGACTCCTCGTGAAACTTGATAGGAGTCCCAGGATTCCTGTGGCACTTGGAAAGGGACCCTTGGTCTTCCGCCTCAGCTGGAGAGGCGTCCCAATTGCCCTGCCAAGCCTCGAGGAGAATCCAGAGTTGTCCCTCGCAACTAGGCAGGAGTCCTGACGTCGCTGAAGAAACACGTGGGTGGAAGGGCCATCCCCGTCGTAACTCGAGAATATACCCCAGGTTCCCGCCGCAACTCGAGAAAAACCATGAGACTTCCCCCTCGCCGCGAGATGAGGCCCGATTCCCCTGCACTGCGTGCAGAGCAATTCCGTGTTGCACATCACACATGAAAGGAGCCTTGATTTCCTTGATGGCACTCCAGAGAAACCCCAAGAACACTGTTTCAAGGCTAGAGGGATCCTGAGGTCACTGTAGCAACACGAAAGATCTCCGTGGGCCAAAAATCAACTCGAGATGACAGGTTAGTCCCTGGCTTCAACTCCAGAGGAATACCACCTTACCACAAGCACCTCAAGAGGAGGCTTCTCTCAGCTCTAGGTATGTGAGAGGGACCCTGAGTTTGCGGCCTCAAGTGGAATGGACACCGCGATGCCCTGACTCGAAATAAGGCCGGATATCCCTGCAGTGACTTGAATGCAGGCTCGTCTTGCATCTCCCAAGAAGAAAGGATGTCTGAATCCCCTGTGGAGACCACAGAGAAAGACCTAGTTCCCCACCTCATCGCGACCGGAGGCCTCACATCCTTTGAAAACTCCAGAGGTACGCGGAGATCAGTGCCTCTAAAGGAGACGATGCCTGACTCCTCGTAAAACTTGATAGGAGCCCCAGGAATCCTGTGGCACGTGGAAAGGGACACTTGGTCTCCCGCCTCAGCTGGAGAGGCGTCCCAATTGCCTTGCCAAGCCTCGAGGAGAATCCCGAGTTGTGTCTCGCAACTAGGCAAGAGTCCTGACGTGGCTGAACAAACACGTGTGTGGAAGGGCCATCCCCGTCATATCTCGAGAATATACCCCAGGTTCCCACCGCAACTCGAGAAAAACCATGAGACTTCCCCCTCGCCGCGAGATGAGGCCCGATTCCCCTGCACTGCGTGCAGAGCAATTCCGTGTTGCACATCACACATGAAAGGAGCCTTGATTTCCTTCATGCCACTCCAGAGAAACCCCAAGAACACTGTTTCAAGGCTAGAGGGATCCTGAGGTCACAGTATCAACACGAAAGATCTCCGTGGGCCAAAAATCAACTCGAGATGAGAGGTTAGTCCCCGGCTTCGACTCCAGAGGAATACCACCTTACCACAAGCACCTCAAGAGGAGGCTTCTCTCAGCTCTAGGTATGTGAGAGGGACCCTGAGTTTGCGGCCTCAAGTGGAATGGACACCGCGATGCCCTGACGCGAAATAAGGCCGGATATCCCTGCAGTGACTTGAATGCAGGCTCGTCTTGCATCTCCCAAGACGAAAGGGTGTCTGAATCCCGTGTGGAGACCACAGAGAAAGACCTAGTTCCCCACCTCATCGCGACAGGAGGCCTCAAATCCTTTGAAAACTCCAGAGGTATGCGGAGATCAGTGCCTCCAAAGGGGACGATGCCTGACTCCTCGTGAAACTTGATAGGAGACCCAGGATTCCTGTGGCACGTGGAAAGGGACCCTTGGTCTCCCGCCTCAGCTGGAGAGGCGTCCCAATTGCCCTGCAAAGCCTCGAGGAGAATTCCGAGTTGTCCCTCGCAACTATGCAGGCGTCCTGACATGGCTGAACACACACGTGTGTGGAAGGGCCATCCCCGTCGTAACTCGAGAATATACCCCAGGTTCCCGCCGCAACTCGAGAAAAACCATGAGACTTCCCCCTCGCCGCGAGATGAGGCCCGATTCCCCTGCACTGCGTGCAGAGCAATTCCGTGTTGCACATCACACATGAAAGGAGCCTTGATTTCCTTGATGGCACTCCAGAGAAACCCCAAGAACACTGTTTCAAGGCTAGAGGGATCCTGAGGTCACTGTAGCAACACGAAAGAGCTCCGTGGACCAAGAATCAACACGAGATGAGAGGTTAGTCCCTGGCTTCGACTCCTGAGGAATACCACCTTACCACAAGCACCTCAAGAGGAGGCTTCTCTCAGCTCTAGGTATGTGAGAGGGATTCTGAGTTTGCGGCCTCAAGTGGAATGGACACCGCGATGCCCTGACTCGATATAAGGCCGGATATCCCTGCAGTGACTTGAATGCAGGCTCGTCTTGCATCTCCCAAGAAGAAAGGATGTCTGAATCCCCTGTGGAGACCACAGAGAAACACCTAGTTCCCCACCTCATCGCGACCGCAGGCCTCACATACTTTGAAAACTCCAGAGGTACGCGGAGATCAGTGCCTCCAAAGGAGACGATGCCTGACTCCTCGTGAAACTTGATAGGAGTCCCAGGATTCTTGTGGCACGTGGAAAGGGACACTTGGTCTCCCGCCTCAGCTGGAGAGGCGTTCCAATTGCCCTGCCAAGCCTCGAGGAGAATCCCGAGTTGTCCCTCGCAACTAGGCAGGAGTCCTGACGTCGCTGAAGAAACACGTGTGTGGAAGGGCCATCCCCGTCGTAACTCGAGAATATACCCCAGGTTCCCGCCGCAACTCGAGAAAAACCATGAGACTTCCCCCTCGCCGCGAGATGAGGCCCGATTCCCCTTCACTGCGTGCAGAGCAATTCCGTGTGGCACATCACACATGAAAGGAGCCTTGATTTCCTTGATGGCACTGCAGAGAAACCCCAAGAACACTATTTCAAGGCTAGAGGGATCCTGAGGTCACTGTAGCAACACGAAAGAGCTCCGTGGGCCAAAAATCAACTCGAGATGAGAGGTTAGTCCCTGGCTTCGACTCCAGAGGAATACCACCTTACCACAAGCACCTCAAGAGGAGGCTTCTCTCAGCTCTAGGTATGTGAGAGGGACCCTGAGTTTGCGGCCTCAAGTGGAATGGACACTGCGATGCCCTTACGAGAAATAAGGCTGGATATCCCTGCAGTGACTTGAATGCAGGCTCGTCTTGCATCTCCCAAGATGAAAGGATGTCTGAATCCCCTGTGGAGACCACAGAGAAAGACCTAGTTCCCCACCTCATCGCGACCGGAGGCCTCACATCCTTTGAAAACTCCAGAGGTACGCGGAGATCAGTGCCTCCAAAGGAGACGATGCCTGACTCCTCGTGAAACTTGATAGGAGTCCCAGGATTCCTGTGGCACGTGGAAAGGGACCCTTGGTCTCCCGCCTCAGCTGGAGAGGCGTCCCAATTGCCTTGCCAAGCCTCGAGGAGAATCCCGAGTTGTGTCTCGCAACTACGTAAGAGTCCTGACGTGGCTGAACAAACACGTGTGTGGAAGGGCCATCCCCGTCGTAACTCGAGAATATACCCCAGGTTCCCGCCGCAACTCGAGAAAAACCATGAGACTTCCCCCTCGCCGCGAGATGAGGCCCGATTCCCCTGCACTGCGTGCAGAGCAATTCTGTGTTGCACATCACACATGAAAGGAGCCTTGATTTCCTTGATGGCACTCCAGAGAAACCCCAAGAACACTGTTTCAAGGCTAGAGGGATCCTGAGGTCACTGTAGCAACACGAAAGAGCTCCGTGGACAAAAAATCAACTCGAGATGAGAGGTTAGTCCCTGGCTTCGACTCCAGAGGAATACCACCTTACCACAAGCACCTCAAGAGGAGGCTTCTCTCAGCTCTAGGTATGTGAGAGGGACCCTGAGTTTGCGGCCTCAAGTGGAATGGACACCGCGATGCCCTGACTCGAAATAAGGCCGGATATCCCTGCAGTGACTTGAATGCAGGCTCGTCTTGCATCTCCCAAGAAGAAAGGATGCTGAATCCCCTGTGTAGACCACAGAGAAACACCTAATTCCCCACCTCATCGCGACCGCAGGCCTCACATCCTTTGAAAACTCCAGAGGAACGCCGAGATCAGTGCCTCCAAAGGAGACGATGCCTGACTCCTCGTGAAACTTGATAGGAGTCCCAGGATTCTTCTGGCAAGTGGAAAGGGACCCTTGGTCTCCCGCCTCAGCTGGAGAGGCGTTCCAATTGCCCTGCCAAGCCTCGAGGAGAATCCCGAGTTGTCCTTCGCAACTAGGCAGGAGTCCTGACGTGACTGAACAAATACGTGGGTGGAAGGGCCATCCCCGTCGTCACTCGAGAATATACCCCAGGTTCCCGCCGCAACTCGAGAAAAACCATGAGACTTCCCCCTCGATGCGAGATGAGGCCCGATTCCCCTGTACTGCGTGCAGAGCAATTCCGTCTTGCACATCACACATGAAAGGAACCTTGATTTCCTTGATGGCACTCCAGAGAATCCCAAAGAACACTGTTTCAGGGATAGAGGGATCCTGAGGTCACTGTAGCAACACGAAAGAACTCTGTGGACCAAAAATCAACTCGAAAAGAGAGGTTAGTCCCTGGATTCGTCTCCAGAGGAATACCACCTTACCACAAGCACCTCAAGAGGAGGCTTCTCTCAGCTCTAGGTATGTGAGAGGGACCCTGAGTTTGCGGCCTCAAGTGGAATGGACACCGCGATGCCCTGACTCGAAATAAGGCCGGATATCCCTGCAGTGACTTCAATGCAGGCTCGTCTTGCATCTCCCAGGACGAAAGGATGTCTGAATCCCCTGTGGAAAGCACAGAGAAAGACTTAGTTCCCCACATCATCGCGAACGATAGCCTCACATCCTTTGAAAACTCCAGAGGTACGCGGAGATCAGTGCCTCCAAAGGAGACGATGCCTGACTCCTCGTGAAACTTGATAGGAGTCCCAGGATTCCTGTGGCACTTGGAAAGGGACACTTGGTCTCCCGCCTCAGCTGGAGAGGCGTCCCAATTGCCCTGCCAGGCCTCGAGGAGAATCCAGAGTTGTCCCTCGCAACTAGGCAGGAGTCCTGACGTGGCTGAAGAAACACGTGGGTGGAAGGGCCATCCCCGTCGTAACTCGAGAATATACCCCAGGTTCCCGCCGCAACTCGAGAAAAACCATGAGACTTCCCCCTCGCCGCGAGATGAGGCCCGATTCCCCTGCACTGCGTGCAGAGCAATTCCGTCTTGCACATCACACATGAAAGGAGCCTTGATTTCCTTGATGGCACTCCAGAGAAACCCCAAGAACACTGTTTCAAGGCTAGAGGGATCCTGAGGTCACTGTAGCAACACGAAAGAGCTCCGTGGGCCAAAAATCAACTCGAGATGAGAGGTTAGTCCCTGGCTTCGACTCCAGAGGAATACCACCTTACCACAAGCACCTCAAGAGGAGGCTTCTCTCAGCTCTAGGTATGTGAGAGGGACCATGAGTTTGCGGCCTCAAGTGGAATGGACACCGCGATGCCCTGACTCGAAATAAGGCCGGATATCCCTGCAGTGACTGGAATGCAGGCTCGTCTTGCATCTCCCAAGACGAAAGGGTGTCTGAATCCCATGTGGAGACCACAGAGAAAGACCTAGTTCCCCACCTCATCGCGACAGGAGGCCTCAAATCCTTTGAAAATTCCAGAGGTATGCGGAGATCAGTGCCTCCAAAGGAGACGATGCCTGACTCCTCGTGAAACTTGATAGGAGACCCAGGATTCCTGTGGCACTTGGAAAGGGACACTTGGTCTCCCGTCTCAGCTGGAGGGACGTCCCAATTGCCCTGCAAAGCCTCGATGAGAATCCATAGTTATCCCTCGCAACTAGGCAGGAGTCCTGACATGGCTGAACACACACGTGTGTGGAAGGGCCATCCCCGTCGTAACTCGAGAATATACCCCAGGTTCCCGCCGCAACTCGAGAAAAACCATGAGACTTCCCCCTCGATGCGAGATGAGGCCCGATTCCCCTGCACTGCGTGCAGAGCAATTCCGTCTTGCACATCACACATGAAAGGAGCCTTGATTCCTTGATGGCACTCCAGAGAATCCCAAAGAACACTGTTTCAGGGATAGAGGGATCCTGAGGTCACTGTAGCAACACGAAAGAACTCTGTGGACCAAAAATCAACTCGAAAAGAGAGGTTAGTCCCTGGATTCGTCTCCAGAGGAATACCACCTTACCACAAGCACCTCAAGAGGAGGCTTCTCTCAGCTCTAGGTATGTGAGAGGGACCCTGAGTTTGCGGCCTCAAGTGGATTGGACACCGCGATGCCCTGACTCGAAATAAGGCCGGATATCCCTGCAGTGACTTCAATGCAGGCTCGTCTTGCATCTCCCAGGACGAAAGGATGTCTGAATCCCCTGAGGAAAGCACAGAGAAAGACTTAGTTCCCCACATCATCGCGACCGATAGCCTCACATCCTTTGAAAACTCCAGAGGTACGCGGAGATCAGTGCCTCCAAAGGAGACGATGCCTGACTCCTCGTGAAACTTGATAGGAGTCCCAGGATTCCTGTGGCACTTGGAAAGGGACACTTGGTCTCCCGCCTCAGCTGGAGAGGCGTCCCAATTGCCCTGCCAAGCCTCGAGGAGAATCCAGAGTTGTCCCTCGCAACTAGGCAGGAGTCCTGATGTGGCTGAAGAAACACGTGGGTGGAAGGGCCATCCCCGTCGTAACTCGAGAATATACCCCAGGTTCCCGCCGCAACTCGAGAAAAACCATGAGACTTCCCCCTCGCAGCGAGATGAGGCCCGATTCCCCTGCACTGCGTGCAGAGCAATTCCGTCTTGCACATCACACATGAAAGGAGCCTTGATTTCCTTGATGGCACTCCAGAGAAACCCCAAGAACACTGTTTCAAGGCTAGAGGGATCCTGAGGTCACTGTAGCAACACGAAAGAGCTCCGTGGGCAAAAAATCAACTCGAGATGAGAGGTTAGTCCCTGGCTTCGACTCCAGAGGAATACCACCTTACCACAAGCACCTCAAGAGGAGGCTTCTCTCAGATCTAGGTATGTGAGAGGGACCCTGAGTTTGCGGCCTCAAGTGGAATGGACACCGCGATGCCCTGACTCGAAATAAGGCCGGATATCCCTGCAGTGACTGGAATGCAGGCTCGTCTTGCATCTCCCAAGACGAAAGGGAGTCTGAATCCCCTGTGGAGACCACAGAGAAAGACCTAGTTCCCCACCTCATCGCGACAGGAGGCCTCAAATCCTTTGAAAATTCCAGAGGTATGCGGAGATCAGTGCCTCCAAAGGAGACGATGCCTGACTCCTCGTGAAACTTGATAGGAGACCCAGGATTCCTGTGGCACTTGGAAAGGGACACTTGGTCTCCCGTCTCAGCTGGAGGGGCGTCCCAATTGCCCTGCAAAGCCTCGAGGAGAATCCAGAGTTATCCCTCGCAACCAGGCAGGAGTACTGACATGGCTGAACACACACGTGTGTGGAAGGGCCATCCCCGTCGTAACTCGAGAATATACCCCAGGTTCCCGCCGCAACTCGAGAAAAACCATGAGACTTCCCCCTCGCCGCGAGATGAGGCCCGATTCCCCTGCACTGCGTGTAGAGCAATTCCGTCTTGCACATCACACATGAAAGGAGCCTTGATTTCCTTCATGGCACTCCAGAGAAACCCCAAGAACACTGTTTCAAGGATAGAGGGATCCTGAGGTCACTGTAGCAAAACGAAAGAACTCTGTGGACCAAAAATCAACTCGAAAAGAGAGGTTAGTCCCTGGATTCGTCTCCAGAGGAATACCACCTTACCACAAGCACCTCAAGAGGAGGCTTCTCTCAGCTCTAGGTATGTGAGAGGGACCCTGAGTTTGCGGCCTCAAGTGGAATGGACACCGCGATGCCCTGACTCGAAATAAGGCCGGATATCATTGCAGTGACTTCAATGCAGGCTCGTCTTGCATCTCCCAGGACGAAAGGATGTCTGAATCCCCTGTGGAAAGCACAGAGAAAGACTTAGTTCCCCACCTCATCGCGACCGGAGGCCTCACATCCTTTGAAAACTCCAGAGGTACGCGGAGATCAGTGCCTCCAAAGGAGACGATGCCTGACTCCTCGTGAAACTTGATAGGAGTCCCAGGATTCCTGTGGCACTTGGAAAGGGACACTTGGTCTCCCGTCTCAGCTGGAGAGGCGTCCCAATTGCCCTGCCAAGCCTCGAGGAGAATCCAGAGTTGTCCTTCGCAACTAGGCAGGAGTCCTGACGTCGCTGAAGAAACACGTGGGTGGAAGGGCCATCCCCGTCGTAACTCGAGAATATACCCCAGGTTCCCGCCGCAACTCGAGAAAAACCATGAGACTTCCCCCTCGCCGCGAGATGAGGCCCGATTCCCCTGCACTGCGTGCAGAGCAATTCCGTGTTGCACATCACACATGAAAGGAGCCTTGATTTCCTTGATGGCACTCCAGAGAAACCCCAAGAACACTGTTTCAAGGCTAGAGGGATCCTGAGGTCACTGTAGCAACACGAAAGAGCTCCGTGGGCCAAAAATCAACTCGAGATGAGAGGTTAGTCCCTGGCTTCGACTCCAGAGGAATACCACCTTACCACAAGCACCTCAAGAGGAGGCTTCTCTCAGCTCTAGGTATGTGAGAGGGACCCTGAGTTTGCGGTCTCAAGTGGAATGGACACCGCGATGCCCTGACGCGAAATAAGGCTGGATATCCCTGCAGTGACTTGAATGCAGGCTCGTCTTGCATCTCCCAAGATGAAAGGATGTCTGAATCCCCTGTGGAGACCACAGAGAAAGACCTAGTTCCCCACCTCATCGCGATCGGAGGCCTCACATCCTTTGAAAACTCCAGAGGTACGCGGAGATCAGTGCCTCCAAAGGAGACGATGCCTGACTCCTCGTGAAACTTGATAGGAGTCCCAGGATTCTTCTGGCAAGTGGAAAGGGACCCTTGGTCTCCCGCCTCAGCTGGAGAGGCGTTCCAATTGCCCTGCCAAGCCTCGAGGAGAATCCCGAGTTGTCCTTCGCAACTAGGCAGGAGTCCTGACGTGGCTGAACAAATACGTGGGTGGAAGGGCCATCCCCGTCGTCACTCGAGAATATACCCCAGGTTCCCGCCGCAACTCGAGAAAAACCATGAGACTTCCCCCTCGATGCGAGATGAGGCCCGATTCCCCTGTACTGCGTGCAGAGCAATTCCGTCTTGCACATCACACATGAAAGGAGCCTTGATTTCCTTGATGGCACTCCAGAGAATCCCAAAGAACACTGTTTCAAGGCTAGAGGGATCCTGAGGTCACTGTAGCAACACAAAAGAGCTCCGTGGGCCAAAAATCAACTCGAGATGAGAGGTTAGTCCCTGGCTTCGACTCCAGAGGAATACCACCTTACCACAAGCACCTCAAGAGGAGGCTTCTCTCAGCTCTAGGTATGTGAGAGGGACCATGAGTTTGCGGCCTCAAGTGGAATGGACACCGCGATGCCCTGACTCGAAATAAGGCCGGATATCCCTGCAGTGACTGGAATGCAGGCTCGTCTTGCATCTCCCAAGACGAAAGGGTGTCTGAATCCCCTGTGGAGACCACAGAGAAAGACCTAGTTCCCCACCTCATCGCGACAGGAGGCCTCAAATCCTTTGAAAATTCCAGAGGTATGCGGAGATCAGTGCCTCCAAAGGAGACGATGCCTGACTCCTCGTGAAACTTGATAGGAGACCCAGGATTCCTGTGGCACTTGGAAAGGGACACTTGGTCTCCCGTCTCAGCTGGAGGGGCGTCCCAATTGCCCTGCAAAGCCTCGAGGAGAATCCATAGTTATCCCTCGCAACTAGGCAGGAGTCCTGACATGGCTGAACACACACGTGTGTGGAAGGGCCATCCCCGTCGTAACTCGAGAATATACCCCAGGTTCCCGCCGCAACTCGAGAAAAACCATGAGACTTCCCCCTCGATGCGAGATGAGGCCCGATTCCCCTGTACTGCGTGCAGAGCAATTCCGTCTTGCACATCACACATGAAAGGAGCCTTGATTCCTTGATGGCACTCCAGAGAATCCCAAAGAACACTGTTTCAGGGATAGAGGGATCCTGAGGTCACTGTAGCAACACGAAAGAACTCTGTGGACCAAAAATCAACTCGAAAAGAGAGGTTAGTCCCTGGATTCGTCTCCAGAGGAATACCACCTTACCACAAGCACCTCAAGAGGAGGCTTCTCTCAGCTCTAGGTATGTGAGAGGGACCCTGAGTTTGCGGCCTCAAGTGGATTGGACACCGCGATGCCCTGACTCGAAATAAGGCCGGATATCCCTGAAGTGACTTCAATGCAGGCTCGTCTTGCATCTCCCAGGACGAAAGGATGTCTGAATCCCCTGTGGAAAGCACAGAGAAAGACTTAGTTCCCCACATCATCGCGACCGATAGCCTCACATCCTTTGAAAACTCCAGAGGTACGCGGAGATCAGTGCCTCCAAAGGAGACGATGCCTGACTCCTCGTGAAACTTGATAGGAGTCCCAGGATTCCTGTGGCACTTGGAAAGGGACACTTGGTCTCCCGCCTCAGCTGGAGAGGCGTCCCAATTGCCCTGCCAAGCCTCGAGGAAAATCCAGAGTTGTCCCTCGCAACTAGGCAGGAGTCCTGATGTGGCTGAAGAAACACGTGGGTGGAAGGGCCATCCCCGTCGTAACTCGAGAATATACCCCAGGTTCCCGCCGCAACTCGAGAAAAACCATGAGACTTCCCCCTCGCAGCGAGATGAGGCCCGATTCCCCTGCACTGCGTGCAGAGCAATTCCGTCTTGCACATCACACATGAAAGGAGCCTTGATTTCCTTGATGGCACTCCAGAGAAAGCCCAAGAACACTGTTTCAAGGCTAGAGGGATCCTGAGGTCACTGTAGCAACACGAAAGAGCTCCGTGGGCCAAAAATCAACTCGAGATGAGAGGTTAGTCCCTGGCTTCGACTCCAGAGGAATACCACCTTACCACAAGCACCTCAAGAGGAGGCTTCTCTCAGATCTAGGTATGTGAGAGGGACCCTGAGTTTGCGGCCTCAAGTGGAATGGACACCGCGATGCCCTGACTCAAAATAAGGCCGGATATCCCTGCAGTGACTGGAATGCAGGCTCGTCTTGCATCTCCCAAGACGAAAGGGAGTCTGAATCCCCTGTGGAGACCACAGAGAAAGACCTAGTTCCCCACCTCATCGCGACAGGAGGCCTCAAATCCTTTGAAAATTCCAGAGGTATGCGGAGATCAGTGCCTCCAAAGGAGACGATGCCTGACTCCTCGTGAAACTTGATAGGAGACCCAGGATTCCTGTGGCACTTGGAAAGGGACACTTGGTCTCCCGTCTCAGCTGGAGGGGCGTCCCAATTGCCCTGCAAAGCCTCGAGGAGAATCCAGAGTTATCCCTCGCAACCAGGCAGGAGTCCTGACATGGCTGAACACACACGTGTGTGGAAGGGCCATCCCCGTCATAACTCGAGAATATACCCCAGGTTCCCGCCGCAACTCGAGAAAAACCATGAGACTTCCCCCTCGCCGCGAGATGAGGCCCGATTCCCCTGCACTGCGTGTAGAGCAATTCCGTCTTGCACATCACACATGAAAGGAGCCTTGATTTCCTTCATGGCACTCCAGAGAAACCCCAAGAACACTGTTTCAAGGATAGAGGGATCCTGAGGTCACTGTAGCAAAACGAAAGAACTCTGTGGACTAAAAATCAACTCGAAAAGAGAGATTAGTCCCTGGATTCGTCTCCAGAGGAATACCACCTTACCACAAGCACCTCAAGAGGAGGCTTCTCTCAGCTCTAGGTATGTGAGAGGGACCCTGAGTTTGCGGCCTCAAGTGGAATGGACACCGCGATGCCCTGACTCGAAATAAGGCCGGATATCATTGCAGTGACTTCAATGCAGGCTCGTCTTGCATCTCCCAGGACGAAAGGATGTCTGAATCCCCTGTGGAAAGCACAGAGAAAGACTTAGTTCCCCACCTCATCGCGACCGGAGGCCTCACATCCTTTGAAAACTCCAGAGGTACGCGGAGATCAGTGCCTCCAAAGGAGACGATGCCTGACTCCTCGTGAAACTTGATAGGAGTCCCAGGATTCCTGTGGCACTTGGAAAGGGACACTTGGTCTCCCGTCTCAGCTGGAGAGGCGTCCCAATTGCCCTGCCAAGCCTCGAGGAGAATCCAGAGTTGTCCCTCGCAACTAGGCAGGAGTCCTGACGTCGCTGAAGAAACACGTGGGTGGAAGGGCCATCCCCGTCGTAACTCGAGAATATACCCCAGGTTCCCGCCGCAACTCGAGAAAAACCATGAGACTTCCCCCTCGCCGCGAGATGAGGCCCGATTCCCCTGCACTGCGTGCAGAGCAATTCCGTGTTGCACATCACACATGAAAGGAGCCTTGATTTCCTTGATGGCACTCCAGAGAAACCCCAAGAACACTGTTTCAAGGCTAGAGGGATCCTGAGGACACTGTAGCAACACGAAAGAGCTCCGTGGACCAAGAATCAACACGAGATGAGAGGTTAGTCCCTGGCTTCGACTCCTGAGGAATACCACCTTACCACAAGCACCTCAAGAGGAGGCTTCTCTCAGCTCTAGGTATGTGAGAGGGACCCTGAGTTTGCGGCCTCAAGTGGAATGGACACCGCGATGCCCTGACTCGAAATAAGGCCGGATATCACTGCAGTGACTTCAATGCAGGCTCGTCTTGCATCTCCCAGGACGAAAGGATGTCTGAATCCCCTGTGGAAAGCACAGAGAAAGACTTAGTTCCCCACCTCATCGCGACCGATAGCCTCACATCCTTTGAAAACTCCAGAGGTACGCGGAGATCAGTGCCTCCAAAGGAGACGATGCCTGACTCCTCGTGAAACTTGATAGGAGTCCCAGGATTCCTGTGGCACTTGGAAAGGGACACTTGGTCTCCCGCCTCAGCTGGAGAGGCGTCCCAATTGCCCTGCCAGGCCTCGAGGAGAATCCAGAGTTGTCCCTCGCAACTAGGCAGGAGTCCTGACGTAGCTGAAGAAACACGTGGGTGGAAGGGCCATCCCCGTCGTAACTTGAGAATATACCCCAGGTTCCCGCCGCAACTCGAGAAAAACCATGAGACTTCCCCCTCGCCGCGAGATGAGGCCCGATTCCCCTGCACTGCGTGCAGAGCAATTCCGTCTTGCACATCACACATGAAAGGAGCCTTGATTTCCTTCATGGCACTCCAGAGAAACCCCAAGAACACTGTTTCAAGGCTAGAGGGATCCTGAGGTCACTGTAGCAACACGAAAGAGCTCCGTGGACCAAGAATCAACACGAGATGAGAGGTTAGTCCCTGGCTTCGACTCCAGAGGAATACCACCTTGCCACAAGCACCTCAAGAGGAGGCTTCTCTCAGCTCTAGGTATGTGAGAGGGACCCTGAGTTTGCGGCCTCAAGTGGAATGGACACCGCGATGCCCTGACTCGAAATAAGGCCGGATATCCCTGCAGTGACTGGAATGCAGGCTCATCTTGCATCTCCCAAGACGAAAGGGAGTCTGAATCCCCTGTGGAGACCACAGAGAAAGACCTAGTTCCCCACCTCATCGCGACAGGAGGCCTCAAATCATTTGAAAACGCCAGAGGTATGCGGAGATCAGTGCCTCCAAAGGAGACGATACCTGACTCCTCGTGAAACTTGATAGGAGTCCCAGGATTCCTGTGGCACGTGGAAAGGGACCCTTGGTCTCCCGTCTCAGCTGGAGAGGCGTCCCAATTTCCCTGCAAAGCCTCGAGGAGAATCCAGAGTTGTCCCTCGCAACTAGGCAGGAGTACTGACGTCGCTGAACACACACGTGTGTGGAAGTGCCATCCCCGTCGTAACTCGAGAATATACCCCAGGTTCCCGCCGCAACTCGAGAAAAACCATGAGACTTCCCCCTCGCCGCGAGATGAAGCCCGATTCCCCTGCACTGCGTGCAGAGCAATTCCGTGTTGCACATCACACATGAAAGGAGACTTGATTTCCTTGATGGCACTCCAGAGAATCCCAAAGAACACTGTTTCAGGGATAGAGGGATCCTGAGGTCACTGTAGCAACACGAAAGAACTCTGTGGACCAAAAATCAACTCGAAAAGAGAGGTTAGTCCCTGGATTGGTCTCCAGAGGAATACCACCTTACCACAAGCACCTCAAGAGGAGGCTTCTCTCAGCTCTAGGTATGTGAGAGGGACCCTGAGTTTGCGGCCTCAAGTGGAATGGACACCGCGATGCCCTGACTCGAAATAAGGCCGGATATCCCTGCAGTGACTTCAATGCAGGCTCGTCTTGCATCTCCCAAGAAGAAAGGATGTCTGAATCCCCTGTGGAGACCACAGAGAAAGACCTAGTTCCCCACCTCATCGCGACCGGAGGCCTCACATCCTTTGAAAACTCCAGACGTACGCGGAGATCAGTGCCTCCAAAGGAGACGATGCCTGACTCCTCGTGAAACTTGATAGGAGTCCCAGGATTCCTGTGGCACGTGGAAAGGGCCCCTTGGTCTCCCGTCTCAGCTGGAGAGGCGTCCCAATTGCCTTGCCAAGCCTCGAGGAGAATCCCGAGTTGTGTCTCGCAACTAGGCAAGAGTCCTGACGTGGCTGAACAAACACGTGGGTGGAAGGGCCATCCCCGTCGTAACTCGAGAATATACCCCAGGTTCCCGCCGCAACTCGAGAAAAATAATGAGACTTCCCCCTCGCCGCGAGATGAGGCCCGATTCCCCTGCACTGCGTGCAGAGCAATTCTGTGTTGCACATCACACATGAAAGGAGCCTTGATTTCCTTCATGGCACTCCAGAGAAACCCCAAGAACACTGTTTCAAGGCTAGAGGGATCCTGAGGTCACTGTAGCAACACGAAAGAGCTCCGTGGCCCAAAAATCACCTCGAGATGAGAGGTTAGTCCCTGGCTTCGACTCCAGAGGAATAGCACCTTACCACAAGCACCTCAAGAGGAGGCTTCTCTCAGCTCTAGGTATGTGAGAGGGACCCTGAGTTTGTGGCCTCAAGTGGAATGGACACCGCGATGCCCTGACTCGAAATAAGGCCGGATATCCCTGCAGTGACTGGAATGCAGGCTCGTCTTGCATCTCCCAAGACGAAAGGGTGTCTGAATCCCCTGTGGAGACCACAGAGAAAGACCTAGTTCCCCACCTCATCGCGACAGGAGGCCTCAAATCCTTTGAAAACTCCAGAGGTATGCGGAGATCAGTGCCTCCAAAGGAGACGATGCCCTACTCCTCGTGAAACTTGATAGGAGACCCAGGATTCCTGTGGCACGTGGAAAGGGACCCTTGGTATCCCGCCTCAGCTGGAGAGGCGTCCCAATTGCCCTACAAAGCCTCGAGGAGAATCCCGAGTTGTCCCTCGCAACTAGGCAGGAGTCCTGACGTCGCTGAAGAAACACGTGGGTGGAAGGGCCATCCCCGTCGTAACTCGAGAATATACCCCAGGTTCCCGCCGCAACTCGAGAAAAACCATGAGACTTCCCCCTCGCCGCGAGATGAGGCCCGATTCCCCTGCACTGCGTGCAGAGCAATTCCGTGTTGCACATCACACATGAAAGGAGCCTTGATTTCCTTGATGGCACTCCAGAGAAACCCCAAGAACACTGTTTCAAGGCTAGAGGGATCCTGAGGTCACTGTAGCAACACAAAAGAGCTCCCTGGACCAAGAATCAACACGAGATTAGAGGTTAGTCCCTGGCTTCGACTCCTGAGGAATACCACCTTACCACAAGCACCTCAAGAGGAGGCTTCTCTCAGCTCTAGGTATGTGAGAGGGATCGTGAGTTTGCGGCCTCAAGTGGAATGGACACCGCGATGCCCTGACTCGAAATAAGGCCGGATATCCCTGCAGTGACTTGAATGCAGGCTCGTCTTGCATCTCCCAAGAAGAAAGGATGTCTGAATCCCCTGTGGAGACCACAGAGAAAGACCTAGTTCCCCACCTCATCGCGACCGGAGGCCTCACATCCTTTGAAAACTCCAGACGTACGCGGAGATCAGTGCCTCCAAAGGAGACGATGCCTGACTCCTCGTGAAACTTGATAGGAGTCCCAGGATTCCTGTAGCACGTGGAAAGGGCCCCTTGGTCTCCCGTCTCAGCTGGAGAGGCGTCCCAATTGCCTTGCCAAGCCTCGAGGAGAATCCCGAGTTGTGTCTCGCAACTAGGCAAGAGTCCTGACGTGGCTGAACAAACACGTGGGTGGAAGGGCCATCCCCGTCGTAACTCGAGAATATACCCCAGGTTCCCGCCGCAACTCGAGAAAAACAATGAGACTTCCCCCTCGCCGCGAGATGAGGCCCGATTCCCCTGCACTGCGTGCAGAGCAGTTCTGTGTTGCACATCACACATGAAAGGAGCCTTGATTTCCTTCATGGCACTCCAGAGAAACCCCAAGAACACTGTTTCAAGGCTAGAGGGATCCTGAGGTCACTGTAGCAACACGAAAGAGCTCCGTGGCCCAAAAATCAACTCGAGATGAGAGGTTAGTCCCTGGCTTCGACTCCAGAGGAATACCACCTTACCACAAGCACCTCAAGAGGAGGCTTCTCTCAGCTCTAGGTATGTGAGAGGGACCCTGAGTTTGTGGCCTCAAGTGGAATGGACACCGCGATGCCCTAACTCGAAATAAGGCCGGATATCCCTGCAGTGACTGGAATGCAGCCTCGTCTTGCATCTCCCAAGACGAAAGGGTGTCTGAATCCCCTGTGGAGACCACAGAGAAAGACCTAGTTCCCCACCTCATCGCGACAGGAGGCCTCAAATCCTTTGAAAACTCCAGAGGTATGCGGAGATCAGTGCCTCCAAAGGAGACGATGCCCTACTCCTCGTGAAACTTGATAGGAGACCCAGGATTCCTGTGGCACGTGGAAAGGGACCCTTGGTCTCCCGTCTCAGCTGGAGAGGCGTCCCAATTGCCCTGCAAAGCCTCGAGGAGGATCCCGAGTTGTCCCTCGCAACTAGGCAGGAGTCCTGACGTCGCTGAAGAAACACGTGGGTGGAAGGGCCATCCCCGTCGTAACTCGAGAATATACCCCAGGTTCCCGCCGCAACTCGAGAAAAACCATGAGACTTCCCCCTCGCCGCGAGATGAGGCCCGATTCCCCTGCACTGCGTGCAGAGCAATTCCGTGTTGCACATCACACATGAAAGGAGCCTTGATTTCCTTGATGGCCCTCCAGAGAAACCCCAAGAACACTGTTTCAAGGCTAGAGGGATCCTGAGGTCACTGTAGCAACATGAAAGAGCTCCGTGGACACAGAATCAACACGAGATGAGAGGTTAGTCCCTGGCTTCGACTCCTGAGGAATGCCACATTACCACAAGCACCTCAAGAGGAGGCTTCTCTCAGCTCTAGGTATGTGAGAGGGATCCTGAGTTTGCGGCCTCAAGTGGAATGGACACCGCGATGCCCTGACTCGAAATACGGCCGGATATCCCTGCAGTGACTGGAATGCAGGCTCGTCTTGCATCTCCCAAGAAGAAAGGATGTCTGAATCCCCTGTGGAGACCACAGAGAAAGACATAGTTTCATACCTCATCGCGACCGGAGGCCTCACATCCTTTGAAAACTCCAGAGGTACGCGGAGATCAGTGCCTCCAAAGGAGACGATGCCTGACTCCTCGGGAAACTTGATAGGAGTCCCAGGATTCTTGTGGCACGTGGAAAGGGACCCTTGGTCTCCCGCCTCAGCTGGAGAGGCGTCCCAATTGCCCTGCCAAGCCTCGAGGAGAATCCCGAGTTGTCCCTCGCAACTAGGCAGGAGTCCTGACGTGGCTGAACAAACACGTGGGTGGAAGGGCCATCCCCGTCGTAACTCGAGAATATACCCCAGGTTCCCGCCGCAACTCGAGAAAAACCATGAGACTTCCCCCTCGATGCGAGATGAGGCCCGATTCCCCTGTACTGCGTGCAGAGCAATTCCGTCTTGCACATCACACATGAAAGGAGCCTTGATTTCCTTGATGGCACTCCAGAGAAACCCCAAGAACACTGTTTCAAGGATAGAGGGATCCTGAGGTCACTGTAGCAACACGAAAGATCTCTGTGGACCAAAAATAAACTCGAAAAGAGAGGTTAGTCCCTGGATTCGTCTCCAGAGGAATACCACCTTACCACAAGCACCTCAAGAGGAGGCTTCTCTCAGCTCTAGGTATGTGAGAGGGACCCTGAGTTTGCGGCCTCAAGTGGAATGGACACCGCGATGCCCTGACTCGAAATAAGGCCGGATATCCCTGCAGTGACTTCAATGCAGGCTCGTCTTGCATCTCCCAGGACGAAAGGATGTCTGAATCCCCTGTGCAAAGCACAGAGAAAGACTTAGTTCCCCACCTCATCGCGACCGATAGCCTCACATCCTTTGAAAACTCCAGAGGTACGCGGAGATCAGTGCCTCCAAAGGAGACGATGCCTGACTCCTCGTGAAACTTGATAGGAGTCCCAGGATTCCTGTGGCACTTGGAAAGGGACACTTGGTCTCCCGCCTCAGCTGGAGAGGCGTCCCAATTGCCCTGCCAAGCCTCGAGGAGAATCCAGAGTTGTCCCTCGCAACTAGGCAGGAGTCCTGACGTCGCTGAAGAAACACGTGTGTGGAAGGGCCATCCCCGTCGTAACTCGAGAATATACCCCAGGTTCCCGCCGCAACTCGAGAAAAACCATGAGACTTCCCCCTCGCCGCGAGATGAGGCCCGATTCCCCTGCACTGCGTGCAGAGCAATTCCGTGTTGCACATCACACATGAAAGGAGCCTTGATTTCCTTCATGGCACTCCAGAGAAAACCCAAGAACACTGTTTCAAGGCTAGAGGGATCCTGAGGTCACTGTAGCAACAAGAAAGAGCTCCGTGGACCAAAAATCAACTCGAGATGAGAGGTTAGTCCCTGGCTTCGACTCCAGAGGAATACCACCTTACCACAAGCACCTCAAGAGGAGGCTTCTCTCAGCTCTAGGTGTGTGAGAGGGACCCTGAGTTTGCGGCCTCAAGTGGAATGGACACCGCGATGCCCTGACTCGAAATAAGGCCGGATATCCCTGCAGTGACTGGAATGCAGGCTCGTCTTCCATCTCCCAAGACGAAAGGGTGTCTGAATCCGCTGTGGAGACCACAGAGAAAGACCTAGTTCCCCACCTATTCGCGACAGGAGGCCTCAAATCCTTTGAAAACTCCAGAGGTATGCGGAGATCAGTGCCTCCAAAGGAGACGATGCCTGACTCCTCGTGAAAATTGATAGGAGACCCTGGATTCCTGTGGCACGTGGAAAGGGACCCTTGGTCTCCCGTCTCAGCTGGAGAGGCGTCCCAATTGCCCTGCAAAGCCTCGAGGAGAATCCCGAGTTGTCCCTCGCAACTAGGCAGGAGTCCTGACGTCGCTGAACACACACGTGTGTGGAAGGGCCATCCCCGTCGTAACTCGAGAATATATCCCAGGTTCCCGCCGCAACTCGAGAAAAACCATGAGACTTCCCCCTCGCCACGAGATGAGGCCCGATTCCCCTGCACTGCATGCAGAGCAATTCCGTGTTGCACATCACACATGAAAGGAGCCTTGATTTCCTTGATGGCACTCCAGAGAAACCCCAAGAACACTGTTTCAAGGCTAGAGGGATCCTGAGGTCACTGTAGCAACATGAAAGAGCTCCGTGGACCAAGAATCAACACGAGATGAGAGGTTAGTCCCTGGCTTCGACTCCTGAGGAATGCCACCTTACCACAAGCACCTCAAGAGGAGGCTTCTCTCAGCTCTAGGTATGTGAGAGGGATCCTGAGTTTGCGGCCTCAAGTGGAATGGACACCGCGATGCCCTGACTCGAAATAAGGCCGGATATCCCTGCAGTGACTGGAATGCAGGCTCGTCTTGCATCTCCCAAGAAGAAAGGATGTCTGAATCCCCTGTGGAGACCACAGAGAAAGACCTAGTTTCCCACCTCATCGCGACAGGAGGCCTCATATCCTTTGAAAACTTCAGAGGTACGCGGAGATCAGTGCCTCCAAAGGAGACGATGCCTGACTCCTCGTGAAACTTGATAGGAGTCCCAGGATTCTTGTGGCACGTGGAAAGGGACCCTTGGTCTCCCGCCTCAGCTGGAGAGGCGTTCCAATTGCCCTGCCAAGCCTCGAGGAGAATCCCGAGTTGTCCCTCGCAACTAGGCAGGCGTCCTGACGTGGCTGAACAAACACGTGGGTGGAAGGGCCATCCCCGTCGTAACTCGAGAATATACCCCAGGTTCCCGCCGCAACTCGAGAAAAACCATGAGACTTCCCCCTCGATGCGAGATGAGGCCCGATTCCCCTGTACTGCGTGCAGAGCAATTCCGTCTTGCACATCACACATGAAAGGAGCCTTGATTTCCTTGATGGCACTCCAGAGAAACCCCAAGAACACTGTTTCAAGGATAGAGGGATACTGAGGTCACTGTAGCAACACGAAAGAACTCTGTGGACCAAAAATCAACTCGAAAAGAGAGGTTAGTCCCTGGATTCGTCTCCAGAGGAATACCACCTTACCGCAAGCACCTCAAGAGGAGGCTTCTCTCAGCTCTAGGTATGTGAGAGGGACCCTGAGTTTGCGGCCTCAAGTGGAATGGACACCGCGATGCCCTGACTCGAAATAAGGCCGGATATCCCTGCAGTGACTTGAATGCAGGCTGGTCTTGCATCTCCCAGGACGAAAGGATGTCTGAATCCCCTGTGGAAAGCACAGAGAAAGACTTAGTTCCCCACATCATCGCGACCGATAGCCTCACATCCTTTGAAAACTCCAGAGGTACGCGGAGATCAGTGCCTCCAAAGGAGACGATGCCTGACTCCTCGTGAAACTTGATAGGAGTCCCAGGATTCCTGTGGCACTTGGAAAGGGACACTTGGTCTCCCGCCTCAGCTGGAGAGGCGTCCCAATTGCCCTGCCAAGCCTCGAGGAGAATCCAGAGTTGTCCCTCGCAACTAGGCAGGAGTCCTGACGTCGCTGAAGAAACACGTGTGTGGAAGGGCCATCCCCGTCGTAACTCGAGAATATACCCCAGGTTCCCGCCGCAACTCGAGAAAAACCATGAGACTTCCCCCTCGCCGCGAGATGAGGCCCGATTCCCCTGCACTGCGTGCAGAGCAATTCCGTGTTGCACATCACACATGAAAGGAGCCTTGATTTCCTTGATGGCACTCCAGAGAAACCCCAAGAACACTGTTTCAAGGCTAGAGGGATCCTGAGGTCACTGTAGCAACACGAAAGAGCTCCGTGGACCAAAAATCAACTCGAGATGAGAGGTTAGTCCCTGGCTTCGACTCCTGAGGAATACCACCTTACCACAAGCACCTCAAGAGGAGGCTTCTCTCAGCTCTAGGTATGTGAGAGGGACCCTGAGTTTGCGGCCTCAAGTGGAATGGACACCGCGATGCCCTGACTCGAAATAAGGCCGGATATCCCTGCAGTGACTGGAATGCAGCCTCGTCTTGCATCTCCCAAGACGAAAGGGTGTCTGAATCCCCAGTGGAGACCACAGAGAAAGACCTAGTTCCCCACCTCATCGCGACAGGAGGCCTCAAATCCTTTGAAAACTCCAGAGGTATGCGGAGATCAGTGCCTCCAAAGGAGACGATGCCTGACTCCTCGTGAAACTTGATAGGAGACCCAGGATTCCTGTGGCACGTGGAAAGGGAACTTTGGTCTCCCGTCTCAGCTGGAGAGGCGTCCCAATTGCCCTGCAAAGCCTCGAGGAGAATCCCGAGTTGTCCCTCGCAACTAGGCAGGAGTCCTGACGTCGCTGAACACACACGTGTGTGGAAGTGCCATCCCCGTCGTAACTCGAGAATATACCCCAGGTTCCCGCCGCAACTCGAGAAAAACCATGACACTTCCCCCTCGCTGCGAGATGAGGCCCGATTCCCCTGCACTGCATGCAGAGCAATTCCGGGTCGCGCATCACACATGAAAGGAGCCTTGATTTCCTTGATGGCACTCCAGAGAAACCCCAAGAACACTGTTTCAAGGCTAGAGGGATCCTGAGGTCACTGTAGCAACACGAAAGAGCTCCGTGGACCAAGAATCAACACGAGATTAGAGGTTAGTCCCTGGCTTCGACTCCTGAGAAATACCACCTTACCACAAGCACCTCAAGAGGAGGCTTCTCTCAGCTCTAGGTATGTGAGAGGGACCCTGAGTTTGCGGCCTCAAGTGGAATGGACACCGCGATGCCCTGACTCGAAATAAAGCTGTATATCCCTGCAGTGACTTGAATGCAGGCTCGCCTTGCATCTCCCAAGATGAAAGGATGTCTGAATCCCCTGTGGAGACCACAGAGAAAGACCTAGTTCCCCACCTCATCGCGACCGGAGGCCTCACATCCTTTGAAAACTCCAGAGGTACGCGGAGATCAGTGCCTCCAAAGGAGACGATGCCTGACTCCTCGTGAAACTTGATAGGAGTCCCAGGATTCCTGTGGCACGTGGAAAGGGACCCTTAGTCTCCCGCCTCAGCGGGAGAGGCGTCCCAATTGCCTTGCCAAGCCTCGAGGAGAATCCCGAGTTGTGTCTCGCAACTAGGGAAGAGTCCTGACGTGGCTGAACAAACACGTGTGTGGAAGGGCCATCCCCGTCGTAACTCGATAATATACCCCAGGTTCCCGCCGCAACAAGAGAAAAACCATGAGACTTCCCCCTCGCCGCGAGATGAGGCCCGATTCCCCTGCACTGCGTGCAGAGCAATTCTGTGTTGCACATCACACATGAAAGGAGCCTTGATTTCCTTCATGGCACTCCAGAGAAACCCCAAGAACACTGTTTCAAGGCTAGAGGGATCCTGAGGTCACTGTAGCAACAGGAAAGAGCTCCGTGGACCAAAAATCAACTCGAGATAAGAGGTTAGTCCCTGGCTTCGACTCCAGAGGAATACCACCTTACCACAAGCACCTCAAGAGGAGGCTTCTCTCAGCTCTAGGTATGTGAGAGGGACCCTGAGTTTGCGGCCTCAAGTGGAATGGACACCGCGATGCCCTGACTCGAAATAAGGCCGGATATCCCTGCAGTGACTGGAATGCAGGCTCGTCTTGCATCTCCCAAGACGAAAGGGTGTCTGAATCCCCTGTGGAGACCACAGAGAAAGACCTAGTTCCCCACCTCATCGCGACAGGAGGCCTCAAATCCTTTGAAAACTCCAGAGGTATGCGGAGATCAGTGCCTCCAAAGGAGACGATGCCTGACTCCTCGTGAAACTTGATAGGAGACCCAGGATTCCTGTGGCACGTGGAAAGGGACCCTTGGTCTCCCGTCTCAGCTGGAGAGGCGTCCCAATTGCCCTGCAAAGCCTCGAGGAGAATCCCGAGTTGTCCCTCGCAACTAGGCAGGAGTCCTGACATGGCTGAACACACACGTGTGTGGAAGGGCCATCCCCGTCGTAACTCGAGAATATACCCCAGGTTCCCGCCGCAACTCGAGAAAAACCATGAGACGTCCCCATCGCCGCAAAATGAGGCCCGATTCCCCTGCACTGCGTGCAGAGCAATTCCGTCTGGCACATCACACATGAAAGGAGCCTTGATTTCCTTGATGGCACTCCAGAGAAACCCCAAGAACACTCTTTCAAGGCTAGAGGGATCCTGAGGTCACTGTAGCAACACGAAAGAGCTTCGTGGACCAAGAATCAACACGAGATGAGAGGTTAGTCCCTGGCTTCGACTCCTGAGGAATACCACCTTACCACAAGCACCTCAAGAGGAGGCTTCTCTCAGCTCCAGGTATGTGAGAGGGACCCTGAGTTTGCGGCCTCAAGTGGAATGGACACCGCGATGCCCTGACTCGAAATAAGGCCGGATATCCCTGCAGTGACTGGAATGCAGGCTCGTCTTGCATCTCCCAAGAAGAAAGGATGTCTGAATCCCCTGTGGAGACCACAGAGAAAGACCTAGTTCCCCACCTCATCGCGACCGGAGGCCTCACATCCTTTGAAAACTCCAGAGGTACGCGGAGATCAGTGCCTCCAAAGGAGACGATGCCTGACTCCTCGTGAAACTTGATAGGAGTCCCAGGATTCTTGTGGCACGTGGAAAGGGACCCTTGGTCTCCCGCCTCAGCTGGAGAGGCGTTCCAATTGCCCTGCCAAGCCTCGAGGAGTATTCCGAGTATTCCCTCGCAACTAGGCAGGAGTCCGACGTGGCTGAACAAACACGTGTGTGGAAGGGCCATCCCCGTCGTAACTCGAGAATATACCCCAGGTTCCCGCCGCAACTCGAGAAAAACCATGAGACTTCCCCCTCGCCTCGAGATGAGGCCCGATTCCCCTGTACTGCGTGCAGAGCAATTCCGTGTTGCACATCACACATGAAAGGAGCCTTGATTTCCTTGATGGCACTCCAGAGAAACCCCAAGAACACTGTTTCAAGGATAGAGGGATCCTGAGGTCACTGTAGCAACACGAAAGAACTCTGTGGACCAAAAATCAACTCGAAAAGAGAGGTTAGTCCCTGGATTCGTCTCCAGAGGAATACCACCTTACCACAAGCACCTCAAGAGGAGGCTTCTCTCAGCTCTAGGTATGTGAGAGGGACCCTGAGTTTGCGGCCTCAAGTGGAATGGACACCGCGATGCCCTGACTCGAAATAAGGCAGGATATCCCTGCAGTGACTTCAATGCAGGCTCGTCTTGCATCTCCCAGGACGAAAGGATGTCTGAATCCCCTGTGGAAAGCACAGAGAAAGACTTATTTCCCCACCTCATCGCGACCGATAGACTCACATCCTTTGAAAACTCCAGAGGTACGCGGAGATCAGTGCCTCCAAAGGAGACGATGCCTGACTCCTCGTGAAACTTGATAGGAGTCCCAGGATTCCTGTGGCACTTGGAAAGGGACACTTGGTCTCCCGCCTCAGCTGGAGAGGCGTCCCAATTGCCCTGCCAAGCCTCGAGGAGAATCCAGAGTTCTCCCTCGCAACTAGGCAGGAGTCCTGACGTCGCTGAAGAAACACGTGTGTGGAAGGGCCATCCCCGTCGTAACTCGAGAATATACCCCAGGTTCCCGCCGCAACTCGAGAAAAACCATGAGACTTCCCCCTCGCCGCGAGATGAGGCCGGATTCCCCTGCACTGCGTGCAGAGCAATTCCGTGTTGCACATCACACATGAAAGGAGCCTTGATTTCCTTGATGGCACTCCAGAGAAACCCCAAGAACACTGTTTCAAGGCTAGAGGGATCCTGAGGTCACTGTAGCAACACCAAAGAGCTCCGTGGGCGAAAAATCAACTCGAGATGAGAGGTTAGTCCCTGGCTTCGACTCCTGAGGAATACCACCTTACCACAAGCACCTCAAGAGGAGGCTTCTCTCAGCTCTAGGTATGTGAGAGGGACCCTGAGTTTGCGGACTCAAGTGCAATGGACACCGCGATGCCCTGACGCGAAATAAGGCTGTATATCCCTGCAGTGACTTGAATGCAGGCTCGTCTTGCATCTCCCAAGATGAAAGGATGTCTGAATCCCCTGTGGAGACCACAGAGAAAGACCTAGTTCCCCACCTCATCGCGACCGGAGGCCTCACATCCTTTGAAAACTCCAGAGGTACGCGGAGATCAGTGCCTCCAAAGGAGACGATGCCTGACTCCTCGTGAAACTTGATAGGAGTCCCAGGATTCCTGTGGCACGTGGAAAGGGCCCCTTGGTCTCCCGTCTCAGCTGGAGAGGCGTCCCAATTGCCTTGCCAAGCCTCGAGGAGAATCCCGAGTTGTGTCTCGCAACTAGGCAAGAGTCCTGACGTGGCTGAACAAACACGTGTGTGGAAGGGCCATCCCCGTCGTAACTCGAGAATATACCCCAGGTTCCCGCCGCAACTCGAGAAAAACAATGAGACTTCCCCCTCGCCGCGAGATGAGGCCCGATTCCCCTGCACTGCGTACAGAGCAATTCTGTGTTGCACATCACACATGAAAGGAGCCTTGATTTCCTTCATGGCACTCCAGAGAAACCCCAAGAACACTGTTTCAAGGCTAGAGGGATCCTGAGGTCACTGTAGCAACACGAAAGAGCTCCGTGGCCCAAAAATCAACTCGAGATGAGAGGTTAGTCCCTGGCTTCGACTCCAGAGGAATACCACCTTACCACAAGCACCTCAAGAGGAGGCTTCTCTCAGCTCTAGGTATGTGAGAGGGACCCTGAATTTGTGGCCTCAAGTGGAATGGACACCGCGATGCCCTGACTCGAAATAAGGCCGGATATCCCTGCAGTGACTTGAATGCAGGCTCGTCTTGCATCTCCCAAGACGAAAGGGTGTCTGAATCCCCTGTGGAGACCACAGAGAAAGACCTAGTTCCCCACCTCATCGCGACAGGAGGCCTCAAATCCTTTGAAAACTCCAGAGGTATGCGGAGATCAGTGCCTCCAAAGGAGACGATGCCTGACTCCTCGTGAAACTTGATAGGAGACCCCGGATTCCTGTGGCACGTGGAAAGGGACCCTTGGTCTCCCGTCTCAGCTGGAGAGGCGTCCCAATTGCCCTGCAAAGCCTCGAGGAGAATCCCGAGTTGTCCCTCGCAACTAGGCAGGAGTCCTGACGTCGCTGAAGAAACACGTGGGTGGAAGGGCCATCCCCGTCGTAACTCGAGAATATACCCCAGGTTCCCGCCGCAACTCGAGAAAAACCATGAGACTTCCCCCTCGCCGCGAGATGAGGCCCGATTCCCCTGCACTGCGTGCAGAGCAATTCCGTGTTGCACATCACACATGAAAGGAGCCTTGATTTCCTTGATGGCACTCCAGAGAAACCCCAAGAACACTGTTTCAAGGCTAGAGGGATCCTGAGGTCACTGTAGCAACACAAAAGAGCTCCGTGGACCAAGAATCAACACGAGATTAGAGGTTAGTCCCTGGCTTCGACTCCTGAGGAATACCACCTTACCACAAGCACCTCAAGAGGAGGCTTCTCTCAGCTCTAGGTATGTGAGAGGGATCGTGAGTTTGCGGCCTCAAGTGGAATGGACGCCGCGATGCCCTGACTCAAAATAAGGCTGGATATCCCTGCAGTGACTTGAATGCAGGCTCGTCTTGCATCTCCCAAGATGAAAGGATGTCTGAATCCCCTGTGGAGACCACAGAGAAAGACCTAGTTCCCCACCTCATCGCGACCGGAGGCCTCACATCCTTTGAAAACTCCAGAGGTACGCGGAGATCAGTGCCTCCAAAGGAGACGATGTCTGACTCGTGAAACTTGATAGGAGTCCCAGGATTCCTGTGGCACGTGGAAAGGGCCCCTTGGTCTCCCGTCTCAGCTGGAGAGGCGTCCCAATTGCCTTGCCAAGCCTCGAGGAGAATCCCGAGTTGTGTCTCGCAACTAGGCAAGAGTCCTGACGTGGCTGAACAAACACGTGTGTGGAAGGGCCATCCCCGTCGTAACTCGAGAATATACCCCAGGTTCCCGCCGCAACTCGAGAAAAACCATGAGACTTCCCCCTCGCCGCGAGATGAGGCCCGATTCCCCTGTACTGCGTGCAGAGCAATTCTGTGTTGCACATCACACATGAAAGGAGCCTTGATTTCCTTCATGGCACTCCAGAGAAACCCCAAGAACACTGTTTCAAGGCTAGAGGGATCCTGAGGTCACTGTAGCAACACGAAAGAGCTCCGTGGCCCAAAAATCAACTCGAGATGAGAGGTTAGTCCCTGGCTTCGACTCCAGAGGAATACCACCTTACCACAAGCACCTCAAGAGGAGGCTTCTCTCAGCTCTAGGTATGTGAGAGGGACCCTGAGTTTGTGGCCTCAAGTGGAATGGACACCGCGATGCCCTGACTCGAAATAAGGCCGGATATCCCTGCAGTGACTGGAATGCAGGCTCGTCTTGCATCTCCCAAGACGAAAGGGTGTCTGAATCCCCTGTGGAGACCACAGAGAAAGACCTAGTTCACCACCTCATCGCGACAGGAGGCCTCAAATCCTTTGAAAACTCCAGAGGTATGCGGAGATCAGTGCCTCCAAAGGAGACGATGCCCTACTCCTCGTGAAACTTGATAGGAGACCCAGGATTCCTGTGGCACGTGGAAAGGGACCCTTGGTCTCCCGTCTCAGCTGGAGAGGCGTCCCAATTGCCCTGCAAAGCCTCGAGGAGAATCCCGAGTTGTCCCTCGCAACTAGGCAGGAGTCCTGACGTCGCTGAAGAAACACGTGGGTGGAAGGGCCATCCCCGTCGTAACTCGAGAATATACCCCAGGTTCCCGCCGCAACTCGAGAAAAACCATGAGACTTGCCCCTCGCCGCGAGATGAGGCCCGATTCCCCTGCACTGCGTGCAGAGCAATTCCGTGTTGCACATCACACATGAAAGGAGCCTTGATTTCCTTGATGGCACTCCAGAGAAACCCCAAGAACATTGTTTCAAGGCTAGAGGGATCCTGAGGTCACTGTAGCAACACAAAAGAGCTCCGTGGACCAAGAATCCACACGAGATGAGAGGTTAGTCCCTGGCTTCGACTCCTGAGGAATACCACCTTACCACAAGCACCTCAAGAGGAGGCTTCTCTCAGCTCTAGGTATGTGAGAGGGATCGTGAGTTTGCGGCCTCAAGTGGAATGGACGCCGCGATGCCCTGACTCGAAATAAGGCCGGATATCCCTGCAGTGACTTCAATGCAGGCTCGTCTTGCATCTCCCAAGAAGAAAGGATGTCTGAATCCCCTGTGGAGACCACAGAGAAAGACCTAGTTCCCCACCTCATCGCGGCCGGAGGCCTCACATCCTTTGAAAACTCCAGAGGTATGCGGAGATCAGTGCCTCCAAAGGAGACGATGCCTGACTCCTCGTGAAACTTGATAGGAGTCCCAGGATTCTTGTGGCACGTGGAAAGGGACCCTTGGTCTCCCGCCTCAGCTGGAGAGGCGTTCCAATTGCCCTGCCAAGCCTCGAGGAGAATCCCGAGTTGTCCCTCGCAACTAGGCAGGAGTCCTGACGTGGCTGAACAAACACGTGGGTGGAAGGGCCATCCCCGTCATAACTCGAGAATATACCCCAGGTTCCCGCCGCAACTCGAGAAAAACCATGAGACTTCCCCCTCGCCGCGAGATGAGGCCGGATTCCCCTGCACTGCGTGCAGAGCAATTCCGTGTTGCACATCACACATGAAAGGAGCCTTGATTTCCTTGATGGCACTCCAGAGAAACCCCAAGAACACTGTTTCAAGGCTAGAGGGATCCTGAGGTCACTGTAGCAACACGAAAGAGCTCCGTGGGCGAAAAATCAACTCGAGATGAGAGGTTAGTCCCTGGCTTCGACTCCTGAGGAATACCACCTTACCACAAGCACCTCAAGAGGAGGCTTCTCTCAGCTCTAGGTATGTGAGAGGGACCCTGAGTTTGCGGACTCAAGTGCAATGGACACCGCGATGCCCTGACGCGAAATAAGGCTGGATATCCCTGCAGTGACTTGAATGCAGGCTCGTCTTGCATCTCCCAAGATGAAAGGATGTCTGAATCCCCTGTGGAGACCACAGAGAAAGACCTAGTTCCCCACCTCATCGCGACCGGAGGCCTCACATCCTTTGAAAACTCCAGAGGTACGCGGAGATCAGTGCCTCCAAAGGAGACGATGCCTGACTCCTCGTGAAACTTGATAGGAGTCCCAGGATTCCTGTGGCACGTGGAAAGGGCCCCTTGGTCTCCCGTCTCAGCTGGAGAGGCGTCCCAATTGCCTTGCCAAGCCTCGAGGAGAATCCCGAGTTGTGTCTCGCAACTAGGCAAGAGTCCTGACGTGGCTGAACAAACACGTGTGTGGAAGGGCCATCCCCGTCGTAACTCGAGAATATACCCCAGGTTCCCGCCGCAACTCGAGAAAAACAATGAGACTTCCCCCTCGCCGCGAGATGAGGCCCGATTCCCCTGCACTGCGTGCAGAGCAATTCTGTGTTGCACATCACACATGAAAGGAGCCTTGATTTCCTTCATGGCACTCCAGAGAAACCCCAAGAACACTGTTTCAAGGCTAGAGGGATCCTGAGGTCACTGTAGCAACACGAAAGAGCTCCGTGGCCCAAAAATCAACTCGAGATGAGAGGTTAGTCCCTGGCTTCGACTCCAGAGGAATACCACCTTACCACAAGCACCTCAAGAGGAGGCTTCTCTCAGCTCTAGGTATGTGAGAGGGACCCTGAATTTGTGGCCTCAAGTGGAATGGACACCGCGATGCCCTGACTCGAAATAAGGCCGGATATCCCTGCAGTGACTTGAATGCAGGCTCGTCTTGCATCTCCCAAGACGAAAGGGTGTCTGAATCCCCTGTGGAGACCACAGAGAAAGACCTAGTTCCCCACCTCATCGCGACAGGAGGCCTCAAATCCTTTGAAAACTCCAGAGGTATGCGGAGATCAGTGCCTCCAAAGGAGACGATGCCTGACTCCTCGTGAAACTTGATAGGAGACCCCGGATTCCTGTGGCACGTGGAAAGGGACCCTTGGTCTCCCGTCTCAGCTGGAGAGGCGTCCCAATTGCCCTGCAAAGCCTCGAGGAGAATCCCGAGTTGTCCCTCGCAACTAGGCAGGAGTCCTGACGTCGCTGAAGAAACACGTGGGTGGAAGGGCCATCCCCGTCGTAATTCGAGAATATACCCCAGGTTCCCGCCGCAACTCGAGAAAAACCATGAGACTTCCCCCTCGCCGCGAGATGAGGCCCGATTCCCCTGCACTGCGTGCAGAGCAATTCCGTGTTGCACATCACACATGAAAGGAGCCTTGATTTCCTTGATGGCACTCCAGAGAAACCCCAAGAACACTGTTTCAAGGCTAGAGGGATCCTGAGGTCACTGTAGCAACACAAAAGAGCTCCGTGGACCAAGAATCAACACGAGATTAGAGGTTAGTCCCTGGCTTCGACTCCTGAGGAATACCACCTTACCACAAGCACCTCAAGAGGAGGCTTCTCTCAGCTCTAGGTATGTGAGAGGGATCGTGAGTTTGCGGCCTCAAGTGGAATGGACGCCGCGATGCCCTGACTCAAAATAAGGCTGGATATCCCTGCAGTGACTTGAATGCAGGCTCGTCTTGCATCTCCCAAGATGAAAGGATGTCTGAATCCCCTGTGGAGACCACAGAGAAAGACCTAGTTCCCCACCTCATCGCGACCGGAGGCCTCACATCCTTTGAAAACTCCAGAGGTACGCGGAGATCAGTGCCTCCAAAGGAGACGATGTCTGACTCGTGAAACTTGATAGGAGTCCCAGGATTCCTGTGGCACGTGGAAAGGGCCCCTTGGTCTCCCGTCTCAGCTGGAGAGGCGTCCCAATTGCCTTGCCAAGCCTCGAGGAGAATCCCGAGTTGTGTCTCGCAACTAGGCAAGAGTCCTGACGTGGCTGAACAAACACGTGTGTGGAAGGGCCATCCCCGTCGTAACTCGAGAATATACCCCAGGTTCCCGCCGCAACTCGAGAAAAACCATGAGACTTCCCCCTCGCCGCGAGATGAGGCCCGATTCCCCTGTACTGCGTGCAGAGCAATTCTGTGTTGCACATCACACATGAAAGGAGCCTTGATTTCCTTCATGGCACTCCAGAGAAACCCCAAGAACACTGTTTCAAGGCTAGAGGGATCCTGAGGTCACTGTAGCAACACGAAAGAGCTCCGTGGCCCAAAAATCAACTCGAGATGAGAGGTTAGTCCCTGGCTTCGACTCCAGAGGAATACCACCTTACCACAAGCACCTCAAGAGGAGGCTTCTCTCAGCTCTAGGTATGTGAGAGGGACCCTGAGTTTGTGGCCTCAAGTGGAATGGACACCGCGATGCCCTGACTCGAAATAAGGCCGGATATCCCTGCAGTGACTGGAATGCAGGCTCGTCTTGCATCTCCCAAGACGAAAGGGTGTCTGAATCCCCTGTGGAGACCACAGAGAAAGACCTAGTTCCCCACCTCATCGCGACAGGAGGCCTCAAATCCTTTGAAAACTCCAGAGGTATGCGGAGATCAGTGCCTCCAAAGGAGACGATGCCCTACTCCTCGTGAAACTTGATAGGAGACCCAGGATTCCTGTGGCACGTGGAAAGGGACCCTTGGTCTCCCGTCTCAGCTGGAGAGGCGTCCCAATTGCCCTGCAAAGCCTCGAGGAGAATCCCGAGTTGTCCCTCGCAACTAGGCAGGAGTCCTGACGTCGCTGAAGAAACACGTGGGTGGAAGGGCCATCCCCGTCGTAACTCGAGAATATACCCCAGGTTCCCGCCGCAACTCGAGAAAAACCATGAGACTTGCCCCTCGCCGCGAGATGAGGCCCGATTCCCCTGCACTGCGTGCAGAGCAATTCCGTGTTGCACATCACACATGAAAGGAGCCTTGATTTCCTTGATGGCACTCCAGAGAAACCCCAAGAACATTGTTTCAAGGCTAGAGGGATCCTGAGGTCACTGTAGCAACACAAAAGAGCTCCGTGGACCAAGAATCAACACGAGATGAGAGGTTAGTCCCTGGCTTCGACTCCTGAGGAATACCACCTTACCACAAGCACCTCAAGAGGAGGCTTCTCTCAGCTCTAGGTATGTGAGAGGGATCGTGAGTTTGCGGCCTCAAGTGGAATGGACGCCGCGATGCCCTGACTCGAAATAAGGCCGGATATCCCTGCAGTAACTTGAATGCAGGCTCGTCTTGCATCTCCCAAGAAGAAAGGATGTCTGAATCCCCTGTGGAGACCACAGAGAAAGACCTAGTTCCCCACTTCATCGCGACCGGAGGCCTCACATCCTTTGAAAACTCCAGAGGTATGCGGAGATCAGTGCCTCCAAAGGAGACGATGCCTGACTCCTCGTGAAACTTGATAGGAGTCCCAGGATTCTTGTGGCACGTGGAAAGGGACCCTTGGTCTCCCGCCTCAGCTGGAGAGGCGTTCCAATTGCCCTGCCAAGCCTCGAGGAGAATCCCGCGTTGTCCCTCGCAACTAGGCAGGAGTCCTGACGTGGCTGAACAAACACGTGGGTGGAAGGGCCATCCCCGTCGTAACTCGAGAATATACCCCAGGTTCCCGCCGCAACTCGAGAAAAATCATGAGACTTCCCCCTCGATGCGAGATGAGGCCCGATTCCCCTGTACTGCGTGCAGAGCAATTCCGTGTTGCACATCACACATGAAAGGAGCCTTGATTTCCTTTATGGCACTCCAGAGAAACCCCAAGAACACTGTTTCAAGGCTAGAGGGATCCTGAGGTCACTGTAGCAACACGAAAGAACTCTGTGGACCAAAAATCAACTCGAAAAGAGAGGTTAGTCCCTGGATTCGTCTCCAGAGGAATACCACCTTACCACAAGCACCTCAAGAGGAGGCTTCTCTCAACTCTAGGTATGTGAGAGGGACCCTGAGTTTGCGGCCTCAAGTGGAATGGACACCGCGATGCCCTGACTCGAAATAAGGCCGGATATGCCTGCAGTGACTTCAATGCAGGCTCGTCTTGCATCTCCCAGGACGAAAGGATGTCTGAATCCCCTGTGGAAAGCACAGAGAAAGACTTATTTCCCCACCTCATCGCGACCGGAGGCCTCACATCCTTTGAAAACTCCAGAGGTACGCGGAGATCAGTGCCTCCAAAGGAGACGATGCCTGACTCCTCGTGAAACTTGATAGGAGTCCCAGGATTCTTTTGGCACGTGGAAAGGGACCCTTGGTCTCCCGCCTCAGCTGGAGAGGCGTCCCAATTGCCTTGCCAAGCCTCGAGGAGAATCCCGAGTTGTGTCTCGCAACTAGGCAGGAGTCCTGACGTGGCTGAACAAACACGTGTGTGGAAGGGCCATCCCCGTCGTAACTCGAGAATATACCCCAGGTTCCCGCCGCAACTCGAGAAAAACCATGAGACTTCCCCCTCGCCGCGAGATGAGGCCCGATTCCCCTGCACTGCGTGCAGAGCAATTCTGTGTTGCACATCACACATGAAAGGAGCCTTGATTTCCTTCATGGCACTCCAGAGAAAACCCAAGAACACTGTTTCAAGGCTAGAGGGATCCTGAGGTCACTGCAGCAACAAGAAAGAGCTCCGTGGACCAAAAATCAACTCGAGATGAGAGGTTAGTCCCTGGCTTCGACTCCAGAGGAATACCACCTTACCACAAGCACCTCAAGAGGAGGCTTCTCTCAGCTCTAGGTGTGTGAGAGGGACCCTGAGTTTGCGGCCTCAAGTGGAATGGACACCGCGATGCCCTGACTCGAAATAAGGCCGGATATCCCTGCAGTGACTGGAATGCAGGCTCGTCTTCCATCTCCCAAGACGAAAGGGTGTCTGAATCCGCTGTGGAGACCACAGAGAAAGACCTACTTCCCCACCTATTCGCGACAGGAGGCCTCAAATCCTTTGAAAACTCCAGAGGTATGCGGAGATCAGTGCCTCCAAAGGAGACGATGCCTGACTCCTCGTGAAACTTGATAGGAGACCCTGGATTCCTGTGGCACGTGGAAAGGGACCCTTGGTCTCCCGCCTCAGCTGGAGAGGCGTCCCAATTGCCCTGCAAAGCCTCGAGGAGAATCCCGAGTTGTCCCTCGAAACTAGGCAGGAGTCCTGACGTCGCTGAACACACACGTGTGTGGAAGGGCCATCCCCGTCGTAACTCGAGAATATACCCCAGGTTCCCGCCGCAACTCGAGAAAAACCATGAGACTTCCCCCTCGCCGCGAGATGAGGCCCGATTCCCCTGCACTGCGTGCAGAGCAATTCCGTGTTGCACATCACACATGAAAGGAGCCTTGATTTCCTTGATGGCACTCCAGAGAAACCCCAAGAACACTGTTTCAAGGCTAGAGGGATCCTGAGGTCACTGTAGCAACATGAAAGAGCTCCGTGGACACAGAATCAACACGAGATGAGAGGTTAGTCCCTGGCTTCGACTCCTGAGGAATGCCACCTTACCACAAGCACCTCAAGAGGAGGCTTCTCTCAGCTCTAGGTATGTGAGAGGGATCCTGAGTTTGCGGCCTCAAGTGGAATGGACACCGCGATGCCCTGACTCGAAATAAGGCCGGATATCCCTGCAGTGACTTCAATGCAGGCTCGTCTTGCATCTCCCAAGAAGAAAGGATGTCTGAATCCCCTGTTGAGACCACAGAGAAAGACCTAGTTTCCCACCTCATCGCGACCTGAGGCCTCACATCCTTTGAAAACTTCAGAGGTATGCAGAGATCAGTGCCTCCAAAGGAGACGATGCCTGACTCCTCGTGAAACTTGATAGGAGTCCCAGGATTCTTGTGGCACGTGGAAAGGGACCCTTGGTCTCCCGCCTCAGCTGGAGAGGCGTTCCAATTGCCCTGCCAAGCCTCGAGGAGAATCCCGAGTTGTCCCTCGCAACTAGGCAGGCGTCCTGACGTGGCTGAACAAACACGTGGGTGGAAGGGCCATCCCCGTCGTAACTCGAGAATATACCCCAGGTTCCCGCCGCAACTCGAGAAAAACCATGAGACTTCCCCCTCGATGCGAGATGAGGCCCGATTCCCCTGTACTGCGTGCAGAGCAATTCCGTCTTGCACATCACACATGAAAGGAGCCTTGATTTCCTTGATGGCACTCCAGAGAAACCCCAAGAACACTGTTTCAAGGATAGAGGGATCCTGAGGTCACTGTAGCAACACGAAAGAACTCTGTGGACCAAAAATCAACTCGAAAAGAGAGGTTAGTCCCTGGATTCGTCTCCAGAGGAATACCACCTTACCACAAGCACCTCAAGAGGAGGCTTCTCTCAGCTCTAGGTATGTGAGAGGGACCCTGAGTTTGCGGCCTCAAGTGGATTGGACACCGCGATGCCCTGACTCGAAATAAGGCCGGATATCCCTGCAGTGACTTCAATGCAGGCTGGTCTTGCATCTCCCAGGACGAAAGGATGTCTGAATCCCCTGTGGAAAGCACAGAGAAAGACTTAGTTCCCCACATCATCGCGACCGATAGCCTCACATCCTTTGAAAACTCCAGAGGTACGCGGAGATCAGTGCCTCCAAAGGAGACGATGCCTGACTCCTCGTGAAACTTGATAGGAGTCCCAGGATTCCTGTGGCACTTTGAAAGGGACACTTGGTCTCCCGCCTCAGCTGGAGAGGCGTCCCAATTGCCCTGCCAAGCCTCGAGGAGAATCCAGAGTTGTCCCTCGCAACTAGGCAGGAGTCCTGACGTCGCTGAAGAAACACGTGTGTGGAAGGGCCATCCCCGTCGTAACTCGAGAATATACCCCAGGTTCCCGCCGCAACTCGAGAAAAACCATGAAACTTCCCCCTCGCCGCGAGATGAGGCCCGATTCCCCTGCACTGCGTGCAGAGCAATTCCGTGTTGCACATCACACATGAAAGGAGCCTTGATTTCCTTGATGGTACTCCAGAGAAACCCCAAGAACACTGTTTCAAGGCTAGAGGGATCCTGAGGTCACTGTAGCAACACGAAAGAGCTCCGTGGACCAAAAATCAACTCGAGATGAGAGGTTAGTCCCTGGCTTCGACTCCAGAGGAATACCACCTTACCACAAGCACCTCAAGAGAAGGCTTCTCTCAGCTCTAGGTATGTGAGAGGGACCCTGAGTTTGCGGCCTCAAGTGGAATGGACACCGCGATGCCCTGACGCGAAATAAAGCTGGATATCCCTGCAGTGACTTGAATGCAGGCTCGTCTTGCATCTCCCAAGAAGAAAGGATGACTGAATCCCCTGTGGAGACCACAGAGAAAGACCTAGTTCCCCACCTCATCGCGACCGGAGGCCTCACATCCTTTGAAAACTCCAGAGGTACGCAGAGATCAGTGCCTCCAAAGGAGACGATGCCTGACTCCTCGTGAAACTTGATAGGAGTCCCAGGATTCCTGTGGCACGTGGAAAGGGACACTTAGTCTCCCGCCTCAGCGGGAGAGGCGTCCCAATTGCCTTGCCAAGCCTCGAGGAGAATCCCGAGTTGTGTCTCGCAACTAGGCAAGAGTCCTGACGTGGCTGAACAAACACGTGTGTGGAAGGGCCATCCCCGTCGTAACTCGAGAATATACCCCAGGTTCCCGCCGCAACTCGAGAAAAACCATGAGACGTCCCCATCGCCGCAAAATGAGGCCCGATTCCCCTGCACTGCGTGCAGAGCAATTCCGTCTTGCACATCACACATGAAAGAAGCCTTGATTTCCTTGATGGCCCTCCAGAGAAACCCCAAGAACACTGTTTCAAGGCTAGAGGGATCCTGCGGTCACTGTAGCAACACGAAAGAGCTTCGTGGACCAAGAATCAACACGAGATGAGAGGTTAGTCACTGGCTTCGACTCCTGAGGAATACCACCTTATCACAAGCACCTCAAGAGGAGGCTTCTCTCAGCTCCAGGTATGTGAGAGGGACCCTGAGTTTGCGGCCTCAAGTGGAATGGACACCGCGATGCCCTGACTCGAAATAAGGCCGGATATCCCTGCAGTGACTGGAATGCAGGCTCGTCTTGCATCTCCCAAGAAGAAAGGATGTCTGAATCCCCTGTGGAGACCACAGAGAAAGACCTAGTTCCCCACCTCATCGCGACCGATAGCCTCACATCCTTTGAAAACTCCAGAGGTATGCGGAGATCAGTGCCTCCAAAGGAGACGATGCCTGACTCCTCGTGAAACTTGATAGGAGTCCCAGGATTCCTGTGGCACTTGGAAAGGGACACTTGGTCTCCCCCCTCAGCTGGAGAGGCGTCCCAATTGCCCTGCCAAGCCTCGAGGAGAATCCCGAGTTGTCCCTCGCAACTAGGCAGAAGTCCTGACGTCGCTGAAGAAACACGTGGGTGGAAGGGCCATCCCCGTCGTAACTCGAGAATATACCCCAGGTTCCCGCCGCAACTCGAGAAAAACCATGAGACTTCCCCCTCGCCGCGAGATGAGGCCCGATTCCCCTGCACTGCGTGCAGAGCAATTCCGTGTTGCACATCACACATGAAAGGAGCCTTGATTTCCTTCATGGCACTCCAGAGAAACCCCAAGAACACTGTTTCAAGGATAGAGGGATCCTGAGGTCACTGTAGCAACACGAAAGAGCTCCGTGGGCCAAAAATCAACTCGAGATGAGAGGTTAGTCCCTGGCTTCGAATCCTGAGGAATACCACCTTACCACAAGCACCTCAAGAGGAGGCTTCTCTCAGCTCTAGGTATGTGAGAGGGACCCTGAGTTTGCGGCCTCAAGTGGAATGGACACCGCGATGCCCTGACTCGAAATAAGGCCGGATATCCCTGCAGTGACTTGAATGCAGGCTCCTCTTGCATCTCCCAAGAAGAAAGGATGTCTGAATCCCCTGTGGAGACCACAGAGAAAGACCTAGTTCCCCACCTCATCGCGACCGGAGGCCTCACATCCTTTGAAAACTCCAGAGGTACGCGGAGATCAGTGCCTCCAAAGGAGACGATGCCTGACTCCTCGTGAAACTTGATAGGAGTCCCAGGATTCTTGTGGCACGTGGAACGGGACCCTTCGTCTCCCGCCTCACCTGGAGAGGCGTCCCAGTTGCCTTGCCAAGCCTCGAGGAGAATCCCGAGTTGTGTCTCGCAACTAGGCAAGAGTCCTGACGTGGCTGAACACACACGTGTGTGGAAGGGCCATCCCCGTCGTAACTCGAGAATATACCCCAGGTTCCCGCCGCAACTCGAGAAAAACCATGAGACTTCCCCCTCGCCGCGAGATGAGGCCCGATTCCCCTGCACTGCGTGCAGAGCAATTCCGTGTTGCACATCACACATGAAAGGAACCTTGATTTCCTTGATGGCACTCCAGAGAAACCCCAAGAACACTGTTTCAAGGCTAGAGGGATCCTGAGGTCACTGTAGCAACACGAAAGAGCCCCGTGGACCAAGAATCCACACGAGATGAGAGGTTAGTCCCTGGCTTCGACTCCTGAGGAATACCACCTTACCACAAGCACCTCAAGAGGAGGCTTCTCTCAGCTCTAGGTATGTGAGAGGGATCCTGAGTTTGCGGCCTCAAGAGGAATGGACAACGCGATGCCCTGACTCGAAATAAGGCCGGATATCCCTGCAGTGACTTCAATGCAGGCTCGTCTTGCATCTCCCAAGAAGAAAGGATGTCTGAATCCCCTGTGGAGACCACAGAGAAAGACCTAGTTCCCCACCTCATCGCGACCGGAGGCCTCACATCCTTTGAAAACTCCAGAGGTACGCGGAGATCAGTGCCTCCAAAGGAGACGATGCCTGACTCCTCGTGAAACTTGATAGGAGTCCCAGGATTCTTGTGGCACGGGGAAAGGGACCCTTGGTCTCCCGCCTCAGCTGGAGAGGCGTTCCAATTGCCCTGCCAAGCCTCGAGGAGAATCCCGAGTTGTCCCTCGCAACTAGGCAGGAGTCCTGACGTGGCTGAACAAACACGTGGGTGGAAGGGCCATCCCCGTCGTAACTCGAGAATATACCCCAGGTTCCCGCCGCAACTCGAGAAAAACCATGAGACTTCCCCCTCGATGCGAGATGAGGCCCGATTCCCCTGTACTGCGTGCAGAGCAATTCCGTCTTGCACATCACACATGAAAGGAGCCTTGATTTCCTTGATGGCACTCCAGAGAAACCCCAAGAACACTATTTCAAGGATAGAGGGATCCTGAGGTCACTGTAGCAACACGAAAGAACTCTGTGGACCAAAAATCAACTCGAAAAGAGAGGTTAGTCCCTGGATTCGTCTCCAGAGGAATACCACCTTACCACAAGCACCTCAAGAGGAGGCTTCTCTCAGCTCTAGGTATGTGAGAGGGACCCTGAGTTTGCGGCCTCAAGTGGAATGGACACCGCGATGCCCTGACTCGAAATAAGGCCGGATATCCCTGCAGTGACTTCAATGCAGGCTCGTCTTGCATCTCCCAGGACGAAAGGATGTCTGAATCCCCTGTGGAAAGCACAGAGAAAGACTTAGTTCCCCACCTCATCGCGACCGATAGCCTCACATCCTTTGAAAACTCCAGAGGTACAGGGAGATCAGTGCCTCCAAAGGAGACGATGCCTGACTCCTCGTGAAACTTGATAGGAGTCCCAGGATTCCTGTGGCACTTGGAAAGGGACACTTGGTCTCCCGCCTCAGCTGGAGAGGCGTCCCAATTGCCCTGCCAAGCCTCGAGGAGAATCCAGAGTTGTCCCTCGCAACTAGGCAGGAGTCCTGACGTCGCTGAAGAAACACGTGGGTGGAAGGGCCATCCCCGTCGTAACTCGAGAATATACCCCAGGTTCCGCTGCAACTCGAGAAAAACCATGAGACTTCCCCCTCGCCGCGAGATGAGGCCCGATTCCCCTGCACTGCGTGCAGAGCAATTCCGTGTTGCACATCACACATGAAAGGAGCCTTGATTTCCTTGATGGTACTCCAGAGAAACCCCAAGAACACTGTTTCAAGGCTAGAGGGATCCTGAGGTCACTGTAGCAACACGAAAGAGCTCCGTGGACCAAAAATCAACTCGAGATGAGAGGTTAGTCCCTGGCTTCGACTCCAGAGGAATACCACCTTACCACAAGCACCTCAAGAGAAGGCTTCTCTCAGCTCTAGGTATGTGAGAGGGACCCTGAGTTTGCGGCCTCAAGTGGAATGGACACCGCGATGCCCTGACGCGAAATAAAGCTGGATATCCCTGCAGTGACTTGAATGCAGGCTCGTCTTGCATCTCCCAAGAAGAAAGGATGACTGAATCCCCTGTGGAGACCACAGAGAAAGAACTAGTTCCCCACCTCATCGCGACCGATAGCCTCACATCCTTTGAAAACTCCAGAGGTACGCGGAGATCAGTGCCTCCAAAGGAGACGATGCCTGACTCCTCGTGAAACTTGATAGGAGTCCCAGGATTCCTGTGGCACGTGGAAAGGGACACTTAGTCTCCCGCCTCAGCGGGAGAGGCGTCCCAATTGCCTTGCCAAGCCTCGAGGAGAATCCCGAGTTGTGTCTCGCAACTAGGCAAGAGTCCTGACGTGGCTGAACAAACACGTGTGTGGAAGGGCCATCCCCGTCGTAACTCGAGAATATACCCCAGGTTCCCGCCGCAACTCGAGAAAAACCATGAGACGTCCCCATCGCCGCAAAATGAGGCCCGATTCCCCTGCACTGCGTGCAGAGCAATTCCGTCTTGCACATCACACATGAAAGAAGCCTTGATTTCCTTGATGGCACTCCAGAGAAACCCCAAGAACACTGTTTCAAGGCTAGAGGGATCCTGAGGTCACTGTAGCAACACGAAAGAGCTTCGTGGACCAAGAATCAACACGAGATGAGAGGTTAGTCACTGGCTTCGACTCCTGAGGAATACCACCTTATCACAAGCACCTCAAGAGGAGGCTTCTCTCAGCTCCAGGTATGTGAGAGGGACCCTGAGTTTGCGGCCTCAAGTGGAATGGACACCGCGATGCCCTGACTCGAAATAAGGCCGGATATCCCTGCAGTGACTGGAATGCAGGCTCGTCTTGCATCTCCCAAGAAGAAAGGATGTCTGAATCCCCTGTGGAGACCACAGAGAAACACCTAGTTCCCCACCTCATCGCGACCGGAGGCCTCACATCCTTTGAAAACTCCAGAGGTACGCAGAGATCAGTGCCTCCAAAGGAGACGATGCCTGACTCCTCGTGAAACTTGATAGGAGTCCCAGGATTCTTGTGGCACGTGGAAAGGGACCCTTGGTCTCCCGCCTCACCTGGAGAGGCGTCCCAGTTGCCTTGCCAAGCCTCGAGGAGAATCCCGAGTTGTGTCTCGCAACTAGGCAAGAGTCCTGACGTGGCTGAACACACACGTGTGTGGAAGGGCCATCCCCGACGTAACTCGAGAATATACCCCAGGTTCCCGCCGCAACTCGAGAAAAACCATGAGACTTCCCCCTCGCCGCGAGATGAGGCCCGATTCCCCTCCACTGCGTGCAGAGCAATTCCGTGTTGCACATCACACATGAAAGGAACCTTGATTTCCTTGATGGCACTCCAGAGAAACCCCAAGAACACTGTTTCAAGGCTAGAGGGATCCTGAGGTCACTGTAGCAACACGAAAGAGCCCCGTGGACCAAGAATCCACACGAGATGAGAGGTTAGTCCCTGGCTTCGACTCCTGAGGAATACCACCTTACCACAAGCACCTCAAGAGGAGGCTTCTCTCAGCTCTAGGTATGTGAGAGGGATCCTGAGTTTGCGGCCTCAAGAGGAATGGACAACGCGATGCCCTGACTCGAAATAAGGCCGGATATCCCTGCAGTGACTTCAATGCAGGCTCGTCTTGCATCTCCCAAGAAGAAAGGATGTCTGAATCCCCTGTGGAGACCACAGAGAAAGACCTAGTTCCCCACCTCATCGCGACCGGAGGCCTCACATCCTTTGAAAACTCCAGAGGTACGCGGAGATCAGTGCCTCCAAAGGAGACGATGCCTGACTCCTCGTGAAACTTGATAGGAGTCCCAGGATTCTTGTGGCACGGGGAAAGGGACCCTTGGTCTCCCGCCTCAGCTGGAGAGGCGTTCCAATTGCCCTGCCAAGCCTCGAGGAGAATCCCGAGTTGTCCCTCGCAACTAGGCAGGAGTCCTGACGTGGCTGAACAAACACGTGGGTGGAAGGGCCATCCCCGTCGTAACTCGAGAATATACCCCAGGTTCCCGCCGCAACTCGAGAAAAACCATGAGACTTCCCCCTCGATGCGAGATGAGGCCCGATTCCCTTGTACTGCGTGCAGAGCAATTCCGTCTTGCACATCACACATGAAAGGAGCCTTGATTTCCTTGATGGCACTCCAGAGAAACCCCAAGAACACTGTTTCAAGGCTAGAGGGATCCTGAGGTCACTGTAGCAACACGAAAGAACTCTGTGGACCAAAAATCAACTCGAAAAGAGAGGTTAGTCCCTGGATTCGTCTCCAGAGGAATACCACCTTACCACAAGCACCTCAAGAGGAGGCTTCTCTCAGCTCTAGGTGTGTGAGAGGGACCCTGAGTTTGCGGACTCAAGTGGAATGGACACCGCGATGCCCTCACTCGAAATAAGGCCGGATATCCCTGCAGTGACTTCAATGCAGGCTCGTCTTGCATCTCCCAGGACGAAAGGATGTCTGAATCCCCTGTGGAGACCACAGAGAAAGACTTAGTTCCCCACCTCATCGCGACCGATAGCCTCACATCCTTTGAAAACTCCAGAGGTACAGGGAGATCAGTGCCTCCAAAGGAGACGATGCCTGACTCCTCGTGAAACTTGATAGGAGTCCCAGGATTCCTCTGGCACTTGGAAAGGGACACTTGGTCTCCCGCCTCAGCTGGAGAGGCGTCCCAATTGCCCTGCAAAGCCTCGAGGAGAATCCAGAGTTGTCCCTCGCAACTAGGCAGGAGTCCTGACGTCGCTGAAGAAACACGTGGGTGGAAGGGCCATCCCCGTCGTAACTCGAGAATATACCCCAGGTTCCGCTGCAACTCGAGAAAAACCATGAGACTTCCCCCTCGCCGCGAGATGAGGCCCGATTCCCCTGCACTGCGTGCAGAGCAATTCCGTGTTGCACATCACACATGAAAGGAGCCTTGATTTCCTTGATGGCACTCCAGAGAAACCCCAAGAACACTGTTTCAAGGCTAGAGGGATCCTGAGGTCACTGTAGCAACACGAAAGAGCTCCGTGGGCCAAAAATCAACTCGAGATGAGAGGTTAGTCCCTGGCTTCGACTCCAGAGGAATACCACCTTACCACAAGCACCTCAAGAGGAGGCTTCTCTCAGCTCTAGGTATGTGAGAGGGAGCCTGAGTTTGCGGCCTCAAGTGTAGTGGACACCGCGATGCCCTGACGCGAAATAAGGCTGGATATCCCTGCAGTGACTTGAATGCAGGCTCGTCTTGCATCTCCCAAGATGAAAGGATGTCTGAATCCCCTGTGGAGACCACAGAGAAATACCTAGTTCCCCACCTCATCGCGACCGGAGGCCTCACATCCTTTGAAAACTCCAGAGGTACGCGGAGATCAGTGCCTCCAAAGGAGACGATGCCTGACTCCTCGTGAAACTTGATAGGAGTCCCAGGATTCTTGTGGCACGTGGAAAGGGACGCTGGTCTCCCGCCTCAGCTGGAGAGGCGTTCCAATTGCCCTGCCAAGCCTCGAGGAGAATCCCGAGTTGTCCCTCGCAACTAGGCAGGAGTCCTGACGTGGCTGAACAAACACGTGGGTGGAAGGGCCATCCCCGTCGTAACTCGAGAATATACCCCAGGTTCCCGCCGCAACTCGAGAAAAACCATGAGACTTCCCCCTCGATGCGAGATGAGGCCCGATTCCCCTGTACTGTGTGCAGAGCAATTCCGTCTTGCACATCACACATGAAAGGAGCCTTGATTTCCTTGATGGCACTCCAGAGAAACCCCAAGAACACTGTTTCAAGGATAGAGGGATCCTGAGGTCACTGTAGCAACACGAAAGAACTCTGTGGACCAAAAATCAACTCGAAAAGAGAGGTTAGTCCCTGGATTCGTCTCCAGAGGAATACCACCTTACAACAAGCACCTCAAGAGGAGGCTTCTCTCAGCTCTAGGTATGTGAGAGGGACCCTGAGTTTGCGGCCTCAAGTGGAATGGACACCGCGATGCCCTGACTCGAAATAAGGCCGGATATCCCTGCAGTGACTTCAATGCAGGCTCGTCTTGCATCTCCCAAGACGAAAGGGTGTCTGAATCCCCTGTGGAAAGCACAGAGAAAGACTGAGTTCCCCACCTCATCACGACCAATAGCCTCACATCCTTTGAAAACTCCAGAGGTACGCGGAGATCAGTGCCTCCAAAGGAGACGATGCCTGACTACTCGTGAAACTTGATAGGAGTCCCAGGATTTCTGTGGCACGTGGAAAGGGACCCTTGGTCTCCCGTCTCAGCTGGAGAGGCGTCCCAATTGCCCTGCAAAGCCTCGAGGAGAATCCCGAGTTGTCCCTCGCAACTAGGCAGGAGTCCTGACGTCGCTGAAGAAACACGTGTGTGGAAGGGCCATCCCCGTCGTAACTCGAGAATATACCCCAGGTTCCCGCCGCAACTCGAGAAAAACCATGAGACTTCCCCCTCGCCGCGAGATGAGGCCCGATTCCCCTGCACTGCGTGCAGAGCAATTCCGTGTTGCACATCACACATGAAAGGAGCCTTGATTTCCTTGATGGCACTCCAGAGAAACCCCAAGAACACTGTTTCAAGGCTAGAGGGATCCTGAGGTCACTGTAGCAACACGAAAGAGCCCCGTGGACCAAGAATCCACACGAGATGAGAGGTTAGTCCCTGGCTTCGACTCCTGAGGAATACGACCTTACCACAAGCACCTCAAGAGGAGGCTTCTCTCAGCTCTAGGTATGTGAGAGGGATCCTGAGTTTGCGGCCTCAAGAGGAATGGACACCGCGATGCCCTGACTCGAAATAAGGCCGGATATCCCTGCAGTGACTTCAATGCAGGCTCGTCTTGCATCTCCCAAGAAGAAAGGATGTCTGAATCCCCTGTGGAGACCACAGAGAAAGACCTAGTTCCCCACCTCATCGCGACCGGAGGCCTCACATCCTTTGAAAACTCCAGAGGTACGCGGAGATCAGTGCCTCCAAAGGAGACGATGCCTGACTCCTCGTGAAACTTGATAGGAGTCCCAGGATTCTTGTGGCACGTGGAAAGGGACCCTTGGTCTCCCGCCTCAGCTGGAGAGGCGTTCCAATTGCCCTGCCAAGCCTCGAGGAGAATCCCGAGTTGTCCCTCGCAACTAGGCAGGAGTCCTGACGTGGCTGAACAAACACGTGGGTGGAAGGGCCATCCCCGTCGTAACTCGAGAATATACCCCAGGTTCCCGCCGCAACTCGAGAAAAACCATGAGACTTCCCCCTCGCCGCGAGATGAGGCCCGATTCCCCTGCACTGCGTGCAGAGCAATTCCGTGTTGCACATCACACATGAAAGGAGCCTTGATTTCCTTGATGGCACTCCAGAGAAACCCCAAGAACACTGTTTCAAGGCTAGAGGGATACTGAGGTCACTGTAGCAACACGAAAGAGCTCCGTGGACCAAAAATCAACTCGAGATGAGAGGTTAGTCCCTGGCTTCGACTCCAGAGGAATACCACCTTACCACAAGCACCTCAAGAGGAGGCTTCTCTCAGCTCTAGGTATGTGAGAGGGACCCTGAGTTTGCGGCCTCAAGTGGAATGGACACCGCGATGCCCTGACGCGAAATAAGGCTGGATATTCCTGCAGTGATTTGAATGCAGGCTCGTCTTGCATCTCCCAAGATGAAAGGATGTCTGAATCCCCTGTGGAGACCACAGAGAAAGACCTAGTTCCCCACCTCATCGCGACCGGAGGCCTCACATCCTTTGAAAACTACAGAGGTACGCGGAGATCAGTGCCTCCAAAGGAGACGATGCCTGACTCCTCGTGAAACTTGATAGGAGTCCCAGGATTCCTGTGGCACGTGGAAAGGGACCCTTGGTCTCCCGCCTCAGCTGGAGAGGTGTCCCAATTGCCTTGCCAAGCCTCGAGGAGAATCCCGAGTTGTGTCTCGCAACTAGGGAAGAGTCCTGACGTGGCTGAACAAACACGTGTGTGGAAGGGCCATCCCCGGCGTAACTCGAGAATATACCCCAGGTTACCGCCGCAACTCGAGAAAAACCATGAGACTTCCCCCTCGCCGCGAGATGAGGCCCGATTCCCCTGCACTGCGTGCAGAGCAATTCTGTGTTGCACATCACACATGAAAGGAGCCTTGATTTCCTTCATGGCACTCCAGAGAAACCCCAAGAACACTGTTTCAAGGCTAGAGGGATCCTGAGGTCACTGTAGCAACACGAAAGAGCTCTGTGGACGAAAAATCAACTCGAGATGAGAGGTTAGTCCCTGGCTTCGACTCCAGAGGAATACCACCTTACCACAAGCACCTCAAGAGGAGGCTTCTCTCAGCTCTAGGTATGTGAGAGGGACCCTGAGTTTGTGGCCTCAAGTGGAATGGACACCGTGATGCCCTGACTCGAAATAAGGCCGGATATCCCTGCAGTGACTGGAATGCAGGCTCGTCTTGCATCTCCCAAGACGAAAGGGTGTCTGAATCCCCTGTGGAGACCACAGAGAAAGACCTAGTTCCCCACCTCATCACGACAGGAGGCCTCAAATCCTTTGAAAACTCCAGAGGGATGCGGAGATCAGTGCCTCCAAAGGAGACGATGCCTGACTCCTCGTGAATCTTGATAGGAGACCCAGGATTCCTGTGGCACGTGGAACGGAACACTTGGTCTCCCGACTCAGCTGGAGAGGCGTCCCAATTGCCCTGCAAAACCTCGAGGAGAATCCCGAGTTGTCCCTCGCAGCTAGGCAGGAGTCCTGGCGTCGCTGAAGAAACACGTGGGTGGAAGGGCCATCCCCGTCGTAACTCGAGAATATACCCCAGGTTCCCGCCGCAACTCGAGAAAAACCATGAGACTTCCCCCTCGCCGCGAGATGAGGCCCGATTCCCCTGCACTGCGTGCAGAGCAATTCCGTGTTGCACATCACACATGAAAGGAGCCTTGATTTCCTTGATGGCACTCCAGAGAAACCCCAAGAACACTGTTTCAAGGCTAGAGGGATCCTGAGGTCACTGTAGCAACACGAAAGAGCTCCGTGGACCAAGAATCAACACGAGATGAGAGGTTAGTCCCTGGCTTCGACTCCTGAGGAATACCACCTTACCACAAGCACCTCAAGAGGAGGCTTCTCTCAGCTCTAGGTATGTGAGAGGGATCCTGAGTTTGCGGCCTCAAGTGGAATGGACACCGCGATGCCCTGACTCGAAATAAGGCCGGATATCCCTGCAGTGACTTGAATGCAGGCTCGTCTTGCATCTCCCAAGACGAAAGGATGTCTGAATCCCCTGTGGAGACCACAGAGAAATACCTAGTTCCCCACCTCATCGCGACCAGAGGCCTCACATCCTTTGAAACCTCCAGAGGTACGCGGAGATCAGTGCCTCCAAAGGAGACGATGCCTGACTCCTCGTGAAACTTGATAGGAGTCCCAGGATTCTTGTGGCACGTGGAAAGGGACGCTGGTCTCCCGCCTCAGCTGGAGAGGCGTTCCAATTGCCCTGCCAAGCCTCGAGGAGAATCCCGAGTTGTCCCTCGCAACTAGGCAGGAGTCCTGACGTGGCTGAACAAACACGTGGGTGGAAGGGCCATCCCCGTCGTAACTCGAGAATATACCCCAGGTTCCCGCCGCAACTCGAGAAAAACCATGAGACTTCCCCCTCGATGCGAGATGAGGCCCGATTCCCCTGTACTGTGTGCAGAGCAATTCCGTCTTGCACATCACACATGAAAGGAGCCTTGATTTCCTTGATGGCACTCCAGAGAAACCCCAAGAACACTGTTTCAAGGATAGAGGGATCCTGAGGTCACTGTAGCAACACGAAAGAACTCTGTGGACCAAAAATCAACTCGAAAAGAGAGGTTAGTCCCTGGATTCGTCTCCAGAGGAATACCACCTTACCACAAGCACCTCAAGAGGAGGCTTCTCTCAGCTCTAGGTATGTGAGAGGGACCCTGAGTTTGCGGCCTCAAGTGGAATGGACACTGCGATGCCCTGACTCGAAATAAGGCCGGATATCACTGCAGTGACTTCAATGCAGGCTCGTCTTGCATCTCCCAAGACGAAAGGATGTCTGAATCCCCTGTGGAAAGCACAGAGAAAGACTGAGTTCCCCACCTCATCACGACCGATAGCCTCACATCCTTTGAAAACTCCAGAGGTACGCGGAGATCAGTGCCTCCAAAGGAGACGACGCCTGACTTCTCGTGAAACTTGATAGGAGTCCCAGGTTTCCTGTGGCACTTGGAAAGGGACTCTTGGTCTCCCGACTCAGCTGGAGAGGCGTCCCAATTGCCCTGCCAAGCCTCGAGGAGAATCCAGAGTTGTCCCTCGCAACTAGGCAGGAGTCCTGACGTCGCTGAAGAAACACGTGGGTGGAAGGGCCATCCCCGTCATAACTCGAGAATATACCCCAGGTTCCCGCCGCAACTCGAGAAAAACCATGAGACTTCCCCCTCGCTGCGAGATGAGGCCCGATTCCCCTGCTCTGCGTGCAGAGCAATTCCGTCTTGCACATCACACATGAAAGCAGACTTGATTTCCTTGATGGCACTCCAGAGAAACCCCAAGAACACTGTTTCAAGGCTAGAGGGATCCTGAGGTCACTGTAGCAACACGAAAGAGCTCCGTGGGCCAAAAATCAACTCGAGATGAGAGGTTAGTCCCTGGCTTCGACTCCAGAGGAATACCACCTTACCACAAGCACCTCAAGAGGAGGCTTCTCTCAGCTCTAGGTATGTGAGAGGGACCCTGAGTTTGCGGCCTCAATTGGAATGGACACCGCGATGTCCTCACGCGAAATAAGGCTGGATATCCCTGCAGTGACTTGAATGCAGGATCGTCTTGCATCTCCCAAGATGAAAGGATGTCTGAATCCCCTGTGGAGACCACAGAGAAAGACCTAGTTCCCCACCTCATCGCGACCGGAGGCCTCACATCCTTTGAAAACTCCAGAGGTACGCGGAGATCAGTGCCTCCAAAGGAGACGATGCCTGACTCCTCGTGAAACTTGATAGGAGTCCCAGGATTCCTGTGGCACGTGGAAAGGGACCCTTGGTCTCCCGCCTCAGCTGGAGAGGCGTCCCAATTGCCTTGCCAAGCCTCGAGGAGAATCCCGAGTTTTGTCTCGCAACTAGGCAAGAGTCCTGACGTGGCTGAACAAACACGTGTGTGGAAGGGCCATCCCCGTCGTAACTCGAGAATATACCCCAGGTTCCCGCCGCAACTCGAGAAAAACCATGAGACTTCCCCCTCGACGCGAGATGAGGCCCGATTCCCCTGCACTGCGTGCAGAGCAATTCTGTGTTGCACATCACACATGAAAGGAGCCTTGATTTCCTTCATGGCACTCCAGAGAAACCCCAAGAACACTGTTTCAAGGCTAGAGGGATCCTGAGGTCACTGTAGCAACACGAAAGAGCTCCGTGGGTCAAAAATCAACTCGAGATGAGAGGTTAGTCCCTGGCTTCGAATCCAGAGGAATACCACCTTACCACAAGCACCTCAAGAGGAGGCTTCTCTCAGCTCTAGGTATGTGAGAGGGACCCTGAGTTTGCGGCCTCAAGTGGAATGGACACCACGATGCCCTGACTCGAAATAAGGCCGGATATCCCTGCAGTGACTGGAATGCAGGCTCGTCTTGCATCTCCCAAGACGAAAGGGTGTCTGAATCCCCTCTGGAGACCACAGAGAAAGACCTAGTTCCCCACCTCATCGCGACAGGAGGCCTCAAATCCTTTGAAAACTCCAGAGGTATGCGGAGATCAGTGCCTCCAAAGGAGATGATGCCTGACTCCTCGTGAAACTTGATAGGAGACCCAGGATTCCTGTGGCACGTGTAAAGGGACCCTTGGTCTCCCGTCTCAGCTGGAGAGGCGTCCCAATTGCCCTGCAAAGCCTCGAGGAGAATCCAGAGTTGTCCCTCGCAACTAGGCAGGAGTCCTGACGTGGCTGAACAAACACGTGGGTGGAAGGGCCATCCCCGTCGTAACTCGAGAATATACCCCAGGTTCCCGCCGCAACTCGAGAAAAACCATGAGACTTCCCCCTCGATGCGAGATGAGGCCCGATTCCCCTGTACTGGGTGCAGAGCAATTCTGTCTTGCACATCACACATGAAAGGAGCCTTGATTTCCTTGATGGCACTCCAGAGAAACCCCAAGAACACTGTTTCAAGGCTAGAGGGATCCTGAGGTCACTGTAGCAACACGAAAGAACTCTGTGGACCAAAAATCAACTCAAAAAGAGAGGTTAGTCCCTGGATTCGTCTCCAGAGGAATACCACCTTACCAAAAGCACCTCAAGAGGAGGCTTCTCTCAGCTCTAGGTATGTGAGAGGGACCCTGAGATTGCGGCCTCAAGTGGAATGGACACCGCGATGCCCTGACTCGAAATAAGGCCGGATATCCCTGCAGTGACTTCAATGCAGGCTCGTCTTGCGTCCTCCAGGACGAAAGGATGTCTGAATCCCATGTGGAAAGCACAGAGAAAGACTTAGTTCCCCACCTCATCGCGACTGATAGCCTCACATCCTTTGAAAACTCCAGAGGTACGCGGAGATCAGTGCCTCCAAAGGAGACGATGCCTGACTCCTCGTGAAACTTGATAGGAGTCCCAGGATTCCTGTGGCACTTGGAAAGGGACACTTGGTCTCCCGCCTCAGCTGGAGAGGCGTCCCAATTGCCCTGCCAAGCCTCGAGGAGAATCCAGAGTTGTCCCTCGCAACTAGGCAGGACTTCTGACGTCGCTGAAGAAACACGTGGGTGGAAGGGCCATCCCCGTCGTAACTCGAGAATATACCCCAGGTTCCCGCCGCAACTCGAAAAAAACCATGAGACTTCCCCCTCGCAGTGAGATGAGGCCCGATTCCCCTGCCCTGCGTGCAGAGCAATTCCGTGTTGCACATCACACATGAAAGGAGCCTTGATTTCCTTCATGGCACTCCAGAGAAACCCCAAGAACACTGTTTCAAGGCTAGAGGGATCCTGAGGTCACTGTAGCAACACGAAAGAGCTCCGTGGACCAAAAATCAACTCGAGATGAGAGGTTAGTCCCTGGCTTCGACTCCAGAGGAATACCACCTTACCACAAGCACCTCAAGAGGAGGCTTCTCTCAGCTCTAGGTATGTGAGAGGGACCCTGAGTTTGCGGCCTCAAGTGGAATGGACACCGCGATGCCCTGACGCGAAATAAGGCTGGATATCCCTGCAGTGACTTGAATGCAGGCTCGTCTTGCATCTCCCAAGATGAAAGGATGTCTGAATCCCCTGTGGAGACCACAGAGAAAGACCTAGTTCCCCACCTCATCGCGACCGGAGGCCTCACATCCTTTGAAAACTCCAGAGGTACGCGGAGATCAGTGCCTCCAAAGGAGACGATGCCTGACTCCTCGTGAAACTTGATAGGAGACCCAGGATTCCTGTGGCACGTGGAAAGGGACACTTGGTTTCCCGCCTCAGCTGGAGAGGCGTCCCAATTGCCTTGCCAAGCCTCGAGGAGAATCCAGAGTTGTGTCTCGCAACTAGGCAAGAGTCCTGACGTGGCTGAACAAACACGTGTGTGGAAGGGCCATCCCCGTCGTAACTCGAGAATATACCCCAGGTTCCCGCCGCAACTCGAGAAAAACCATGAGACTTCCCCCTCGCCGCGAGATGAGGCCCGATTCCCCTGCACTGCGTGCAGAGCAATTCTGTGTTGCACATCACACATGAAAGGAGCCTTGATTTCCTTCATGGCACTCCAGAGAAACCCCAAGAACACTGTTTCAAGGCTAGAGGGATCCTGAGGTCACTGTAGCAACACGAAAGAGCTCCGTGGACCAAAAATCAACTCGAGATGAGAGGTTAGTCCCTGGCTTTGACTCCAGAGGAATACCACCTTACCACAAGCACCTCAAGAGGAGGCTTCTCTCAGCTCTAGGTATGTGAGAGGGACCCTGAGTTTGCGGCCTCAAGTGGAATGGACACCGCGATGCCCTGACTCGAAATAAGGCCGGATATCCCTGCAGTGACTGGAATGCAGGCTCGTCTTGCATCTCCCAAGACGAAAGGGTGTCTGAATCCCCTGTGGAGACCACAGAGAAAGACCTAGTTCCCCACCTCATCGCGACAGGAGGCCTCAAATCCTTTGAAAACTCCAGAGGTATGCGGAGATCAGTGCCTCCAAAGGAGACGATGCCTGACTCCTCGTGAAACTTGATAGGAGACCCCGGATTCCTGTGGCACGTGGAAAGGGACCCTTGGTCTCCCGTCTCAGCTGGAGAGGCGTCCCAATTGCCCTGCAAAGCCTCGAGGAGAATCCCGAGTTGTCCCTCGCAACTAGGCAGGAGTCCTGACGTCGCTGAAGAAACACGTGGGTGGAAGGGCCATCCCCGTCGTAACTCGAGAATATACCCCAGGTTCCCGCCGCAACTCGAGAAAAACCATGAGACTTCCCCCTCGCCGCGAGATGAGGCCCGATTCCCCTGCACTGCGTGCAGAGCAATTCCGTGCTCCACATCACACATGAAAGGAGCCTTGATTTCCTTGATGGCACTCCAGAGAAACCCCAAGAACACTGTTTCAAGGCTAGAGGGATCCTGAGGTCACTGTAGCAACACGAAAGAGCTCCGTGGACCAAGAATCAACACGAGATGAGAGGTTAGTCCCTGGCTTCGACTCCTGAGGAATACGACCTTACCACAAGCACCTCAAGAGGAGGCTTCTCTCAGCTCTAGGTATGTGAGAGGGATCCTGAGTTTGCGGCCTCAAGTGGAATGGACACCGCGATGCCCTGACTCGAAATAATGCCGGATATCCCTGCAGTGACTTCAATGCAGGCTCGTCTTGCATCTCCCAGGACGAAAGGATGTCTGAATCCCCTGTGGAAAGCACAGAGAAAGACTTAGTTCCCCACCTCATCGCGACCGGAGGCCTCACATCCTTTGAAAACTCCAGAGGTACGCGGAGATCAGTGCCTCCAAAGGAGACGATGCCTGACTCCTCGTGAAACTTGATAGGAGTCCCAGGATTCCTGTGGCACTTGCAAAGGGACACTTGGTCTCCCGCCTCAGCTGGAGAGGCGTCCCAATTGCCCTGCCAAGCCTCGAGGAGAATCCAGAGTTGTCCCTCGCAACTAGGCAGGAGTCCTGACGTCGCTGAAGAAACACGTGGGTGGAAGGGCCATCCCCGTCGTAACTCGAGAATATACCCCAGGTTCCCGCCGCAACTCGAGAAAAAGCATGAGACTTCCCCCTCGATGCGAGATGAGGCCCGATTCCCCTGTACTGCGTGCAGAGCAATTCCGTCTTGCACATCACACATGAAAGGAGCCTTGATTTCCTTGATGGCACTCCAGAGAAACCCCAAGAACACTGTTTCAAGGATAGAGGGATCCTGAGGTCACTGTAGCAACACGAAAGAACTCTGTGGACCAAACATCAACTCGAAAAGAGAGGTTAGTCCCTGGATTCGCCTCCAGAGGAATACCACCTTACCATAAGCACCTCAAGAGGAGGCTTCTCTCAGCTCTAGGTATGTGAGAGGGACCCTGAGTTTGCGGCCTCAAGTGGAATGGACACCGCGATGCCCTGACTCGAAATAAGGCCGGATATCCCTGCAGTGACTTCAATGCAGGCTCGTCTTGCATCTCCCAGGACGAAAGGATGTCTGAATCCCCTGTGGAAAGCACAGAGAAAGACTTAGTTCCCCACCTCATCGCGACCGATAGCCTCACATCCTTTGAAAACTCCAGAGGTACGCGGAGATCAGTGCCTCCAAAGGAGACGATGCCTGACTCCTCGTGAAATTTGATAGGAGTCCCAGGATTCCTGTGGCACTTGGAAAGGGACACTTGGTCTCCCGCCTCAGCTGGAGAGGCGTCCCAATTGCCCTGCCAAGCCTCGAGGAGAATCCAGAGTTGTCCCTCGCAACTAGGCAGGAGTCCTGACGTCGCTGAAGAAACACGTGGGTGGAAGGGCCATCCCCGTCGTAACTCGAGAATATACCCCAGGTTCCCGCCGCAACTCGAGAAAAACCATGAGACTTCCCCCTCGCCGCGAGATGAGGCCCGATTCCCCTGCACTGCGTGCAGAGCAATTCTGTGTTGCACATCACACATGAAAGGAGCCTTGATTTCCTTCATGGCACTCCAGAGAAACCCCAAGAACACTGTTTCAAGGCTAGAGGGATCCTGAGGTCACTGTAGCAACACGAAAGAGCTCCGTGGACCAAAAATCAACTCGAGATGAGAGGTTAGTCCCTGGCTTCGACTCCAGAGGAATACCACCTTACCACAAGCACCTCAAGAGGAGGCTTCTCTCAGCTCTAGGTATGTGAGAGGGACCCTGAGTTTGCGGCCTCAAGTGGAATGGTCACCGCGATGCCCTGACGCGAAATAAGGCCGATATTCCTGCAGTGACTTGAATGCAGGCTCGTCTTGCATCTCCCAAGACGAAAGGGTGTCTGAATCCCCTGTGGAGACCACAGAGAAAGACCTAGTTCCCCACCTCATCGCGACAGGAGGCCTCAAATCCTTTGAAAACTCCAGAGGTATGCGGAGATCAGTGCCTGCAAAGGAGACGATGCCTGACTCCTCGTGAAACTTGATAGGAGACCCAGGATTCCTGTGGCACGTGGAAAGGGACCCTTGGTCTCCCGTCTCAGCTGGAGAGGCGTCCCAATTGCCCTGCAAAGCCTCGAGGAGAATCCCGAGTTGTCCCTCGCAACTAGGCAGGAGTCCTGACATGGCTGAACACACACGTGTGTGGAAGGGCCATCCCCGTCGTAACTCGAGAATATACCCCAGGTTCCCGCCGCAACTCGAGAAAAACCATGAGACTTTCCCCTCGCCGCGAGATGAGGCCCGATTCCCCTGCACTGGGTGCAGAGCAATTCCGTGTTGCACATCACACATGAAAGGAGCCTTGATTTCCTTCATGGCACTCCAGAGAAACCCCAAGAACACTGTTTCAAGGCTAGAGGGATCCTGAGGTCACTGTAGCAACACGAAAGACCTCCGTGGACCATGAATCAACACGAGATGAGAGGTTAGTCCCTGGCTTCGACTCCTGAGGAATACCACCTTACCACAAGCACCTCAAGAGGAGGCTTCTCTCAGCTCTAGGTATGTGAGAGGGATCCTGAGTTTGCGGCCTCAAGTGGAATGGACACCGCGATGCCCTGACTCGAAATAAGGCCGGATATCCCTGCAGTGACTTCAATGCAGGCTCGTCTTGCATCTCCCAAGAAGAAAGGATGTCTGAATCCCCTGTGGAGACCACAGAGAAACACCTAGTTCCACACCTCATCGCGACCGGAGGCCTCACATCCTTTGAAAACTCAAGAGGTACGCGGAGATCAGTGCCTCCAAAGGAGACGATGCCTGACTCCTCGTGAAACTTGATAGGAGTCCCAGGATTCTTGTGGCACGTGGAAAGGGACCCTTGGTCTCCCGCCTCAGCTGGAGAGGCGTTCCAATTGCCCTGCCAAGCCTCGAGGAGAATCCCGAGTTGTCCCTCGCAACTAGGCAGGAGTCCTGACGTGGCTGAACAAACACGTGGGTGGAAGGGCCATCCCCGTCGTAACTCGAGAATATACCCCAGGTTCCCACCGCAACTCGAGAAAAACCATGAGACTTCCCCCTCGATGCGAGATGAGGCCCGATTCCCCTGTACTGCGTGCAGAGCAATTCCGTCTTGCACATCACACATGAAAGGAGCCTTGATTTCCTTGATGGCACTCCAGAGAAACCCCAAGAACACTGTTTCAAGGATAGAGGGATCCTGAGGTCACTGTAGCAACAAGAAAGAACTCTGTGGACCAAAAATCAACTCGAAAAGAGAGGTTAGTCCCTGGATTCGTCTCCAGAGGAATACCACCTTACCACAAGCACCTCAAGAGGAGGCTTCTCTCAGCTCTAGGTATGTGAGAGGGACCCTGAGTTTACGGCCTCAAGTGGAATGGACACCGCGATGCCCTGACTCGAAATAAGGCCGGATATCCCTGTAGTGACTTCAATGCAGGCTCGTCTTGCATCTCCCAGGACGAAAGGATGTCTGAATCCCCTGTGGAAAGCACAGAGAAAGACTTAGTTCCCCACCTCATCGCGACCGATAGCCTCACATCCTTTGAAAACTCCAGAGGTACGCGGAGATCAGTGCCTCCAAAGGAGACGATGCCTGACTCCTCGTGAAATTTAATAGGAGTCCCAGGATTCCTGTGGCACTTGGAAAGGGACACTTGGTCTCCCGCCTCAGCTGGAGAGGTGTCCCAATTGCCCTGCCAAGCCTCGAGGAGAATCCCGAGTTGGCCCTCGCAACTAGGCAGGAGTCCTGACGTCGCTGAAGAAACACGTGGGTGGAAGGGCCATCCCCGTCGTAACTCGAGAATATACCCCAGGTTCCCGCCGCAACTCGAGAAAAACCATGAGACTTCCCCCTCGCCGCGAGATGAGGCCCGATTCCCCTGCACTGCGTGCAGAGCAATTCTGTGTTGCACATCACACATGAAAGGAGCCTTGATTTCCTTCATGGCACTCCAGAGAAACCCCAAGAACACTGTTTCAAGGCTAGAGGGATCCTGAGGTCACTGTAGCAACACGAAACAGCTCCGTGGACCAAAAATCAACTCGAGATGAGAGGTTAGTCCCTGGCTTTGACTCCAGAGGAATACCACCTTACCACAAGCACCTAAAGAGGAGGCTTCTCTCAGCTCTAGGTATGTGAGAGGAACGCTGAGTTTGCGGCCTCAAGTGGAATGGACACCGCGATGCCCTGACTCGAAATAAGGCCGATATCCCTGCAGTGACTGGAATGCAGGCTCGTCTTGCATCTCCCAAGACGAAAGGGTGTCTGAATCCCCTGTGGAAAGCACAGAGAAAGACTTAGTTCCCCACCTCATCGCGACCGGAGGCCTCACATCCTTTGAAAACTCCAGAGGTACGCGGAGATCAGTGCCTCCAAAGGAGACGATGCCTGACTCCTCGTGAAACTTGATAGGAGTCCCAGGATTCCTGTGGCACTTGCAAAGGGACACTTGGTCTCCCGCCTCAGCTGGAGAGGCGTCCCAATTGCCCTGCCAAGCCTCGAGGAGAATCCAGAGTTGTCCCTCGCAACTAGGCAGGAGTCCTGACGTCGCTGAAGAAACACGTGGGTGGAAGGGCCATCCCAGTCGTAACTCGAGAATATACCCCAGGTTCCCGCCGCAACTCGAGAAAAAGCATGAGACTTCCCCCTCGATGCGAGATGAGGCCCGATTCCCCTGTACTGCGTGCAGAGCAATTCCGTCTTGCACATCACACATGAAAGGAGCCTTGATTTCCTTGATGGCACTCCAGAGAAACCCCAAGAACACTGTTTCAAGGATAGAGGGATCCTGAGGTCACTGTAGCAACACGAAAGAACTCTGTGGACCAAACATCAACTCGAAAAGAGAGGTTAGTCCCTGGATTCGCCTCCAGAGGAATACCACCTTACCACAAGCACCTCAAGAGGAGGCTTCTCTCAGCTCTAGGTATGTGAGAGGGACCCTGAGTTTGCGGCCTCAAGTGGAAGGGACACCGCGATGCCCTGACTCGAAATAAGGCCGGATATCCCTGCAGTGACTTCAATGCAGGCTCGTCTTGCATCTCCCAGGACGAAAGGATGTCTGAATCCCCTGTGGAAAGCACAGAGAAAGACTTAGTTCCCCACCTCATCGCGACCGATAGCCTCACATCCTTTGAAAACTCCAGAGGTACGCGGAGATCAGTGCCTCCAAAGGAGACGATGCCTGACTCCTCGTGAAATTTGATAGGAGTCCCAGGATTCCTGTGGCACTTGGAAAGGGACACTTGGTCTCCCGCCTCAGCTGGAGAGGCGTCCCAATTGCCCTGCCAAGCCTCGAGGAGAATCCAGAGTTGTCCCTCGCAACTAGGCAGGAGTCCTGACGTCGCTGAAGAAACACGTGGGTGGAAGGGCCATCCCCGTCGGAACTCGAGAATATACCCCAGGTTCCCGCCGCAACTCGAGAAAAACCATGAGACTTCCCCCTCGCCGCGAGATGAGGCCCGATTCCCCTGCACTGGGTGCAGAGAAATTCCGTGTTGCACATCACACATGAAAGGAGCCTTGATTTCCTTCATGGCACTCCAGAGAAACCCCAAGAACACTGTTTCAAGGCTAGAGGGATCCTGAGGTCACTGTAGCAACACGAAAGACCTCCGTGGACCAAGAATCAACACGAGATGAGAGGTTAGTCCCTGGCTTCGACTCCTGAGGAATACCACCTTACCACAAGCACCTCAAGAGGAGGCTTCTCTCAGCTCTAGGTATGTGAGAGGGATCCTGAGTTTGCGGCCTCAAGTGGAATGGACACCGCGATGCCCTGACTCGAAATAAGGCCGGATATCCCTGCAGTGACTTGAATGCAGGCTCGTCTTGCATCTCCCAAGAAGAAAGGATGTCTGAATCCCCTGTGGAGACCACAGAGAAACACCTAGTTCCCCACCTCATCGCGACAGGAGGCCTCACATCCTTTGAAAACTCCAGAGGTACGCGGAGATCAGTGCCTCCAAAGGAGACGATGCCTGACTCCTCGTGAAACTTGATAGGAGTCCCAGGATTCTTGTGGCACGTGGAAAGGGACCCTTGGTCTCCCGCCTCAGCTGGAGAGGCGTTCCAATTGCCCTGCCAAGCCTCGAGGAGAATCCCGAGTTGTCCCTCGCAACTAGGCAGGAGTCCTGACGTGGCTGAACAAACACGTGGGTGGAAGGGCCATCCCCGTCGTAACTCGAGAATATACCCCAGGTTCCCACCGCAACTCGAGAAAAACCATGAGACTTCCCCCTCGATGCGAGATGAGGCCCGATTCCCCTGTACTGCGTGCAGAGCAATTCCGTCTTGCACATCACACATGAAAGGAGCCTTGATTTCCTTGATGGCACTCCAGAGAAACCCCAAGAACACTGTTTCAAGGATAGAGGGATCCTGAGGTCACTGTAGCAACAAGAAAGAACTCTGTGGACCAAAAATCAACTCGAAAAGAGAGGTTAGTCCCTGGATTCGTCTCCAGAGGAATACCACCTTACCACAAGCACCTCAAGAGGAGGCTTCTCTCAGCTCTAGGTATGTGAGAGGGACCCTGAGTTTACGGCCTCAAGTGGAATGGACACCGCGATGCCCTGACTCGAAATAAGGCCGGATATCACTGTAGTGACTTCAATGCAGGCTCGTCTTGCATCTCCCAGGACGAAAGGATGTCTGAATCCCCTGTGGAAAGCACAGAGAAAGACTTAGTTCCCCACCTCATCGCGACCGATAGCCTCACATCCTTTGAAAACTCCAGAGGTACGCGGAGATCAGTGCCTCCAAAGGAGACGATGCCTGACTCCTCGTGAAACTTGATAGGAGTCCCAGGATTCCTGTGGCACGTGGAAAGGGACCCTTGGTCTCCCGCCTCAGCTGGAGAGGCGTCCCAATTGCCTTGCCAAGCCTCGAGGAGAATCCCGAGTTGTGTCTCGCAACTAGGCAAGAGTCCTGACGTGGCTGAACAAACACGTGTGTGGAAGGGCCATCCCCGTCGTAACTCGAGAATATACCCCAGGTTCCCGCCGCAACTCGAGAAAAACCATGAGACTTCCCCCTCGCCGCGAGATGAGGCCCGATTCCCCTGCACTGCGTGCAGAGCAATTCTGTGTTGCACATCACACATGAAAGGAGCCTTGATTTCCTTGATGGCACTCCAGAGAAACCCCAAGAACACTGTTTCAAGGCTAGAGGGATCCTGAGGTCACTGTAGCAACACGAAAGAACTCCGTGGGCTAAAAATCAACTCGAGATGAGAGGTTAGTCCCTGGCTTCGACTCCAGAGGAATACCACCTTACCACAAGCACCTCAAGAGGAGGCTTCTCTCAGCTCTAGGTATGTGAGAGGGACCCTGAGTTTGTGGCCTCAAGTGGAATGGACACCGCGATGCCCTGACTCGAAATAAGGCCGGATATCCCTGCAGTGACTGGAATGCAGGCTCGTCTTGCATCTCCCAAGATGAAAGGATGTCTGAATCCCCTGTGGAGACCACAGAGAAAGACCTAGTTCCCCACCTCATCGCGACAGGAGGCCTCAAATCCTTTGAAAACTCCAGAGGTATGCAGAGATCAGTGCCTCCAAAGGAGACGATGCCTGACTCCTCGTGAAACTTGATAGGAGACCCAGGATTCCTGTGGCACGTGGAAAGGGACCCTTGGTCTCCCGTCTCAGCTGGAGAGGCGTCCCAATTGCCCTGCAAAGCCTCGAGGAGAATCCCGAGTTGTCCCTCGCAACTAGGCAGGAGTCCTGACATGGCTGAACACACACGTGTGTGGAAGGGCCATCCCCGTCGTAACTCGAGAATATACCCCAGGTTCCCGCCGCAACTCGAGAAAAACCATGAGACTTCCCCCTCGCCGCGAGATGAGGCCCGATTCCCCTGCACTGCGTGCAGAGCAATTCCGTGTTGCACATCACACATGAAAGGAGCCTTGATTTCCTTCATGGCACTCCAGAGAAACCCCAAGAACACTGTTTCAAGGCTAGAGGGATCCTGAGGTCACTGTAGCAACACGAAAGAGCTCCGTGGACCAAGAATCAACACGAGATGAGAGGTTAGTCCCTGGCTTCGACTCCTGAGGAATACCACCTTACCACAAGCACCTCAAGAGGAGGCTTCTCTCAGCTCTAGGTATGTGAGAGGGACCCTGAGTTTGCGGCCTCAAGTGGAATGGACACCGCGATGCCCTGACGCGAAATAAGGCCGGATATCCCTGCAGTGACTGGAATGCAGGCTCGTCTTGCATCTCCCAAGACGAAAGGGTGTCTGAATCCCCTGTGGAGACCACAGAGAAAGACCTAGTTCCCCGCCTCATCGCGACAGGAGGCCTCAAATCCTTTGAAAACTCCAGAGGTATGCGGAGATCAGTGCCTCCAAAGGAGACGATGCCTGACTCCTCGTGAAACTTGATAGGAGTCCCAGGATTCTTGTGGCACGTGGAAAGGGACCCTTGGTCTCCCGTCTCAGCTGGAGAGGCGTCCCAATTGCCCTGCCAAGCCTCGAGGAGAATCCCGAGTTGTCCCTCGCAACTAGGCAGGAGTCCTGACGTGGCTGAACAAACACATGTGTGGAAGGGCCATCCCCATCGTAACTCGAGAATATACCCCAGGTTCCCGCCGCAACTCGAGAAAAACCATGAGACTTCCCCCTCGATGCGAGATGAGGCCCGATTCCCCTGTACTGCGTGCAGAGCAATTCCGTCTTGCACATCACACATGAAAGGAGCCTTGATTTCCTTGATGGCACTCCAGAGAAACCCTAAGAGCACTGTTTCAAGGATAGAGGGATCCTGAGGTCACTGTTGCAACACGAAAGAACTCTGTGGACCAAAAATCAACTCGAAAAGAGAGGTTAGTCCCTGGATTCGTCTCCAGAGGAATACCACCTTACCACAAGCACCTCAAGAGGAGGCTTCTCTCAGCTCTAGGTATGTGAGAGGGACCCTGAGTTTGCGGCCTCAAGTGGAATGGACACCGCGATGCCCTGACTCGAAATAAGGCCGGATATCCCTGCAGTGACTTCAATGCAGGCTCGTCTTGCATCTCCCAGGACGAAAGGATGTCTGAATCCCCTGTGGAAAGCACAGAGAAAGACGTAGTTCCCCACCTCATCCCGACCGATAGCCTCGCATCCTTTGAAAACTCCAGAGGTACGCGGAGATCAGTGCCTCCAAAGGAGACGATGCCTGACTCCTCGTGAAATTTGATAGGAGTCCCAGGATTCCTGTAGCACTTGGAAAGGGACACTTGGTCTCCCGCCTCAGCTGGAGAGGTGTCCCAATTGCCCTGCCAAGCCTCGAGGAGAATCCAGAGTTGTCCCTCGCAACTAGGCAGGAGTCCTGACGTCGCTGAAGAAACACGTGGGTGGAAGGGCCATCCCCGTCGTAACTCGAGAATATACCCCAGGTTCCCGCCGCAACTCGAGAAAAACCATGAGACTTCCCCCTCGCCGAGAGATGAGGCCCGATTCCCCTGCACTGCGTGCAGAGCAATTCTGTGTTGCACATCACACATGAAAGGAGCCTTGATTTCCTTCATGGCACTCCAGAGAAACCCCAAGAACACTGTTTCAAGGCTAGAGGGATCCTGAGGTCACTGTAGCAACACGAAAGAGCTCCGTGGACCAAGAATCAACTCGAGATGAGAGGTTAGTCCCTGGCTTCGACTCCAGAGGAATACCACCTTACCACAAGCACTTCAAGAGGAGGCTTCTCTCACCTCTAGGTATGTGAGAGGGATCCTGAGTTTGCGGCCTCAAGTGGAATGGACACCGCGATGCCCTGACTCGAAATAAGGCCGGATATCCCTGCAGTGACTTGAATGCAGGCTCGTCTTGCATCTCCCAAGAAGAAAGGATGTCTGAATCCCCTGTGGGGACCACAGAGAAACACCTAGTTCCCCACCTCATCGCGACCGGAGGCCTCACATCCTTTGAAAACTCCAGAGGTACGCGGAGATCAGTGCCTCCAAAGGAGACGATGCCTGACTCCTCGTGAAATTTGATAGGAGTCCCAGGATTCTTGTGGCATGTGGAAAGGGACCCTTGGTCTCCCGCCTCAGCTGGAGAGGCGTTCCAATTGCCCTGCCAAGCCTCGAGGAGAATCCCGAGTTGTCCCTCGCAACTAGGCAGGAGTCCTGACGTGGCTGAACAAACACGTGGGTGGAAGGGCCATCCCCGTCGTAACTCGAGAATATACCCCAGCTTCCCGCCGCAACTCGAGAAAAACCATGAGACTTCCCCCTCGATGCGAGATGAGGCCCGATTCCCCTGTACTGCGTGCAGAGCAATTCCGTCTTGCACATCACACATGAAAGGAGCCTTGATTTCCTTGATGGCACTCCAGAGAAACCCCAAGAACACTGTTTCAAGGATAGAGGGATCCTGAGGTCACTGTAGCAGCACGAAAGAACTCTGTGGACCAAAAATCAACTCGAAAAGAGAGGTTAGTCCCTGGCTTCGACTCCAGAGGAATACCACCTTACCACAAGCACCTCAAGAGGAGGCTTCTCTCAGCTCTAGGTATGTGAGAGGGACCCTGAGTTTGCGGCCTCAAGTGGAATGGACACCGCGATGCCCTGACTCGAAATAAGGCCGGATATCCCTGCAGTGACTTCAATGCAGGCTCGTCTTGCATCTCCCAAGACGAAAGGATGTCTGAATCCCCTGTGGAAAGCACAGAGAAAGACTTAGTTCCCCACCTCATCGCGACCGATAGCCTCACATCCTTTGAAAACTCCAGAGGTACGCGGAGATCAGTGCCTCCAAAGGAGACGATGCCTGACTCCTCGTGAAACTTGATAGGAGTCCCAGGATTCCTGTGGCACTTGGAAAGGGACACTTGGTCTCCCGCCTCAGCTGGAGAGGCGTCCCAATTGCCCTGCCAAGCCTCGAAGGGAATTCAGAGTTGTCCCTCGCAACTAGGCAGGAGTCCTGACGTCACTGAAGAAACACGTGGGTGGAAGGGCCATCCCCGTCATAACTCGAGAATATACCCCAGGTTCCCGCCGCAACTCGAGAAAAACCATGAGACTTCCCCCTCGCCGCGAGATGAGGCCCGATTCCCCTGCACTGCGTGCAGAGCAATTCCGTGTTGCACATCACACATGAAAGCAGCCTTGATTTCCTTCATGGCACTCCAGAGAAACCCCAAGAACACTGTTTTAAGGCTAGAGGGATCCTGAGGTCACTGTAGCAACACGAAAGAGCTCCGTGGACCAAAAATCAACTCGAGATGAGAGGTTAGTCCCTGGCTTCGACTCCAGAGGAATACCACCTTACCACAAGCACCTCAAGAGGAGGCTTCTCTCAGCTCTAGGTATGTGAGAGGGACCCTGAGTTTGCGGCCTCAAGTGGAATGGACACCGCGATGCCCTGACGCGAAATAAGGCTGGATATCCCTGCAGTGACTTGAATGCAGGCTCGTCTTGCATCTCCCAAGATGAAAGGATGTCTGAATCCCCTGTGGAGACCACAGAGAAAGACCTAGTTCCCCACCTCATCGCGACCGGAGGCCTCACATCCTTTGAAAACTCCAGAGGTACGCGGAGATCAGTGCCTCCAAAGGAGACGATGCCTGACTCCTCGTGAAACTTGATAGGAGTCCCAGGATTCCTGTGGCACGTGGAAAGGGACACTTGGTCTCCCGCCTCAGCTGGAGAGGCGTTCCAATTGCCCTGCCAAGCCTCGAGGAGAATCCCGAGTTGTCCCTCGCAACTAGGCAGGAGTCCTGACGTGGCTGAAGAAACACGTGGGTGGAAGGGCCATCCCCGTCGTAACTCGAGAATATACCCCAGGTTCCCGCCGCAACTCGAGAAAAACCATGAGACTTCCCCCTCGATGCGAGATGAGGCCCGATTCCTCTGAACTGCATGCAGAGCAATTCTGTGTTGCACATCACACATGAAAGGAGCCTTGATTTCCTTGATGGCACTCCAGAGAAACCCCAAGAACACTGTTTCACGGATAGAGGGATCCTGAGGTCACTGTAGCAACACGAAAGAACTCTGTGGACCAAAAATCAACTCGAAAAGAGAGGTTAGTCCCTGGATTCGTCTCCAGAGGAATACGACCTTACCACAAGCACCTCGAGAGGAGGCTTCTCTCAGCTCTAGGTATGTGAGAGGGACCCTGAGTTTGCGGCCTCAAGTGGAATGGACACCGCGATGCCCTGACTCGAAATAAGGCCGGATATCCCTGCAGTGACTTCAATGCAGGCTCGTCTTGCATCTCCCAAGATGAAAGGATGTCTGAATCCCCTGTGGAGACCACAGAGAAAGAACTAGTTCCCCACCTCATCGCGACCGGAGGCCTCACATCCTTTGAAAACTCCAGAGGTACGCGGAGATCAGTGCCTCCAAAGGAGACGATGCCTGACTCCTCGTGAAACTTGATAGGAGTCCCAGGATTCCTGTGGCACGTGGAAAGGGACCCTTGGTCTCCCGCCTCAGCTGGAGAGGCGTCCCAATTGCCTTGCCAAGCCTCGAGGAGAATCCCGAGTTGTGTCTCGCAACTAGGCAAGAGTCCTGACGTGGCTGAACAAACACGTGGGTTGAAGGGCCATCCCCGTCGTAACTCGAGAATATACCCCAGGTTCCCGCCGCAACTCGAGAAAAACCATGAGACTTCCCCCTCGCCGCGAGATGAGGCCCGATTCCCCTGCACTGCGTGCAGAGCAATTCTGTGTTGCACATCACACATGAAAGGAGCCTTGATTTCCTTCATGGCACTCCAGAGAAACCCCAAGAACACTGTTTCAAGGCTACAGGGATCCTGAAGTCCCTGTAGCAACACGAAAGAGCTCCGTGAACCAAAAATCAACTCGAGATGAGAGGTAAGTCCCTGGCTTCGACTCCAGAGGAATACCACCTTACCACAAGCACCTCAAGAGGAGGCTTGTCTCAGCTCTAGGTATGTGAGAGGGACCCTGAGTTTGTGGCCTCAAGTGGAATGGACACCGCGATGCCCTGACTCGAAATAAGGCCGAATATCCCTGCAGTGACTTGTATGCAGGCTCGTCTTGCATCTCCCAAGACGAAAGGGTGTCTGAATCCCCTGTGGAGACCACAGAGAAAGACATAGTTCCCCACCTCATCGCGACAGGAGGCCTCAAATCCTTTGAAAACTCCAGAGGTATGCGGAGATCAGTGCCTGCAAAGGAGACGATGCCTGACTCCTCGTGAAACTTGATAGGAGACCCAGGATTCTTGTGGCACGTGGAAAGGGACACTTTGTCTCCCGTATCAGCTGGAGAGGCGTCCCAATTACCCTGCAAAGCCTCGAGGAGAATCCCGAGTTGTCCCTCGCAACTAGGCAGGAGTCCTGACATGGCTGAACACACACGTGTGTGGAAGGGCCATCCCCGTCGTAACTCGAGAATATACCCCAGGTTCCCGCCGCAAGTCGAGAAAAACCATGAGACTTCCCCCTCGCCGCGAGATGAGGCCCGATTACCCTGCACTGCGTGCAGAGCAATTCTGTGTTGCACATCACACATGAAAGGAGCCTTGATTTCCTTGATGGCACTCCAGAGAAACCCCAAGAACACTGTTTCAAGGCTAGAGGGATCCTGAGGTCACTGTAGCAACACGAAAGAGCTCCGTGGACCAAGAATCAACACGAGATGAGAGGTTAGTCCCTGGCTTCGACTCCTGAGGAATACCACCTTACCACAAGCACCTCAAGAGGAGGCTTCTCTCAGCTCTAGGTATGTGAGAGGGATCCTGAGTTGCGGCCTCAAGTGGAATGGACACCGCAATGCCCTGACTCGAAATAAGGCCGGATATCCCTGCAGTGACTTGAATGCAGGCTCGTCTAGCATCTCCCAAGAAGAAAGGATGTCTGAATCCCCTGTGGAGACCACAGAGAAACACCTAGTTCCCCACCTCATCACGACCGGAGGCCTCACATCCTTTGAAAACTCCAGAGGTATGCGGAGATCAGTGCCTCCAAAGGAGACGATGCCTGACTCCTCGTGAAACTTGATAGGAGTCCCAGGATTCCAGTGGCACTTGGAAAGGGACACTTGGTCTCCCGCCTCAGCTGGAGAGGCGTCCCAATTGCCCTGCCAAGCCTCGAGGAGAATCCAGAGTTGTGTCTCGCAATTAGGCAGGAGTCCTGACGTCGCTGAAGAAACACGTGGGTGGAAGGGCCATCCCCGTCGTAACTCGAGAATATACCCCAGGTTCCCGCCGCAACTCGAGAAAAACCATGAGACTTCCCCCTCGCCGCGAGATGAGGCCCGATTCCCCTGCACTGCGTGCAGAGCAATTCCGTGTTGCACATCACACATGAAAGGAGCCTTGATTTCCTTGATAGCACTCCAGAGAAACCCAAAGAACACTGTTTCAAGGCTAGAGGGATCCTGAGGTCACTGTAGCAACACGAAAGAGCTCCGTGGGCCAAAATCAACTCGAGATGAGAGGTTAGTCCCTGGATTCGACTCCAGAGGAATACCACCTTACCACAAGCACCTCAAGAGGAGGCTTCTCTCAGCTCTAGGTATGTGAGAGGGACCCTGAGTTTGCGGCCTCAAGTGGAATGGACACCGCGATGCCCTGACGCGAAATAAGGCTGGATATCCCTGCAGTGACTTGAATGCAGGCTCGTCTTGCATCTCCCAAGATGAAAGGATGTCTGAATCCCCTGTGGAGACCACAGAGAAAGACCTAGTTCCCCACCTCATCGCGACCGGAGGCCTCACATCCTTTGAAAACTCCAGAGGTACGCGGAGATCAGTGCCTCCAAAGGAGACGATGCCTGACTCCTCGTGAAACTTGATAGGAGTCCCAGGATTCCTGTGGCACGTGGAAAGGGACACTTGGTCTCCCGCCTCAGCTGGAGAGGCGTTCCAATTGCCCTGCCAAGCCTCGAGGAGAATCCCGAGTTGTCCCTCGCAACTAGGCAGGAGTCCTGACGTGGCTGAAGAAACACGTGGGTGGAAGGGCCATCCCCGTCGTAACTCGAGAATATACCCCAGGTTCCCGCCGCAACTCGAGAAAAACCATGAGACTTCCCCCTCGATGCGAGATGAGGCCCGATTCCTCTGAACTGCATGCAGAGCAATTCTGTGTTGCACATCACACATGAAAGGAGCCTTGATTTCCTTGATGGCACTCCAGAGAAACCCCAAGAACACTGTTTCACGGATAGAGGGATCCTGAGGTCACTGTAGCAACACGAAAGAACTCTGTGGACCAAAAATCAACTCGAAAAGAGAGGTTAGTCCCTGGATTCGTCTCCAGAGGAATACGACCTTACCACAAGCACCTCGAGAGGAGGCTTCTCTCAGCTCTAGGTATGTGAGAGGGACCCTGAGTTTGCGGCCTCAAGTGGAATGGACACCGCGATGCCCTGACTCGAAATAAGGCCGGATATCCCTGCAGTGACTTCAATGCAGGCTCGTCTTGCATCTCCCAAGATGAAAGGATGTCTGAATCCCCTGTGGAGACCACAGAGAAAGAACTAGTTCCCCACCTCATCGCGACCGGAGGCCTCACATCCTTTGAAAACTCCAGAGGTACGCGGAGATCAGTGCCTCCAAAGGAGACGATGCCTGACTCCTCGTGAAACTTGATAGGAGTCCCAGGATTCCTGTGGCACGTGGAAAGGGACCCTTGGTCTCCCGCCTCAGCTGGAGAGGCGTCCCAATTGCCTTGCCAAGCCTCGAGGAGAATCCAGAGTTGTGTCTCGCAACTAGGCAAGAGTCCTGACGTGGCTGAACAAACACGTGGGTGGAAGGGCCATCCCCGTCGTAACTCGAGAATATACCCCAGGTTCCCGCCGCAACTCGAGAAAAACCATGAGACTTCCCCCTCGCCGCGAGATGAGGCCCGATTCCCCTGCACTGCGTGCAGAGCAATTCTGTGTTGCACATCACACATGAAAGGAGCCTTGATTTCCTTCATGGCACTCCAGAGAAACCCCAAGAACACTGTTTCAAGGCTACAGGGATCCTGAAGTCCCTGTAGCAACACGAAAGAGCTCCGTGAACCAAAAATCAACTCGAGATGAGAGGTAAGTCCCTGGCTTCGACTCCAGAGGAATACCACCTTACCACAAGCACCTCAAGAGGAGGCTTCTCTCAGCTCTAGGTATGTGAGAGGGATCCTGAGTTGCGGCCTCAAGTGGAATGGACACCGCGATGCCCTGACTCGAAATAAGGCCGGATATCCCTGCAGTGACTTGAATGCAGGCTCGTCTTGCATCTCCCAAGAAGAAAGGATGTCTGAATCCCCTGTGGAGACCACAGAGAAACACCTAGTTCCCCACCTCATCGCGACCGGAGGCCTCACATCCTTTGAAAACTCCAGAGGTATGCGGAGATCAGTGCCTCCAAAGGAGACGATGCCTGACTCCTCGTGAAACTTGATAGGAGTCCCAGGATTCCAGTGGCACTTGGAAAGGGACACTTGGTCTCCCGCCTCAGCTGGAGAGGCGTCCCAATTGCCCTGCCAAGCCTCGAGGAGAATCCAGAGTTGTCCCTCGCAATTAGGCAGGAGTCCTGACGTCGCTGAAGAAACACGTGGGTGGAAGGGCCATCCCCGTCGTAACTCGAGAATATACCCCAGGTTCCCGCCGCAACTCGAGAAAAACCATGAGACTTCCCCCTCGCCGCGAGATGAGGCCCGATTCCCCTGCACTGCGTGCAGAGCAATTCCGTGTTGCACATCACACATGAAAGGAGCCTTGATTTCCTTGATAGCACTCCAGAGAAACCAAAAGAACACTGTTTCAAGGCTAGAGGGATCCTGAGGTCACTGTAGCAACACGAAAGAGCTCCGTGGGCCAAAATCAACTCGAGATGAGAGGTTAGTCCCTGGATTCGACTCCAGAGGAATACCACCTTACCACAAGCACCTCAAGAGGAGGCTTCTCTCAGCTCTAGGTATGTGAGAGGGACCCTGAGTTTGCGGCCTCAAGTGGAATGGACACCGCGATGCCCTGACTCGAAATAAGGCAGGATATCCCTGCAGTGACTTCAATGCAGGCTCGTCTTGCATCTCCCAGGACGAAAGGATGTCTGAATCCCCTGTGGAAAGCACAGAGAAAGACTTAGTTCCCCACCTCATCGCGACCGATAGCCTCACATCCTTTGAAAACTCCAGAGGTACGCGGAGATCAGTGCCTCCAAAGGAGACGATGCCTGACTCCTCGTGAAACTTGATAGGAGTCCCAGGATTCCTGTGGCACTTGGAAAGGGACACTTGGTATCCCGCCTCAGCTGGAGAGGCGTCCCAATTGCCCTGCCAAGCCTCGAGGAGAATCCAGAGTTGTCCCTCGCAACTAGGCAGGAGTCCTGACGTCGCTGAAGAAACACGTGGGTGGAAGGGCCATCCCCGTCGTAACTCGAGAATATACCCCAGGTTCCCGCCGCAACTCGAGAAAAACCATGAGACTTCCCCCTCGCCGCGAGATGAGGCCCGATTCCCCTGCACTGCGTGCAGAGCAATTCCGTGTTGCACATCACACATGAAAGGAGCCTTGATTTCCTTGATGGCACTCCAGAGAAACCCCAAGAACACTGTTTCAAGGCTTGAGGGATCCTGAGGTCACTGTAGCAACACGAAAGAGCTCCGTGGGCCAAAAATCAACTCGAGATGAGAGGTTAGTCCCTGGCTTCGACTCCAGAGGAATACCACCTTACCACAAGCACCTCAAGAGGAGGCTTCTCTCAGCTCTAGGTATGTGAGAGGGACCCTGAGTTTGCGGCCTCAAGTGGAATGGACACCGCGATGCCCTGACGCGAAATAAGGCTGGATATCCTTGCTGTGACTTGAATGCACGCTCGTCTTGCATCTCCCAAGATGAAAGGATGTTTGAATCCCCTGTGGAGACCACAGAGAAAGACCTAGTTCCCCACCTCATCGCGACCGGAGGCCTCACATCCTTTGAAAACTCCAGAGGTATGCGGAGATCAGTGCCTCCAAAGGAGACGATGCCTGACTCCTCGTGAAACTTGATAGGAGTCCCAGGATTCCTGTGGTACGTGGAAAGGGACCCTTGGTCTCCCTCCTCAGCTGGAGAGGCGTCCCAATTGCCTTGCCAAGCCTCGAGGAGAATCCCGAGTTGTGTCTCGCAACTAGGCAGGAGGCCTGACGTGGCTGAACAAACACGTGTGTGGAAGGGCCATCCCCGTCGTAACTCGAGAATATACCCCAGGTTCCCGCCGCAACTCGAGAAAAACCATGAGACTTCCCCCTCGCCGCGAGATGAGGCCCGATTCCCCTGCACTGCGTGCAGAGCAATTCTGTGTTGCACATCACACATGAAAGGAGCCTTGATTTCCTTGATGGCACTCCAGAGAAACCCCGAGAACACTGTTTCAAGGCTAGAGGGATCCTGAGGTCACTGTAGCAACACGAAAGAGCTCCGTGGACCAAGAATCAACACGAGATGAGAGGTTAGTCCCTGGCTTCGACTCCTGAGGAATACCACCTTACCACAAGCACCTCAAGAGGAGGCTTCTCTCAGCTCTAGGTATGTGAGAGGGATCCTGAGTTTGCGGCCTCAAGTGGAATGGACACCGCGAAGCCCTGACTCGAAATAAGGCCGGATATCCCTGCAGTGACTTGAATGCAGGCTCGTCTTGCATCTCCCAAGAAGAAAGGATGTCTGAATCCCCTGTGGAGACCACAGAGAAACACCTAGTTCCCCACCTCATCGCGACCGGAGGCCTCACATCCTTTGAAAACTCCAGAGGTACGCGGAGATCAGTGCCTCCAAAGGAGACGATGCCTGACTCCTCGTGAAACTTGATAGGAGTCCCAGGATTCTTGTGGCACGTGGAAAGGGACCCTTGGTCTCCCGCCTCAGCTGGAGAGGCGTTCCAATTGCCCTGCCAAGCCTCGAGGAGAATCCCGAGTTGTCCCTCGCAACTAGGCAGGAGTCCTGACGTGGCTGAACAAACACGTGGGTGGAAGGGCCATCCCCGTCGTAACTCGAGAATATACCCCAGGTTCCCGCCGCAACTCGAGAAAAACCATGAGACTTCCCCCTAGATGCGAGATGAGGCCCGATTCCCCTGTACTGCGTGCAGAGCAATTCCGTCTTGCACATCACACATGAAAGGAGCCTTGATTTCCTTGATGGCACTCCAGAGAAACCCCAAGAACACTGTTTCAAGGATAGAGGGATCCTGAGGTCACTGTAGCAACACGAAAGAACTCTGTGGACCAAAAATCAACTCGAAAATAGAGGTTAGTTCCTGGATTCGTCTCCAGAGGAATACCACCTTACCACAAGCACCTCAAGAGGAGGCTTCTCTCAGCTCTAGGTATGTGAGAGGGACCCTGAGTTTGCGGCCTCAAGTGGAATGGACACCGCGATGCCCTGACTCGAAATAAGGCCGGATATCCCTGCAGTGACTTCAATGCAGGCTCGTCTTGCATCTCCCAAGATGAAAGGATGTCTGAATTGCCTGTGGAGACCACAGAGAAAGACCTAGTTCCCCACCTCATCGCGACCGGAGGCCTCACATCCTTTGAAAACTCCAGAGGTACACGGAGATCAGTGCCTCCAAAGGAGACGATGCCTGACTCCTCGTGAAACTTGATAGGAGTCCCAGGATTCCTGTGGCACTTGGAAAGGGACACTTGGTCTCCCGCCTCAGCTGGAGAGGCGTCCCAATTGCCCTGCCAAGCCTCGAGGAGAATCCAGAGTTGTCCCTCGCAACTAGGCAGGAGTCCTGACGTCGCTGAAGAAACACGTGGGTGGAAGGGCCATCCCCGTCGTAACTCGAGAATATACCCCAGGTTCCCGCCGCAACTCGAGAAAAACCATGAGACTTCCCCCTCGCCGCGAGATGAGGCCCGATTATCCTGCACTGCGTGCAGAGCAATTCCGTGTTGCACATCACACATGAAAGGAGCCTTGATTTCCTTCATGGCACTCCAGAGAAAACCCAAGAACACTGTTTCAAGGCTAGAGGGATCCTGAGGTCACTGTAGCAACACGAAAGAGCTCCGTGGACCAAGAATCAACACGAGATGAGAGGTTAGTCCCTGGCTTCGACTCCTGAGGAATACCACCTAACCACAAGCACCTCAAGAGGAGGCTTCTCTCAGCTCTAGGTATGTGAGAGGGATCCTGAGTTTGCGGCCTCAAGTGGAATGGACACCGCGATGCCCTGACTCGAAATAAGCCCGGATATCCCTGCAGTGACTTGAATGCAGGCTCGTCTTGCATCTCCCAAGAAGAAAGGATGTCTGAATCCCCTGTGGAGACCACAGAGAAAGACCTAGTTCCCCACCTCATCGCGACCGGAGGCCTCACATCCTTTGAAAACTCCAGAGGTACGCGGAGATCAGTGCCTCCAAAGGAGACGATGCCTGACTCCTCGTGAAACTTGATAGGAGTCCCAGGATTCCTGTGGCACGTGGAATGGGACCCTTGGTCTCCCGCCTCAGCTGGAGAGGCGTTCCAATTGCCCTGCCAAGCCTCGAGGAGAATCCCGAGATGTCCCTCGCAACTAGGCAGGAGTCCTGACGTGGCTGAACAAACACGTGGGTGGAAGGGCCATCCCCGTCGTAACTCGAGAATATACCCCAGGTTCCCGCCGCAACTCGAGAAAAACCATGAGACTTCCCCCTCGCCGCGAGATGAGGCCCGATTCCCCTGTACTGCGTGCAGAGCAATTCCGTCTTGCACATCACACATGAAAGGAGCCTTGATTTCCTTGATGGCACTCCAGAGAAACCCCAAGAACACTGTTTCAAGGATAGAGGGTTCCTGAGGTCACTGTAGCAACACGAAAGAACTCCGTGGACCAAAAATCAACTCGAAAAGAGAGGTTAGTCCCTGGATTCGTCTCCAGAGGAATACCACCTTAGCACAAGCACCTCAAGAGGAGGCTTCTCTCAGCTCTAGGTATGTGAGAGGGATCCTGAGTTTGCGGCCTCAAGTGGAATGGACACCGCGAAGCCCTGACTCGAAATAAGGCTGGATATCCCTGCAGTGACTTGAATGCAGGCTCGTCTTGCATCTCCCAAGAAGAAAGGATGTCTGAATCCCCTGTGGAGACCACAGAGAAACACCTAGTTCCCCACCTCATCGCGACCGGAGGCCTCACATCCTTTGAAAACTCCAGAGGTACGCGGAAATCAGTGCCTCCAAAGGAGACGATGCCTGACTCCTCGTGAAACTTGATAGGAGTCCAGGATTCTTGTGGCACGTGGAAAGGGACCCTTGGTCTCCCGCCTCAGCTGGAGAGGCGTTCCAATTGCCCTGCCAAGCCTCGAGGAGAATCCCGAGTTGTCCCTCGCAACTAGGCAGGAGTCCTGACGTGGCTGAACAAACACGTGGGTGGAAGGGCCATCCCCGTCGTAACTCGAGAATATACCCCAGGTTCCCGCCGCAACTCGAGAAAAACCATGAGACTTCCCCCTCGATGCGAGATGAGGCCCGATTCCCCTGTACTGCGTGCAGAGCAATTCCGTCTTGCACATCACACATGAAAGGAGCCTTGATTTCCTTGATGGCACTCCAGAGAAACCCCAAGAACACTGTTTCAAGGATAGAGGGATCCTGAGGTCACTGTAGCAACACGAAAGAACTCTGTGGACCAAAAATCAACTCGAAAAGAGAGGTTAGTTCCTGGATTCGTCTCCAGAGGAATACCACCTTACCACAAGAACCTCAAGAGGAGGCTTCTCTCAGCTCTAGGTATGTGAGAGGGACCCTGAGTTTGCGGCCTCAAGTGGAATGGACACCGCGATGCCCTGACTCGAAATAAGGCCGGATACCCCTGCAGTGACTTCAATGCAGGCTCGTCTTGCATCTCCCAAGATGAAAGGATGTCTGAATCCCCTGTGGAGACCACAGAGAAAGACCTAGTTCCCCACCTCATCGCGACCGGAGGCCTCACATCCTTTGAAAACTCCAGAGGTACACGGAGATCAGTGCCTCCAAAGGAGACGATGCCTGACTCCTCGTGAAACTTGATAGGAGTCCCAGGATTCCTGTGGCACTTGGAAAGGGACACTTGGTCTCCCGCCTCAGCTGGAGAGGCGTCCCAATTGCCCTTCCAAGCCTCGAGGAGAATCCAGAGTTGTCCCTCGCAACTAGGCAGGAGTCCTGACGTCGCTGAAGAAACACGTGGGTGGAAGGGCCATCCCCGTCGTAACTCGAGAATATACCCCAGGTTCCCGCCGCAACTCGAGAAAAACCATGAGACTTCCCCCTCGCCGCGAGATGAGGCCCGATTATCCTGCACTGCGTGCAGAGCAATTCCGTGTTGCACATCACACATGAAAGGATCCTTGATTTCCTTGATGGCACTCCAGAGAAACCCCAAGAACACTGTTTCAAGGCTAGAGGGATCCTGAGGTCACTGTAGCAACACGAAAGAGCTCCGTGGACCAAAAATCAACTCGAGATGAGAGGTTAGTCCCTGGCTTCGACTCCAGAGGAATACCACCTTACCACAAGCACCTCAAGAGGAGGCTTCTCTCAGCTCTAGGTATGTGAGAGGGACCCTGAGTTTGCGGCCTCAAGTGGAATGGACACCGCGATGCCCTGACATGAAATAAGGCCGGATATCCCTGCAGTGACTGGAATGCAGGCTCGTCTTGCATCTCCCAAGACGAAAGGGTGTCTGAATCCCCTGTGGAGACCACAGAGAAAGACCTAGTTCCCCACCTCATCGCGACAGGAGGCCTCAAATCCTTTGAAAACTCCAGAGGTATGCGGAGATCAGTGCCTCCAAAGGAGACGATGCCTGACTCCTCGTGAAACTTGATAGGAGACCCAGGATTCCTGTGGCACGTGGAAAGGGACCCATGGTCTCCCGTCTCAGCTGGAGAGGCGTCCCAATTGCCCTGCAAAGCCTCGAGGAGAATCCCGAGTTGTCCCTCGCAACTAGGCAGGAGTCCTGACATGGCTGAACACACACGTGTGTGGAAGGGCCATCCCCGTCGTAACTCGAGAATATACCCCAGGTTCCCGCCGCAACTCGAGAAAAACCATGAGACTTCCCCCTCACTGCGAGATGAGGCCCGATTCCCCTGCACTGCGTGCAGAGCAATTCCGTGTTGCACATCACACATGAAAGGAGCCTTGATTTCCTTGATGGCACTCCAGAGAAACCCCAAGAACACTGTTTCAAGGTTAGAGGGATCCTGAGGTCACTGTAGCAACACGAAAGAGCTCCGTGGACCAAGAATCAACACGAGATGAGAGGTTAGTCCCTGGCTTCGACTCCTGAGGAATACCACCTAACCACAAGCACCTCAAGAGGAGGCTTCTCTCAGCTCTAGGTATGTGAGAGGGATCCTGAGTTTGCGGCCTCAAGTGGAATGGAAACCGCGATGCCCTGACTCGAAATAAGCCCGGAAATCCCTACAGTGACTTGAATGCAGGCTCGTCTTGCATCTCCCAAGAAGAAAGGATGTCTGAATCCCCTGTGGAGACCACAGAGAAAGACCTAGTTCCCCACCTCATCGCGACCGGAGGCCTCACATCCTTTGAAAACTCCAGAGGTACGCGGAGATCAGTGCCTCCAAAGGAGACGATGCCTGACTCCTCGTGAAACTTGATAGGAGTCCCAGGATTCCTGTGGCACGTGGAAAGGGACCCTTGGTCTCCCGCCTCAGCTGGAGAGGCGTTCCAATTGCCCTGCCAAGCCTCGAGGAGAATCCCGAGATGTCCCTCGCAACTAGGCAGGAGTCCTGACGTGGCTGAACAAACACGTGTGTGGAAGGGCCATCCCCGTCGTAACTCGAGAATATACCCCAGGTTCCCGCCGCAACTCGACAAAAACCATGAGACTTCCCCCTCGCCGCGAAATGAGGCCCGATTCCCCTGTACTGCGTGCAGAGCAATTCCGTCTTGCACATCACACATGAAAGGAGCCTTGATTTCCTTGATGGCACTCCAGAGAAACCCCAAGAACACTGTTTCAAGGATAGAGGGTTCCTGAGGTCACTGTAGCAACACGAAAGAACTCCGTGGACCAAAAATCAACTCGAAAAGAGAGGTTAGTCCCTGGATTCGTCTCCAGAGGAATACCGCCTTAGCACAAGCACCTCAAGAGGAGGCTTCTCTCAGCTCTAGGTATGTGAGAGGGACCCTGAGTTTGCGGCCTCAAGTGGAATGGACACCGCGATGCCCTGACTCGAAATAAGGCCGGATATCCCTGCAGTAACTTCAATGCAGGCTCGTCTTACATCTCCCAGGACGAAAGGATGTCTGAATCCCCTGTGGAAAGCACAGAGAAAGACTTAGTTCCCCACCTCATCGCGACCGATAGCCTCACATCCTTTGAAAACTCCAGAGGTACGCGGAGATCAGTGCCTCCAAAGGAGACGATGCCTGACTCCTCGTGAAACTTGATAGGAGTCCCAGGATTCCTGTGGCACTTGGAAAGGGACACTTGGTCTCCCGCCTCAGCTGGAGAGGCGTCCCAATTGCCCTGCAAAGCCTCGAGGAGAATCCAGAGTTGTCCCTCGCAACTAGGCAGGAGTCCTGACGTCGCTGAAGAAACACGTGGGTGGAAGGGCCATCCCCGTCGTAACTCGAGAATATACCCCAGGTTCCCGCCGCAACTCGAGAAAAACCATGAGACTTCCCCCTCGCCGCGAGATGAGGCCCGATTCCCCTGCACTGCGTGCAGAGCAATTCCGTGTTGCACATCACACATGAAAGGAGCCTTGATTTCCTTGATGGCACTCCAGAGAAACCCCAAGAACACTGTTTCAAGGATAGAGGGATCCTGAGGTCACTGTAGCAACACGAAAGAGCTCCGTGGGCCAAAAATCAACTCGAGATGAGAGGTTAGTCCCTGGCTTCGACTCCAGAGGAATACCACCTTACCACAAGCACCTCAAGAGGAGGCTTCTCTCAGCTCTAGGTATGTGAGAGGGACCCTGAGTTTGCGGCCTCAAGTGGAATGGACACCGCGATGCCCTGACGCGAAATAAGGCTGGATATCCCTGCTGTGACTTGAATGCAGGCTCGTCTTGCATCTCCCAAGATGAAAGGATGTCTGAATCCCCTGTGGAGACCACAGAGAAAGACCTAGTTCCCCACCTCATCGCGACCGGAGGCCTCACATCCTTTGAAAACTCCAGAGGTACGCGGAGATCAGTGCCTCCAAAGGAGACGATGCCTGACTCCTCGTGAAACTTGATAGGAGTCCCAGGATTCCTGTGGTACGTGGAAAGGGACCCTTGGTCTCCCTCCTTAGCTGGAGAGGCGTCCCAATTGCCTTGCCAAGCCTCGAGGAGAATCCCGAGTTGTGTCTCGCAACTAGGCAGGAGTCCTGACGTGGCTGAACAAACACGTGTGTGGAAGGGCCATCCCCGTCGTAACTCGAGAATATACCCCAGGTTCCCGCCGCAACTCGAGAAAAACCATGAGACTTCCCCCTCGCCGCGAGATGAGGCCCGATTCCCCTGCACTGCGTGTAGAGCAATTCCGTGTTGCACATCACACATGAAAGGAGCCTTGATTTTCTTGATGGCACTCCAGAGAAACCCCAAGAACACTGTTTCAAGGCTAGAGGGATCCTGAGGTCACTGTAGCAACACGAAAGAGCTCCGTGGGCCAAAAATCAACTCGAGATGAGAGGTTAGTCCCTGGCTTCGACTCCAGAGGAATACCACCTTACGACAAGCACCTCAAGAGGAGGCTTCTCTCAGCTCTAGGTATGTGAGAGGGACCCTGAGTTTGCGGCCTCAAGTGGAATGGACACCGCGGTGCCCTGACTCGAAATAAGGCCGGATATCCCTGCAGTGACTGGAATGCAGGCTCGTCTTGCATCTCCCAAGACGAAAGGGTGTCTGAATCCCCTGTGGAGACCACAGAGAAAGACCTAGTTCCCCACCTCATCGGGACAGGAGGCCGCAAATCCTTTGAAAACTCCAGAGGTATGCGGAGATCAGTGCCTCCAAAGGAGACGATGCCTGACTCCTCGTGAAACTTGATAGGAGACCCAGGATTCCTGTGGCACGTGGAAAGGGACCCTTGGTCTCCCGTCTCAGCTGGAGAGGCGTCCCAATTGCCCTGCAAAGCCTCGAGGAGAATCCCGAGTTGTGCCTCGCAACTAGGCAGGAGTCCTGACATGGCTGAACACACACGTGTGTGGAAGGGCAATCCCTGTCGTAACTCGAGAATATACCCCAGGTTCCCGCCGCAACTCGAGAAAAACCATGAGACTTCCCCCTCGCCGCGAGATGAGGCCCGATTCCCCTGCACTGCGTGCCGAGCAATTCCGTGTTGCACATCACACATGAAAGGAGCCTTGATTTCCTTGATGGCACTCCAGAGAAACCCCAAGAACACTGTTTCAAGGCTAGAGGGATCCTGAGGTCACTGTAGCATCACGAAAGAGCTCCGTGGACCAAGAATCTACACGAGATGAGAGGTTAGTCCCTGGCTTCGACTCATGAGGAATACCACCTTACCACAAGCACCTCAAGAGGAGGCTTCTCTCAGCTCTAGGTATGTGAGAGGGATCCTGAATTTGCGGCCTCAAGTGGAATGGACACCGCGATGCCCTGACTCGAAATAAGGCCGGATATCCCTGCAGTGACTTGAATGCAGGCTTGTCTTGCATCTCCCAAGATGAAAGGATGTCTGAATCCCCTGTGGAGACCACAGAGAAACACCTAGTTCCCCACCTCATCGCGACCGGAGGCCTCACATCCTTTGAAAACTCCAGAGGTACGCGGAGATCAGTGCCTCCAAAAGAGACGATGCCTGACTCCTCGTGAAACTTGATAGGAGTCCCAGGATTCTTGTGGCACGTGGAAAGGGACCCTTGGTCTCCCGCCTCAGCTGGAAAGGCGTTCCAATTGCCCTGCCAAGCCTCGAGGAGAATCCCGAGTTGTCCCTGCAACTAGGCAGGAGTCCTGACGTGGCTGAAGAAACACGTGGGTGGAAGGGCCATCCCCGTCGTAACTCGAGAATATACCCCAGGTTCCCGCCGCAACTCGAGAAAAATCATGAGACTTCCCCCTCGATGCGAGATGAGGCCCGATTCCCCTGTACTGCGTGCAGAGCAATTCCGTCTTGCACATCACACATGAAAGGAGCCTTGATTTCCTTGATGGCACTCCAGAGAAACCCCAAGAACACTGTTTCAAGGCTAGAGGGATCCTGAGGTCACTGTAGCAACACGAAAGAGCTCCGTGGGCCAAAAATCAACTCGAGATGAGAGGTTAGTCCCTGGCTTCGACTCCAGAGGAATACCACCTTACCACAAGCACCTCAAGAGGAGGCTTCTCTCAGCTCTAGGTATGTGAGAGGGACCCTGAGGTTGCGGCCTCAAGTGGAATGGACACCGCGATGCCCTGACTCGAAATAAGGCCGGATATCCCTGCAGTGACTTCAATGCAGGCTCGTCTTGCATCTCCCAGGACGAAAGGATGTCTGAATCCCCTGTGGAAAGCACATAGAAAGACTTAGTTCCCCACCTCATCGCGACCGATAGCCTCACATCCTTTGAAAATTCCAGAGGTACGCGGAGATCAGTGCCTCCAAAGGAGACGATGCCTGACTCCCTCGTGAAACTTGATAGGAGTCCCAGGATTCCTGTGGCACTTGGAAAGGGACACTTGGTCTCTCGCCTTAGCTGGAGAGGCGTTCCAATTGCCCTGCCAAGCCTCGAGGAGAATCCAGAGTTGTCCCTCGCAACTAGACAGGATTCCTGACGTCGCTGAAGAAACACGTGGGTGGAAGGGCCATCCCCGTCGTAACTCGAGAATATACCCCAGGTTCCCGCCGCAACTCGAGAAAAACCATGAGACTTCCCCCTCGCCGAGAGATGAGGCCCAATTCCCCTGCACTGCGTGCATGCAGAGCAATTCCGTGTTGCACATCACACATGAAAGGAGCCTTGATTTCCTTGATGGCACTCCAGAGAAACCCCAAGAACACTGTTTCAAGGCTAGAGGGATCCTGAGGTCACTGTAGCAACACGAAAGAGCTCCGTGGGCCAAAAATCAACTCGAGATGAGAGGTTAGTCCCTGGCTTCGACTCCAGAGGAATACCACCTTACCACAAGCACCTCAAGAGGAGGCTTCTCTCAGCTATAGGTATGTGAGAGGGACCCTGAGTTTGCGGCCTCAAGTGGAATGGACACTGCGATGCCCTGACTCGAAAAAAGGCCAGATATCCCTGCAGTGACTGGAATGCAGGCTCGTCTTGCATCTCCCAAGACGAAAGGGTGTCTGAATCCCCTGTGGAGACCACAGAGAAAGACCTAGTTCCCCACCTCATCGTGACAGGAGGCCTCACATCCTCTGAAAACTCCAGAGGTATGCGGAGATCAGTGCCTCCAAAGGAGACGATGCCTGACTCCTCGTGAAACTTGATAGGAGACCCAGAATTCCTGTGGCACGTGGAAAGGGACCCTTGGTCTCCCGTCTCAGCTGGAGAGGCGTCCCAATTGCCCTGCAAAGCCTCGAGGAGAATCCCGAGTTGTCCCTCGCAACTAGGCAGGAGTCCTGACATGGCTGAACACACACGTGTGTGGAAGGGCCGTCCCCGTCGTAACTCGAGAATATACCCCAGGTTCCCGCCGCAACTCGAGAAAAACCATGAGACTTCCCCCTCGCCGCAAAATGAGGCCCGATTCCCCTGCACTGTGTGCAGAGCAATTCCTTGTTGCACATCACACATGAAAGGAGCCTTGATTTCCTTCATGGCACTCCAGAGAAAACCCAAGAACACTGTTTCAAGGCTAGAGGGATCCTGAGGTCACTGTAGCAACACGAAAGAGCTCCGTGGACCAAGAATCAACACGAGATGAGAGGTTAGTCCCTGGCTTCGACTCCAGAGGAATACCACCTTACCACAAGCACCTCAAGAGGAGGCTTCTCTCAGCTCTAGGTATGTGAGAGGGACCCTGAGTTTGCGGCCTCAAGTGGAATGGACACCGCGATGCCCTGACTCGAAATAAGGCCGGATATCCCTGCAGTGACTTGAATGCAGGCTCGTCTTGCATCTCCCAAGAAGAAAGGATGTCTGAATCCCCTGTGGAGACCACAGAGAAAGACCTAGTTCCCCACCTCATCGCGACCGGAGGCCTCACATCCTTTGAAAACTCCAGAGGTACGCGGAGATCAGTGCCTCCAAAGGAGACGATGCCTGACTCCTCGTGAAACTTGATAGGAGTCCCAGGATTCTTGTGGCACGTGGAAAGGGACCCTTGGTCTCCCGCCTCAGCTGGAGAGGCGTTCCAATTGCCCTGCCAAGCCTCGAGGAGAATCCCGAGTTGTCCCTCGCAACTAGGCAGGAGTCCTGATGTGGCTGAACAAACACGTGTGTGGAAGGGCCATCCCCGTCGTAACTCGAGAATATACCCCAGGTTCCCGCCGCAACTCGAGAAAAACCATGAGACTTCCCCCTCGCCGCAAAATGAGGCCCGATTCCCCTGCACTGTGTGCAGAGCAATTCCTTGTTGCACATCACACATGAAAGGAGCTTTGATTTCCTTCATGGCACTCCAGAGAAACCCCAAGAACACTGTTTCAAGGCTAGAGGGATCCTGAGGTCACTGTAGCAACACGAAAGAGCTCCGTGGACCAAGAATCAACACGAGATGAGAGGTTAGTCCCTGGCTTCAAACTCCAGAGGAATACCACCTTACCACAAGCACCTCAAGAGGAGGCTTCTCTCAGCTCTAGGTATGTGAGAGGGACCCTGAGTTTGCGGCCTCAAGTGGAATGGACACCGCGATGCCCTGACTCGAAATAAGGCCGGATATCCCTGCAGTGACTTGAATGCAGGCTCGTCTTGCATCTCCCAAGAAGAAAGGAAGTCTGAATCCCCTGTGGAGACCACAGAGAAAGACCTAGTTCCCCGCCTCATCGCGACCGGAGGCCTCACATCCTTTGAAAACTCCAGAGGTACGCGGAGATCAGTGCCTCCAAAGGAGACGATGCCTGACTCCTCGTGAAACTTGATAGGAGTCCCAGGATTCGTGTGGCACGTGGAAAGGGACCCTTGGTCTCCCGCCTCAGCTGGAGAGGCGTTCCAATTGCCCTGCCAAGCCTCGAGGAGAATCCCGAGTTGTCCCTCGCAACTAGGCAGGAGTCCTGACGTGGCTGAAGAAACACGTGGGTGGAAGGGCCATCCCCGTCGTAACTCGAGAATATACCCCAGGTTCCCGCCGCAACTCGAGAAAAACCATGAGACTTCCCCCTCGATGCGAGATGAGGCCCGATTCCCCTGTACTGCGTGCAGAGCAATTCCGTCTTGCACATCACACATGAAAGGAGCCTTGATTTCCTTGATGGCACTCCAGAGAAACCCCAAGAACACTGTTTCAAGGCTAGAGGGATCCTGAGGTCACTGTAGCAACATGAAAGAACTCTGTGGACCAAAAATCAACTCGAAAAGAGAGGTTAGTCCCCTGGATTCGTCTCCAGAGGAATACCACCTTACCACAAGCACCTCAAGAGGAGGCTTCTCTCAGCTCTAGGCATGCGAGAGGGACCCTGAGTTTGCGGCCTCAAGTGGAATGGACACCGCGATGCCCTGACTCGAAATAAGGCCGGATATCACTGCAGTGACTTCAATGCAGGCTCGTCTTGCATCTCCCAGGACGAAAGGATGTCTGAATCCCCTGTGGAAAGCACAGAGAAAGACTTAGTTCCCCACCTCATCGCGACCGATAGCCTCACATCCTTTGAAAACTCCAGAGGTACGCGGAGATTAGTGCCTCCAAAGGAGACGATGCCTGACTCCTCATGAAACTTGATAGGAGTCCCAGGATTCCTGTGGCACTTGGAAAGGGACACTTGGTCTCTCGCCTCAGCTGGAGAGGCGTTCCAATTGCCCTGCCAAGCCTCGAGGAGAATCCAGAGTTGTCCCTCGCAACTAGGCAGGAGTCCTGACGTCGCTGAAGAAACACGTGGGGTGGAAGGGCCATCCCCGTCGTAACTCGAGAATATACCCCAGGTTCCCCGCCGCAACTCGAGAAAAACCATGAGACTTCCCCCTCGCCGCGAGATGAGGCCCAATTCCCCTGCACTGCGTGCGTGCAGAGCAATTCCGTGTTGCACATCACACATGAAAGGAGCCTTGATTTCCTTGATGGCACTCCAGAGAAACCCCAAGAACACTGTTTCAAGGCTAGAGGGATCCTGAGGTCACTGTAGCAACACGAAAGAGCTCCGTGGGCCAAAAATCAACTCGAGATGAGAGGTTAGTCCCTGGCTTCGACTCCAGAGGAATACCACCTTACCACAAGCACCTCAAGAGGAGGCTTCTCTCAGCTCTAGGTATGTGAGAGGGACCCTGAGTTTGCGGCCTCAAGTGGAATGGACACTGCGATGCCCTGACTCGAAATAAGGCCAGATATCCCTGCAGTGACTGGAATGCAGGCTCGTCTTGCATCTCCCAAGACGAAAGGGTGTCTGAATCCCCTGTGGAGACCACAGAGAAAGACCTAGTTCCCCACCTCATCGTGACAGGAGGCCTCACATCCTCTGAAAACTCCAGAGGTATGCGGAGATCAGTGCCTCCAAAGGAGACGATGCCTGACTCCTCGTGAAACTTGATAGGAGTCCCAGGATTCCAGTGGCACGTGGAAAGGGACCCTTGGTCTCCCGTCTCAGCTGGAGAGGCGTCCCAATTGCCCTGCAAAGCCTCGAGGAGAATCCCGAGTTGTCCCTCGCAACTAGGCAGGAGTCCTGATGTGGCTGAACAAACACGTGTGTGGAAGGGCCATCCCCGTCGTAACTCGAGAATATACCCCAGGTTCCCGCCGCAACTCGAGGAAAAACCATGAGACTTCCCCCTCGCCGCAAAATGAGGCCCGATTCCCCTGCACTGTGTGCAGAGCAATTCCTTGTTGCACATCACACATGAAAGGAGCTTTGATTTCCTTCATGGCACTCCAGAGAAACCCCAAGAACACTGTTTCAAGGCTAGAGGGATCCTGAGGTCACTGTAGCAACACGAAAGAGCTCCGTGGACCAAGAATCAACACGAGATGAGAGGTTAGTCCCTGGCTTCAACTCCAGAGGAATACCACCTTACCACAAGCACCTCAAGAGGAGGCTTCTCTCAGCTCTAGGTATGTGAGAGGGACCCTGAGTTTGCGGCCTCAAGTGGAATGGACACCGCGATGCCCTGACTCGAAATAAGGCCGGATATCCCTGCAGTGACTTGAATGCAGGCTCGTCTTGCATCTCCCAAGAAGAAAGGAAGTCTGAATCCCCTGTGGAGACCACAGAGAAAGACCTAGTTCCCCGCCTCATCGCGACCGGAGGCCTCACATCCTTTGAAAACTCCAGAGGTACGCGGAGATCAGTGCCTCCAAAGGAGACGATGCCTGACTCCTCGTGAAACTTGATAGGAGTCCCAGGATTCTTGTGGCACGTGGAAAGGGACACTTGGTCTCCCGCCTCAGCTGGAGAGGCGTTCCAATTGCCCTGCCAAGCCTCGAGGAGAATCCCGAGTTGTCCCTCGCAACTAGGCAGGAGTCCTGACGTGGCTGAAGAAACACGTGGGTGGAAGGGCCATCCCCGTCGTAACTCGAGAATATACCCCAGGTTCCCGCCGCAACTCGAGAAAAACCATGAGACTTCCCCCTCGCCGCGAGATGAGGCCCAATTCCCCTGCACTGCGTGCGTGCAGAGCAATTCCGTGTTGCACATCACACATGAAAGGAGCCTTGATTTCCTTGATGGCACTCCAGAGAAACCCCAAGAACACTGTTTCAAGGCTAGAGGGATCCTGAGGTCACTGTAGCAACACGAAAGAGCTCCGTGGGCCAAAAATCAACTCGAGATGAGAGGTTAGTCCCTGGCTTCGACTCCAGAGGAATACCACCTTACCACAAGCACCTCAAGAGGAGGCTTCTCTCAGCTCTAGGTATGTGAGAGGGACCCTGAGTTTGCGGCCTCAAGTGGAATGGACACTGCGATGCCCTGACTCGAAATAAGGCCAGATATCCCTGCAGTGACTGGAATGCAGGCTCGGCTTGCATCTCCCAAGACGAAAGGGTGTCTGAATCCCCTGTGGAGACCACAGAGAAAGACCTAGTTCCCCACCTCATCGTGACAGGAGGCCTCACATCCTCTGAAAACTCCAGAGGTATGCGGAGATCAGTGCCTCCAAAGGAGACGATGCCTGACTCCTCGTGAAACTTGATAGGAGTCCCAGGATTCCAGTGGCACGTGGAAAGGGACCCTTGGTCTCCCGTCTCAGCTGGAGAGGCGTCCCAATTGCCCTGCAAAGCCTCGAGGAGAATCCCGAGTTGTCCCTCGCAACTAGGCAGGAGTCCTGATGTGGCTGAACAAACACGTGTGTGGAAGGGCCATCCCCGTCGTAACTCGAGAATATACCCCAGGTTCCCGCCGCAACTCGAGAAAAACCATGAGACTTCCCCCTCGCCGCAAAATGAGGCCCGATTCCCCTGCACTGTGTGCAGAGCAATTCCTTGTTGCACATCACACATGAAAGGAGCTTTGATTTCCTTCATGGCACTCCAGAGAAACCCCAAGAACACTGTTTCAAGGCTAGAGGGATCCTGAGGTCACTGTAGCAACACGAAAGAGCTCCGTGGACCAAGAATCAACACGAGATGAGAGGTTAGTCCCTGGCTTCAACTCCAGAGGAATACCACCTTACCACAAGCACCTCAAGAGGAGGCTTCTCTCAGCTCTAGGTATGTGAGAGGGACCCTGAGTTTGCGGCCTCAAGTGGAATGGACACCGCGATGCCCTGACTCGAAATAAGGCCGGATATCCCTGCAGTGACTTGAATGCAGGCTCGTCTTGCATCTCCCAAGAAGAAAGGAAGTCTGAATCCCCTGTGGAGACCACAGAGAAAGACCTAGTTCCCCGCCTCATCGCGACCGGAGGCCTCACATCCTTTGAAAACTCCAGAGGTACGCGGAGATCAGTGCCTCCAAAGGAGACGATGCCTGACTCCTCGTGAAACTTGATAGGAGTCCCAGGATTCTTGTGGCACGTGGAAAGGGACCCTTGGTCTCCCGCCTCAGCTGGAGAGGCGTTCCAATTGCCCTGCCAAGCCTCGAGGAGAATCCCGAGTTGTCCCTCGCAACTAGGCAGGAGTCCTGACGTGGCTGAAGAAACACGTGGGTGGAAGGGCCATCCCCGTCGTAACTCGAGAATATACCCCAGGTTCCCGCCGCAACTCGAGAAAAACCATGAGACTTCCCCCTCGATGCGAGATGAGGCCCGATTCCCCTGTACTGCGTGCAGAGCAATTCCGTCTTGCACATCACACATGAAAGGAGCCTTGATTTCCTTGATGGCACTCCAGAGAAACCCCAAGAACACTGTTTCAAGGCTAGAGGGATCCTGAGGTCACTGTAGCAACATGAAAGAACTCTGTGGACCAAAAATCAACTCGAAAAGAGAGGTTAGTCCCTGGATTCGTCTCCAGAGGAATACCACCTTACCACAAGCACCTCAAGAGGAGGCTTCTCTCAGCTCTAGGCATGCGAGAGGGACCCTGAGTTTGCGGCCTCAAGTGGAATGGACACCGCGATGCCCTGACTCGAAATAAGGCCGGATATCACTGCAGTGACTTCAATGCAGGCTCGTCTTGCATCTCCCAGGACGAAAGGATGTCTGAATCCCCTGTGGAAAGCACAGAGAAAGACTTAGTTCCCCACCTCATCGCGACCGATAGCCTCACATCCTTTGAAAACTCCAGAGGTACGCGGAGATTAGTGCCTCCAAAGGAGACGATGCCTGACTCCTCATGAAACTTGATAGGAGTCCCAGGATTCCTGTGGCACTTGGAAAGGGACACTTGGTCTCTCGCCTCAGCTGGAGAGGCGTTCCAATTGCCCTGCCAAGCCTCGAGGAGAATCCAGAGTTGTCCCTCGCAACTAGGCAGGAGTCCTGACGTCGCTGAAGAAACACGTGGGTGGAAGGGCCATCCCCGTCGTAACTCGAGAATATACCCCAGGTTCCCGCCGCAACTCGAGAAAAACCATGAGACTTCCCCCTCGCCGCGAGATGAGGCCCAATTCCCCTGCACTGCGTGCGTGCAGAGCAATTCCGTGTTGCACATCACACATGAAAGGAGCCTTGATTTCCTTGATGGCACTCCAGAGAAACCCCAAGAACACTGTTTCAAGGCTAGAGGGATCCTGAGGTCACTGTAGCAACACGAAAGAGCTCCGTGGGCCAAAAATCAACTCGAGATGAGAGGTTAGTCCCTGGCTTCGACTCCAGAGGAATACCACCATACCACAAGCACCTCAAGAGGAGGCTTCTCTCAGCTCTAGGTATGTGAGAGGGACCCTGAGTTTGCGGCCTCAAGTGGAATGGACACTGCGATGCCCTGACTCGAAATAAGGCCAGATATCCCTGCAGTGACTGGAATGCAGGCTCGTCTTGCATCTCCCAAGACGAAAGGGTGTCTGAATCCCCTGTGGAGACCACAGAGAAAGACCTAGTTCCCCACCTCATCGTGACAGGAGGCCTCACATCCTCTGAAAACTCCAGAGGTATGCGGAGATCAGTGCCTCCAAAGGAGACGATGCCTGACTCCTCGTGAAACTTGATAGGAGTCCCAGGATTCCAGTGGCACGTGGAAAGGGACCCTTGGTCTCCCGTCTCAGCTGGAGAGGCGTCCCAATTGCCCTGCAAAGCCTCGAGGAGAATCCCGAGTTGTCCCTCGCAACTAGGCAGGAGTCCTGACATGGCTGAACACACACGTGTGTGGAAGGGCCATCCCCGTCGTAACTCGAGAATATACCCCAGGTTCCCGCCGCAACTCGAGAGAAACCATGAGACTTCCCCCTCGCCGCGAGATGAGGCCCGATTCCCCTGCACTGCGTGCAGAGCAATTCCGTGTTGCACATCACACATGAAAGTAGCCTTGATTTCCTTGATGGCACTCCAGAGAAACCCCAAGAACACTGTTTCAAGGCTAGAGGGATCCTGAGGTCACTGTAGCAACACGAAAGAGCTCCGTGGGCCAAGAATCAACACGAGATGAGAGGTTAGTCCCTGGCTTCGACTCCTGAGGAATACCACCTTACCACAAGCACCTCAAGAGGAGGCTTCTCTCAGCTCTAGGTATGTGAGAGGGACCCTGAGTTTGCGGCCTCAAGTGGAATGGACACCGCGATGCCCTGACTCGAAATAAGGCCGGATATCCCTGCAGTGACTTGAATGCAGGCTCGTCTTGCATCTCCCAAGAAGAAAGGATGTCTGAATCCCCTGTGGAGACCACAGAGAAACACCTAGGTCCCCACCTCATCGCGACCGGAGGCCTCACATCCTTTGAAAACTCCAGAGGTACGCGGAGATCAGTGCCTCCAAAGGAGACGATGCCTGACTCCTCGTGAAACTTGATAGGAGTCCCAGGATTCTTGTGGCACGTGGAAAGGGACCCTTGGTCTCCCGCCTCAGCTGGAGAGGCGTTCCAATTGCCCTGCCAAGCCTCGAGGAGAATCCCGAGTTGTCCCTCGCAACTAGGCAGGAGACCTGACGTGGCTGAAGAAACACGTGGGTGGAAGGGCCATCCCCGTCGTAACTCGAGAATATACCCCAGGTTCCCGCCGCAACTCGAGAAAAACCATGAGACTTCCCCCTCGATGCGAGATGAGGCCCGATTCCCCTGTACTGCGTGCAGAGCAATTCCGTCTTGCACATCACACATGAAAGGAGCCTTGATTTCCTTGATGGCACTCCAGAGAAACCCCAAGAACACTGTTTCAAGGCTAGAGGGATCCTGAGGTCACTGTAGCAACACGAAAGAACTCTGTGGACCAAAAATAAACTCGAAAAGAGAGGTTAGTCCCTGGATTCGTCTCCAGAGGAATACCACCTTACCACAAGCACCTCAAGAGGAGGCTTCTCTCAGCTCTAGGCATGTGAGAGGGACCCTGAGTTTGCGGCCTCAAGTGGAATGGACACCGCGATGCCCTGACTCGAAATAAGGCCGGATATCCTTGCAGTGACTTCAATGCAGGCTCGTCTTGCATCTCCCAGGACGAAAGGATGTCTGAATCCCCTGTGGAAAGCACAGAGAAAGACTTAGTTCCCCACCTCATCGCGACCGATAGCCTCACATCCTTTGAAAACTCCAGAGGTACGCGGAGATCAGTGCCTCCAAAGGAGACGATGCCTGACTCCTCGTGAAACTTGATAGGAGTCCCAGGATTCCTGTGGCACTTGGAAAGGGACACTTGGTCTCTCGCCTCAGCTGGAGAGGCGTTCCAATTGCCCTGCCAAGCCTCGAGGAGAATCCAGACTTGTCCCTCGCAACTAGGCAGGAGTCCTGACGTCGCTGAAGAAACACGTGGGTGGAAGGGCCATCCCCGTCGTAACTCGAGAATATACCCCAGGTTCCCGCCGCAACTCGAGAAAAACCATGAGACTTCCCCCTCGCCGCGAGATGAGGCCCAATTCCCCTGCACTGCGTGCGTGCAGAGCAATTCCGTGTTGCACATCACACATGAAAGGAGCCTTGATTTCCTTGATGGCACTCCAGAGAAACCCCAAGAACACTGTTTC